>NC_134856.1:48849807-49449807 GCF_049852395.1 Peromyscus maniculatus bairdii
TGACCAAACACCCAAATTTCTATAGCTATTAACCCCCAGCTGTCTTCTCTCCTTATTGTCTCAGTCAAAACATAACCTTGCAGAAACCTGATCAGCCTTAAAAGCAATATTTTTCTTCACTTGATTCTGATTTCTACTTATCATGGAAGAATGAAAGATTCTCCCTCTTCATATGTGTACAAAGCAATGTTTACTAAGCAAATACTATGTATGAAGCAGAACACCATGCAGTAGTGTCAATGTAGATCCGGGCAGAGGCAGTTCTAGCTTTAGGAAAGAATGACCGGGTGTGGAGGGCAGGTTGGTGGTAGCTCGGTGGTAGAGTAATTCCCTGTGTCAATTACCTTTCTCATTGCTGTGACAAACACCCAACTGATACAATTTAAGAGAGTAAAGGCATACCCCCATGGTTTCAGGGGAAATCTCTACCATGGCAGGAAGGCGTGACAGCTCAGACTCTGTCTGTAGGTCCTTGTAGTATGGCTCTGTACATCTCAATAGATCAGGAAGAGTGGCATCAATCTCTAATACTCAGTACATTCTGTCCAGGGACCCACTTCTTCTCGCTAGGCTTCACCTCTTAAAAGTTTTACAACATTCCAATACTGCGCCATCAGCTAGGGCCTATGTATTTAGCATATGTACCTATGGGGGACAATTCATATTCCATGCCTGGAGCTTGGGTCCCCACCCCCACCGCATACAAAAAGAACCCCTTCCAAACCACTGAGTGACTTCCAAGAAGTTATCTTCTTTCCCTGGGATTTATCGCTGTGTTGAACGGAGGTATTAGGATTTGAAGCCTGCTGAACTTCCATCCAGCGCTAAAAAGCCACTCCCTCCTAGCACTGCCCGGGCAGCTCTTCAGAAGTCCCAGAGTAGCTCTCAGCCTTCTGTTGCTCCAGGGAAGGCAGTGGCAAGAGCCACACCAGGCTATGGGCTTTCAACTTCTCGAGTGACTTTGTCCACACTCTCTTCTCAAACAGGCAACCTCCTCTTTGTAGGCTAAGCGGGGACTCCTGGGAGCATCTTCACTAACCACTCTCTCTTAAGTAATTCTGAAAACACTACTGGAAACGTATGTCCCTTTTTCCAGCGCATTCCCTTATTAGTGAGCAACTACTGCTGTTTTCATTGGCATCAGCTCTCCCCTAGCATGAACGTGCCATCTCATCACATTAAACCCAAGCCAACCCGTGAAACACGGTTTTAAAAACAAATATGCCCGCTTGCAGCCTCCTGGACTTGATTTTTAACACAATACATAAAACTGTATTTGGGGTTTATTTGCAGTGTTCCCTTATTAAAAGAAAATTGTCTTTTATTGGCTTCACTTATTTTTTAACAGATGTTAACTTGGGTTGAACAAGCTACTATGGAGTATACCTACATAGCAGAAATGTCCATCTATCAATGTAGAATCTTGTAAAGAGTTGGAAGTGTTAGATAAATTGTTTCCATTAAGCTGAAAATACTCCTTCGGGTGTGAGCTTCTAATTCATGAGGTGCTGGAAACTGATTCAAATAATAAAGAGGTTGTTTTTCCCCTGGCCTGATAGCAATCTACGGAAGAACATGCCAAATCCCTAAAGAAGATAATATCTAACGATTCCTGCAATTGTCCTGAAATCCAAACAGTGTTATTGCGCGGACCGTGGTTTTCATTTTATCTAGCTGTTTTATTGCCTGCCCCCCTCTGCACACACACATAACTACTCTCACACTCGAGCACGAACACACTCATCAACATACAATATGCACATGTGTAAAGGCCAGAGGTCAACGTTAGGTGTCTTCTATCGATCTCCTTGCTCTCTCATACTTTATAAGACAAAATCCCTGACTGAATCTGCAGCCTGTGGGTTCAGCTCAGCGACAGGCAGGCAAGTGAACTGTCAGCACTCCCCTGTCTCTGCTGTCTACCTGAGCACTGGGGACACAGGCATGAGCCACCTTGCCAGTTTCTGTGAGCGTTCCTGGGACTTGAACTCTGGGCTTCAAGGTTGTACAGCAATCACTTTCCCCACTGAACCCTCTATCTCCCCAGCCCCCATTTGATTTCTATTTTACAAAGGCATTTGAGTGGAGTCGGGGCGGGGGGAAGGTCAGAAATTAAGAGACACTGATGAAAACACAAATCAGGAAAATTCCTACATGAGGTTGCACCGAAACTTCCGTTTCTCTAGCTTTGTCCAAGCACCAACAAGCCCCCAGCGAATGGGGCTAGGCTTGAGGGGAAATTCTGTTTACTCCCTTGGCAGACAAGAGGCACTGATGTCTCTCTCCTTATGCTAATGTTCACACACTGCTATCTTGGGTTAATTTAGGTTAATCATGTCACCCAAGTCAAGGTAATTCCCTGTGTACAGCAGCACTTTTGGAGACTCCTGAAATGTGTCTCTTTATTATCATTTGGGTAAAGAAAGTCATGTGCTCAGAAACTGGAACAAAACTGGGCATCCCGACCCAAAGACAAAGCTCTCCCACCAACTACAATTCACATCATCTCTTTGCTTAAATCAAGCGTGTGTCTGCATAGATGCCAGGCCCTGAGCAAGGCACTGTGGCGATAGAGGGGTCACATAGGTAGACCTTCAATAAGCACTCATGAGTACCTACTGTATGCCAGTGCAGGTACTTCCTGCTCACAGGAGACCAGGTGGAGAATCTTGTAATGTGACAAGAGGGGAGGGGGGTCACAGAGGGACCCAAGGCTGTTCTTCCCAAACCACTCCCCTTCCCTGTACCCGAGTCCCTGTCAGCTAAATCTTCAAAAGAAGAAGTCATGACCTTGCCTTCCTAGAAGCATCTCAGGCCGTGCCTAAACTCTTTCAATGTTATTTTGTGGTTTAAGCTTTAATTCTGAATCATAACTGCAGCTAGTTATTGAAAAATGCAAATATCTTCCGTGTTCAGGATTAAAATGAAACCTTCTCTTCTGAGTCAGCAAAATGCTGGAAGTGTGCACACGTGAAAACATCTTCTTTATTGCAACAGTAAAATGTGCTCATTGAAGAAAAGACATCTGACAGCACAGGAGGAAAGCAAGCAAGAGATCAAAACAGCCCCTTTCACAGAGACCTCGGAACTTCTTTCGGAGTTAGACACTTGCTGGACTTGTTTATAATATACCCACTGAAGCTCAAATGCCTCGAAGTCCTATGGCTATGTCCACCTCAAGCCAAGAAGAGCACACTAATATTTGCAATGCGCTCCCTGTGTACCCTATAATACAGCTTTGCTGGACTTCAGAGAAAGGCCAAACCCTGTCCCCTGCCTATTTGTATAAGTCAAGTTTTACTAGAACAGGGTGACCCTATCTGACCAAGCACAGCCTATAACTACTTTTGTGCCCCATGGCAGAATACACTCATGTTTTGGTTCCCCATGCTTAGAATTAACCGACTATGGATCAAACATACTGGAAAAAAAACTTGCATCTGCACTAAATGTGTACACATTTTTTTCTCTTATCGTGAATCCCTAAAGTATATCATGCAATGGTTATTTTTCAGACATTTATCTGAGAGGGGTGGTTCATTCCTAGAATCATAGTACTCAACTGGTGGAGGCAGATGAATCAGATGGTCAAGATCATTTCTAGTTTTAGGCCAGCCTGGTCTACATTGGGCTTTTCTTAAAGCAGTTGAAACAAATAAAAAAATTACATTGTGTTGGGCATTATAAATAATGTAGAGGTGATTAAGATATCTAATGGCATGTGTGGAGGTTATCTGTAAATACTACCTTGCTTTACATAAGGGACTTGAGCCACTGTGGAATTGGTTATCTGGAGGGAGTATTGAGATCAGATCCTTTAGGGTAAATCCCATTCTAAAAGTACACAGCCCCCAAAGTCTTATCATATGTATTGCCTGTCCAAAACAGAAAAAGTCAGATGTGTTAACAGGCCACAAGCACTGGTTCAAGCATAAGCTTCTCTGAGTCTCCCCTCAGACTTTGCTGAGCCATCTAAATCTTCAGTGTGGATGCACACATGACATTGGAGTTTTGATTCCACACGGGATGCAGAAAGAAGCCCATGCTAGCACAAATCAAACGAACTATTACCAGGGGACCTTCCAGAAATTAAGACAATTTGTAACTGTAAGTTCTGCCACTGGCATGCAAATACAAGACTCTAAAAGCAATTTCAAAAACAGCTTCACGAGATGACATTCAGGAGGAAGTTTCCATAATAGCACTTCCCCATTAGCATTTCGGAATCTATAAACACGCACATGTGTGTGTGTGTGTGTGTGTGTGTGTGTGTGTGTGTGTGTGCGCGCGCGCGCGCGCATACCTAGATCTGAGATTCATGCCAGACTGTGCTAGCTGATCTCCAGCTGTGTTGTTTCTTCTATGTGGGCAGCTAGATTGCTTTCCTGTTTTACTGGAGTGAGCAGTCATACAAACAGCTCCACCCCCGCACCTGGTTCTTATGGTAGCTCCTCTTGTTGGCTGACCTGGACTTAAGGCACTAAGGACCCACAGAATGAGGACAGCAGAGCCACGAGATGGAAGAACTTCTTTCCCAAATCCACACGAAGAGAAGAAATGTGTAGGGGAGCAGCCTGCTATGTGAGCATGAAATAAATGTCACAGAAAGTCTGTGTGAAGGGGAGGCTTGGCCTTTCCATTTCCTTGTGTATTCACTGTGTTTACAGAGCTGGCTGTTGATGGACGGCTTTGAGGTGAAGAAACAGCATACAAATTCATTTCTTCAGGTTATGTCATTTGGTAGTGTCTCCTGAAAAGTCCTACTGTTCTCAATTACCAGACTGTGTAGTAAGCCTAGTCTAGCCCAGCTGTTAGCAGGCTCTGTGCTTAGTTCTCCATTCCAGCAGTTTCTGTGCCCCTAGGGACCATCTCACTCTCTCCTGCCAGCATCATATTCTCCATCCTTCCTGGTTCCAGTCCTTTCTCTCTGCCACACAGTATTGGGTTCCATGTAACCTAAGATGGTATCCGGTAACAATTTTAGAATTTATCAACCAAGATTCTCTCTCACCTATTGACTCTTATATGTCTTGATAGAAGATAAAGGACCATCCTGCCATCTGCAAGGAAACCATGTAGATAAATTCCATGCCATTTATAATTCATTCCACCTCCATTAAGTATTCATACACTACTTATTGGAATATCACCTAAGCATTCCATGTAATAAAAGAGACATCTAGAAAAGGAACTTGGAGAAGGTGGTTTGATTAGGAGATGAAGGCAGAGGGGACTGTTTGGGGCTGTGTCTCTTCCACTCAACTTCCTACTAGAGTGATCTCTAGGCAGGCCCCTCCCAAGCAAATTTGGAGCTGTCTTAATTCACTGTTCAGCAGCGACAGTAAATTCACTGCAATTCTCGCTCATTCATTTGTCCACTATTCACGGAACAATAAGAATGAAACACATTTTCTCTCTTTTTGTGTTTGTGTGTGCATGCATATGTATATGTGGTGTGTGTGTGTGTGTTTGGAGGCCAGAGGACAACCTCAGCAGTAGTTGCTCAGGTGCTTTGCACCTTTTGTTTTGGAGATGGAGCCTTACTAACCTGGAGTTTGCCAAGTAGGGTAGACTTCTCGACCAGTGAGTTTAAAGGATCTACCTGCCACTACCTCCCCAGCACTGGGATGAGAAGATCATGTTACCACACTTGGCTCTTTTTCCATGGATTCTGGGGATTGAATTCAGGTCCTCATCCTATAAAGGCAAATAATGTTTTGAGTTGGCCATTTCCCCAGCTCCTGCATTCTCCTCTTAAAGGTTGGGCATCTTAAGTAGATATATATGGTTAAAACATATTGAATCTAGACTGAAGATGTTAAATATCTTGTTGTTGAAGGTTAGTTCCTCTGATTACCATTAATAATAATGATAATAATAGACATTAAGTCATCAGAGAATGTACCAGTACAGTACTACATGCCAACCCCAGACTGAGAAAAGTGTAGCATGCATTATTTCATTTAATTTCAACAGGATCTAGATGGTTAGTGTCTATTATTTGTCCTCCATTTGGAGAAGAAAATATTGAGACTTGAGAAATTACATAAACTCTCAAAGCAAGACAGGGAGGCATTGTTTACAGAAAGGCAGAAGTTCATGTCACCCAACCCAGTAGATGGGTAATACATTCACTCTGGTGGATTAGTAGATAGGTAATCTTATGTCACATCAGCTTAGAAGACTGAAAAATACACAATGGAGACTGATCAGACACCCTCATCCCGTCTAGATACCTATAAGATACCTTTGCCACATATCAGAGGATAATCTATTTTTTCTTTTATCTTAATGGATGATATTTATTCCTACCCATCATAAGCAAAATGAATTGACCATATTTGGATTAGAAACTGAACCCACCCAGTGGAGAAAGAGACTTCTGTGGGGACAATGGGGAGTTCTATGGTCCGCTTGTCCTAGCCATCTGCAATGTGCTTCCTTATCATTCTTGTTCAGTGCGCAGATATGTCCATAGGACCTGTGTGCCAATGTGGGTCCTTAGAAAGTGACCCATGTGGTCTTAACTGCAGATGTATGAGGAGTTAAGTCATTATTTAACTCTGTGGTATTGTTCCCCAGTAGGGCCCCTGTGTAACACCTCAATGGAAAAGGCCATTTATCTCCAGAGACAACTCATCACAGGGTATATTTTATCAGTAGAAACACATTATATTTTGACAGCAAGCCAGGTAGAGATAGACATGCCTTCTACTCAAGGCGCAAAGGAGTTTGAGCCTTCAGTTTCAACGTCCACATATCCCAGAGGCATCCCCACGCAGTTAAGAAACACTTTCTGGGAGATTCTATTGCATTGCTGAATGTCTGCACTGTTTATTCTAGAATTCTCAACTGCAAAGCCCCCCTCACAACTTGAGAGACATCAATGACTGCGACAGCTCTAGCAGCTAAGTAAGAGATGACAGAGTCCCCTCTGCTGAGCACGTCTTCTGCAACATGACCTCAGCGTGTGCCAACCCAGTCCTTCACACCCTGGCAGCCAGCTCCCTAGGATCTGCCCTTCACAAAAAAACAACTCCCGTTCTATCTTAAGGAGGTGCCCATCCTTGGATTCAAGTTTTCTTCTTGTGACATATTTGTTAATAGCTAAATTCTACATATGGAGCAACTCTTTTTCTCTGTAAGTGTTCATTGGTATTCTGGAAAAATGGAAACACAAATATATGTGAATTCCTACCAAAAAAACCTTCTGTGCATGTATGTGTATATAAATGCACATGCACACTCTCTCTCTCTCTCTCTCTCTCTCTCTCTCTCTCTCTCTCTCTCTCTCTCTCTCTCGCACACACACACACACACACACACACACACACACACACACACACACACTTTGTAACTTTAATAATTGCTTTGATGATTCTCCTATGAGGACTTCTAAGAAATCTGGGCCAAAATGTAATCATTCAGAGATTTAGCAAGGTAGTATAGACTACATGGCCATTGCTGTTAGAGAGAAAATCCAACTTAAAATCATCAATTCCTGTCTAGGATGAGGTTAAAAGTGGTCATTCTTTCCATGCAAAGATCTCTAGCTAAATGAACCATCAAATCAACTGTGTAGGAATTTTCTGTGCAACAAGTGTCAACAGCAATCTACACCAAGGGTCGTCACAGCCTCAACAGAAGGTTTACAGAGACAACTGTGGAAGCAGGCACCTCTTTGGGCTTCTGACTTGAGCAGGGGCCTCTTCTGAGTTCAGACTTGAGGAACATGTTTTTTTAAACCTTTTTGTTTTGTTTTGTGGATGATCCCATTTGGACAATGTTACTACATGGAATGAAATGACTAATAATAATACTAAAAATGTCAAGTACAATACTGAAAAATGTCAGTATTTTTTCATTCAACCGTGTCAGCAGCAAATCCAATCTGAAATATGCTGACAATAGCAGAACTATGGAAACCAATATAGTTGATGAGCCGGCCGTCCAATAAATTATATATGTGTACATACATACATTTGTATGTACTTCCCCTAGACCTCGGCGGCACTTGGGGTGATGGGACTTAGGATAGAATGGCACATTACAGAATCAGTTAGCTGACGCCCGACATTCTGTCCCCCTCAGATGACAATTAATGTCTAATATGGAGTGATGGGACAGATACCCCGGAGTGATCAAGGTCCTCCAGAAGGTCATAACATCTTTTATCAAGGCCTCTAACACCACCACCGGCTATTGGGGCTAACATTGCCCATAGCTGCCTCTCCTGTATGAAGAGACTCTGTTGTATTAGGACTGTGTTATTTCACAGTCCT
This sequence comes from Peromyscus maniculatus bairdii, assembly GCF_049852395.1. Classification (NCBI taxonomy): domain Eukaryota; kingdom Metazoa; phylum Chordata; class Mammalia; order Rodentia; family Cricetidae; genus Peromyscus; species Peromyscus maniculatus. The sequence goes on from NC_134856.1 coordinate 48,858,090, forward strand.
GAAATGTTTATGGCAGTATATTTTTATTGTTCAGGAGAAACTCCCAATCCTTCCTAAATTCCCCATGATTGTTCATTGGATTTTTTTTTAAAATATGTGTATAATAAAAAAAAAAAGAGGGAGGAAAGACAATCCATTATTTTGCCATCTATAAAAGATCACTGAGATCTTGGTATGCATGATTGTGCAAGCAGGTGTATGTGCACATTTAGTATGTCACTGCTCAGTTAAATAGCAGAACGTAAGTGCTCAGGGCTCACATATGACCACTTACCCTAGAATTTCTCCACTAGGCACAGATTTGATGGGAAAAGGCCCATGAGCCATGAGCGATCCTATCCTGTCTCTTCTGTCCTGAGGAGGAATAGGGCTCTCTAAGCATCTTTTAAAAGAATGAGTCCAAGTGGATTTCTCTGTCACACTCCATTACCAACAGAAGAGCACTTTTGCCCATGACAGAAACCACTTGGTCCTCAGAGATGCTGGAGTGTGTTTCAGAATCTTTATTTCATGAGTGAGAAAGTTTTTTTTTTTTTTAACACATTCTTGATTGTTTAACACCGTAAGAAAATGTTTACAATGTAAGATGCCATGAGAAATCAGCTGAAGTGACAGAGGGTAGGTAGACTGACTTAACAAAGTGAAGCAAAATATCAAATGTGGTCATCTCAAAAAGGTACATCTTCTTTGTACATTTTGGTCCTTTTCAAATTTAAATATGTGTGAATTATCAAGCATGCAATGTGTATATGCACGTGTATATGTTTGTGTGTGTGCATATGGAGGCCAGAGGTTGTCTATGCATGTAAAGGCCAGAGGTTGGCTTCTGGTATCGGCCTCTATTACCTCCCACCAGAGCTCACTGACTCATTGATTCTAGGATTATAGATGTGTACCACCACACCCAGCTTTTTACAAACTTTGTGGACCAGGCAAAGATCAAAGGGCAGAGTCCAGCTCACTCCTTTCTCAGGCATTATCTGCATTTAAAGTTTCTAGGAAATGTTTGCCCCAGGAAAATTTTTCACTGGGCAGAGATTAGCAAAGATACTAAAAAAACTATAGAAAAAGGGAGAGAAACATGGAGGGGCTTGGTTCTGCTTCTCTTTTTAATTTAAATATATACATTGCTTTGGGGCTAGAGAGATGGTTCTGTGGTTAAAAGCACTGGCTGCTCTTGCATAGGACCTGAGCTTGATTCCCAGCACCCAAGTGGTAGCTCATAGCTCTCTCTAATTCCACTTCCAGGGGGTCTGACACCCTCCCTCTTCTGGCCTCTGTGGGCACTGCCTACATGAAGTGTACATACATACATGCAGACAAAATACTCATACAAATATGATATCTAAAAAATAAAATAAACATAAACATCCCATTGTTTCTTATTTCTAGCTTTACTGAAAAGTAGATAATGTCACACAGCATCTGGAATGGCAGAACTAACATTTAATGTGTGTGGTTTCAATTTTCTACTTTCCTCTGTGAATTAGAGACCATTCTCCTTTAAAGTGTTTGGGATAGGAGACAGATCCAGCCAGTGGGACTCTGTGTCAGCTAGTTCTGCCTGGTATAAAAGTCCATTCTCTAATCCATGATGACATAGATGACAGACAGATAGATGATAGGTTGATAAATGGATAGAGAGATGATAGATACATGATTGGTGAGTAGATAGATGAGAAGTATAAAAATAGATGACAGAAGAATGGATTGATAGATACATGTTAGATGAAAGATATGTAGATAGTTGGGTAGAGAGATGAGAGATAGATGATACATAGATCGGTAGATAGATAATAGGAAAAGCTGATAGATGGTAGATATATGATAAATAGATGATTGATGGATGATAGATGATGATGGATTTATTGGCAGAAAGAGAGACAGATGATTGATAGGTAGATGATAGACAGAAGTATAGATGACAGGTAGATGATAGAAGGTTTAAGACATCCCACTAGCATCTTGAAATGCCAGGCCTTTCTACCACCTTCTGTACATCAGGTATTGTCCTGAACTTGAAATGACAACGACTGTTCCCTTGGAGTTCTCATTCCTTGGGACACCGTGCAGCATGTCAAATATCTTCTGCATGTCTCTATCTGATTACCTCATTCTTCTGCAGTACCACGTTGTGTCTATGTCTTAAGCATCATGTGAAAGGAAGCGCCTTCCCATAGCTGTTGCCTTTTACTTCAATCTGTGTGTGTGAGCATGTGTGTGTATGAATACATTTTCAAGTGTCCATGTGACTGCACATACACATTTTTGTACAAGTGTGTGGAGGCCAGAGGTCAATGTCAGGGTCTTCTTCTCTGTCTCTTCACTTTAGTTTTTGAGACAAGATTTTTCACTAATCTATAGACTCTTGATCTTGCAAGTCTAGGTGACCAATGAGCTCCAGGGACCTGCCTCTTTTCTGACTTCTCAGCATGAAGATTACTGACATTCACCACTGCAGCTGGCTTTCCTATGAATGCTGGGATCCACAATTGGGTCCTGACTTTACCCACCCAGCCATCTTGGAAGCTGTTTGAACAAGTCTTTTTAATCTCACTCTTCTCAGCAATATTCCTGAGACCATCTTCATGTACTTGTCTTTGGGGTCTTGGATAGACTTTATTTTAAATTCAAAGCAGTATATTCACTATGTCAATGGTATTGCACATTTAAACTGTTTGTACCTTTAGCCATGATAGTGCCCTCCCACCCCTCCCACCTCCAACAAACAAACAAATGCTCCTTGTTATTCCTTTTGTCTATTTCAGCCTGATTTTAACATTTTACTTATTGCCTATGAACAGATCTTTATTTAATGGCAATATGATGATCAAAGGTATTGGGAACATTGCTGTTTCAATTGTGTTTATATGCTACCTCATTATGTAAAGGGTTTGCATTTAATAACTGGGTTAGTTTTATTTCTGTTGTGATAAAATATAACAAATGTAACTTAGGAAAGAAAGCATTTATTTTATCTCACAGTTCCAGGCTGCAGCCCATCTTAGCTGGAAAGTCAAGGCAGGAACTTGAAGCAACTGGCCACATGCATAGTCAAATTCAGAGAGAAAGTGAATGTATGTGTTCTTGTGCTCAGCTCAATTTCTCCTTTTTTATGAAGTGTAAGATCTAACCTAGGAAATGGAACAGCCCACTTTGGGGCTAGATCTTCCCATATCAATCAATATAATGAACATAATCTTTGATGGCCATGCCCACAGGACAATCTGATCTAGACAATCCTTCCTTGAGATATTCTTCCCAAGTTATTCTAAGTTGTGTCAAGTTGACAATTCAATCTAACCATGACAGTAACCAAAATGATTTGTAGCATTTGACATATGCTTCTCAAGATCTTATTCCAAAATTTTAAATCGTTCATGTAATTTTAAAAAGAAATGTGTGTAGGGAACTAGCAAAAATGTAGCAAAAATGTAGTTGTCTAAGTCTGGTTTCTTAAGTAGTCTGTGCTCTCCTAATCTGAAATATTACTTGTATGTTACACTATATTCTCATATATATCTCATTCCATTTGGGACTCTGCAGTCTGTTCCATTCCTGAATTCATTCATTTCACCAATGTTATTATATCTTTAATGAGTGTATTCAAAGAGCAGATAGAATAGGCCAGTAACCTCATCCCTCTCCTATCAATTAGGGTTCTTTTTTAATATAAAAAATCTCTCTATCAGATAGGTTTTTATTGGTTCTTCTGATTATTAATTCATCCCAATGATCTTTGAATTCAACTTGTCATAAAAAAAACCAATTAGGATCTTGATTGAAATTTCTTAAATGTACAGTTAAATGTGGGGCACTGGAGTCCCTAAGGCTTATTTGGATACTTTAAAAATTGTAATAAATTTTCTTTCATATTCTTCTTTAACTCTATCCCAAGATATTGAAGTTTTCCTCTTGCTGCTCCATTTCTGATAACATTTTTTAAACTTCAATTGTTGTTATTTAGATGATTCATTTCAAATACATTTCCCTTTCATTTCTCTTTGTCACTGTCCACATTTGTTAGAGTGTGGTTCTCTCTAGACATACCATTTCCTGTATAGTAGGTACAAAGAGTGTGCATTTGAGAGCCCAAACTCCTGGCTTCCACATATGCTGGTGAATCTTAGCATTATTGGTTATCCTTTTCTGTGTTAGATTCAATGCTTGTGGCTTCTGTAGCCCTTATAGGAATTAGAGCTTATGTGTGTTCCATCTGGTTTTTTTTTTTTTTTGGTTTTTCGAGACAGGGTTTCTCTGTGTAGCTTTGCGCCTTTTCAGGGACTCACTTGGTAGCCCAGGCTGGCCTCGAACTCACAGAGATCCACCTGCCTCTGCCTCCCGAGTGCTGGGATTAAAGGCGTGTGCCACCACCGCCCGGCTCATCTGTTTTCTGATGCTGCCCATCATCCTTTGAAAATATATGTGTGTAAGATATTGTGATGGGGAGATGGACAATACTTCCCCAAGGGCAGGGTATTTAGTTAGAGTAGGCTACTTGCTATAATAGATAACACAACAAAATTTATTTCTTGCTCTGTTGACATTTAAATACATGTATTGCTGCTAAACAGTTGGGATCTCCTACAGTGGAAGACTTGGGGGGCCCAGGTTCCTCCCACATTATGTATGACTCTGTTATTCCCCTTGTCATCGAAGTCATCTCAGTTCACCTAAAAGATGGGAAGGAAAAATCACCAGGGTGATGTCATCATCATAGAGGTTTCCTCAGTCACTACCCTATTGTTCATTGGCTCGAACATGGGCATATAGCACATCCTATAGTGAAGGATGCTGGGCAACACATCTCTATTGCTATGCCATAAGAACAAGGATTAAGGTATTAAGCACATAGCTGTCTCTGATGTGGTTACTGTTCAGGGAAAGGGGAGAAGACACTTGTGTCCTGTGATTACTGCTTGGAGAAAGGAGACAGAACACCCAGCTCTGTGCAGTTCATTAGAAAACAGCCTGGGAGGATGAGACCACATTTGGGTGAGCAAGTCTCTGCTTCATCGAATGTCTTCCACCACCTTTCCCTATTGAACTATATGACCTGCATCCTTTCCGTGAGCTTCGCTAGAGTGTAAGTGATCTAGGACTGCCTAAGAGGAGGCTAGGAGAGGAGGACTCTGCTCAGTAAGAAGGCTCCTGTTGTTGCCTTCACAAGATGTCAGTCTAGATGGATTCTAAGCTACCAGCCTTTTCTATTTCTCCCTCCCCTTTTTCCACCTCACCCCATCCCCTGCCAGTTCAGATCCATCAGCAGCCATTGTCCTCAGAAATCCCCCAACCTATTTAGTTGTTGTTTCTAATTGCATTTAGTTATTTCTCTGTGTGAGGGTGATCTTGCAGGATGCATGTGTGGAGACCAGAGGACAACTTACAGGAGCTGGTTCTCTCCTTTCACCATGTGGATCCAGGAGACCAAACTCAGGTCATCAAGCTTGGCAGCAAGTATGTTTACCCAGCGAGCCATCTCATCAGCTCCTGATTTGGTTTGGGGTTAGGGACAAGGACAGCAGTAGCAACTGTGGTGGAGCCCACTAATTCCCCGACTCTTCCCAGGCACCCTGTGAAAACACACTGTGCTCTACAGCATTCCTTCTCAACAAGGAAGATATTATCAATACACCCATTTTCAGGTGGAAAACTGAGGTTCAACTCAACAAAGTGAGTAGCTTGCCCATGTGCACAGGTGATGGGAACGATCTGAACACTGGCAACAGTCTGCCTGGACCTTCAATGTGAACATCTCTGCTGTGGGTTTATTGTTCTGAGTTTAAAACCAAAAGCTTCCTAGCCCAGCTAACAACCCCTTCCTGATCTGATAGATGAGTCCCTGTGAAAATGTTCATTTTGACAAGAAGAATGTGCACACAAGTGTGCATGAGACACTAGTACAACGTGAATTTCCTCCTATCAGTCATGATAGCATGTCCCCTTGTGACCAAGACCACTTGTCTCGGGACCTTGACCTAGAAATGATTATCCATCTGGGTGTTGGTGATGTAGAAGTGAGGACAGAATGATCATGGACCTCTGTTAAATTGTATTCACTGGTGGGGATAGGTAAAATTGAAGTCAGAATCTGAGTATTGCTTACAGTCATGAAGACACATGAGGTCTTGGAATATAGTAATGCTGGGGATGTTTAATGAAGTGAAGGTCCCTTTTAGGGAATGCATATTTAAACCCATGGCTATAAGCTGTGCAGGAAGGAAAGCAGCCCCATAAATCTGAGGGAGAAATCTATCCCAGACAGAAGGAAGAGCAAACAAAAAGACCCTACGTAGGGATGGGCTTGGCTTGTTTAAGGAACAGAGACTAAGTCTGCAGAGGGAGCGGTATACAGGACTGAACAGCTGTGGCTACAGTAGGCTTGGAGAGGAAGCTGGAGCTGGATCACATGATTCCACGGACACCAGAGAGGCCTTGGGCTCACTGTGCAGCAATGGAAAACAGTGCTGGGTGGTCTTGAACTAGGAATAAGGAATGATCTGATTTACATTTTCATAAGATCATTCTTGTTGGTCTTTGACGTGCCATCGTGATCTCCCCCCAAGCTCCCTTCTACTTGTGTGTGAAGGCAACAGGAATGCATCTCATTCCAACGAGAGTTTGGTTGGAAAACTGTGTTCACAGCAGGGACAGCAAGCTTGTGCTGCAGACCACATCAACACTGTCCAGCTACCAGGCCTGGTCACTCCGTAGGTCCTGTGTACCCACGACACTGGAATTGAGCATTTTCCAAAGCTCCAACTGGGACTAAATTTGGCATCTGGTGTTGGGTCAAGACGAACTCTGCTTGCATATGCTGTAAATAGGAGTGCACATTTGGTGTCTGGGTTGGCATTAAAAATGTAAACATATAATTTAAAAACTTAGGGCTCTATTTTTCTAAAGGCTTTTAAAATTTATTTAGTGGGTGTGTTCGTGTTCCTATGCAAATTAATGTGCACCATACAAGCAGGTGCCCTCAGAGACCAGAGGTCATTGGGACCCATGTTACAAGTGGTTGTTAGTTGCCTGATGTGAGTACTGGGAAGCAAACTTGCATTCTCTGTAAGAGAAGAGACGTTTCTCCAGCCCTACGCATCTACTTTTTAAAATTCTCCTGAAATGTGTAGATTAATTTTTATGGCCCTAATATGTTTTTCCTTGACACAGAAGATCCCACTGCAAACTTTGCAACACACAAGGCTCTCTTTCTAATTGAGTCGTTTGTGCAGGTGCACTGTCCGGGGCTGCACAATCCCACCCTCCAACAAATGCAAACTGACATCGCTTCACTAAGAAGGGTGCTGGGAGACAAAGCCCTAGCAAGAGCTGAGGCTTGCAAAAACACGAGAAGGACACGATTTTAACAAGGGCTTTCTGAGCTAAGTTTGGAGGGAGAGGAAAAGGAAGGGATTGGGAAGCGATGATGCAACTCGGCCAGATGACAGCAGAAAGCGGAAGTCCTCTCTTCTCACCCTGCTTCCACCTTGTCCCACGAGGAACAAGAGCGTGGGGCTGGCAGGGATCATGCTCACAGTGGAAAGACAACGTAAGCACTAACTTTGGAATACAAGCACAGGGGTCCTGTATGTAATTAGGGGATTAGAAACCCAGCTCACTAAACCGGGACAGCCGTGTAAAGAAAGACTCAAGTCTGAAGATGTGGCCATGGGGAGTCACATGAGAGGACTATCTTCATCCCACTCCAGTGTCAAAATTATAAGGGCGTGTGGAACAACACTTCCTTGTATCGATGTGTCCCCTGACCCCTACTTTGACATAGAAGACCCCACTGTCAACTTTGCAATACCAAGGGCCTCTTCCTACCTGAATTATCTTTGCAGGTGTGGTGTTCTGGACAAACTAGAACACGGAATGATTTAAAACTCAGAACTTTAAATTATGGCAAAGAATGGAGAATTTTTTTCCCACGTACCATTCAGCCCCAGAGAAATATTTGCAGAATGAACTCGGCTCAAGGCTGCTGTTTTGGAATGATTTCTTGAAATGAATTTAGCTGGTAAATGACTGAATTTTAGGGAACTGATACCCAAGAGTCAGGGTGGAATCCAGAATGTAGACTAGTCCCTGACTTGGATGTTTATTAAATTCTAGACTTTTCAAGCTTGAGTTATATCTAATTCAGTCCATGTTCCCATACATCCTTCCTCAAACCCCTCCTAAGTGTTTCCCTAATCTACAGGTAGAGAGATTTTTTTCATACTTATATATGGTCCTTCTGCATCCACTGTTTGAAATACCCCGTTACTTCCTTTGGGGCCTAGAAGACTGAGCAAACACATTAAAATGGCTTACAAGTATTGCATGCTAGGTCCTTCCATCCCTTGATACTTCCTGGTCACTGTTGCAGACTTCAGCTCCAGTTCATAAAGAGGTCCTTTTTGGTTACACCCAATACTTTTATTAACACCCATTGCTCGGCTCATTGCATCACCCATGCATATCTTTAGAACAGAAGCTGCAAGTGGGCAGGAAGCTGGCTGCTCTGCTCTGCATTTTAAGAATTTGATGAGTCGATCATGTGCCTTAGGCTTATAATCCCAGGGCTGTAGAGACAGACACAGGCTGATCTGGTAAGCCAGCCAAGCTGAGCCGGTGAGTTTCAGGCCAGTGAGTGATTTTGTCTCAAAATCAACCAACCAACCAATAAATGGACAGTGCTTAGAAGAACTGACAGCAGAGGCTGGTGTGCATACATATGCACATACATCTGTACCTATACCTTCACATACATGGAAACACACATGAAGAAGAATGGATGATGGGACACTGACACGCGTTGGCCGTTTGTTACCCACCGATAGTGCCCTGGGTGTTACAGATCTTGAAAAATCTCACTTGTCAGGGTCTTGGGAATTGAGAGACTGAGGCATCAACCAATTAAATTAATATGCCTAAATCCAGGCAGTTTCCAAATGGGATCTGAACACAGGTGATTCCAGAGCTCACTTCCTTGACCTTTTAGTTAGTGGTTATCAAAGTGGGGGTCCTAGGCCAGGCACCACGAACCTTGCCTGTGCTGGATTTCTGCCCATCAGGAACTGGAGGTTAGGACCCACTTGGAGGTGTCCCCCACTTGGCTTCCTGCTGCTGCTGTGGAAACTCCCTTGTGCTTGAGAACTACGGCTTCCATCTGAATTTCATCTTGTCTGAGTGCCCCATGCCAGGCTCTTAACACAGCTTAATTGTGGAAAGGAGGAAGGGAGAGAGGGAGGAAGAACACGGGCCAGCAAGCCTCCTTCCGAGGAGTATTCTGAAATCAGTAGCTGGGGGGTTGCCGTGGCTTGAGCATACTTTAATCTCCAAATTGCAAAAACATTAACATTATTGATTGATCAGACATCAATCCAACGAAATTTAATTAAATTAGAATGTGTCACTGAGCAGACCCGGCTGCATCATGCATAAATCTCAGGTAATAAGTTGACAAAGAGATGGCAGCCATGGATGTCCAGACCTGGCTGGATTCAGCCTCCGCCATTTTCTCATCCTGGGCCTGCAGAGATGGAGAGATGCTGCAGGTAAAATGGGGTGAGCCTCTGATTTATGTTGCCCACAGAGGAGTCCTCAGCAGTTGCAGAATCCAAAGAGTACCTAGCAGTGTGGTGTGATTTACTGTTGCCCGGGGCTGGCCAAATGCCACTGGGGGAAGGCCCGTGCCTCAGGCCAACCTCTGGCTAAAATGCTGACTATGCTTAGATGTCCTGGATGAGAGGATTAGCACTTGGGGTGTCCTCCCAGCAAATGTGTCCTCTGGAGGAAGCCGAGTCCTTGGAGGGAGGGAGTCCAGCACTTGTTTGGCCTGTCTGCCCCGCCTCAGGAATGTATTTTGGTGTCAGTGAGAGGCTGCACCTGCTGTCCCAGAAACAGGTCTGGAGCGGCCCCAGCGGGCTCCAGCCTCAAGGCAAACATATCCTTAACTTGTGGGGCCCAGTTTCCCTCAGGCAGGCCACGGGTGTGGGGCCTTGAGGAGCCTGCAGAGCATTCTGGGAAGGTACAGATAAGGGGAAGGCCCCTATGCACAGAGAGATTTGAATTTTTGGAGGTAGGAGAAAGGAGATGTCTGAGGACAAGATAATCTCGATGGCAGGGGGAATCCAGAGGAGTGAATGTTCTCGGGGCACTAAAAATCACATCAGGCATTGTTCTGGGTCATGGTGGCTGGAGGGAGGAGACCCCTAATCACATCTCCTGAACTCAGCACTGAGGCCTTCCTTGGGTACACTCTCACAATCACAGGCTCCAATGTCCTGTGATTGTGAGAGTGTACTCAATGTTCAGAGCCAGCTTGTGACAAGAAAGCATTCTGGACAGCCCAGAGCCCGCCTCCTGCCAGCATTTTTAGTCCCCAACCCCTTACTGCTGTGCCCCAGGCTGGCTCCTAAGCTGAGCAGGACACAGACTTGCTTAGCTAACACCATGTCCACGGCTACTGTTTTCATGTCCTAATGGTTGGATAATTGTAACAGAAACATTCTAGACCACAAAGTCCCAAATTTCTGTAGAGGAAAAAGAAAATCTGGTCCCAATGTGAAGGCTGCGGGCCCAGAATTCAGGACAGTCTGTTGAGAAATTCTTTTGCCAGCTATGTGCTGTGTGACCTTTAGGTGAGTGAGTAAGTTCACCTCTCTGAGCATGAATTTTTTCCTCTTTACTTCACAGAACTTTATGTAGGTGCAGTAAGTTTAATGTTTAAAATACGCACATTTATGTATGGGATTTCATTTAAACTCACAGACTGCTTCAGAGCACAGGCCCCATTTACCGCCATCACACAGATACAAATTGCCTTGAATTTTGGAGCATGAGTAACGGGGTGACTAGACCTCAACCCGGGTTGCAGATATGAAATCTGCCTCTTTCCCTTTCCTCCCCAGGTCCAGGCTCTGTAAGGACACTTGGAGGGAAAGCCAGCCCGTCACAAGACCCATGCCGGCATTCTTCCGGGATGTGTTTGCTTCCAGAAGGTGAATGGTATTCCAGGAGGTCATGTGAGCTGGGGAGACAAGAAGACTGTTTCTGAGGAAGTAGGAGGTTCCTTGAAATGTCCTTTTCCTGTGTCCTCTGAACCCCAAAGCTTGCTCTGGTTGGATCCTTGCCAGCATAGACGCCTATCCCTTTCCTGGCAGAACAAGGTGGGGCTGAGAGGGTCAGGCCATGGTGCCAGATCCCCTGGAACTCAAAGGGTCCTACCAACCAGGATTGTGTCTGGAGAAAGGGGACCAGGGCTTTTCATTCTGCTGTGACTGGCAAAAAGGTTCTAGAAGCTGAGGGTGTTACCCTAGGCCCAGCATGAGTTCCTAGAATACAAGTCTATGTTTTCAAATGTAAGCACAAAACTACTTCTGGTAATAGCAGACAACGTTGGTGAACTCAGGTTTCATTTAATTTTCACAGCAAGCCCATGAAGTAGTAATGTATTTCCCTCTGTTTGTCAGCTGAAAGGCTTGAGATTGAAAAGGTTGGGTGATGTGCTGGATATTTATAGGGAGACATGGAGAGCCAGAGGTGCTTGGATACCAGGATCGGTCACTGTGTTGATAGGGGAAGAGATGGTGCCTGAGCAGATGTATGACATGGTTATATAGGATGCTACAGTGTGTGTGTGTGTGTGTGTGTGTGTGTGTGTGTGTGTGTGTGTGTGTGTGTGTGTTTTCTATACCATGGTCAATCTTCAGATGCCTGACACAACTCATATGCTTCATGACTGGGAAAGAACAAGAGATCACATCTAAAGGACCAAGGACTGTCACTAGTTGTCACTAAGCTGGTTAAGTGAGTGGGTGGATGAGTATGGATATCTGGATAAGAATGCTCCTCAGTGTGCAGGAGACAGTAGGAGGTCCCTAAGTGGAAGCTATCCTAATTTTCATAAGCATCCCTTTTTCTTCTATTCTGATCATCACCATCATCTTCTTTGAAGTGTCATTGCCTGTCATTTTATAGCTCAAAATGTATTGGACTTTTCTTGTTGACCTTTCCCTTGCTGCTGATCTCTGGAGGCCAGCTCAGGAAGAGGCAGTGACAGGGTAGGTAGGGAACTAGAAGAAGCTATTTTGTGTGGATCTCTACCCAAGAAACTGCAAATATTCCCCCAAGTCTGACAGGTCCTAAAAGATCCACATAGACCACACTGTAGTGGGTAGCCATTCCAGCTTTGATCTGGAAATTCTAACCCCCATTGAGGCTTCAGCAACTGTCACACCTACAGGGTGGGGCCAAGGGAGGCACCGGGAGACCCAAGATCTGGATAGGCCAGCGGGCTCTCTATGCCTGGACCCTAGATGGTGGAGGTTGACCAAGCAGAGCTCCAGAAAACACCGTGGACTTCAATACACTTTCCCCAGACCCCACAACCTACCTTTCCCTTTTTTGTAAGTTACCCACTAAATAGATCTTCCTTTTAACTACATGGAGTGGCCATAATAATTTCACCAATACCACACAGAGTAAAAGATCCACATAGACCACACAGAGTAAAAGATCCACATAGACCACACAGAGTAAAAGATCCACATAGACCACACAGAGTAAAAGATCCACATAGATCACACAGAGTAAAAGATCCACATAGATCACACAGAGTAAAAGATCCACATAGACCACACAGAGTAAAAGATCCACATAGACCACACAGAGTAAAAGATCCACATAGACCACACAGAGTAAAAGATCCACATAGATCACACAGAGCTAGGCAGAACTGCAGCTCCAAATTTCCAGCATGTCTCACTCCACAATGACAAACAACTGAGACATGGGGATACCATAGAGTTGGCCTAAAATAGCTGACATATGACTATGTCAACAACATTACATCTAGGCGACCCCTTTTCCTCCTCACTGTGTAAACTTGTGTTTATCATTAAAGGCAAAACGTCCTAAAAGGTGGTACAAGCAAAATCATTGACTTAAAGAAATGTTCTTACTGAGTACAGACACAAGTTCTTTCTCAGCTGTAGGACCAAGCACAGCTTCCTTACTGAAAAAGAACTCTTTGCCATCTTTTCTTGCTCTACCCAACTCAGAGGTTTCTGAGGAAACGTCTCAACTCCTCTCCTTTTATGGGGTTGTGATGTCTTTTATACAGTTTCCATGTATGAGCATCTGGGTCGAGTTTTTCAGGAACAGATAGATGATGAAGCTCCCAGAATGCCCTAAGTGAGCTCAAAGGCTGATGATGCAGAGGAGAACTACCCTATAACTTGATAAAGTGACCAACTACCGGTAGAGACCCAGCAATGGGACTCCCCAGTGCCACTCTCTGAATCTACCCAAACAGCATAAAAACACATGGTCAGGGATAGGCATGTGGATCAATTGATAGAGTGCTTGCCTGGCATGCAGGAAGTCCTGGGTTCCATCTCCCCACACCACAGAAACTTAGCATAGTGGCACATACCTGTAACTCTGGTACTCAGGAGATGGAGGCAGGAGGATCAGGGGTTTAAGGTCATCTTTGGCAACATGTCAGGTTCAAGGCCAGCATGAACTACATGAGACCTTTCCTCAAACATTTCCATGCAAAGACTTGTGAATGCAATTCAGAGGGACATCATTCATTAAAGTAAAAAAAAAAGTGGCAATTACTGAAATGTATATTAGCTGATGATGGGATGTTGTGGCTGGAATGGCAAATGGCCCGCATCGGCTCAGGTCTTTGACTACTGGATACTTAGCTGGTGGTACAGTTAGGGGAAGCTATGGGACCTTAAGAAGGTGGATCCTTATTGAAGGAAGTGAATCACTAGGGGGTGGGTTTTGAGAGTTTATAGCATCACCCCACTTCTGACTCACTCTGTGTGCTGTGTGCAGATAAAATGTGAACATCCAGCTTTCTGTGCCTGTCACCATGCCATGCCTTCCCAGTCTTCATGAATGATCCCTCCAGAGCCGTCAGCTAAAATACACCCTTCGTGCCTTAAATTGCTTTTGGCCACAGCAACAGAAAAGCAATTCATATGTAGAATAGCCAAAATGTATTACATTCTACAACAGTATAAAACTTCACAACAGAAGACAAGATAGTGATGTGTACTGGGTCACAGGTGAGAATCAAAAGCATGCTGAGTGGAAGAAAGCAGTGATGAGCACATGATACATGAGTTCATTTTGTAAAGTGTCCAGAAAAAATAGGCCTGTGAAGACAGGAAGTAAACCAGTACTTGCCAGGACTTTGGGACATGGGAAGAAATAGGCAGTGCCTGTTAATGACCATGGGGTTGCCTTTTTAGGGCAGCAGAAATGTTCTAAAATTAGAAGAGATGATAGTTGTACAACTCTATAAATATACTAATGATCATTAAATATCACACTTTAAATATATATATATGGAAAACACTTGCCCTGGTGAGGCAATGGGCTATTAGAAATGTTAGTTCCAGGCCTGGAAAGTGTCAGCCAGCCAGTGTGTAAGCATGTGTGTGCTAAAGATTGGTCCTGCCAGAAGTACTGGACCTAGCTTCTACTCTAATGGAATGTGTATTCTAATGGACAGCATGGTCTGTAATTATGCAAAACCCCTCAGTGAAGGTCTTTGCAGAATCCGGTGAGAAACGAGGGGCTTTGGCATCAGGGCCACATTTCTTGATGGGGTTTAAAGAAAGAAGCAGAGTTGTGGACAGAGAATGCCTTCCCTACAACCCTTTCATCCATGCCTTTCACTCACAACAATGGACCACACTGCCCCATCTTGAGAGGAACACCCCATGGATGTTCACATCATTTCTATAGGAGGAAGAGATCCTTATTTCTTTTTATAGAAGGTGGCAATGATAACCGCATGACACCCTCCTCCTGATAACTTAGGAGGAGTGCTGAAAGGAAGGCACCACCCCTGCCTCTGGCCAGCTAGGAAGGACACAGCTACATCCTCTTGTGGAGCACTTTTGCTCGGCTTCAAATGGCCACTGGATATTCTGTTTGCAAAGACTTGGGAAACCCAGAGAAAGGACACATGGCCTTGGTCACAATGTCAGACAAACAAATAGGAAAGAACCAGCTACCAGTCTCCTTTATCCAAGATGAGTAGGGCATACAGTGCCTCACCCCAAAGTATGAGGGCACAATGAAGCCATCTGTGGGGAAGGCACAGGGTGAGCCTGCCTTTATGACATTATTGATTGATCGTCCCCCTGCAGCTGAGCAGCATGCCCAGACAGACAATAAAAGTGTTTAACCATAGCACAGGCTCTACCCACTATAATAGATTTTACACTTAAAAACACAGTTGATGGGGGAGGACTTTAATGACATTGTTAAGTTTTAAATAAAAAGAAATCAGATGTTTTTTTTCAGGGGGAAAGAGAAATCATCCTATCCATGTTGTTCTTTGTGGGGTTCTCCTGGTAACATTTCCAGACCTGAGAGACATGAGCACGTCATGTTGAAGGTGTCTACTTGGGAAGCAATCCACTGAGGTAGTTCATTTAGTAAAGCAATGTAGCCCCCTGACTATGAGGAGAGGGGAAAAAGTGAGATGCCCATAGCCATTGAGTGGGAGATGGAGAAGCAGACGGGAAGGGTAGACTCTGGGCTAGCAGTTTGTGATCTTTAAGGTAGCTCTCAGAGGCTGTCCCCTTATGGAAATCGCTGCAGATGACACCAAAGACAATTGCTCCATGGGAAACACGGCTGGGTTTTGTGTTACCCCTACCTGTTTTACATTATTGTTATTTCCAAAACAGGTAGTCGCTTTTGTTAGAGGCAGGGATGATTAATCTGTGTCAGGCATCTATACTGGGGGAAGAGGACAACTGCCATTATTTGTCTTTGCTGCTCATTTGCTGACATTTAGACTCACCTAGGTAACACACCTGTGGATGCTTCCACAAAGACTTAACTAAAGAGTCAAGACGCTTCCTGGATGTGGGTGGTGATACCACCCCACTGGGCTTTGGTTCTAGACTGAATTTTAAAACTGGGCAGAGTCAACCACCAGCATTCATTTTCCCCCATTTTCTCCCCGTGGACACCATGTGAGCAGCTGCCTCATGCCCCTCAGCACCACGCCTTCCCTACCACCGTGATGGACTGTGTCCTCAAGCCACGAGTCCAAATCATCGTTAAGTTGGTTCTGTCGGCCATTTTGCCACAGAAACAAGAGAAGGAGCTAATGCAGAGTCTCAGCTGAGAGGGAAGAAATGGGCACATGTACAGAGGTGGAGGAGGAGCCGCTTTAGTCAGAGGGGAGGGGGAGCTGTTCTTGGGTGTGTTGTCTGTCTGACAGACCACACTTACATCTGACCCTCATGAAAATCAAGGGAGACTGAGATATGAGTGTGGAGAAGTGGACATGTGTTGAAATAAATGGCTCAAATCACAAGGCTGGAATGTCTGTCTCCTTTGTTTTATTTTGTGAGAGTCTATGTTGCTTCTTGTCATTTATTCCTTTTATTGGTGAGAGAGCAAAGTCCTGAGTACAGTCATGACCCACTGGTGCTCTTTGGAGGCATGATAGGGCTGACTACCACCAAGAAATCAAGAATACAACTCCTCTACACCCTTGTATAGGACATGTTTTTAGCATGACTGAATGTCAGGAGATATCTCAAAGCAACACAAGGCCATAGCCAAAGGTCAATCCATATCTTATCAATGAAACATGCTTAGATTCATCCCATAGATATCAAAGTCCCTACCGTGTTTTCTAGTTACCATGATAGAATCAATGATGGTGACATTATCAATGATGTAACATGAATAACACAGTATAGACAAGAGCATCGCTACAATCTAAATTGGAGTCTCTGTAGATCTCTTCTCCGTGATGGTATGCAAGCTAGCTGCATCCCTCCTGTGCCTTCCTGACACTCAAAGGATTTTAAAAAGAAGCTAACATGTATCAAGAGCCTTGATTCTGCCAGTTTTGATACTAGGTACTGCTTAGAAGTACTAGCTCTTTTGAGGTCCTAGACTCAAAGAGGCCATGAGTATGTGAATTCTTGTTACCCATGTTTCAGCCTTATTCCCAAAATGGCCCCAATAATCCTGGGTGATTTCCTCCCATTAAGTAGGGTCAGAACCCCTGGATAGAATGGAACATTATTCATGTGCACCCCTCCATACAACAATAGTGAAGGTATTTTGTTGATGTAACTAAGTCCCCTGGTCAGTTTGGAAAGAACTCCAGGTGGTCTTAGTTTAATCAGGTGAGAGAATTTGGGTTTTCTCCCACTCCCAAGATGCAAATAAGGAATTTTTTTCTCATGCTGGCCTTGGAGAAACAAATGTCTATGATCTCTGAAGATGGACTTAAATGGAATCCACTAATAACCAAGAAAGCCCAGCAAGAGACCTTGAGCCTAAAAGGAGAGACCCCATTGGCTGTAAATTTTCCTGCCAGATTCTGAGCAGAGGATCCAAGCGACCTGTATCCAGGCTCCTGACCTACAGAGGTTATGAGTTAAAACATGGGTACTGCTTCAAGCTGCTCTGTGGACAGTGCTTTGATACACAGCAATAGAGCAGTAGCAAATAAGTTGAGCTTTAATTTCTCTGTAATAAAAAGAAGAATCTAATCAAGCAATAAGTATTTGTGAGAATAAAGCACAGTATTTAAGAATCTGAGCATAGATCAGTATTGGTCTCCAACTCCTCCTCTTCCTCCTTTTAAATCCTTTCTTCCCCAGGTTGCTTTGTTGATATATAATTTACATAAGTTTTCATCCTTTTGAAGTATACAATCATAGTTTCCCCTCCCTCTACTCCCCCCAATACATCCTCCACATCTCCTCCCATCCAGATCCACTCCCTTTCTGTCTCCCATTAAAAAACAAACAGGCTTCTAAGGGATAATAAGAAAGTAAAACATAAGAAAGTAAAATATAATAAGATAAAACAAAAACTAACACATTGGAACTGAACAAAACAAACGGAAGGAAAAGAGCACAAGAGAAGACACAAGAATCAGAGACCCACTCAGTCACACTCAGGAATCCCATAAAAACATTAAACTGGAAGCTATAATATATACATAGAAGGTCTTGTGTAGGCCTGTGCAGGGCCTGTACATGATGTTTCTGTCTCTGTGAATTCACCTGACCTTTGATCCTCTTCTGCAGGGTTGACTGAGCTCTGACGGGAGGGATTTGGTGAAGACATCCTATTTAGAGATGAGTGCTCCAAGATCTCTCACTCTCTTTATAGTGTCTGATCCAACTCTGTAGCTAGAGTTTTCCTGCCTTGCCCACAGTCAGGACAAATCTTTGTCACCCACCAGTCCCACAGCTGCTCAGACCCAACCAAGTAAACACAGAGACTTCTATTGGTTACAAACTGTATGGCCGTGGCAGGCTTCTTGCTAGCTGTTTTTATATCTTAAATTAATCCATTTCCATACATCTATACCTTGCCACGTGGCTTGTGGCTTACCAGTACTTTACATCTTCCTTGTCCTGGCGGCTGCTGCAGGCAGTGACTCCTTCTGCCTTCCTGTTCTTTTATTTCTCCTCTCTGTTAGTCCCGCTTATACTTCCTGCCTAGCCACGGCCAATCAGGTTTTATTTATTGACCAATCAGAACAATTTGCAATACAGACCATCCCCCAGCACAGCCAAGTGCAGACCATCTCAGACACCTACCTGCACTCAGGCCCATGGTCCTAATCATCCTCTATGCGGACCTGCTGGGTAAAGCCACGAGGAACCTGAGAACGGGCTCCCACAGGACATACAGAACATCCCACAGCACAACTCTACTTTCATTTCTTTCAGTGTGGTCTTGTTGTCTCTGACCCACGATTTCTTCTTCAGAATGAGAGTGTGGGAGGAGAGGCTTCACCCCTAGGCTTCTAGGACCATTGTGAGAAACACAAGAGGACAAAGATACTCTCAAAGTGCACACCATGTTAGGAGAAAGAACAGATGCGACCATGGTAGGAGGGGGGGTGACAATACAACAGTGAGGGAGCAGCTGGGAAAGCACACAGTGGAGAGCTGTTGCCATCATCTTTTAAGGAACCTCAGGTAACAGAACTGATCACCTCTTTGCCTTAATGCCTCCTCAGTAAGATCTTTTAAGATACAATTTCCTATGATGAGAGCCACAGAGCTGACCCTCCACCCACCTACCTCCTCTGGCCATCTTAAAGGTTTTAGATGCTATATTGTGGAAATTTGGGTGTTTCCCTCATGTGGGTGATGAGCCATATCTCAAGGACATAAAGCACTTCTGACAAGGCCAACAGAAGTCTCCAGAACACTCCAGGGAAAGAAGAACATGGACACTAGTGATGGTGCAGAAGACCTAGAGAGGGAACTGCTGTAATTACTTTAATTTGAACTTGGCAGTGGCCACAGCTGTCAAGGACACTCTTCTTCAGGACAAGGTGCCACTGGATCATTTTAATGACCACGAGGGCTCATTGTAGCTCACTGCACCTGAATAACACCACTTCAAGAGCCACAGAGGCATGGATCTACAGAGAGGAACAGGCTGCCTGGGCACAGAAATGGGAGTGGCTTTCATCTTCCATGATCAGTTGGATGTAGGCTACTCAAAGTGAAGTGCCCAGCCCTGAGGGCTTAGTGTTCATATTTTCTTCCAGAAAACGATCTTGCAAGCCTATATTTCCATAGGGTTAGAGTTGGGGGAAGCATAGCATTTATAGAAATCCTGTGCTTGCACACCTGAGACTAAGCTTACATCCTACTCTGGTGCCCCCTTCACCTCCAGCTCTACTTTTTTTTTTTTGCATGCTATTATTATAGGAGGTGGTGTGTGTGTGTGTGTGTGTGTGTGTGTGTGTGTGTGTGTGTGTGTGTGTGTGTGAGAGAGAGAGAGAGAGAGAGAGAGAGAGAGAGAGAGAGAGAGAGAGAGAGAGAGAGTTTGTGTGTTAGGGTCTTATGTCCAGGTTGGCCTACAACTCTCTATGTAGCCAAGGATGATCTTGAACTTCTGATCTTTCTGCCTCTACTTCAGGAGTAGTGGGATTGCAGGTATGTGCCATCATACCTATTTGTATGCGATGCTTTGGTGGAACCTGGGCTTTCATACATGGGAGATGAGCACAGTATTAACTGAGATACATCTGTAGCTCCAGCATAGGAGAGTTTGCAATTTTTCTGAAATTCATTGTAGATTGAAGCTACTCATTAAAAAAAAAATACTCATAGGCATTAGTTATTCGCCCTCTTTTATAGATAAAAAGTGTAAAGCTAAAATGAGAACTTGCCTGAGGTCTTGGTACTACTAAGTAACAGAGTCAAAAATTCAAAACTTGTCTGTGATAAATTATTCCTGCTTCTTTTCAGGAGGAAGAGCCAGGCAGACCTCTGTGAGTTCAAGACCAGTCTGGTTTACATATCGAGATCCAGAACAGGCACCAGAGCTACACAGAGAAACCCTGTCTCAAAAAAAATTCCTGCTTCTTTCTTCACAGTCCTATAGTTTCTAAGGTCCACTTAGAATCTCAGGTTACTTTGAGATATGCTTTTTTTCTTTTCTTTTCTTTTTTTTTTAAACACACAGTACAGTACCCATGCTTTACAAGCTTGCAAAGAAGGCCTTTCATTTCCTCATTTGCAATAAGAGAAAGAGGCCATACCATCAGAAGTCTAGGAAACCACTCAAGACCACAGTGCCCTAAGCAATGAAACAGCCCTGGGAGCCTGTGAGTTATCCCAAAGCCTGCTCTGTACTTGGGCCTCTCTGCTGCTGGTCTCCATCTGAGGGAACAGAATCAACATCTTCAGTCACGGTCACGCATGGTGCGATGAGTCTTGGAGGTGGTGGGAATGGGCCCTTCCCAAAATCCAATTAGCCTCTCTTTATACCAAATCTTGGCACATACCATCCCAATGAGCTCATGTAGCATCCTGGATTACCTGTATGCCACTCCAGTGCTCCATCCTAGCATCCTTGTTTATATACTAGAGCCGTATCCCTATGTCTCTTGAAACCATCCCAACATACATCCTTTGTCACATCCTTTCATATGGTATGCCATTCCAGTGCTGTACCACTGTGGTCCTGTGTGATACCTGGGAGTGCCATCTCTGTGGGCTGTATACACCCCAGGTGGATCTGTGAAGCAGCCACCCAGTATCATATCCTAGCACGGCTGGGGAGCAAACAGCACATCTATGTACCACCCTAGTACTCTTGTGGGTCACTCCAGTGTGACCAGATACTATCCTGGAGCTCCTGGATAGCACCTAGTGTGCTGTCACAGTAAACCTACTCTCTCTTCCAGTACATCACAATGCTGTCCCTATGTGGGCCTTGTGAACTCAGTAACCATAGTTTTCTGGCTATGTACTGACATGTGGGTAGTTTCAAATGTTGGGAGGGGCACTGGCTTTAAGATTTGCCTCTACGCTTAGTGTGTTTCTGTGGTTCTAAAGTGTTCAATAGGCTTGGCCAGAGAGAGAGACCACTATTAAAGGCCCGGGACCAGCTTGCTCTGACATTGGGAATTCTCTCTCTCTCCCTGAGCAGAACCAACTTCTGGAACTGGAAAGAGGAAGAAGCCAGTGATTTTTTTGTCACAGCACAGAGGGCCTCGGAAACCCGCTGACCCCTATACAGACTTGCCATTTCCATAAAATACAGAAAGGAAACAAACATAATGACTAAGCAGCGCTAAGATCTGAGCTGCTACTGTGCCTTCAGATTTAGCTCCATTGCCCACTGGTGCTTTTTGATCTCATTTTAAGACAAGAAAACTGACAGAGAAGTTGCCACTTGACTTCAACCCCAGGTCCAAGGAGAAAAGATGTCAGGCTAGGGTTTATACCTACAATCCTACACGACCTGCTACGTGTGTGGAGGGGTCCATGTCTCTGACGCTGCCTGCTGGTCCCCCGTGGGAGGTCATCAAGGAAGTCAGCCTGTTCTTTGGTTTCGGGTCCAAGGTGGAAGATTAACAGACGCAGGGGCTCTCCCCCAAACACGCCTTGACTGCTTTGCTTATTCTGTCGGAGACAACACCACTCACAGGCTCTGTTCTGTCTCTGTTCTATAAGTTGGAATATTCACACAGCACAGGGAGGCTGTTGAAACCCTGCGCCCCAAAGAAGGGACAGCACAGATGCCCCAATTAGTAACATGTTGTCGGGTTCAATTCTTTTCCAGCTGAAATTGAGCAGGCAGAATTCCCTACTGAGGTAAAAGATATTTTAAAAAAAGAGAGAGAGAGAACTCTTTTACAAAACATATTTTTAATTGGTTTGGATTTTTTAAAAAAGCTAACTCCAAGTATAAACTGGCATGACCCAGATTGTGATGAGGAGGAGGAGGAGGAAGGAAGGGAGGAGGCACTCTCCAGAGCCTGAGGTCAAGAGCATGGCCATGTTATGTGGGTGGAAAACAGTATCCTTCAGAATTGGGCTTCCTACCCACCTGGCATTAAGATGGGTCTTCTGAGAATTTTTACTATGGGAGAGACCAGGTGGGTTGGGGGTTGGATGTCTGGCATGGCATCTCAGAGCTGGGATCAAATAAGAGTAACCTAGAGGTGTGGGGGCAGGTCAGGACACCATGGACCATAGCCTGTGTCTCAGTTTGAAATGGACTTGAAAGCCAGGCAGATCATCTAACGTTCTGGAATGTTGTCTGCATAGAAATTGGTTTTTTTGTTTGTTTATTTAAAAATATGTCTGAATCTGTTCTAACCAATGGACAAGAAGATGTCAGGGGTGAGGTAACATCCTTATTAGAAGGACAGACTGAGGGAGGCTTAAGGTCCTTAATAAGATAACAAGAGTAGGTAGGCCTGTAGAAGCAAACTAGACACAACCCCAAAGCCAGCATAACAGAAAGGGACGCTGTAGGGTACTTAGCACATGCTCATAGGCAGGGATATGTAAAGGAACTAGAGCAGTGTGAACCCTACCTACATGTTCTTTACCACCAAGGACCACTTCATCCTATCACCTCATCTTCATCATCATCAACATCAATCATAGCTCCGAAGTTCCAAGCAATTCCCATTTTTGATTTCTTTCATTTCCAGCAATTACCCTACAAAGAAAGCACTGCCACAATCCCATTTTGTCAATAAGTAAAGCTAGCTTGGTCCAGGAACTTCCCCAGAGTCACCAAGCCACCAATACTGACAACTTGATTCTATAGGCTGGCTGTTGACCACAATGAATGCTGCTCCTTTTGTGCATGTCTCCTCTCAGGTTTTACTTCTCCTAAATTCCCACAGTCTTGCGCACCCGCGCATCCACCCATCCACCCACTCAAGCTCGTCCATCTATCCACTCACCTATAAATCCAGTTACTATCTATTCAACCATCGATGGATCACCCCTCTGTCTATCCATACACTTAAGCACCCATCTGCTGCTCATATATTCATCTGCCTATTCATCTATCCATCCATGTAATCACCCACCAGTCCATCTGTTCATTCATTCATGGATTGTCCGTTTGCCCATCCATCTATCCTTTTGTCCATCTATCCATTTATCTACCATCAGTCTATCTAGTCATCCATTTAATGACCCACACATTCTTTTGCCCACCCATCCATCGACTCGGCTACTCAATCATCCATAGACCATCCATTTATCCATCCATGTATGAGTTACTCATACACACATTTTGATGACACTCTGAATGCCAGTGTTAGTCCTGAAGCCAGAATGGTAATTAAGACCCCCTGAGAAATGTCTATAGGGGTAGGAGAGATAATCTCAGGAAGATGTCAACTCAACTGCAGTGAACATAGCCACCACTAAGGCATCATAGATCTTCTTAAAGGCAGGCAAGTTAAATGAGGTACAATCCTGGAGGTCAGCCTGGAGTTAGGAAGACAGAGGGTGGATGTTGAAGGCAGAGAATTCTGGATCATGAGATGGGGTGGAGAAAAGATCAAAAAGAGGGAGATGTGAAAAGTGTTTGTTACTGCAGAGGGCTGGATAACTTGACAAGATTCTGTATTACTTGGCTGGTTGGTTCTGAACAGAATTTGTCCTGGTTAATACCCACCCATCCTCCCAACAAAAGGAGACTCTGGTCATATGACAGTTTCATTTCCCCTGGGACATTCTTGGCATTTTCTTCTTCTCCTTTCTCCCCTCTATCTGGGGGTTCATTTCCTTCCACGGAGGAAGTACAGTGTGCCAGGCTTTGGCTTGTCTCCAGGGCTCCAGGAGAAGTCCCAATGCTCCCTCTGCCTCCAACCTCTGAGCGGATGGAGAGATTGGAAATCAGCGACCTGCTCTCTTCGAAAGTCTAAGCTGCCTGCAGGATGCCAAGTGATGCTATCAATTGATTAACACACAGCCTGCCAGCTTCCTGCATGATAAGACCAGCCCCATGCAGCAGGGAAGGCTGGAGTCCATTAGGAATGAGGAGCTCATCACCTCCAGCACCACCTACCCCTTCCTGTGTGCCACCTCACATTCTGAGCCCATTGCTGCATAGTGCAATGTGGAGCATGCTTATGCCATGTCCCTGGGGTTGTAGCCACAGGAGGGAACCACCAAGCTGTCAGCTTCCTGCAGAGCACAGCTGCCAATGCCTGTGCAATGGGAAAGGATGTGGGGGTGGGGGAGCTGGTACCTCCTCACAGCAGATACCAGAACAGTGACATCCATCTTTCCTCCCTTCTTTATTTCTTCCTTCCTTCCTTCCTTCTCTCCTATATCCTCTCCTTTATCCTGTCCCTTCTTCTGTCTCTCTCTCCCACTTCCCCTTCATCCTTCCTGGACCTCCACACAATCAACACAGGCACACCAAGCTGAGAAGAAGATATTGGGGAAAGGGCAGATAAGGGCAAGAGAAGTGACTTGCAGGTTAAAAAGCACTTGGTGCTCTTGCAGAGGACCTGGATTCAACTCCCAGAATCTACATGGCAACCTGCAACCATTTGCAACTCCAGTTCCAAAGGATCTGATACCCTTTTCTGGCCTCTGTTGCTACTGGGCACACATGTGGTGCACATACCTACATGTATACAAAACACTCACAAGCATGAAACAAAAATAAATAAACCTACAAAGAGAAAAGACAAGTAGCAAGCAATGGGAGAGGAGGGGAAAGCAAGGAGATAAAAAAGAAGCCTCATCCATCTCTGGTCGGAGACATGATTCACTGAATGTGAAAGGCTAAGATCAAGGGGCATGCAGCACATGAAAGCAGGGTGCAGACTGTAGGAGCTCCTCTTCCGAAGTGACCTGGAAAAGGAAGAAAGCATTTGCTCTGTTCTAATGAGGTAGGAACAGATGGGACACTCCAGCCAGAAGAACTCAAAGAAGGCTGATCTGGTTGGATAGGGTGAAGCAGAAAGCCAGGCAGCCTGGACAAGCAGGAAGAGCTTGAGAATCTGCAGGTGAACTTGGTTCCTATCTTCTGAGCCTTGCTATATGATGATGGGGCAGGCCGATGATGCCATTATCTTTATGTCCTCCTGGACTGACTCCCAGGCAGAAAGCATCTCTCACAGGACTGTGAACCTTGCAAGGTACCTCCTCAAAGCCAAGGGATCTGTGGGTCCTTTCTCCACCATCTTTACCCCCAAAGGACCAGTGCAACTGAGAGAAGCTTCTGATTCAGTGTCAGGCCAAAAAGAAGTAAGTTGAAGGGAGTTGAGGGATGGCTGGCATGGGACATCTGGATGAATTAGTCAATTAACAGAGGCAACTGCTGCTGGAAAATGAATGGAATGTCCATATGCTAATGGGATGGACTCTAAATCAGTGAGATCACTTGGATTCTTGCAAATAGAAATGGACCACTACACATAGTAGAGAAGAACCATGGAAAGACATCTGCAGAATGTTCTCATGCACCTCACTGTGAGAGAATCTCTCAAAGCAGTGATAAAGCTTATTATGGAGGGTCTTACATGTCTTGGTGACAACTGCTGCTCTCCTGCTCACTCAGAACCTTTCCCATCCAAACAGGGCTCACCTTTCATTGTGTTTAGACAAAGTAGCACAAGGAGCCAGAAAGGCCATTCTGTGGGCCCTGTCATTCAAAATAATGAGCTAGGGAGTAAGAACAGTGAGGTCACATGAAATGAAGAGACTACTTGTCTCGAAAAGATCATATCTTTTGAAAAGGCTTTGAAGATAGTCCTGTCATTATCCTGGTCATTTAAATATGCTCTGAAAAGTTTCAGTATCATCTGAATAAATACAGATATAGAATACCTGTGTATCAGAACCCAAAGCGGCCATCAATATTCTACTCATTGACTGATACCTCTTCTGCTGGCTTCCAGTACCAAAGTTAAATGCACATGGATACTATGAAATAAAGAGGAATGGAAAGGTTTTCTGCAATGCACAGTGCTCTGTAGGCAAACACTGAGTCTGTGGACACCCAACAAAGTTAAAAACCTCACTTGGCATGAGGACTTGTCAGTGCCTTTAATGTGATAATCCACACTGAATGCGATGAACCTGCAAGATGAAGGTTCATCATGAAATACTCCTACAATTTGCCCGACCACCTGCCATCCTCAGCTTGCAGGAGAATCTTCAATATCTGCACACAGATAAATCCTATTGTTCCTTACCCTGAGTGATCTAGGCCTGTCTGAGACATGGCTTTTATCACAGATCAACTTTGTCCCTACTCATGGGTCACCTGATTCTTTGGGAGCCCCCTCTGCCTCCCACAATGTGTATTTTGAGTAGAACAGATTGCAAGAAGTCTACCCTAAATGTGATACAGCTAGATCCAGTGATTTTTTTTCACTTAGTGGTGACAGGGATGGAAGTGGGAAGCTGAAATTTTCTCACTTTTTTGAAAGAACATCTATTAAAATCTCCCCCAAACATGGCTGCTATGGTTCCACCAAGACCTTTTAAGTAGGGGCCTTGCATTTGCAGATGCTCTGGCTTTTCATGCTAAGAGCAGGTCTAGTGGTGAATCAGAACAAGCAACGCACCATGCACAACTCTTCTTCTCTGAATTCAGCATTAGGTGGGGATGGCAGAAAACCAAGGAATGGTTGTTTGAGAGAGGCAGCCACTGGAAAGTGACTGATGTAATCTTCTTGGATGCTGGGAGTGTCCTATATCTCAATCTGAGTAGAGGATGCAAGAATATGTGTGAATGTTTAGGAGAAACATAATCATCGAAAAATTAGTTGGTAAAGTGCTTGATGTGAAAACATGAAGACTTAAATGTATGTTTGTATGTAGGTATGTAGCAACCATGTAAAAAATATGGGTGTGGTGACATATGCCTGTAATCCAAGCATTGGAGAGGCAGAACCAGAAGGATTCCTTGAGTTCGATGGCCAACTAGTCTTGTTGAATCAATAATATCCAGGTTCAATGAGATAACCATTCTTAAAATAAGGTGGGGAACTATTGACGAAGTCATTTAATGTCAACCTCTGGCCTCCACCCCTCCACATATACATACCTACACACACATACAACACACGTATACATACACACCATCACTGAGTTATTATATATTTTTAAATGAGGACTTAACTACATTGTTTAGTCTCAATTAGAAATAAGAAAGAACTGAAATGACCCAAACAAGGCATGCTCCTTATTTGTCACAACTTAGAAATATTTTTTAATGCAAACAATGAACTGGAAGTAGCCCTTTTACCCACGTAGACGCACTCACAAAATATGGATGATTCTTGGGGCTTCCTTTGGGAGGGAGATCCTATTTTATAATCCAGACTATAACATGTCCACATGAAAGAAGGCAGAGAAGGAGATGGTCTGCTCTCCAAACAAAGCTAATGATTCTGAGACTCGGGAAACTGAATCTTGGACAAGGACCATGATGGGGCGGGCCTCCAGAGCACCTCGTTTCATGGATAATTTCCATGGGCTCAAAGAAACCTCCTATTGCTTGTGATGAAAGATGGGCTTTCCTCTTTGCATATGGATGAAATTTCCCGTCTGCATAGAAAATGAGTCCTTTCCACGCTGGGGACAAGGGCGAGTTCATAATGCTTGAATCCAAAAGATACCAGGAAATTAGACAACCTGTCAGTCGGTGTATCCGACAGGGACATGACTGAAAATCAGTGGGGGGAAGTGTTTGCATAGAGAATGAAAACATTGAAGTCTTGGGCCTTAAAATGCCTGTCCATAGGGTTGAAGAGATGACACAGTGGGTCAGAGGCCTAGCTGTACAAACATGAGGGACTAATTTTTGGATCCCCAGAACCCATGTCAAATATTGGGTGTGGTCCCTCATATCTGTAACCTCATATCTCATGGCACTGTGGTGGGGGAGGGGTTGAGACAGGATGATTGCTGGAGCTTTCTGATCACCAGTCTAGCTCCAGCTTGAGTGAGACCTGTGTCGACAGAGTAAGGCAGAGTGACAGAGCAGGATACCCATGTCTTCCTCTGGCTTCTGTGCATGCATATAGACATACATCACACATATGTCTGTTCCTGTTAGAAGATGGCATAGAGGGAAATACCAGTATCTCTCCCTTAGTCCCCTTTCCCTTAATATTCATCCTGAGCTGGGCTCTGGGTGAGACTGGGATTAGAAGGCATGGTCCTGCCCCTTGATCATCTAGGTAAAGGTGGACATCCTTTGGAACTACAGAATCCTGCATGTCAAAGAGAAGGTGTAGTTCAACATTGTATTGATATTGTGTTTGCCCTTATGGTTACCTTGACAAACAAGGAGCAAGGTGGACCAGACACCAGGAGTACAGGTGTGCTCCTAACATTATGATAAGCATGTATGTTTTTATTACTGTTGTAGCCATTACTAGTTAGAGAGATTGAAGAAGGCACTCTTCAAATTTGGTAGACTTCAAGGGGCCAATTGTTCTCAACTATGTTCAAATTAACTTATTCTGATTTTGCTCTGGCTGGGGCATCTTTGAACTGCATGCTTCTGAAATAGACCTTCCATTTTACATTTCCCAGCTCTCCTACTAGTTAACCAATATTCTCTTGAACATCATAGAAGAGGCAAGACTAAGACACAGTCATCAGTTTACTCATCCATTCATCCACCCATGTCCTTTCAGCTATGAACTTATCAATCCTATCCATTCATTCATCCCATTAATTGATCCATCCACTCATTCACTCAACCCTTCAACCAACCCATCTGTCCTGTCCTATCTATCCCCCACCCATCCATTCCTCTACATACCTGCTCATGTCTTCATTCATCCCACCTACCCATCTGTCCATCCTTTTATCTAGCCACCATGCATCCACCCACCTCGTCAACATCTACCCATACGCCTATTAATGAACACCATCTCCACACACACACCCATCCACACATCTTATATAAAATGAATGTGTTATTCATCAGCTCCTGCAACAAGAGCTAAGACTATAAAGTTGAGTAATAGGTAAGACTTTCATCAGAGAATTTAAAGTCCAGAGGGGGAAGAGAATCTCCTATGAGGGGGTGTATCCACCTCAGCTTGTGACCAAGAGGCCACATGAAAGGACAAACATCTCCACATTAAAAAAATAGTTTATCAGAAGAGCCCAAATAGCCAAAGGGGTGGCAGTGAAAAGCCAGGAGTTCAATGCTTTGGTAAGGTAGATGATGAAGGTGGAGAATCTTCAGTAGCATGCTTTCACATGTCTACATCTGTGCACAGATCAGTCAAGATATCCAGGCAACATTTTTTAGTTCAAATCCCATGCATAAAAGTAGATAGAGTAGATATGAGTACTTAGTTTGAAAAGATGAAAGTGTCACAGGTGGACCAGTAAGGACCCCTAAATACCACATGGTGGTGATGCCATATGGGTGAGCTGCCTGGATTTTACATTGCATTCATATACCCTAGACACTGACACAGTGTGAATCCTCGCTTACACTTCCCTGGTGAGTCAGACATTCAGACAAGGCAGAAATAAAGACACTCTCTGAAAGACCAAAACTTTCTGTACCTCAGGGACCTCAAGATCTCAGTGAGCTGGTCTAGCATCCCAGGAATGAGCTTCAGAGGACCCCCTCAGCTTCCAACTCATCCCTGAGCTCTGAGATTCCCTAGTTTTAAGTGGATAAATAAAATTGTGCTCAGACCATGCACCTCACTGCAGCCATTAAAAAGAACAAGGCAGAACTATGTATTCATAGTGACATGAACAGATAGCTCAGAATACGGTGAAGCGAGGTCAAAAATGTATGCACACATTTATTATAATGTAAAATTGGGAAATATATATATGCCACTGTGTTGGGGAGGGTAGGATGATTAGAAAGGACTTTCAGTAGCCAAGTTCTGAGCATCGAGACACACTGGGATATATTTGTTTCTTAACCAGAACTAAATGGTGATGATACTGAGGTGGCAGTGACATAGATCTGATATTTTTAACTGTCCAGATTTGTTCCTGAGCTGTCATGCCCCAGCAGTGGCTTCTGTGACAAGGGAAAGGCTAGAGAAGGAGCTGAATTTTTACTAAGGATGTTGGATTGAATTATCAGGCTAAGAGTCCAAACCATGATCCTGAAGGAAACTACAAGGTGCATGTTGGAGGACTCTTGTTAAGAGGCAGAGCCAGTGGTAGTGGGGATTTATAGAAGGACTGTGCTGCAGGCACCCAAATCCAGGGAAGGTGAGAAGGAGAAGAGAAATCAGGGTGGGGAAGGGAGGTGGTTAGGGGTAGAATGGCACATTGGCATCTCCCAGGCTGATGTTGCATGTATGGGGATGGCTGTGGATTCTGAGCAGGCTCAGTAGATATGAATAAAAGCAGCCAAGAGGACTAGCCACAAAACAGAGCTCTCTCACGGACTGAATACGGTCTGTACTGATCAGACAGCTCAGCTCCAGGAGCCTGTAATGAGGGGTCATAGTTGAGTATAAAATGAACCAGACATAGACATGAGGATAGGACCCTTGGTCTCACAAATAAGCAAGAGTGGTTCTTCTTGGTAGGGTGTGGTTACTCACTTACTGCAAACCCTTATGCTGGGCTGTGGGGAATGTATAGGAAATGGGCAGGGAACCTGCTTTCCATTCCAGCCCCAATTAGTTCTGAAGGTGTCCATGTCCTGTTTCTCTCTAGTGACATCCATCAACAACAACCCTAAGTAGGTAGTCAGTTTCTCATCCCTGGCACCTCAGCCTCCAAGCCAGCCGCAAATGAGTCTGAATGTTCATACTCCAGGCTGTGCTCAATGTCTGATGGCTAGCAGGTAACAAAATAAAAGATGTTCTGCTCTGGATGTGGAAATTAGGCCAGCTGATGAACAATTTTTCTTGAGAGGATTTGCTTACCTAAAGCCAATAAAGCGGATCTCATCAAATCAGGAGGATGCCTGCTCTTCTGGAGCTCTGGGAGGGAGCTGGTTGCAGAAACAGGAAATGGGAGGCTGAGCCGCTCTTTCTGTGAGAGCAGTGAGGAAAGCATCCCCTGGGGCCAGCCTGACCCTGAGTACAACAACCCCTCTACCTAACCAGAACTTTTTTTTACAAAGCCAGGAGCAAGAGGAAAGACTAGGATGCCAGCTCAAGGGACTAATTCGCTAATGAAATTCC
The DNA here is from genome assembly GCF_049852395.1 of Peromyscus maniculatus bairdii. Taxonomy (NCBI): domain Eukaryota; kingdom Metazoa; phylum Chordata; class Mammalia; order Rodentia; family Cricetidae; genus Peromyscus; species Peromyscus maniculatus. Next base: position 48,889,528 of record NC_134856.1, read on the forward strand.
AAACTCATGAGGCCAGGGAGAGGGCTCAGTAAGGAAAGGGCTTGCCATACACAGGTGAGTACCCGAGTTTGATCCCTGGCACCCACATAAAATCAAACTTAAAATCCCAGCACTGGGGGGCAGAGACAGCGGGATTGTGAGATTTGCTGGCCAGTTGCCCTGGCCTAATTAGCTAGCCTCAGGTTCCAAGGTGAACTGATAGCTCTGGCCTCCACACTCATGTGTATACACATGCACCTGCACACACACACACACACACACACAGAGAGAGAGAGAGAGAGAGAGAGAGAGAGAGAGAGAGAGAGAGAGAGAGAGAGAGAGAGAGAGAGAGACTCTTTGGAAGTACAGCACAGTAGCCCTATGAGCTGGAGGGATGCAGACATGCATCAAATGATTGGGCAGTGACAGTGTGTCCAGCCTATCAGCCCCAGCAAACTTCCTGTGAGCAGATGAGAAGCACATGCTTCGCTGCATGGTTCCTAGACTCACTTAAGGGCTGAGATGACAGGGCATAGACAAACCAGCCACACTTTGCAAAGACAAAGACACCACCAAAACTCTGAATTATACATGGTCTCCGCCTATCAGAATTCACATAAACAGTTCAATAGGCCAAACAACAACAACAACAACAAAAAGTTAAATAAGACTGGCTTAGACTCCATCTCTGCATGCCCCATTACACTCACCTGTCGTTCTTCCAGCCCCTCAGTCACCAAGTCTAGCAAAAGACAGAAAGATATTCCTTTGCCTCAGGCACAAACACAGTGGACGTGCCCAGGCAACATATTTGCCACAAAGCACACATGGCAACTTGATGAGCTCCCATTCTCAATCCCAATGCTCCAGCAGCCAAGGCTTGCACCAGTCAACAGAGGTTTGTGAACTGGACTCTGTTCATACAAGCACACATCAGCCGGGAGAATAAGCCAGCTAATGCCATGTCCAAGACAGTGGCTTTCCCAAACAACTGATGAAGAAGTCAGGTACAAAAGAAAATATTCCATATGATTCCTTTCATGACCTCCCCACTCCAACCCTAATACTGGCTAGGTACTGCACTCTATTTGCTAAGCTACATGCTAAGCCTTTTTGCTTTTTATTTTCAGAGAGGGTCTCGCTAAGTAGCCTGGTCTGGAATTGAACTTACTGTGTAGCTCATGTGGGGCTTGAGAATATGCTATCCTACTTCATTCTCTAGTGTAGCTGTGATGAGATGCCCATGTCACCAGGCCTAGTGATGATTCCATACACACGGGATACAAAAGCTAGTACAACTATTCTTTGGTGTTAGATGTTAGCATTGAGATTATACTGGGTGAGTAGTGGAGTTATATACAGCTGGTTATGATGCATGTCTTGACTTTTATATTTTACTTTAATAAGACTGCTTGAAAATACCTTTAAAAGGATGGTGCTAATGCCACCAGCTTGCTTTGTGCTGATACACATTTCTTGTGGCAACCCTATTTTTAGATTGATCTGGAAGGACATCAGTACTTCCTGTGATAGTGAACTCTAAGGAAAGACCTTCAATCCCTCGTCTCTAATCCTTCCTGGGTGGCCACTAATAAAAATGAGAACGTTCGTTCCTAAGATCCATAATCCCTGGTTGGAACTGAGGTTCTTTGCAAACTGGGCTCATTGAAAAGACCCAATAGTTATGGTTCTTGGGTCATTTTCATGGTGACAGAAATGCTAAACCTCTGCTCGGTGCTTTCCAAAGTCCTCCATCATGTTTAGCCTGGCCAGGAACCCAGAGCAGTTGAACACGGTTGGATTAGTTTTCTATTGCTGCCATAACAGATGGCCACAGATGTAATGGCTGAACACAGAGCAGGTTTACTAGGTCGTAGTCTTGGAGGTCAGAAATTCAGTGTGGGCCTCGTTGACCTAAAACCAAGGTGTTAGTGATTGGTGGACCTTTTGGGGAGGCCCAGGGGAGAACTGAACCTATGCATTTGGGATGTTGGCAAACAAAACAAAACAAAAAACAGCTCTGTGGGCTCTTTGAGCAAGGGTCCCTGTTTCTTTGCTGGCTATCAGCAGTTTGCTCTCAGCAACTTGAAGAGTCTCTCATGTCCTTGCACATGTCTCCCATACCTCAGCACTTGTCACAGAACGTCCATTCTGCTGAAGCTCCAGCTTCTGGACCATATTTGTAAAGTTCTTCACTTTGAATGACTCTGGTGAGAAGATTGGGTTAACTCAGATAGTCCAGAATCACCTCCTGCCCTGAGATCTCTTCTCCCCTCAAGGGCTTGCGTTTTGTGATAACTTCCTCCAGTGAGGCTCCACCTCCTAAAAGTTCCACGGTGCTTGGACCAAGCGTTCAAGCATGAAGTCAGATGTGGTCATCTGGGACTTTTGATGAAGAACAAATAATGCTCCTTTTCTCCAAGCCCTCAAAAAAAAAAAAATCCCAGGTTTTTGAAGCTCTTATGCCAGGAACCAGGCTGAGGGACCAACTCTAATTTGTGTGTACTGCAGTGCTTCTTTGTCCTATGGTGTGGCACAGTCACAGGTGTTAGAGACACAGACACTGGCGACGTGGAGAGCCATTACTCTGTAGTGCCTGTGATCACTGATTCTTGCTCCTAATTTCTAAGATACATCTAAGAGACTACAGCTCAGCTGGCACACTGCCAGCCTAGGATGCAGGAGACCCTGAGTTTGGCCCACAGTGCTGCATAAACCATGGTGTTAGCACAAAAGGTTGTAATCCTAGTACTCTAGAAGTGAAAGAGGAAGAATTCAAGGTCAGTCTCATCCTCAACCAGTTCCTGGCCAACCTGGGCTACATGAGCCCCTGTGTCAAAGAAATTAAATAACTATCCCAGTCTTTGATACTTAAACTTCCCCAGATTGGTTAACCCTGAAGAAGGTAAGGACTAAAACATAGAAAAGAATTCTCCAAGGAGCAGAATCCATCTCAACATTGGTTCATTCATTCATTCATTCATTCAACAAACACGGAGTGCTACTACAAAACAAGCTAGATCCTAGTCATGATGGACAAAGTGAAGAACAATGCAGAAAAGCCTCTGTATTTTTGGAGTTTCTATTTCAACAGGATAGATGTGAACCACAAATAAATGAGTCACTAAAATAAGTGGGTTGATAGGTAGCTTCTAAAAATGGTTCTGAAGTATTCCCGTTGGGCTCTTCCTGAGTTAACCTATAAGATAGGCATCATCTTGGTTACCATATTTCTTTTAGCCATCTTGGCTGCATGTGAAACAAATACAGAGATAAAGTATGCAACTACAACTAAGTTCATAGTCTATGAAAAAAGTCAAAGATAATTGGTTTGATTTTAAAGCTACTATGTCCGTGGGTATTTGTTACATGGCAATAGCTAACTACTACATGGGTTATGACAGATGGAAACATTTCAGAAAAAAAAAAAAACATAGCAAGGAAAGAAGACTAGAGAATTACAGATTGGAATTGGGCTACAATTTGGAAAGGGTCGTTGAAGGAAGTTTCATATGATGCCCTAACATACCCAGGACTCTAGGCAGCTATAATTTCTGAAGAGGGTGGGGTTTCCTGGCATGGACCCATGTAACCATCAGGCTTGAAGCTGTCACACGTGGTGGGTCAGTTTCAAAGACACAACCCAAATTCCTTGGCTTCATTACTCTCCCTGCATGATAGTCCCTGGACTGTGTTATCACAGCTGCTACTGGAAATGCTCCGAGTTTTATTAGCAGAGTGGTTTCTTGCTTTAGGGGTCTCTAACATACCTTCCAGCTTAGCTAGCATGTGTATGAGTGGAGAATCCCATATGGATCCAGTTTGCACTTCACATAGAGAAACCATTCTCTTTCTAAAGGTAGATGGTGGGTGTAGAGATGCTTCACATGGGCGCCTTCTTGGTAAACGATGGTGCTAGGAAAATAAACACAGTCAGAAAGGAGCAATAGACCAGCAGGCCTTACCCCTGACAGCCAGAATGCTGCACGATGCAGATTCTTCTATACAGCAAAGTGTACCTTGATCCCTCCTAATCTCCATCCACGGTAAATCCCTCTCATAGTGATTTCTTTTCTCCCCCTGCAAGTTACAATTTAAGGTTCTCTACAGGAACAGTGGGGCTGGGAATATTGGTCAATGTGATTCTTGGTCTTGGTGAAGACAGAAAACAAAAGTGAGTATAATGATTTATACAATCAAGTAAAACTTTCAGAATAACAATATAAATAACAACAACAATAGCAAAACATCTTTTCTCCCCCTCCCAACTCTCCTAAGTTATTTAATACCTCCACCAACATGCCGGGTGCTAGTGACAACCTTTGAAGGAGTCTAAATTCTGGCATAAAAATTCCCTCTCCTTTTCACAAAGGAAGTTTTCAGAACAGGCAAAGAACTAACGGAACTTCCATGCCTCCGAATCCCATGTTTAAAGTAAACAGTAATAGAACAAAAAGGCTCATTATGAGATCTTGTTGCTGCTGTGGGTGGTGGCTACACCCTAGAGGACCCACCCTCTGAGATGTGAAATGTCTCTCTTGGCCCCAGCAGGGTAAATCTAGCATACATAGATGCTGCCTTCTCTGCCCTCACCTTGCTCCCTACCTGTCTCCCCTGTACCTGCTACTTGTCAGTGCCTCCAGAGGACACTGCAGTGGGGCCAGGTAAGGTAGAAGAGGCACTGAGGAGCTGAGAGCCATCACCCTGTGAGCGGTGTGACCCACTAGCTGACAGGTATGCTTTGGAGCGGCTGGTCCTCCCTCTGTTCCATACACTCTTAAATTATGTAGAACTAGACATGTCTCTGCACCCCTGACTACACAAGGGTAGACCAGTAGCCCACAGCTCATGGCAGCTTCTTTGTGCCTTCTCAAGGCAGCTTCTTGGGCCCCAATATCCTGCTAACCCAAGTCCTTCTTCCTCTGCCTCTGCAAACTAGCCAGTTGGTCTCCTCATGAGCCTGGGTGCAGTCAGACTTGAAATGGACCCACAGGTCTGACTTATTCACCTCTAGGTTGGAGATTCTTTGAGATTGATTCCTGGGACTTAAGTCAGCCCTGACTCTTACTAGACAGAGTAACAAACATCTGAAGATGCAGACTGAGATTCCTGTGGAAGCGTTGAGACCCCCCTCTCCTCCCCTGAGGCATATGTCTCTCACATGGTAGAGGGATTAACACCTAAACTCTTCCAGAAGGCTGCCTAGAGAATCTCATCTGATGACTTACCATGCTGGATACCAAAGTTCCTTTCTGCGTCCACTTATCATCCACGTCTCCATGATTCTGGGCTGACTTCTTTCTATGACCCATCAGCAGCGTTCCTCAATGGGGCTTTCAGATAGCTGAAATGTGTTCCCCCACTTCTCAGGAGGCCCCGAGAAGCCATGCCTCACAGCTGCCCCGTGTCTTGGTGGTTAGTGTTCCCTCATTGTTCCATGATAGTCTAACCCCTGTCCTCATCCCTCTCCTGCCGTGTGTGTTCCGTGGAGCTATAGAGCTCATCTATATTGGCCACCTCTGTGTCACTGTGACAAAAATGCCTGGCAGAAGCAACTTAAGGGTGGTTTCAGAGGGACTTCCTGTCCATCCCGATGGGGACAGTGTGGCTGGAAGGCTCAGATCGTGGCAGTGGGAGCATGTGGTAGAGACTGTCTGTATCATAGAAGACCAGAAAGCAGAGAGGCATGCAGAAACTGGGGATGTGGACAACCTTCAAAGGCCCACCCCCTACCATCCACATCTACTTACCAAGTTTCACATCCTAAAGGGTTCACAGTGTCCACATAGAGTGCTACCAGCTAAGGATGGACCCTTCAAATATAAGCCTATAATGGCAATTCAGATATAAGCCACACTACCATCCAGGTCTAGGGCAACCTCCCCTTAGATAATGACGTCTACAGAGACCCAATTCACACAAGGTCACATCTATAAGTGATAGCAGCTCCTTCAGCTTTTCCACCAGATGACCTTATGTTACCCCCAAATGGGGGTCACATTGTATTCAAAGCCTGTTAGCTTTTCCTGGTTGGGAAATTCCCACTATACAAACCTCTCTGAGACACCCTGGCCCCCTAATTTCAGTATCAGCAGGGACATTACACTGATTGTCAAAACCACATCAAACAACTGAACTTACTTCCACCAGAAAAATTTGATTATTTCCCTTTGATTTACATGGTGTTCTTCTCCCTCCCTCCTGTAAATGCTGACTTTGAAATCCCCTTTGGCTCCAGACAATCAGAAGCAGGCTGTGTTCTCACTGGGAAAGAGAACTTTCATTGTATTTGATACTGTATTTCTCTCTCCTTGATTTGAATGCTATATCGGATGACTGAAATATTTATTTGTAACACTGTAACCACCTCCCCAACTCTTTGAAGGGTGTTCCTTAATTTGCTTCTCCTGGAGGATTTCTGAGAAGTGGCTGTGAGGTATTCTCAGGTAAACTCACTTCTTTCAAACATTTAATTAAATTTATCATTTTCTTAGTCATTCAGAGGATAACTAAGAATAATTTCTACTACTTCAGTCTTTACCTCAAATATTACTGTTCTTCCAGCTAGCTTCTCTACCAAGAGCCCATCAACTATTAAAACAATAATCTCAAAACATGTAAGCCATGCATGCCCAACTTTTTGACACTATGGCATTGTGAGCACGCTCCTTCTATCCTGCACTTGAAGGACTGGAGGGTTGTAAGGATATGGCTCAGCAGCAGAGTGTCTGCCTAGCGAGTACATGGTCCTGGGTTCCCTCCCTACTAGCACAATGGAGGAATGGGTGAAGAAGAGGAAGAGAGAGAGGGAGAAGGAAGACAGAGATGGAGGAGAGGAGGAGAGGCAGGAAGAAGAGGAAGAAAGAGGAGGAGAGAAGGAAGGGGACGGGGAGAAGAAATCCATCAGCTCAGTTAGTATTTCCTGGGGTTCTCAGTAAGGAATTAACTGAAAATAGACTTGATAAAATGCCAGAAATTCTCTATGTCTGTTTTGAGGAGGGGGTTACATGGACGGGGCATGCTATGTAAATTCATCAAAGGGTCCTCTTAAATGTCACACATCTTCTCAGGCCTCCACAATGCTGATAGGAAATCTGCTTTCCCCTCTTCAAGAAGTTGAGTCACCATCTAATGTTAGTGCATCCTCCATTCACCCATCAGGCATCTCCCTCCTCTTTTTCTCCCTCATCCTCTTCCTCTCCTTTCCTCTTCTCTTTCTCCTCCTCTGTGGTTCTAGATATGGAACCCAGGGCCTTACACTTACAAGGCAAACACTACCATGGAACTGATGTGAAGGTGTGACCAGCTTAGCTTTGTGTCCAGCACATGCTCATGGATCACTTACAACGTTTTTCATGGAAGCATCCCCAGTGCTTTGTTAAGTCTACCATTTATGATTGCTAGGCAGCCCTCCCCCCTTGTTGATATTCTAAGCATTCACTCAATGATTTTTTTATTGAGTATCTACAATGTTCCAGAAGCTACACTAAGCAGCTAAATTCTCTCATTAAATCCATGATATATCACACAGACAGAAAGCCACTGGAATCTAGATGAGCTACAAATTTTATTAAAAAGAACTAAAATTTTCCAAGAGCATTTTAAAAAAAAAATTTGATAATAAAGAGTGTTTACTGTAAAATTAAAGTAAAAATAATTCTTAAGGACTGAAGATCCAAGCCAATGCAATCCCCAGCTGAAAATCTTTTCTATCTCTGTCCTGAGATGTGTCCCCCACTGCTGTGATAGCAGTGGCCCTGCTGTCTTCTCTGGGTCATGGCATGGGATGCTGGGGATGAATTATACAATTCTGCTCCCATCATGCATTTCTCTCTGTCCTTGCCCAAAGAGGAACTGCTTCTGTCTGCTCTTCTTGTATAAGGAAAATCACATGGCTACCTCTGCTTCCCTTTTTACTTTGGTCACCAGGAAGCTTCTGGTCAAATGTGTGGCCCAATCAAAGAACTGTTTGGTCAGCAGTTTAGCCTTGGGGTCACATGCTCATTTCACCTTCTTTTTAAAATATGCAATCCATTTAGAATGTGCACTCTATCGTTGCCTTCTTACTGTTTAGTCAACTCTCAGCAATTGTTTTATTTAAATATTCCCTAAACCAGTGATGGAGTTAGGCCAAGTATTTATAAGTAAATGAAATAATGAAATCGATCCTTTCTGTTTCTAACATGTTAGCCAGTTTGATGCAGGATTTCAGCAAATCTTTCTCTTATTGAAAAGGTTCACCTCATCCACTAAAGTTCTATTATAGGTGACCTATCCAAGGATGACATCTGGAGTTAGTCATCCAGATGGCATTTCTTACCTTCTCTTTGGGACACCCAACTTACCAATACCACAATAGCCTGAATTAAGGACATTAACTCGACAAGGCAGACCAATGCCGATGTTCCTGTTACAATTCCTCCTTTATATTTTTCTCTTAATACTTTCTACCTGGTACCTTTTCCCTGTCCTAGTTCAACCAGCCTGACACAATATGGGAAGCCATCCAAGGAGAGACCAAATTCAGTTCAGCCATTCACAATTGCACAGTTTAGACAATTATTAGCTTCTTTGAGCCTCTGCCTTCTTATAGGAAAGTAACAAGGACTTTACCTTCTGGAGTTATTTTGAGGATTAAATCAGAACCATACACAATAGCTTTATATCTGCCATAAAGGATTTATCCAATCATTCTCAGTTGAGTGACTACAGGGAAAGATGGATGGATGGATGATGGACAGATGAATGGATGGATGGATAGAAGTCAGATGGATGGAAAGGTGAGTGATGATAGATAGATGAAGGGTCACATGGATGGATGGATGGACAGATTAGTGGATGAATGGATGACTAGGTGGGAAAACGGGTAATGGATAAATGGGCTTGATAGATAATCAATGGGTAAACAATAGGTACATAGATAAATGAAGAATGGGTAGATGAATGGATAGTTAAGTGGATGAATGGAAGATATATAAGAGGATGGATGGACTATCAATGGATAGACAATGGATGGACAGATGGTGGAAGAAAAGACAGATGGATGAGGGATGAACATAGAATAAGGAAATAACCAGACAGGGAATGGCTTATGTTCTCTGTGTTGTCTTGTCAAAATGTGTCTTTACCACACCTCCCTTCTCTGGCTATAGGGCTATGACTATACACACCAACACACACACACACACACACACACACACACACACACACACACACACACTCAGAGTGTGGAAGTATTAGCCTGTTTTCTGGGGGTGTCTGATTCTTTTCTAGGATTGTGTCTACAGCATGTCAGAATACAGATACACACTCTGCTCAGAAAGAAGCTGTTTTATAGAATCATAATTTTAATCTTGTGTGTTCATGAGTGTGAGACTGAAGGGTTACATGGTGACAGAGGGCAGAGGACACCCTCAAGTATCTGTCCCCACCTCTTATCCCAAGACAGGGTCCATTATTTACTGTTGTATACACCAAGCCAGCTAGGCAAACTTTCAGGAATTCTTTCTCTGTCTCCCATCTTGCTGGATGGGCGACAGGCACACGCTGGTGGGTGTGGCTTTACATGGCTTCTGTGGATTCAAACTCAGGTTTGCACTTGTGTATCAAGCACTTTACTCACTGGGCCATTTCCCTAGGCCCCAAATCATTTCAAAAATTCAAAACTCAAGTAGTAGAGAAACAGAGGGTATACTCTGTGACCCCCATGTCATAGTTAAAAAAGTCATCCTGAAGCTCACACTACCTATCTCTGTGCCTGAGTCTCCTACACAATAGGAGAGAGCATCCTGGCAACAAGGGCTGGCCCGCTGTGAGGAGATAGCTGGGAGAGACTTGTCTGTTTTGCAAAGCTGTTTGTCCTTGTCCCCCAGTCACGGGAGACAGGGGAAGTTGGTCAAAGGAGGAAGATTAAAATTCATAAAAAGGCTCTGAAAAGGCACTGTTGTTCCTTGGGAAGGGTCCTCTTGATCACCAGCTAGTACGGAAGCTCTCGCTTCCTGTCTAAACTGTGGCACAATGACACGCACACTCCCAGTGTTCTGGGACCTGAGACAGGACGAGCAGTCCTGGGAGATGCCCTGTGTGGGGACATCTGGGTGTGGGGTCAAATTTCAAGCAGGCCTGTTACAAAGCAAGCCTTGCAAAAGGAGATGTCTGGTGTCCCCGAGAGGGCTGGATGATCTGAGGTTTTGGGCCCACAGAAGTAGCCAAAATTCACACAGGGTATCAGAGATAGACAGCAAGCACAGAAGGGCCACTGCTGGGACGTGCAGGAACCAAGTGGAGGCGAATAATATCCACACACCCAACCCAGAGAAGCACTGCCAGGAAAAGGAAGGAAGAAGGGGGTGGGAGGACGGCTCAGTGGGTAAAAGGCTTGCCAGCAAGTGCGAGGATCCAGGTTCAGTCCCCTGGCACTCATGTGAAAAGGTGGAGGTACTGGTTCATGCTTGAAATTCCAGCACTGGGGAAGAGGAGAGGAACGTTCCTTGAGACTTACTGGTTAGTCAATCCAGCCAAATGGGAAAGGTCCTGTCTCTAAACAGAAAGAGGTAGATGGAAACTGAGGGTTGCCCTAAGACCTCTACACTCATGCACACACATGTGCACCCACATATGCCAATATCCATGTATATATATACAGAAAGAGAAGAGGGGGCAGAGAGGAATAAGAGAGGGGAGAAGAAAAATGGGCAGGAGAGTCAAGCCCTTGGTATGGGGTAGGAATGACCTGCTGTGCCTCACCCCCACCCCCTGGAAGCAGGGAGGCTTTGTAACCGGCGCCAGAAGGGCAAACGGTCAAGCATCGAATATTCCCAACGAGAAGAGTATGAGGCGGCCGGGTCTCCTTTCCCAGGGGGGTCTTTATCCTTTCCACGGCCCCCAGAGCCCCATTTTGGTGCCCCAGGCTATGGGAGCCCACACTTCACCACACTCTACTCTTCAGTCCCTTTTCCCGAGGGTGAGGCCTTCCCCTCTGTTCCTGTCACTGCTCTGGTCTCTCCCATGTATTCAAACTGAGGTGCCAGCCCTGCTGGGGATGAGGTGAGCTGAGGCGAGGGGAGCCACCACAGCTTTGGGGGTTAAGTTCCTTTACTGAGGAGGGATCAGAACCATAAAAAGGGTCGGGGGAGATGAAGTTCAGTGATGCTGTTGATCACGAGCCCATCACTCATCATTTTGTTTTTAAATAAAAAACCTTGGGACACATAAAAAAAATGATCTGCCATTTCTAGATCATCTCCTGTCTCTAGCTTCCTGTTGTGTTTGGCCAATCACATCTGGGGTGAGTGGGAGAAGAGGGTGAAATCTGAGAACCTCAGTTCCAGGCCCCTCCCTGCAGGGTCCTTAGAGAGCAGCCTCCCGTCCATGTCTTATTCCCACTCTCTTCTCTCCCAGTTTCGTCCCCTTTGTGCTCGCATACAAGCAACAGTTTCCAGTTGTGGGTCCCAAAGGGTTGTGCTCCAGGGTGCCACACAGCATCTCTGCTCCCTCTTCCTCCTGTTCTTTGTATCATCTCTTAATTGACTGCTCCTTAGCAGCCTTCGGACATCGTCCTTTCAAGACAGGGCCCAACTGAACCAGAGCCATAGCCCACCCTCTTAACCCTTGGTGTTGGTCCTCAGGATCTGGGTGAGGCTAGCTTCCAGGCCCCTCCACAGAGATCCAAGTCCTGTACATAGGGGTGATATTTGCAGATGTCCTGTGCATGCCTGCCTCCCCCTCAGGCCCAGAGCAAGGGGCCAGGCTGAAACTTCTGAAGCAAGAGGCACAATAAACTTTCCATTCTGTTAAGATGGCTGTCTTGGGTATTTTGGAAAAGTAACTAACACAGTATGTAAATAAGGGTTTTTCAGAGACTTCAGAACTCTGAACCTAGAGGCATTTTTTTTTTAAATTAATCTTTCCTATCTGCTTTTGTTTGGATGCATGGCTATCAAAAACTGCCATCTGGGATGGAGGGCTGCATATACTTAAAATAAGCTATATGTAGAACATACAACACGTAAGAATCCTCACATATAAAAAGCAAACTTCAATGAACTGGAAAACACGATAAACGAATGAAGGTAGAGGTGATGTGCAGCTTGGTACACGGCACCTGGAGTAGGAAAGTCCTGGGGCGGAACCTGGACTGCTGGCTGCCATGGGATAAAGCAGAGAAAGTAGAAATGCAAGGGGCTGCTAATTGGGGCCGGGTTTCCTCTGGTGATGATGGGAATGTTCTGGAATGCATGGAGCTGATGCTAGTTAAGTGCCCCTGCATTGCTCACTGTTGAGTGGATGGGTTTATGGTCTATGCAGTTCACCTACAATACATAAAAGTAAGTCAAATCCATGTGAGAGGCTGCACAGAGTCAGATGGACACCTTTATCTGTATTTCTCATAGTTTCTAGCCCAACACATGTGGTTACAGGACTCGGCGCACTGAGCTTTATGGCACCTTGGTGACACCTACTAGGTTTGGTGGTAAGGAATGTAGACCCTGGTGTTCAACAACCAGGGTGTTCAGACAGGGTATGTTCTGAGATACGGATCATGGTGATCACGAAGAGCCTGCAGCCTCCTCTAGAGAACAGGAGGAAGAAGTGGACAGGAAGCAGAAGGGAAGGAAATCAGTAACACGTAGTCTCCTCCCACACTCACGCTGGATGAGGAGCCCTTCTGTCTCCCCTTCCCCAGCTTTGCCAGGGAGCTCAGTGTTTACACAGCTTGGCTGGCAAGCATGTTGGCAGGGCACTCAAGGCCCTGCTGGGGCTCTGAGCCTGACTCCATGAGGCCTGTTCCTATCTGCCCACATCCTCCTGCACTCCTGGCTGGATGCAGGCAGGTCTAGGCCAGCACAGGGCAGGAAAGACCTGGGGATCTTGGCCAATGCTGCTGTTTCGTTGGCCCGAGCATGTGATCCATTCTCAGTTGAGCCCTAGGCTGGCATGGCTGTCTCCTGGCCCGCTGGTTTCTCTGGGGATGTGTGTTGTTTTGAGCTTAGGCTTTCTAAACACTACTTCCAGCCACAAAAGAGCCAAATACATCTCGTTCCTTGTGTTTTGATAAGGGTGTTTTAAATGTTTCTGTTTGGGTGAGGTTTTGTTTTAGGCATGGTCTGTAGCTTCTATTGAAACATGGTTGGCTTAGAGCCATGCAGCCCCAGCTGGGTTCCAATTTGTGCCAATTCTCCTGCCTCAGCCTCCCAGGTGCTGGGGTCACAGACCTGAGCCACTCTACCTAGGGGTGAGTGTCCTCTTGTTAGAGCCTCTTCTATACCTGCCAGGAGAAACCACTCAGCAAAAGGTCATCACCCAGAATTTGCAGAGTCAATGGAGGAAAGTTGGTGTGAGAACATCCCATGCAAATGGCCCAGGGAGTACTGAGGTTAGGAGGAAGGACCAGGAACCTGGAAAAAGGGTCAAGTGAAGCCAGGGAGAGTTCTAGAAGCAGGATGGTAAGGCATGTCTGCCACTCACCAGTTATGTGAGCTTAAGAAAGCTGCTAGACTTTCCTATGCCTCAGTTTCTTTGTTTGTAAAGTGGGCACAACACCTGTGTTCATGTTTTGTGTTGACTCTGAGTTCAACGCATGCAAAATTCCCCACTGCCCATAGTGCCTCTATCTCAATGAATATTAGCTATTGGTACTAGAAATACCTTTCATTTCCCCTTGAGACTTGCATGCCCATATTTGCAAAATGAGACCATGAGATCATTTGCAGGGAATCTAGAGAGGGAAGCCATGTAATCTCATGACATTATAGTTTAATGACATCCTCTAATTGGTTCCTGGAGATGGGCATGGACTGCCACAGCCACCTCTCCAGTGGTCTCTGCTTCCATTTGAGGTGAAGTCACACAGGTGTGCTGGTTCACAGAGTTCCAGAATGGGATGCGTGTCATGTGTGGACTGAGAGGCTGCATGACCAAAGAGACACTGGAAAGGCGCTCTCAGTCCTGTTGCCATAACCATAAGCCTTATGACCAAAAACATACAACAAGTGATGGCATCCTGGTGTGTGAGCTGAGCAGTCACACAGGACTCTGCTCTCTTGAAATTTTAGTTATTTCTGAACACAAGGACACACTTGTACTGAGCCCTCGATGTGGATAGCTGATCATTCCTGTACATTGGTGTGACTCTCAAGATTCACCCCTTCCAACAGTGTGTGTGTGTGTGTGTGTGTGTACGTGCGCGTGCACGCATGTGTGTGTGTGCACGTGCGTGCATGCTTGTGTGTGTGTGCACGTGCGTGCATGCTTGTGTGTGTGCACATGAGTATATACATGTGTGTATGTTTGTGCATGTGCATATGTATGTATATATGTGAACAGTTAATATGTGTGAATGTGTATGCATATGAATGCACATGTATGCCCACGTACATGTCCATGTGCATGCACGCATCAATGTGTTTATGTGCATGCGTGTGCATATGTCCCTGTGTCTGTTTAGTTGGTCCAGGGAGGACTGCTTTTGTGTTCTCTGTTGCTGTGCCTAAAGGGATGCCTCTGTTAGTACCCACTGTGGAGAAGCAGCACAGCTCATGAGGAGCAGCAAACTGGCCTGCCCACCCGTGACACAGCCAACCCCACAGCAGCAGCATGGGGGGAACAGAAGCAGCGGGCGCTGACTCATGAGAATCTTCCAGCACATAGCACAGGCAATGATTTCTCTCTGCCTTCCTTTGGTGTCTCTTGCAGATGATGTATGAATCACCTTATTTACCTTTTCCGTCCAAACCTTCTCCTTTATTATTTTTAATAATGCCATGCCAGCTCTGAGTAGGTGTTTCCTTTGCAAAAAGAAAAAAAAAAGTGGGAAAGGAAAAAAAATCATCCCCCAACTCTCCATCCTCATTACTGAGTGAACATGCTTTTCTATAGTGGTGTGTGTGGGGGGGGGGGGCATAAAATGAGTTGGTTCTAGGGAAGCCTCGGATCTGAATATAAACAGTAATAAATTCAGGTCTTGATTCCAGGGAAGAGCAGATTACCCAGTAACGTTTTCATCATCTTTAATGAGAATAAAAACACTGCTGCACTGAATACTTTTTAATTTAAAAATAAAGAAGCCTAAAGTACTGTAAAGTCAGGAGAGCTCAGCAGACAGAGGTTTAAAATGTACGTGGATTGGGCTCCCAACGGCAGTCCTGATGCTTGTTCCACATGGGTGTATGCATGTGTGTGTGTGCACACATGTGTGTGTGCATGCAAGTGTGTGTGTGTACATGCATGTGTGTGGGTGTGCATGCATGTGTGTGGGTGTGCATGCATGTGTGTGTGCATGCAAGTGTGTGTGTGTGTGTACATACATGTGTGTGGGTGTGCATGCATGTGTGTGGGTGTGCATGCAGCGGTGAGCCTTCCATTGCCACTCGGTGTGTTCTCAGCACTTGGCATTCACTCGTTCACTCAGCTGCAGAGTCTACAATGTCCCTGTGAGGTGAGTGTGTCCCAATTTAGAGTAGATGAAACAAGTTTGGGGAGGTGCGTTCACTACCTGTGGTTGCACAGTTCCCTTCAGAGCCTACACTGTAACCCAGGCCTCCTGGCCTCAAGCTCCTGAGCATAAGTTACAAATACCCTTCTGGATTTGTATCCAGAAACGTGACCTTGATTAGATGTGGTGAAAAAGCCACAGACTGACACACACCTCAAGCCCTGACCTGTTATGAGCACAGATCTTAGAGGACCCAGAGACTTGAGATACAATCTTTCCAGCCTGTCACCAAATGTATAAATCTCTTCTCTAGATTCCCCTGCTTTAGACTCTTGGGATTATTGCCTGTGACAGGGAACTCACTACCTGTCAAGGAAACCTCTTCCAGACTCCCACGACTCCCTCAATGAAAGTGTCTGTTTTCAGCCTGGGAGACAGATCCTTTTTTTTCCGGTTCTTGGATCTTGCCTTCAGTACAGGTTTTCCTGTCGCCGTGGACTGGCTCACTCTTTGAACAGAACATCTTCCATCCCTTAGCTGTTTCTCCCATAAGCCAGTTAGTTTCTGGGCCATGCACAGCTATGGCCATCAGGTTATTGGACTCTGGCTGGAGACAGATACTTCAGCTTTACTCACTTGAACATGACTCTGGAGTTTAGGGCCATGTTCCTCAGCCCACAGAGTGATGGGTATGCGGTATGAGTTATTTTTCTCATGGTTGTGATAAAACACCCAACAAAAGCAGAGTAAAGGAGGAAGGATTTCTTTTGGGTTGCAGTTTGAGGGGTATAGTCCTTCGCGGAGGGGAAGTTGCCACGGCAGGAGTGTTAGGCAGCTCATCATATCGTTTATCCAGTCCGGAAACAGCTCCCTTCCTCCTTTTTATTCAGTCCTGGAAGCTAGCCCACACAACAATATCACGTTTAGATGAGCATTCTCATCTCAGTTCGCCAGACCTAGAAACTTTATTTTTATTTTTTTTTCAGTTTTTATTAAGAAATTTTCTATTCACTTTACACACCAACCACAGATCCCCCCTCTTGTCTCTTCCCACCCCCCAGCCTTCCCCTCTAACCCATCCCTCATCCCCACGTTTTCCAAATCAAGGTCTCCCATGGGGAGTCAGCAGAGCCTGGCACACTCTCCCGGGTGCTCCTAGATCCCGTCTGACTGAACATTGACACCAGTCATCACACCATTGCATGGGAGGGATGGCAGCAGTGGCTCCTGAGGTGGAAGGCAGCTTGAAATCCAGAACCCAGGCCCTTCTCCAGGTGTCCTGTTAGGGGAACAATAGGACTTCCTCCATTTCCCACTGGCCACCTGAGCCCCTTCTCCCAAGAAGAGCCTTGTGCCTGGCAATGAGGGGTTGTCCCTCCTAGGATCCGGAGATGAAAAAGGTGCACGATTTATAAAAAACAGCTGCTTAATGGCTCCCAGGTCATCCATATTTGAATATAAGGAAAACAACAACAACAACAACAACAACAACAACAAAAACCCTATAAAGGAACAGATGTAACTAAGTCAGGTTTTGTGACAGTTTAAAAAATTGTGCGTTCTCTTGTATTCATTTATTTCTTCTGGCTGATCAGGACAAATGCCTGTCTTCCCAGGCGGGCGTTTCAAAGGTCAGAGCTGAGGGCTCTCCATGTGTGCCTGTTCTTTACACACTCATGCATCCAGGTGGCTACAGATGTCAGATGGAGGGTGATGTTCTACTACACAAGCTGGCTGCTCCCTGTGACCACAACAGTATGTTTGCACAGAGTCCTGTATCTCACTTTTTCCACTAAGTACAAAGGCTCTGTAAGGGACCTTCATCAGTGTGTGTGTGTGTTATATGTGTGTGTGTGTGTGTGTGTAAGGTCATATGCTTACACTAAAATGTATATAACAGACTTTTAGCTGGGCCAATATCCCTGTCCAGGTATCTTCAGTGGAATGCTTGCTATTGAAGATATCCCAGCTTAGAAAGGTACCACCTTGGACCAAGTTGAACACAGGTCATAGAGTTGGGGGCTCAGGGCTTCACAGTCTGGTTCTGCAACTGGCTAGCTGTGTGGCTGAGGGTATATTACAAAGCCTGAGGATCCAGCTTCCCGACAGAAAAATGAGAATAAAAAGACAGTCACCACTCGTGAAGTGTTACTAGGCTTTAGTTCACTCCTGAAGCCTTTCACGTAGAATAGAATGTGTCCAGTGCAGTCCAGCTGCATTGGAAGTTTCCTGGCCATTGAATCCAATCTGCCTTTCACTGTCAATTAGATCTTGGAAGAGTTACTTAGTCCCCCTATATCTCAGTTTCCAAATTTGTAAAACAGCGTGGTGTGATCACCTGCCTCATGAGCTCACTATGGGTATTAAATGAAAAGTCTTTAAAAATACTCAGCTTGTCTCAAGATTAAATGTGACGTGTTCTCTGAAGTCTTGTTGGTTAAAGTCTAGGTTCTTAGCTGGAACGGAGGCATGATGCTTTTTGAGGGCTCTGAACACTTTCACAGAAGGAAGTAGTCCAAGGGGGGCATGTCCTTGAGGGCTGTATCCTGTCCTAGGACTCCCCCCCTCATTTTCATTTGCTCTCCTTCCCAGTCACCATGAGGATGAAGACCCTGCCCCTACCACCATGATGTCCTGCCTAAGCACACACAGCATGCAGCCAAGGAACCGTGAACTAACCCCCCTGAAACCCTAAGCCAAAATAAACATTTTCAAGATATTTCCTAGGTATTTTGTTCCAGCATTTAAAGCCCATGAACGTAGCCTAGAACCGGCTGAGCAGGATGCCTTCAAAACACACCATATTACTACCAGGCCAGCACAGCCTGTCTACCTCCACGGGACAAGCTGAATCCCAGGTAGCCAAGCTATCCTATCTGGGAAAACCTTGATCATTCTTGTCATGCTGGAAGGCCCAACCAAGTAAAAAGGACAATAAATCCTCATCAGATAAAATAATAGGATCAATAAAACATACCTTTTCCCTTGTCCCTCACCAGGAAACTGGGGCATTTGAAATTTGTTCTCGGAGTCTAGACAAACTCATCTTCCCCTTTATGTTAGAGAGTTTGGTTTCTGAAATGTTTAACAGTTGTTTTCTTATAAATCACAGTCAGGCTTTCTGGCCCAGTTCTTAGGGCTTTTCACCTCATGAGGGAAAAAAGGCCTTCCAGCTTGTTGGAGAAAGCAAGTGTGTTCTCCTCATCGATTCCTGGTGGTGTCTCTAGGTGAGACCTTGAACACACACTTGGTCACACTTCCCAGCAGCTGTCATTCAAACACTGAGAGGACGTCTGTCACACAGGGATGATTAGTCTACCTTGCTTTGTGTGTAGGGGGAAGAGGGGGTATACAGATGAAGCTTCATAAATAGGAGTTTTATAAAGATGAATTTTTCTTAAAAAAAAAAAAACAGTAACATAAACCTGTAATCCCATTACTTGTGAAGACAGTCAGATCTCTGAAACTCATGAGCATCAGGTTCAGTTAGACTTAATATCAAAAAATAAAGGTGGATCTTGGCTTGGTGATTCATGCTTCTAATCCCAACACTTGAGAGGCAGAGACACTCAGATCTGTGTAAGTTTTAGGCTGGTCTGGTCTTCATAGTGAGTTCCAGGCCAGCCAAGACTACCCAATGAAACTCTGCCTCACATGAATGATTGAAATGAAGAAATGTATGAATAAACAAACAAATGTGGGAAATGATCAAGAAAAGATACCAAGTACCAAATATGGACCTCTGGCTCCCACCTGCACATACCTATACTAACAAGGATACACACACATCACTACATACAACAACACAACACACACATACTAAAATTGCAAGGGATCATGGAAAAGTACCTCCCTCCTTATGTGAGAACCAAATGAGATGATGCAGGGGATGCCACTGCCTATCATGGAGGCCATGCTTAATACACAGCAGCTGTCATTTGTCACCATAGGCATTGTCATTTATTTTAGAATTCTGGTGTTGACCCTGACCCATAGCCATTGTCTGTGATGGTGACTGGTGCCATTTGTCAAGACATTTACAGCTCTGTTCCTTTCAGGCCTGAGCCCAAATAGTCTCTTCTTCCTTATGTATTTGGTCCCAGCAAGTTAAAGCTAATGAACACAGCTTAGACCGGGTTCATGAGATATTTTCAGTACGTATTAGCTAATAGTGTTGAAGACACTTCTGCTCTTCCCTCACTTCCCTGCCCACCTCATGAACATAGGGCCTCACACATGCTAGGCAAGAGGTTTACCATTAACCTACATCCCCAGCCTTCTGGTTTTCTTTGAATGAAGTTGTATGTAGCTAGGCAGTGTTGAGACCCATGAGTCAAGAGGCCTCCCAAGGCATTTCCTCTCTGAACCTCCTAATTTCTGTGAATGAAAGTTCTAGTTTCTTTCCTCTAGATCCATGAAACACTGCTCTTTTTAATTCACTGTCTGTTTTGGCCACTTGGCATCCACCAACACCAGCAAGGTCTTTGTCTATCACACTCCATTGCAGAATCTGAAACCACTAAAGGCTCTTTTCTCGTCTTAGTACCTTGGCTCTGAGCCTACCTGAGGCCAGGTTTCTCCACAGGATGAAAATCACAGAGCCCAACCACTTCCACTCGGTCCGGCTCTCAAATTACCAAATAAGTGGTGAAGCCCTGTCACATCACCCCAGATGCTTTGCAGGCTAAAGTAGGGGGATCATGAGTTCAAGGTCTACCTGGGCTGCAGAGTGAGTTCAAGGTCAACCTTGGAAACTCAGTGAGATCTTATCTCCAAAATAAAAAGTAAAAGAAGGTTGGGAATGTGGCTCAGTGACAGAGTATTTGGTGGTAGCTAGTTGTGTGGTTTCTGCAACCAATTGGTGTGGCTTTAACTCTGTAACAGCTCTAATCACCTGCCTCACTCTAGGAAAGTTTCTGGCCTCTGTATCCTCATTCATGCAATGGTGATAAAAGTACATTATATAGCTTGGTTATTTTTATAACTAAACACACACCACACACACACACACATACACCCCAAAATGTAAAACAAAACAAAAAACTAAGGACAATTCTCAAATCATAGTCAATAATTTCTAAGGAATAACTAATATTATTAGTCATATTCATATCTGAGGACTCTGTTTAAAGATAGAAGATCCATAGAGTGAGAAAATAGCAGTGTTTATAACACCTTCTAGTTTATTCTACTTTCCAAAGTTCCTCATGCCTCTTATCTTGGTTGACTGTTACAACTTCCATCTCTTGGGCTACCATGATTCTCGCTTTAACCACCTGAGGACAAGAAAAGTTCATTGCTTGCCTAGTAGTGTTCCACAGCACAGACTAGCATCCCTGGATTTACGAGACCTAGATACAGCCATGTGACTTCCCTGGGAACATCAAAGGCAGAGGAAGTCCCATGAGATGAGGTCTAAAGCAAGCAGGCTTAGCATGTTTGTGCAGACACAGAGGCTAGATTAACCCTACCCAAGACAGAGAGAAAACAGCTGGGCCTGCCACCTGCCTTGTCTAAACAGAATGCCAAGGAGAGCTACATTCAAGAGCTACGAGCCCCACCTTTGAGGACAAGGGCGCCTGCTGCTCGGTCTCCTGTCTCTAGAAGTTGTTTCCCTGAAGCAGTCTCCCCCACCCACTCAATGTCTGCTGCAGTGGTGCAAAACCCAGCTCCTTATCACCTGTCACTGCTAACAATCCACTGGCCTTGGCGGTCAAGGAGAGACTATAGCTCTGGTGACCTGGCAAGAATCCAAGCCAGGCGACACTGCTCTTGGGTGCCCAGATTTCCTGTTTGCGGTTTGCCCTGCTGTGATTGTGCTGGCTCACACTTCCTGTCCCAACCCTTGGGCTCACATGACATGATGTTGAGTTCTTCCAGGGCTGTGCTCACACCACAGGTGGGAAAAGAAGCTAGTGCCTTGGACCATCCTAACAGCTCTCCTGTCCCAACCTGGCCTGCCCTGACAGTGCATTTTGCATGCTCCTGATCTGTGCAGGCTGAGTTGAGGGGGAGGAGACTCGGGAGGCATGTGGGAGGTATGGGTCTAGCAGGCATGTGCACTCACACAGACAAGCCATTTCCAGGCCCTGACCACAGTTCCGAATCCTGCCCATCAGAAGGGGCAGGACGAGGTGAAAGAGATACCATGATGTGTGGTAAGAGCATGCCTAGGCTGCACATATTTCTAAGAGCTGTGTTCCTTGGGCTACTGGGCACAAGGCTGAATCTCAGCCAGACTCAGACCACACTCCAATGGACTTCCATCTCCCAGAAAGTAAAGCTCAAGTTCTTTCGGTAGCCCAGGAGACACTTGAGTGTCCAGCCTGACTCCCTTGACAAGTGTTCATTCCATGTACCTTGCCATGCTGAGTTCTTTCCAGGTCTGAGAGCTACTCAGGCCACACTCTTCCTACCCATGGTGGCATCTCCTTCACCTCATCCTGCCCCCTTCTGATGGGCAGGATTCTGAACTAGGCATCAGGGCCTGGAAATGGCTTCTCTTAGGCACTCTAGTCAGTCCCTCCAACACAGCGGCCAATCTGGGAGCTAAGTGAGGACACTGGCCTTGACAAGAGCAGAGCTGGTATAAGCTCAGCCCTGATCTTGGGTGGTCCTGGGCTCTCCCCTGCCATCCCAGCTTGCTTCCAGACTTGAAGCAAGCATCTAACACCCAGGTGCCCAGCTCACATGAAGATTACTCTGTGGCCTAAGGAACAAGAAGACTGCATTTGAAGAGGGAACACGATGTGTCTAGGACCCTGCTAAGCACCTCACCTATTGATCTCATTGCGTCCTTACAGAGCTCCTAGGAAGCAAGCACTGCTATCGTTGCCATAGTTTAGATAAGCAAATGGAGGCTCGGAGTTCAAATAACTTACCCACCATCACTTTGTCAGCCACACAGGAGCCTCACTCCAGAGAACTCGGCTTTAACCTCTGAAGTTTGCTTCTCTCTAGGTCTCAATGAAATGATGACCTGAAAGTCATATGTACTAGAAAGTGCTAAGACTTGGGCCAGGGGCTGAGAAATCTGGACTGCCAGAGGATCGCCTTGTGCTTAGGTGAGGGTGCAACTGAAGCCCAGGCTCCACAGACACTGTCCCTGTTTGCTTTTTGTTAATAAAATCATAAAATATCATTGGCTTTTAATGGGACCCCATGGGGGTTAATTACACGGTGGAGAACGGTCTTTGAGCTTAAACACTGTGGGTTTAATAGATGAACCTTCAGAGAAAAATATATAGCACATTGATCTTTAAAAAGGAAAAGTAAAGATCCCCAATGTAGATGAGGAAGGGAAAAGTCTACACTCAGCATTTAGCCCACCATTAATCCTCAGCAAACATTTCCTACAGGATCTCTGGGTTCTTCCTGTTATGGACTCTGGAATTCCAGCCAGAGCAGCTTCCCAACCACCCTGAACCAGACCCTCCTCCCTTCTGAGTATCCCAGAAAGAAAAAATAATAAGGCCATCTTCTCATTCCTGGCAATCTTTCCCCATCAGCCACACACACTATGCATAAGTTGGCAAACTTCCCAGTACAAAAACCTGCTATGAAAGAGCTGGGAAGATGGCTTAGTTGCTAATGTGACTGCTAGCAAGCATGAAAACCTGAGTTCGAATCTCAATACCCACATAAAAAGCTGGATATGGTAACTGCTTGTAATTCCAGTGCTGAGGAGGCAGAGAAAGGAGGATCCCTGGAGCTTGCTGGCCAGCTGGCTACTAAGAGATCCTGTATTAAAAAAAAAAAAAGGCAGATGGCTACTGAGACTATTACTGAAAGTTTTTCTTTTTTCCAGTATCTACAAGTATGCACTCCACAATCTCTTTAGCAATTAAACCATCTTTCCAGCTCCTTCATTGCAAGAGTTTGTACTGGGAAGATTGCCAACTCATGCACAGACAGATACACACACACACACACACACACACACACACACACACACACACACACACACACACACAGAACCTGTAAAACTTGTGAATCTAAGACTCAGTTTCCCCAACACTAGAACTGAGATAATACTACTGAGTTCAGCAGAAGAGTTCATTTCAGATAGTTACAAAATAGAGTAAAATAACAGCCAGTGGTTTTCATTGCTTTGTTTGTGGGAGAAAAAGACACTGCAGGCAATGTAGTAAATATATCTCTATTTCCCAATCCTATGTGAGAGGTGTTAGCACCGTCATCTTCGTTTTCCATAAACAATGCTGGGCTCTGGGGAAATAAAGGCACATCTCTCCTACAGTGGTAGAAAGAGCTGGGGAAAACAGCACTTGCAAGGAGGAGAAGATGCCACTTCACCCTGCAGAGAGCCTGAGGGCTGCCTAGTGGGCTAGAAGAAGCATATGAGACTCAGGGAAGTTAAGGACGCAGCTCAAGGACACACAGCTGCTCAGATACAGAGCTCAGATTAAGATCAGGGTGGTTTCTGCTCCATGCCACTGATCCTCCAAGGTTCTAGTGCTGTCTGTTCTGCTGAATCAGGCTCTCAGCTCCCTATCATAGAAACCAGAATAGTGAAGTCTCAATTGAGCGCTTCTGTTGGCTTGACCTGTGGACGTAACCGTGAGAGAAATGGTCTCAATTAAATTAGTTGACGTGGGAGGACCCAGTCTAACGTGGGCACCACCATTCCCTGGACAGGGCTTCCTGAACCATACAAGAGAGGAGAAGGCATGTGGGGCACACGCACAGAACACATGCGAGTTCACTTCTGTCTGCTCTCTGCCATGGATGTGATGTAAGCAGCTGTCTCAGGCTCCCGTCACAGAAACTGCCCCCACAGTGATGTACTGTAACCTGGAACTGTGAGACAAAACCAACCCCTTTCTCCCCCAAGTTGCTTTTACTTGGGGTATGTTGTCACAGCCACCGAGATGAAACAAGGCCAACCCCTGTGGACAATACGTTGAGTTGTCTCAGAAGAAAGGAATGAGCCTGCCAAGGATGGAAGCCACTTCCCTGCACACACCTCTAGAGGAGCAGATATAGAGCAACCTCTAACCACACGCCCCGTGGAAGGAACCATGACCCAGAAGAACAACAAAACTCTAATAAACGGAAGCGTTCTGGTGGATACAGTGACTCTCTCGTGCCTGGTACAGGGCGGGGCACCAACAAGCGTTTGGACATTGCTCCTTGGGAGTCCATAGTCGAGTTGCGGAGGATCAAGCACACGCAGTTCACATTCGTATATCAAAAGCCGCACTGACGTGTGTACTATGTGCGCGATATCAGCTAAGAAGTCTGGGAGTGGGGGTGGGCCTGGAGTCGATCTGGAGATGCCTCAAGGCTTACATGCAGGGGTTGTGGGCAAAAGCCATTTCATGCAGCTGCATGTTATAATGCAGGCCAGGCACAATTAAGGCACTACATGTTTTGTGCTTCTTGAAGGCACTTGCTTCCTAACTACCACACAGTTGGAGAATCTGAGAAGAGCCATGATCCTGTGAGGATTGTGTTTGGATTTCCAAATTCCAAAAATGTGAGACAAGATGTCTTCTGCCCCCCAAATCTTCCCCAGCCCAAGAATAAGGCCAGAATCATGAGGAAAGAACATGCAGGTATACTGACTAGTCATAGCATGGGATTGTAAAAGTGCTTCCTGAGAGACGTTTCTCCTACCATCTAGTCTCTTCACCAGTCACCTTGGGTTCATTCTGATCCATGGAACAATATTGCTCGATGGTAGACATTGTCACAGTGTTAATTAGAGCCCAGAGCTTTTTCTACTTGGCAACCCGGGGTGACACCTCCCTGCCTCCCTTGCCTAGCCAGGGCTATTCTCACATGAATAACCAGTCAAGGAGTGACTCCAGACTCTTAATTCCTTAAAGGAACTGTGTTACCTCTCACTATGAAGACAAAGGCCTACAGAGGACTTTTCTCTACACAAGACCAGACTTAGTGACAGAAAAGATGATGTTGTATCTGTGGAAATCTGAAAAGAACATTCACATCCACTAGTTGTTCCAGTTTTCACAGCTATCTGTAAGTATGGGTTTATCCATCCATCCATTCATTCTAGAAGGTTCAGTACCAAACACTCACTGTAGCCAGACACGTGGTGGAGTGGCACACCTCGAGTAGGATCTAAGTATTACTGAGCACCCTGAGAGGTTACTGATGGATTGTTAGTTATCGCTGGGTACCTACAGAGAAGTGGTTTCAGTGCCCCATGGCTCCCTTTATCTTTAGATGCTAAGGTCCCCATGTAAAACAGTACTGTATTTGCACAGAACCCGTGCACATTCTCTGACGTATTTAAAATCATCTGTGTCTCACCTAACACCAAGTCAACAGCCCATGAATGGCTGTTCCATGTGCTGTTTGGGAAGTGATAATGAGAAAAGGGTCTGTGTATGTCCAGTACAGATGCAATTATCTTTCTCTCATCATCAGTTGTCATCAGCATCAGCATCACCAGCATCAATCATCATTTATGATTACTATTTTATCCATAGTTGGTAGGAATTGGGACCACAGATCCCATGAGTCCAGGAAGTCTGACTATAAGTAAAGAATTACAGGGTAAGGTGAGCCACCTGTACCAGAGGTGACAAAGATGGAGCACAACATGCTCCACTGTATAGGAGGAACAGAGATGAAGTAACTCAGGCAAGGTCCAAGGTCATAGAACCATCATCCAGTGAGGCCCATGAAGTAACTGAAGCCAATAATCACCTCAGTCAAGTGATTGCTTTCTTGGAGGAGCTTTGAAGAGTATATTATGGTTGACTTCTGTTTGTCTTGGCTAATATGGTTGTGAGGGTCGTGGGATAATCAGCATGTGATGACACCAAACTTCGTGGTACTCATATGTGTGCATTTCTCCTGGATCTTGCAGCCCCCTCCCCTGATACTCAGTCCCACTCAGGCCTTAGGGGATTTGGGAATCCTGTGAGATACTCCCTGGCATCCAGCTGTGCCCGTCAGCATCCTCCATTGGTTTTTTTCCCCTCTTCTACATACCCTCTGATCTTTACTCAGGTCAGTTTCAATGGGCAAGCAGGAGTCCTAAGCCTAGAAGAAGATCTAACCGTCTCAGCCCTTCAGCAAGGGACTTAATTTGCTGTCTTTGCTGGGGGCTCTGCTGTACCCTTTTGCTGGGATTTGCCTTCTCTCTCTCATAAGGATTACACCTTCCTCTGGGATTGGCTTGCCTTTTAGATGGGGATTTATTTGAGATTGGCAAATGAAATATATCTAGCCATTAGCCCGTCGCAATTATTCCTGTCTGGTCAGCCAAATGAGAGCTCAGCGGGGCATCCCAAAAGGTCCCAGTGGCCAGCTCTGATTCACCCAAGTCTTAGATGTTCCAGCCACAGCAGGATGGCAGGGACATAAATTCTCCCTGGGCCCCCACCGTGGCTCTCACTTGGATGGCAGGCTGTGTTTTGTTCTGTACTGTTTCGTTTCAGATTCTAACTTCCTCGACAACTGAATGCTCATAGACACTTCTTCGGAAAGAAAGAAAAAAAAAAAAAAAACCTTATTTCCCATTGACTAAATCTGGAACTCATTCTGTAATCATCCCGTGAGACGATATGTCATCACTTGCTTTCCCCCAAATTCTTTATCCCATTGGATATGGGAATTAGACAAGATTAAGTTCTTAGGCAGTATCAACTTATGGGGTGGGCAGCTCCTGCACCGTCCAACTGTGTGAGGACATCTCGGCTATCTGCTTAAACGGAAGACAACCTGGTCACCATGCACACTGATACAGCCACGGAGGTCGGCTTTAAGTAGAACAGCATCAGGTTACTCTGAGGTGACAATTTCTAAATGAGAGCAAAACTGTGTAATAAGATTTTAAAAATTGGACCCATTCTTAGTTCCCTAGCTCCCCGGCCAGTGACAAAATATGCCATTAGTGGCCACAGCGTGATTCTGAAAATATACCTTCCTTACGATTTAACGCTTTTTTTTTCCCTGTGAGCTAAAAATTACAAAGCCCCGGATTTCATTGCTCTTGCGATCTATTCTTTTCCCCTGACTTCCTGTTTTCATGAAATTTTAATCAGGCACTTAAAATAAATAGCTATGCAGAGCTTTGCCGCCTCCTCCAATAGTGGATGGATGTTTGGGGTAAAGTGATAGTCTAGGACCTTAAGAACAGCGAATAGGACAGAAATTAAAACATGGCTAGGTCTGTGGCCACAAACCCGGAGGGGGCAGAGTGGTCCTCCAGGAGCCAACAAAGGTCTAATATATTGGTTTTGTGTTTTGTGTGTTTTGTTTTGTTTTTTTTCCTTCTTCCAATATTTACAGCAATTTGATGAACTCAGAAAGCAAGCAAAATAAAACACAATTAAAGCACATAAATTATTCCAGGTAAAGAAAGATTAAAAGGACGAAGACACCATGAGCTTCTTAAATCGCTTTAAAGTAGAGCTACAGGCCCTTCAGTGGGGGAAGCTCCTTAGACTGCAGGTGTTTCATGATATGTGTTCTGAATCTCTTCATTTAAACAGAAAGATGCTCAATTTTGAAGAAACAAACAAACAAACAAAGACCTAACTTTTTTTTTTCTATTTTTACCTTCTGGATTGATCACATCTGCAAATAATTTGTTTCAGGTATGGGTCACAAAAATCCATTATATATAAGGATGAGTGGTCTTTCTAGCAATGTTTTCTGATTTTGTGGACTAAGAAAAAAGGAAGAGTACTAAAGGAAGAACATGGCTGCCCACATTCATCTTCTGCACAGTTCTGGCTTGGATCCTTCAAGAAGATTCTGAGAGACGTGTGAGGAAAATGATAGCCTTGATTTGACCAATAAGAGGCTCTTAATTCATAGATAATAATTTATTAAATTTAAGTTAATGAAATGGTGTGAGAGTTAAGAGCTTGCAATCGTACTACATCTTGTTATTGTCTCTGTTACTTTGAATGTGTGTAGATTTAAACTGTGGTTATCCATAGATGTTACATCTAGTTTCGTCTCCCTGACTCCAGAGGGTCAATAATTCAACTTAAATATTAGGCAATCGTACTGGTAAATTAGCAGAGAACTGGTGAAGATTGTACAACTGGCTGCATCATACACACACAGACACACACACACACAGACACACACACACACACACACACACACACGCATGCACACAGGCAGGCAGACAGACAGAGACAGAGAGGTATAGAGGGAGACAGAGATAGAGACAGACTGAGATTTAAGGAACCTTAATTTACAGTATTTAGCTGTGGTATACACATTCCTAGTATTAGCAATTTAAAGCTACTTTGATGTCATCAAACAGGCTTGGAAGGACCACGTTTGACTCTTGTCACTTACAATACATGCACACAACAAACACGTACATAATAGCACAATGTATTGATGTGTTTAATTAAGTTGGAACTTGTGTGACACTTTAAAAACAGAAATGATCTGATCATAGGTTTTCATAGTTTGACTTCTAGTGACCGCTTTGCCTAATGGTAATCTCCTAATTTTCAGAAAATTCACCAGTGGGTCTTTATGAACCGGGACAAGTTAACTCCAGTGCTACAGGGATCCTGACTTGACAGAGCAACTCAGTTGGAATGACTTAGTGAACTTGCCCACCCCTTTCCTTTCCTTCTTTCTTCTCTCCTTTCACCTTTAAAAAATATTGCTTTAGTTAGTGCGTGCATATGTGTGCGTGT
The DNA here is from genome assembly GCF_049852395.1 of Peromyscus maniculatus bairdii. Classification (NCBI taxonomy): domain Eukaryota; kingdom Metazoa; phylum Chordata; class Mammalia; order Rodentia; family Cricetidae; genus Peromyscus; species Peromyscus maniculatus. The sequence goes on from NC_134856.1 coordinate 48,918,604, forward strand.
GTGTCTGTGTATGTGCCCTTGAGCACTTGAATGCGTGCATGTGCACCACATGCATTCAGGTTGTGGCCACAGAGGCCAGGAGAAGACATGAGACAACCTGGAATTGGAATTATAGGAAGCCATGAGCTATCTGATGTGGGTGCTGGAAATCGAGCCTTGGTCCTCTTGCAAAAGCAGTAAGCACTCTTAACACGGAGCCATCTCTCTAACCCCGTTCTTTCACAATTTTTATATTGACTCTCACTCTTTTATTTTCTCTAACTATAGCTCTAAGCTGGCCTTTTATCTTTTTTTGAGAGGAATTAAATAGTGTTGAGAGTAGAGGAATGAACTTCCCAAACAAAAGGAGCCATTCAGCTGCTCAGCATCCTGTGCTGGCAAAGCTTAGCCTTATTTCCCTTTCCGGCAGGTGCAGCGGGGAGTTCCGTTAGGGGAAAGGAAGAAGACAGAATCCCCACCCAGTTCATTTTCTAATGGCAACACTTAGTGACCTCGTAGGACAGGCTGTCTGGGATGCTTCTGCCATCCCAGATGGGTCCAATCACTTGGTCACCTTCATTGGCAGCACCTTTCAGAGAAGCTGGAGGTTGGGAGTCTGTAACAAATCTCGCAGTTTGGAGAACATGGTAAAGAGAGTTGGAAGAGCTGCCTGAGAGAGTCTGTCTGGTAAGATGGTGCTTGTAACATTGTTTCAAGACCAGTAGAGTAGAAGGCAAGAGCTTCTAAACTGAAATGAAATCTGAGCCTTCTGGTCAGGTTGCCAGGGATCTCATATCCAAACAGTGTTCTCTGCCCCCTTTAATTCCTTGGCCAGGTTCAACTACAAGCTCCCGGTAGTGTTTCGCCCCTTCTTTTGGGTGATTCCACTGAGCAGTGGTCTGATTTTCTGGCATGGTGTTCCCGGAGGAGGAAGCCAAGCTTCTGCGGTTGGATGCTTCTAGCTTCTGTGAACCACCCACACGCTTAACAGAGGCAGTCCCGGTGGCAAGGGAAATCATCTTGCTTTTGGTGGGAGTGGGGGTGGGGAGGGAGAGACAACAAGAACAAAAAAAAAACATGAACAAAAAAAAAAAAAACCCTTACTGTTTGGATAGGAACTGAGCAAAACCATCCAAGCCAAGCAAAACTGAGCAAAGCGGGGTTCTCTCTGCACACTGAAATCCATATTCATCACGAAGGGTCTTGGCAGAGCTACAGCTGGGCTTAGCTCTGGGTAACGTCAAACCGTATCTCAAATAGCCTGTTCCCCTAATAAAACACAGTTTGACTTAAGGCTTTGAGATATCCATTTGAATGTAGGAAAAAGAAAGAGGGAGACCTGCTGAGAGCCAGCGACTCTATCCGAGCTCTGGATGGATCCATGTGCCTCTCTGCACATTATTGATAGAGTGATCCCAGACTCTGAAACGGAAACTGGCCGTCTTTGGTTTCTTCTTTTACAGCCACTAGTTAACTACTCAGAGGTTCTCAGAGATGTGGGGATTTCTCCACGTTGCCTGTTTTGCATGCCAGGGTCTCTCCCCCAGCTCTGCTGAAGAGTCCTGGATGCCAAGGAAAGGAAATCAAGCCATCAGGGGTTTCTAATTCTGTTTTTTACCTGTTCCGTTTTAATGAGCCAACCCAAGTTCCTCCCTCAGCTGAAAGCAAAACTTGAAGGATTCAGTGGATAGCTCCATCATAAGCACCCTGACGCTGACTAGGAACGGGTTGGAAAGGCTTGGTCTAGAATGAGAGATTCTAAGCTCTGGCTGGGATCTCATATATTAGTGCCACCTTCTCCTGGGCAAACGCAGGTAGGAGTTTGAACCAGTCACTACACTTCCCTAGCTAGAAACTGACAAATAAGCTGTCCCAAACCTCACTTCCCTTGTGCATTAATATGCAGACAGACAAAACAGAGATAGAAAACAGAAACGAGAAAGAAAGAAATTCCCCATGGGGGAACATTCAGGGAAACAGACTCCGTGCGCCATTTTAGCAACTTCTTGTGAGTCTGTAATTATTCCCAAATCAATGTTTTTAAAAGAAGCATTTATAATAATAACCATGATAATTTAATAATCTCTCAGAGGGTACTCTGTAAAGGTTAAATGGAGGAAAATATGTATAAGTATCTAGTGGAGGGCTGACATTTTAAGAATGTTGGCTGAAGGCATCGATGGGGGCATGGAATCTAAGCACTGGTAAATGTTGTTTTAAGTTAATTTCAGAGCAGGGATGATGAATGTTGTGTTCTCCAAGCACCAGGAGAAATACTTTCCTCTTAAAGAGCTAGAACCAATAAGAGAAGCCCCAGATGACAGGCTCAAGTGGGACCCAACCAAGTAAGTTAATAATGACACATATTGATGGAGTGCCCAACCTTGAAGACACCTCAAAACATTTCGCTTTAAAGTCCTTCAATCTTTATGTTTCTTCTAGCTGGAGGACACATTTCAAGACTCACATTTTTCATATAAGGCAACTGAGACAGAAACATGAGTGGGCTGGGGAGGCTCTGCGGGTGAGGACTGGAGTTTGGATGTCCAGAACCCACATGGAAGATAGGAAGGCATGGAAGCATGTCTGTCATTGCGGGTCTGGGGAGACTGAGGCGGGGAATCTCAGGACGAGCTGGCTAGCCAGAGAAGCCAAAGCAGTGAGCTCCAGGCTCATTGAAAGCCCCAGGTCAGTCAAATTAGCAGAAAGTGAAGGAGGAAGAAACCTAATGCCACCATCTGCATACATGCATCTACACACACACACACACACACACACACACACACACACACACACCACACCAAAACACATACACACACACCAACACACATACACACACACCAACACACATATACACACACAACACACATACACACACACACCAACACACATACACACATACACACCAATACACACACACCAATACACACACACACACACACAAACGTATACATAGCACACACCACATACATGCAAAAAATAAAAATCAAAGGAAAAACAGAGTGTGTTTCCTGAAGACTTGTAAGTAGTCAAACCCTAGAGACCCATGCTCATCTCTAGCACCTCAGGGCCTTTTCCACTGCCTTATCCTATCTCACCGGGGACCTGGAAAGGCAATTTCAGGCTCAGAGCCCCACACTCAGCCAGCGGTGATAGCTCATGCCTCTAACCCAGTTGTTCATGAGGCTGAATCAGGAAGATCATGGCTTAGAGGCACATAGCAATATCCTAGCTCAGAAAACAAACAAAAAATGTACAATGAAGAGCTCAAGGGAGTGAAAAGAAACACATATGAATACAAGTAGAGCATTCTTTAGCCTAAACATTCAGAACCAGAGGCAGCTTGGACTTTGTTTTTTTAACATTGATCATCAGGTATTTTAGAACAGGACTCCTGCTTAATCTGTAAATTATTTTATATCTCAGATGTACCTTGTGCTTACAACCCCCCCCCCCAATTTTAAGCAGTATTTTAATGTGCCTGTGTTTTCACTATAATCTGCCATTTTGAGGCCTGTTGTGAATTTTATGTGTGTTGCATCGTGTCCCACTCAAAAAATTTTAGGCTGCAGAACTATTTATGTATTTATATTATGGTTACATGGGGCTTCTATTGGGAAACACTGATACCTCATTTTCTTTATTTTTCTTTTCAGACAGAATCTCTCCTGTTCCTGGATGACCGCAAACTTACTAGGCACGTGGTGAAGATGACCTTGAACTTTTGAGCCCACTGGCTTTGTGTCTTGAGTGCATGTCTCAGGCTGGGCCTAAAAATCACTGGTTTTTTGTTTGTTTGTTTGTTTGTTTGTTTGTTTTATACAATATGAAGTCGTCAGAATAGGACTTCGCCTGGTCTCAAAGCTCTTTCTCTCAAGTCCTGGGATGATAGGTGTGAACCCCCATGCCTGGTTTATGTTGTACTGAAGACTGGACCCCCGGCTTTGCTCATGTGGGTGAGCACTCTTTCAACTGAGCCACATTCCTAGACTATAAATTTCCTTGTGAAAAAAAAAATACCCACTTAAATTTTTTGGGATAAAGCTTGCATAGTAGATTCGATGGAAAAAGTCAGTTTAAAATATTTAAGAATATTATTCATCCTATAAGGTATGGTTTGTTGTACCCACAAATAGAAGTAGATTTATTTATGTAGCAAAAATAGATGAAGCAAAAGAGACCCAGATGTGAATCAAGGTTTTTCTAGTGACTGAAAAAATGAATAACTGTTACTTTGGCCTCTGATTTTCTGAGGTTCACACACTTTCTCCACTGTTTTAACGCAATGAATTAATGGTGAATGGTGGTTCAATGGCTTCTTTTTACAACGCTCACAGTTTCCTCCCTGCACTGTGCCCACCAGGCTTAACTGCAGGAGAAATAGTCATTGACTTCCCTTCAGCCACTTCTGTGGCCAGAAAAGACGCTTGAATCAACTGTGCATCTGTCTGTTTGAGAGGAGGCCAGGGGAGAGAGGGAAGTGTCGGAGGGCGGGAAGCCAGGACAGGACACACCGTGAGCTCATCCCGCCAATAAGAGTTTGGTAAAGTCGCAGCACTCCAAGCTCTGAGTTCCTTAGATCTCTGTCTTGCCAAGTGTCTGAGGGGTCAGGAGGATGAAATGCACACGGGCTATTCTCAGAACAGAGTCAGAGTCTCGTTCAGTTCACACTCTGCTCAAGTAATTGGATAGCCAGGCCTGATGGGGTAGCCAGGCATGATGGTGCACACCTGTAATCCCAGCACTTGGGAGGCAGAGGCAGGGGGAACAGGAGCTATTCTCAGAACAGAGTTGGGGCCTGTTTCCACCCCATATTCCAGGGAAGTAACTGGAGAGTTGGGTGTGGCGGCAACCCCAGCACTGAAGAGGCCGAGGCTGGAGGATAATGAGTTCAAAGCCAATGTGGGCCACGTAGTGAGAGAAGCAGCTGGCACCAGAAGATGTCTTACTTCTGTTGCTGTGGAAATTTTACAATCCTTCCCTGACCCTGGACACTTCTCAGAGGTAGCATCCATGTTTTCCTGTTTTCAAGAAATTTATTAAGCACAGGGAAAAGGGTAGGGCAAGGCAGCCTCTATCCTCTATGCCTTTTCTCCTACAAGCATTAGGAATGTACTTCCTAAAATAGAAATCTTTAGGCTCTGTAAAGCATAAGGAGACAGACACAGTAGGGTGCAGGAGACATGAGGTCCAACCCTGACACCTAAGTGTTCGATGGCCAGGAAAAGCACATGGGTGAGTCCAGAGCTAACAGAGTACCGCTGAAGAAGATACATTACACCAGGCCACCAGACAAAGTGCAGGTTAATGCTCCTATCTGAGATCCAGAAGAACAATGAGAAACTATCAGCCGATCCCAGCATTGCATGGGAACTCTTTATACCAAAAATCTAGCTGTGCATTCTGATGCTCACACTGAACCAGGCTTCTTGTCACTTTATCTGCTAAGTCTGGCAAGCTTGACCCCGCAATGCCTGGCTCTCCAAGATGCTTTTTGTCTCTTTGGCTTGAGGCAGGATTTTATTGTGTAGTTCAGGCTAGTTTTGAACTCATAATTCTTTTACCCAAGCCTCTCCAGGATTGGAATTTCAAGTGTACACTACCACACAACTCTCCAATTATTTCATTGGAGTGTGGGGTGGACAAAGGCCCCAACTCTATTCTGAGAATAGCCAAGGGAGAAGGGAAGTGGACAGGCATAAGGCCAGCCCTGACAGCTTCTGCTGTCTCCCAGTTGCCTGGTACCCTCATTCCATCGGAGACATGACCCAGCCACCAGAGGAGCCTTGTAAGCAAATAAGAGTGTGATCTTTGAGAACCGACTTGCCTGAGAGTTTTGATAGATGAAAGAGGGGGAAAGACTGCTCAGAAGAGGAGAAGGGCTTACATTTCAGAAGCTGTTCATTTCTGCCTGCATTTCTGATTTATTTGTACTCTGTATATTCTGTGTCCAGAAGAGAAGTCATAATGGCCCGGTCTCTATGAAATCAGACAAGACTTGCTAGTGAGAAAGAGTGGCCTGTGTGTACTGATCAGATTCAAATAGATGAACAGATCCTTTTCCCATGTTCCTCCAGGCCAGCCTGGTCTGCAAAATACCCTATCAAAAGCAAAAAACCAAACCAAACAAAAAGCAAATAAACAAAAAAACTCAAGAAATTAAATTCTTTTGAAAACAAGATTAATTTTTATTTTTACTTACTCACATGAGTCCATGTGAACCTTTACCACAAGCATATGGATGTCCATGAAGGCCAGAAAAGGGGTGTCAGATTCCCTGGAGCTAGAGTTACAGGTGGATGTAAGGCACTGTGAACCAAACTTAGCTCCTCTGTAAGAAACAAATGCTTTTAACCACTAAGCTATCTCTCCAATCCTGAGGTTGAAGAAGTTGAATTCTTACTGTAGGAGAGTCAAAAGTGTCTGCATCTCTAAGGCGTGGAAGTACAAAGGTATGAAAGTGAACTATCTGTGTATGTGAGTGTGTGTGTGTGTGTGTGTGTGTGTGTGTGTGTGTGTGTGTGTGTGCAAGTGTATGTATATAATGCCAGATCTAGAAAGTAGACAAAAATAATACAAAGGAATGCCTCAGATGTCTTTGAAGAAACAGGTCTTGTCACACCATCCCCAAGTGGCTAACATGTCCGTGTGGTCAGTACCAGCCACGCACAGTTAAAGCAAACAAATACCCAAATATCCGATATCATTGCTGGGAGCTGGCCTGTGGGTTTTTGCCGACATCTGAACTGCTTCACATAACCTCCTGGCCTCTAAAAATAGATATTCTGTGGTACATATAATTTTTATAAGATGACTAATACAGGAATGCCCTTTGGGATAACTTAGTGTCTTTGTTTCTCTCTTTTCTCTCTATATTTATCGGTCTCCTCTGGCCCTTTTGTATAAAAGTTGGACTGAAGTCAGGGACCAAGAATATTAGCCAGAGAGTTACTTGTTGAGTTCTCCAAGGACTGTGACTTTTGTTTCAATGTATCCTTCAATTTGAATGTGTGTGCACATGTGTGCCTGTGTGCATGCCACGTGTTCATGTGCAGAAGCCAAGCAGAGAATGATAAGTATCTTTCTCTACTGCTCTCTGGCTTATTTGATGCAACAATGTTTCTCACTGACCTTGGAACTCAGAGTTTTGACCAGCTTGGCAGGCCAGTCAGGCCCTGGGGTACTTCTGTCTCTATCCCATACTCCTGCTCTAGCCCTAGCAATACAGGCACAGACCACCTTGGCCGGCTTTTGAAACCTGGCTTCTGGGGCTCTGAACTCAGTTCCTCACACCACAAGCATTTGAACCACCAAGGCACCACTCATCACAAGGCTATCTTCCTTACAATGGGACAGAGCAACAGTTTGTGTTCCTTTATTTCTATCACTTTCCTAATAAAAGGCCAGTCTTAAAGGGCTCTCAGAGGTCTTACCCCTTCTCTATTTTAAACAAAACATAGACAAACATAGAAAAGAAAGAAAGTGGACTCTAAAAGACGTCCTTCTGGTCAAGCTTATTACCCTAAATCTCAATAAGGTCAGTTGGTCATTCACAACCATGCCAACCTTACAGGAAATTTTCATCTTGCTCTTGTTTTTGTTTGTTTGTTTTGTTTTTTGTTGTTGTTTATCAGGACAGGGTTTCTCTGTGTAACAGTCCTGGCTGTTCTTGAACTCACTTTGCAAACCAGACTGGCCTCGAACACAGAGATCTGCCTGTCTTTGCCTCCCAAGTGCTGAGATTCAAAGTGTGCACCACTGTGCCTGGCTCGTCTTCCTCTTTCTAAAGATATTTTTATTATATGTGTGAGTATGTGTGTGCCTGCATGAGTGTATGTACCACGGGCATACAAGAGCCCTTAGAGACCAGAAGAAGGCATCAAATCCTCTGGATCAGAGTTACAGGAGCTTGTAAGCAGCCTGATGGGGGTGACAGGAACTAAACCTGGCCCTCTGTGAGAGGAGTAAGTGCTCTTAACTGCTCTTAACTGCTCTTAACCATTTCTCCATCCCCCTTTCCTCTTTCTGATAGAGAAGAGGGGAAAGAGGGGAGAAAAGAGAAGGGGAGAGGGGATAGGAAAGAAGTAGAAGGGAGAGAGAGAGAGAGAGAGAGAGAGAGAGAGAGAGAGAGAGAGAGAGAGAGAGAGAGAGAGAGAACCAGTAGAATGAAGAACTACAAAAGAATTGGAAGGCTTTCTTAAGGGTAAGTGTAGAATGACACATTCACTATCCATATATATACCTCTCACTGAAGGTGGTATTTCCAGAATCAAGACTACATTCAAGTCATTTCTGAGTTACGTATGTTAGGTAGATAATTGGTGTTCAACAAATACTAAGTCAATGAGTGGATGGGGTAGATAGAGATTCACCTGCCTCTGCCTCTTGGGTGCAGGGATTAAAGGTGTGGTCCACCACTGCCCAGCAATTCTTCTATTTTCAACTAGGTGTACAGATCTGTGTATGTGCACAAAAGTATCACTGCCAGGCTCACTTCATAGATGGGTTAAATGTCCAGATGGATAGGTAGATAGATGGTTGCATGGATACACATATAAAAAGATAGATGAGACAGACAGATAGTAGACAGATGGAGATGGAGTGATAAACAGGTAGTAGGTAGTAGAGCTAAGTGAAATGCTAAGGTCACACAACAATAGGCCGGGGGAGCTGACCCGTCAAGGCCAGAATCAGCATCCTTCTATTCCCCACCAAACCTGGCCATGGAAGAAGTCTACTCTGGCTGCTTTAACACATCAGTCTTTCAAGTGGGAACAGGTTGCTGTTTGCTGCACATGAACTTGAGAACAGATGGCTCCTAGAAATTGTTGGGATGCCATGAGATCTGCTGCCTTGAAATGTCCAAGCAGCAGAATTCAAACCCAGGTGCCCTGGGTGCCAGAGAAACAGCTGGCATCTCTTCACCCACCAGATGAGGTCAGGGAAGGAACGTGAAACCTGGGAACCTCAGAATGGCCATGGCAGTTGGCTACGCGCTTGCTGTAATTCTGCCTTGATCTCCTGGTCTGATGGAGGGTCCTGGAGGGTCCTACGACATCCATGTGTTAGGGATATACCTTTTCACCCCATTTCACAGATGAGCAGCCAGGGTCTCAGCCCTCCAGTTCACAAACTGAATTTACATCCTGTCATTTTAGCTGCCAAATGTGCATTCTGTTCTGCAAACCGTATTGAGAAAAGAAAAACAAAAATCTATCCATGTATCAGCTATCCTTCTGTCTGCCTGTCTACCTGTTTATTTATCTCCATTCTGTGTATCATCTATCATCTATATTTACTGACGATGTCTGTTCATCGTCAATCTGTTTATTTGCCATCTATAAATCTGCCTAATAAATATTTATTTATGTATCTATCATCTACCTAACAATCTATCTTCTATTTACCTATCTATAGTTTATTTATCTACCTACCTGCTTACCTATGGATTTTGTGAGACAGGGTCTCCTGTATCTCAAGCTAACCTCAAATTTACTATATAATCAACAATGATCTTGAACTCCTAATTTCCTGACTCCAGGAAGTACTTGGATTACAGACAAACACTACCACACCCTCTTTATGTGGTACTGGGGATCGAACCCAGGCCTTCTTGCATGCTGAGTAAGCACTCTACCAACTGAGCTACCTCATCCCCTTCCTATTAACTGGGAAAGCAAAAGTTCAGACAGTTGCTTTATCAGATACAAAAATTGTTCATAAAGCTGCAGCTACAGCATTATGTATTACTATGAGAATCAACAAATACACCAATGAAATGAGGTATGCTTGAAACAGGGGTGTGTGTGTATGTGTGTGTATGTGTGTGTGTGTGTGTGTGTGTGTGTGTGTGTGTAAAGCTAGGGCAAAATAAAGATTCATCACAACCACAGAAAAAAGGCAGGCTTCTAAAACAGGGTTCTTAGAAAATTTATTTAGTTAAAAAATCAAACTAGCTTCTTATACTGTGTAAGAAAGTAAATTAGAAATGTAGTGAAGATTTAGAAGCTGTATATAAAAATAATTTAGGAGCAATGAGATGGCTCTGTGTGTGTAAAACCTTGCCACTGAGCCTGGTGACCTGAGGTCAATGCCAGAACCCATGTGGTAGGAGAAAACCAACTCCCAAAACTTGTCATCTCACTCTACATGTTCTCCTTGGCATGGCCCATCCCCACTAAATTAAAAAATTAAATGTAATTTAAAAAATAATTTAAGTGGAGATAGTATGGATGAAGAATTAAAGGATGCACCGGGAAAATCATTCTAAGTACAGTACACAGAGAAAAATATTTCACTCAAATACACTTCATTATCAAACTAAATAGTACACATGTAAAGATATAAGTAGAATCAAAATGCAAGAGACGAACATGGAGGCTATGTTGTTATGATTGGAACACAGTGTAAGTGCAATCTAGATAAAGAGCTCTTGGACATCATCAAGCATCCTGGATTTTTAAATAGTGAAATAAGGAGCAGTGGTGGCACACTCCTTTAATCCCAGCACTCGGGAGGCAGAGGCAGGCAGATCTCTGTGAGTTCGAGGCCAGCCTGGTCTACAAAGTGAGTTCCAGGAAAGGCACAAAGCTACACAGAGAAACCCTGTCTCGAAAAACCAATAAATAAATAAATAAATAAATAAATAAATGAATGAATAAAGTATCCATAAAAGGGAAGATGAAAATAACCCTAGATAAAATTATATTCATTGTGTTTAGCAGTAAATAAAGATATAAAACAGTAAGATGCCACTTCACTTGATTCCCCAAGTTACACGAAATGAATAATTCTGATAAGCTAAACATGGTGAAGTGATTGTCTTGTATAGAATTTGACATAAAATAAACTAATTCAATATTTTTTGCAAAACCAGCCATTGAGATCAGAGAAATTGTGAGAGTCACCAGCTAACCTTAGCTCAACACGTCACCGTAGCTTCCCAAGAGAACCAGCTTCTTCCTGTCTAACCTGCATCATTATTGCCTTGCTGTTCTGCCTTCTCATTGGCTCTTAGCACAGCCACCTCATTTCCTCCTCACTGCTTATCTGTACAGACCTCCAGGTCTCTATGGTTGGTACTGGGATTAAAGGCGTGTGTCACCACCTTTGTCTGTGTCCTTGAACACACAGAGACTCTGCCTGCCATATGATCGGATTAAGAGCGTGTGCTACCACCACCTGACTTGTTTATGGCTGGCTATGTCCTCTGATCTCCAGGCAAACTTTATTTATTAACATACTAATAAAATATCACCACAGCCCTTTTCTTTCATGTGTTGAGTTTTTAAATTACATTGTTGTAGGGAATTGCATACATCAGAACTCACACGGAAGGAGTAACCAAAGACTCAGATTCAAGCGTAAAGAGGTCCAGTAGAGATATAGCTGTGACAGAAAACATGAATACCAGTAACAATCTGAAGATCAATTGTTTCACTTATAAAGTATAATCCAGCAGTCTTTTAATGTTTAAGCATATTATTGCCCTAACTAATTGCACACAGTTTAATACTTTGGGATAAATACAATTGTTGTAACTATGCCTACCACATGATCACAGTCATGTGGGACTCTTTTCAGCATGTAGAAAATGGATCTTAGTAACAGTCACTAAGGGAAGCAAGGCTATGTTTCTGATTATGAATGGCTTTATGTTTCTCTCTTGTCCACCACTAAGAATTAGATTATAGTATTTGTAGATTGCATGTGTGTGAATATACATGCTTGCATGTGTGTGCATATGCATGTGCATGCACATGAGGACCAAGGTCAATATCAGGAATTATCCTCTCTCACTCGCCCACATCATTCAGTGAGGCAGGGTATTTCAGTCAAAACCAGAGCTCACCAATATGGCTGATCATGTTAGTTAACTTGTTCTGGAGATTGCCTCTCTGCCTTCCAAGGGTGGCATTACAGGTGGGCTGAATGTCCACTGAGCATTTGTATGGGCTCTAGGGATCTGAACTCTAGCTTACATGTTTATCCAGCTAGTACTTAACCACTAAACCTTCTCCTGATTCCTAAAAGGATCATTCTAAGCAGACAGGATGAGATGAGAATGTACTGGACCGTACTGCTGAGAGAAGCTCCCATCATAAGAGGCTAAAGATGGACCCTGAGATCCCGCAGGCTCAGAGTGAGGGGCAAGCCATCTTCAGAAAGCTCACACAGCACCAGACCACCACAAGAAGCTGACTGGGAATAAGGTGGGACAACCAGACTGTCGGTGACAGAGGGAGCTTGTTGTGACAGGAATGAAAAAAATGTGTCCCCACTCCAGACTTGTGTATTTGAACACTTGGTCCTCAGCTCGTGGCACTGTTAGGGGGAAGCCATGGACCCTTCATGGGTAGAAGGAATAGCTATAGAGATGATCGCTGAAGGGAAGCCTTGGAAGTTACAGTCCCACTGCACTTTCATTTCAGGTCAAGCTGCCTTCTTTGTGATCAGCTGCTATAATATAACCAGCTGCTTTGATGTGACTAGCTGCCTCCTGCTCCTGCCACTAAGGTTATAGACTGTTCTTGATGCTGTGCTTTTCCCACCATGGAAGATGATATCCCAGGAACCATGAGCTGAAATAAGGCTTTTCTCCTTTGAGTTACTTGTATGGGGTATTCGGTCACAGTAACATAAAGGTGCAGAGAAACTGAGTAGAAGCTGGCCACCATCTCATCATCCCACTCACATGTAGAACTCAGGGAGGATTCAGTATGCTATAGCTCTACTGTCTTGGAGAATCTAAACCCTGGCTTCCCTGGCTACCAACAGCTTGTGAGAACCTCACCAACCTGACTACCCTGACCGAAATCTGTCAGCCACTCAGCCTGGAGGTACCATCACTGCTCCTAATGCAAAGTCATCTTCTACACCAAAGACTCACCAGCCAACTTCTGAGAAGCATGCATGGATAATTAGGTCATCCCTTTTCCTGATGGCATTATACCCTGCTTACCTTCCCCAGGTGCCTATTGCCCACCACGAACTCACGAGAGCTGCTGAGGGGATGTCTGCTTCTGAGTGGATACAGCTGAGGTGGAGGCGTGGTCTTTTGAAGATCAAATAAGATGGAGAAGGAAGAGAAACGATCCCTGAAAGGGTCAAGCAGCATCTGCCACAGAGCATGGTCAAGGCTCTCTAGTACTGCTATTACTGTGGCTACCTTCACTACTCACCTTTAGCACCTTTAATTATCAACAATAGTGTTGCTGTTGTTGCTATTATTATTATCATCCAAGACATCCTTATCATTACCATTGGTGCCAAACTACTACCATAGCCACCACTATCATGGCCACCATTACTTCTACCATTGCTACACTTTTATTTTCCTATTGCCAGCTGCTAACTTCTCTCACCATCCCAGCAGCTCGAAGGCTGATCCAGATCTGCTTGACCTGTAGGATTATGTGGTATGCCTGTAATATGCTTTATATTCATCTCTTGATAGGCAAGAGACTCTGCCACGGATCCATTCCAGATCTGGGGTCGATCATCATAACGTGAATGGTTCTCTCTCATTGTCTCAAGAACTCTCTCCTAAGCTGTGTGCCTGCATTTACTCCTTGTTGAGTGGAGGGATCATACAGAGAGCTGAGGAGTCGGCCAGGTTCCCCCAGATGAGACTCACTGTACATGTTTCTTACACAAGGGCTGTTCTCCTTTGAAGGAGGAAGAAACTGAGGCATGGAGCATGAGGTGATGTATACGAGATCACAGAGCTGGTGAAGAGTGAGACCCTGATCCAGACCTTTCTACTGGTGTCCCCGGTGTGAGCTTAGCTGCCTGGGTTTGAAGGGGTTAAAGAGGAGGTGTGGTTTGGGGAGTAAGCTAGGCTGGTTCATGTTGTTCCTCCTGACTCCAGGCACTGCAGTCATAGGTGACAAACTCCTCCTGCAGGAATGGACCCGGAAATGACCAGGGACATAGGACACTGGACTCCGGGAAGCAAACTGCACAGATATGGCCCTGAAGAGGGAGGAGCAAATGGCAGCGGGGAAGGATGAGGAGAAGCAAAAGCAAACAGGAAGGTGGTTCCGTGGCCTGAAGGCCACCACCCTAGATGTGCCTGGTGCCTCTGAGGCCCCCTAGTGCATGCTATTTTTGGAACTGGCTGCATGGTGAGTGAGTGCCTGCCGCTGGGATTAGATAGGGTCAAGGCCAGCTTCCAGCCTGGTGCCTCCCAAGCAAATCTGTTGTTGGGGTCCCCAGGCACCAGGCCAGAGACAGGATTCCAAGCCATCCCTCCCCACCCACACAGACCTCTCAAGGCCCTGGATAACAAAGGGAAGCATCCAGAGAAGGGGGGACTGTTCTTCCTTCCCCTCCAACCTCAACCATGCTCACATATAGAAGCAGATCTGATGACCTTAGCAAAGCTGTCCCTGCCTGAAAGATCTTGCAAGCACAGACTTTCTGGGGCCTATGCTCTGGCGGCAAACAGGGCTTCCTGGGCTGGGAGGGGTGAGCTTCCTTCCCCTTTGGGTGGCCTTGGTCAATCTTTGGGGACCACAGCAAGTACATCGAGATAGACTTGAACAAAGGAGTTTCAAGGTAGCTGGTTTCTAATAAGGAAGTTTCTAGGCAGCCTGTATGTTCCAAGCCAGCCAGTCCTGCCTTGTGATAGGCAAGAGACTCTGCCACGGAGTGTATGGCTGTATTCTGTGTGTGTCCATTGGGTTGTGCTTCCCACCCCATCATTTTCTCAGCTACAGAAACAATAAAAGTCAGTGAAATATCTAGTTTTTTAAAGACTAAAACCATGTACACTTTGTATTTCTCTAGACAGTTTTTCAGGGGCTGATATCATGAATCTCTATAACATATACAGACTATTCCCAGGCACTTGAAAGGATGAAAGGCAGAGTTTGACCCTACCCAGGAACACCTGCCTCTAATGGCATTATTCTCCAGTATCTTAAAGGCATGCAAGGTGGAGAATGGACAGAGTTTGGAGCCATCAAGACCTGGGGTCCAACTCCAGTCCTGTAACATGTAGGTGATGTGGTGCTCTTGAGACACCTTCCTGAGTCTGGCTTATCACATGGCCAGGAGGGAAATGATATTGCCACTGAAGGCTTTGTGCATCTTACATAAATGCTTAAGGCTAGTACCAAATGATGATCAGAAAACTTTTAGATGTTCTTAAGATGGACACCCTCTGGTCTACTTAAAGTTTCCTTCATCCACATTCTGTTATAGTTTCCTTTATGCAGGAAAAAAAGACAGCCACGCAGGAATATTTTACAGCTTGACTATACTATACAATGGTCCATTTTGGTCATATTCCAGTGCTAGGTTTATAGATGAGTAATTCCCAGGCCCCATTTTTCTCTGTATCAAGAAAGTGAGCCAAGAACATAGAAACTTGAACTAAAAGATGAACAAAGTTTATAAGTTAACTCTTGAGAAGTAGACATTGCAGGCTGGAAATACAGGTCAGATGTAAAGCCATTGCCTAACAACGTGTGTAATGTTCTAAGTTCAATGCCCAATAGTGAAAACAAAATGAAAAAGTAGATGAAGAAGAGAAGAGCACACACAGGCACCAATAAATCTTGAAGAAAAAAAAAGCACTGTTTAAAGTGGTTGTACTTAATCTAGCTGGAACTAACTGAATATGGATATCGAATTTTAAATCCATTAAAATAATACACAAGTTGGTATTTAGTTCCCCTCTTATATTAACTGTATTTCAGGTGCTGAACCTTCAGAGACTTGGAAGTGTCTGCATTGAGCAGCACAGATCTAGAATATTCCACCACAAAGAAAGTTCCATCAGAGAGTCCCTATTTAGACAATAAGAGATTTTGAGTGTATTTTCCTCAGTGATAGTCCATTATTTTGTTTTCCAATGAAAAGAAGTCAACATCAATAGTAAAGAAAAATGACTAGAATCCTATTTCATTCTATGCGTTAATATTGTGTATTAGTTATATTTGCATTTATGTTTGTTAGTATTATAGCTATCATGTCTTTTAAAATAGCCGACATGAGGCCACAGAATGAGGTGCTAACCTCCAACACTGGGTGCTGATGCTCTCACAGTAGTTTCTGTATCCTGCCCTGGCAGAGATGGGCCTCACAAAGGCCCTTTGTTCTGTACAGATTCAAACCATCTTAGGCCAGGGACCTCTGGCTCCCTCAGATCAGGCCACAGTCCTGCACTGCTCCCCAAGGGGCTACTTAGCATGCATGCCTTCTGTTTGCTTTCCTTCAAAACTTTGAGAATATTAAAGAGATGTTTTCCTAGTCTTCCCTCTAAGGCCTTAAATTCCACCCTTAAATGACAGGAGGAAGCGGAAAGCAAACTGGCAGGAGAAAGAACAGAATGGGCATTATAAAAACTACCAAAATGCCAGGACAGCTTTGGACTTTATCAGCTAACACATCGAACTTGAGAAGACCTGTGTCCATGGTCCATTGTGGCATGGGATACCTGATGCAGGAGCATGAGGCAGCTGGTCATGTTGTATCTACCAGGAAGCAGAGAAAGGCAAATGTTAATGCTCAGGTAACTTTCTCCATTTTACTCAATTTGGAATCCCAGGTTATGACATGATGCCATTCACAGTTAGCGTCTTAGTTAATATCCTATTGCTGTGAAGAGACACTATGATCACAGCAACTCTTAGAAAGGAAAATATTTAATTGGGGGTGGCTTACAGGTTCAGAGGTTTAGTCCATTATCATCATAGCGGGACATGGCAGACATGTGTTAGAGAAGGAGGATCTGCATCTGGATCGGCAGGTGGCAGGAAAACCAAGTGAGGCACTCGGTCTGTCTTGAGCTTCTGAAACCTCAAAGCTCACCCACAGTGACATACTTCCTTCAATAAGGTCACACTTACTTCAACAAGTTTATGGGTCCTAATCCTTTCAAATAATGCCACTCCCTCTAAGGCTATCCGGGGCCATTTTCATTCAAACTACCACAGTGGGGAAGGGTTTTTGCTCACTGAACCCAGTCTTGAAACTCCCTCACAGGACTGAGAACTTTGTCTCTTAGGCTATTCTAAATTCCATCAAGTTCATAATCAAGGTTATCTATCACGGGAGGGTAGGTGAAGAACACAGATTTGGAGCATTTTGTTTTGATCTTATTTGAGATGCCACTGGGAAAAATAAGAACACATGGGCATCTAGAATTTTAGGCAGGGGACAATGGAGCAGTAAGCCAAGAGGAAGCAGAGAACAGAGTGATGGGTATCAGGGCTGGAGGGCGGGGGGTAGGGGAGTGTGGAAGACACTGGTCAAAGACACAAAGTCCTAGTAAGACAGGAGGGACACGCCCCAAAACTCAATCATCGAACATGGTATCTCCAGTTAAAAGCAATGTATTACATACTTGAAATTTTCCTGGAATTAATTTTAAGTATTGTCTACAGAATCCAATAACCACGTGAGATCAGTGTTCATTAGCTTTGTTCAGCCATTTCATAGTGCCAATATATATCACAACATTATGTTATACCCTACAAATATATGGAATTTTCCTTTCTCAATTAAAAATGAATAATACAAAATAAAAATACCATTCCATTGGGAAAAATAATTGTAGTTGGTATGAATGTTATTATCATGAAATGGTTAAGGAAACTGTATACTAAAACTTAATCTCATTGGCTGTATTAGTTACTTAGTTGCTGTGATAAAACACTATAACCAAAGGCAATTTAAGGAAGAAAGCATTTATTTTGGCTTTTTGTTCCAAAGGCATAAAAGTCCATCATGAAGAGGAGGCATGGTCGCAAAGCGGGTAAGGAGCACAAAGCTGTGAGATCTTATCTCCCTCCATATACTGGGAGCAGAAAGTGAACTGGAAATGCAGAAAGGCATTTCCCAAATCCTGCCCCCAGTGACATACTTTATCCAGTGAGACTCTACCTCCTAGAATCTCTATAATCTCCCTAGTCAGTGTCACTAACTGGAGACAAAGTGTTCCAATACATGAGCATATGGAAGACATTTCTCATTCAAACCTCCAAACTGGTTAAAGGACAAAGGTGTATAGTTGAGCCAGGTGTTGTGACACACACCTATAACCCTAGCACTCCAGCTGTAGAAGCAGGAGCAACATGAGTCCATGATTAGATGGGGTGTACAATGGGACCCTGTTTATTAAATAAAAAATTCTATTTATCCTTTGGTCTGTATGAATCTGGCTTTATTTTTCTCAATGAAGTCCACTTCCTTCCATTCCCTGTGGATATCAAGATTTCTTAATGATTGAATGAAGTTTCATTGAGTATATTCCAATCTTTGTCATGTTCAGCTGCTAATGGACATTTAGGTTAGTCATGTTATTGTGACTACTGCAGCATTTACAGAGATATGAAAGTGTCTCTCCAGTATGATGATTTAATCATTAGGTCATGTGATAGCTGCAGTTTTTAGTAAAGTCTGTTTTCATTTACATGGTGACTGTTCAAAATAAAAGCCCCACCAGGAGTTTATGAGTTCTTTCCCCACACCACACCAGCATTTAACAAATCCTATTTTTATGTGCATAATTCTTTGTTCATATTACAAAATAACGCATCACATTTTGAATCCTAATGAACATCAGAATCACTGAGGAAACTGTTTTGACTTACTCCTGGAACTATGCTTAAGGAATGAGCTTTCTAGTCAGGTACCCTGATGTATGCCATTTCCTATCAGGAGTGGAGTATCAAAGAATGAGAGAGAGGCTAGGAGGTTTCAGCATGCTTAAAACATTTTTTAAAAAATAGTAAGATGGTTGTCTTGGTGTTTCTATTGCTGTGATGGAACACCATAACCATAAAGCAAGTTGGAGAGGAAAGGGTTTATTTGGCTCACACTTCCATGTTGCTGTTCATCATTGAAGGAAGTCAGAACAAGAACTCAAACAGTCCAGAATCCTGAAGGCCAGAGCTGATGCAGAGGCCACAGAACGGTGAAGCTTATTGACTTGCTTTCCCAGGCTTGCTCAGCCTGCTCTCTTATAGGACCCAGGACCACCAGCCCAGGGATGGCACTACCCACCATGGACTGGGCCCTCTCTCATTGATCACTAATTGAGAAAATGCCTTACAGCTGGATCTCATGGAGGCATTTCTTCAATGGAGGCTCCTTCTTCTCTGATGACTCTAGCTTGTGTTGAGTCGACACACAAAACCAGCCAGTACAATGGTTCTCAGTGCTTAAATCAGTCTATCCTTATGTGAATGTCAACAAATTAAAATGATTAAAGTTCATGCAAGATGCTGAGAGTGTTAAGACAAGTCACTTGGTTTAAATCAGGGCATTGGGCATTGGATGTAGTTCTTAGAAAGGTGGAGTTGGCTGTCAATTTTCTCCTTTATTTCATGACTGGCTTCAGGTACAGTATCCTCTGCTCAAGGACAAGGCAAGTAATTTATCGCTCTCTGTGAAGATTTATACCAACATGGTCGAGGTTTAGCAAACAGTGTATGCTACTGGACATGGGAAGGGGCACAGTGAAGCACACACTTCAGACGTTATCTTTTGTGTTTACCGGATGCTGAGGGACCTAGGACAAATTACTTTCTTTTTCTGCCTCACTTTCCCTTCCTGTGAAGTGAAGAAAATGTCTCCAGTACTTGCCACAGGTCTTGTGTATAGATCAGAGAGAAAAGGTACCCAAAGATTTGACACCAACAACTGACTACCTGCTGCTATTGCTGGAATTACGGCAGCTAGGTAGGATGGATTTCTGGGGCATACCCACAAACTTCAAATTGCATACAGAGGAATCTAAATATGGTGACCATTTATTGGGACATTAAAATTGACAAGTGCCACAAGTACACGTCTGCAAAGAGAAATGTAGAAAATTTTAATCATGTCTCTGTGGGGAATTTCTGAGCCTGTAGGTAATGTGGTGATAGGACACAGGTGAAGAAGAAGAGGCTTCTTGGAAAGTTCCTTTCTGCAATCACTGTGTCTAGCATTATAAGTGAAAACAGGAGACACAGGGATCATAGCAGTCATCTCTGCTCCCAAAGACATACACCTGTTTACTCTATATACATCCATGCAGCCCTCCCTACACATACAAATTCATTTACAAATAGCCTGCACATGTAGCCTTTATGCACATACCTATACATTACACACATTCATTCAGCTACATACACATATCATAAGCTCATTAAAGGTTCATCTCAATATTTAGCTAATGTTTATGCCAGCCAAATCCATGAGTACATCCAAGTTTAGACACACATGCACACATGTGGTATAGCTGATCTTAAAAAATACATTTGTACATACCACTGTGGAAAATCCTAAACTGTTCATATTGAGGCCTATTGAAGCTAGCTCTTTTGTGATGTTAATTTATCTGGATTCCCCGTGAGAAGTTAAGAAAGTTCTATGGCTGGAGCCTTAAAGACCTGCGTTACAAGAATGCTTTACAAGGGAAGCTGCCTATATTTTTGGAATCCCAGAAATGACACGAAAGTGAGTCTGGGATTGTGCGTGTCTACAACCAGCCCCCTTCCCTATCTCTTCCATCATAACCACGTCATACATTCTGGCTTAAAATGGTGTATGTGTATGTGTGTGTTTGTATGTTTAAGGGAGAGAGAAAGAAGAAACAGTGAAAGAGATAGAGACCCAGAGATAGAAGATTCAAAAACTTATACAATATTAGATTTTTTTTCTCTTCCTAAATGCTTTCTTAATACTTGGGCTTAACAAAGAAAAAGGTTCACACACACACCAAAAATGCAATCATCTGCTTTAATACAATCAGTTGCTTTAATAAACATATCATGGCTTGATATACAGGCTGTTTTCTTTTTTAGCCTTGATTTATCTGTCACTTTCATTCCAAATTTGATTTATTGGTCAATTTCTTTGCAAGATTTGATTTATTGGTCAATTTCTCTTCAAGATTTGATTAAAACACATTACATAAGTCTTTTTAGATCTACTCCTAAATACCACATGTATTTCTAAGTATAGATGTTTAAAGTCTTTATCCATAGATGCTCTTGATTGATGCCTGTTTTTTCATTAGATTTTCAAAAATATATTTCAGGTAGTCATTTATTCTGTAATCAGAATCAACATAAACAACATATAAAATCCAATTGCGCTATGAATTACTCAGATCTCAGGTTCAGAGAGAAAAGAGGCTTAAACCTAATGAGGTAAAACCAGCTGTCTTGGTTTCTTTTCCTGTTGTTATGATAAAATACCCTAACAAAAGCAAGTTAAAGGAGAAGGGGCCTAGTCTGGCTTACAGTTCAAGATGAAGGCCATCAAGGCAGGGAGGTAAAGGCAGCAAGTCTTATCACATCCCTGATCACTGTCAACAGAATTCTGGATGTTTGCTGCTGCTCAGCTTCCTTTATTTATGTAGTCCAGAATCTCAGGTAGGGAAATGGTACCACTAGCTGTGGGAAGGCCTTCCCACCTCCTTTAACACAATCAAGAGAATTCCCCCACAGCCATGCCTAGCCGTCTCCAGGTAATTTGAGATCTCATCAAAGTGACAATTGAGATTAAACATTATACCAGCCTGTGCATGTAAGTGCATATATATGCATATATGTGTGCCCTGCATGAGTGTGTGTGTGTGTGTGTGTGTGTGTGTGTGTGTGTGGTGTATGCATGGGTGTATGTGCACATGTGCTCCTGCATGTATGTGTTTCATTAATCTTCAACCTGGGAATGAATTAATTATTTTAAAAACAATTCCATAGAAAAGGACTCTATCATGACACTGTCCATGACCATTTCTGAGTCTGTGGCTTTCTTAGATGGCCTTAATGGGAGAGACACTTACATGTTCTAGAAAAAATTCTTTTATTTCAGTTTATTTGGTGCTTGTATGTATCTGCATGTATATGTGTATGAGAGCAGGTATGTGCCTGTATGGAGGTGAGGACAGCCTCACATGTGGGTCCTCTCTTTCTACCTTGTTTGAGATAGGCTGTCTTCACAGCTGCATAAGCTAGCCCAGATGCCCATGGGGCTTTGGATTCTCATGTCTCTGCCTCCCATTTCCAATAGAAATGGGGATTCCCGACTCCTGTGCTACTGTGTACGTTTTTTTTCCTTGGGTTCTAGGGATCAGAACTCAGATCAGTCAGGATTGTGTAGCAAGCACTTTTAACTTCTGAGCCCTTTACCCAGCCACAGACATTTTATTTGAATGGGGCCATAGAACATGGGTCTGTCTGTCTCGGTGCTTTTGTATGAACTTCCAGAAGGCGTAACTATCCTCCAATGCTTGCCCACAACATTCAAGGACACATGAGGAATATAATAGAACACTGCCGGGAAAGGGGACAGACTGAGAGTCTGAGAACCCTGCGTCATACCTTCTTGCTTGCATTCCCAAAGCCTCTTTAGATAAGGATATTCACCAATCAGTTACCAGTGAACACCTCTGCAATGTAGCAAGTACTGTATTATTATTTTGTTTTTAGAAAAGAAATAACCATGCTCACCCAACTCCAGTCTCAGCCCAGCTTCATCTTCTGCGAAGCTTGGGTAGAGTAGTACACCCTGGGGCAGAGATTAAATGAACGAGTACATGCCAAGTGCTGGGGATCTGGCCACTGATATGCTCTATTTCAATAACTGGTAGGAAAGAATGAAGAAGTTGAGAGAGTGTTACATCCAGTGTAGCTATGGTGTGCTGGGCGTCGGACAAAGTGCTCTAAGGGATTTGAGCACATTGAGCAGAGGTCAGTGTTACAAAGAACCTCAAGTTCTGGCTGAATAAACAGAGCTAAGGTCAGAAGAGTGGACATCAGTTCTATTCTAGGCCGTGTCCGCTCCACTTTGCAATGTAACCTTCTGCGCTTTAAGAAAGCTAAAGATAATTACCGTGGGCTGGGGAGATGGCTCGAGTGTGTAAAGGGCTTGTTGTGCAAGCACGAGGACCCGAGTTTAGATCCTGAGTACCCGTGTCAAAAGCCAGGAATGACGGCATATTCCTGGAACCCTAGCATTGGCACCCATTGGGTAAAGACAGGTGGATCCCAGGGGCTCAGTGGCCAGCTGGTATCACTGAAACAGCAAACTCTAGGTTCAGTGAAAGACCCTGTCTCAAAAACAGGGTGGAGGAGAGTGATAGCAGGAGATACTTGAATCTGATCTATAGTCCACACATGCACACGAACAGGCAATTACAACAGCACACACACAAAACCACACACACACACACACACACACACACACACACACACACGATATTTATTACATTGTGTGTGAAAGTAGTTAGAGCTCTAAGTCTCTTAAAACTTGCAATTCATTGGTGCCATGTTCGAGATGAAGAACTCGTGTGGTTTAAGCAAGGACTAAAGCAGGCTGATTCTCTGCCTCGGCCCTGGCATGGCCAGCAAAACCCAGCTTCAATTACACTGGCCACATCTCCCTTTCAGACTGGCATTCCCCTGAAAACGATCTCTTTGGGTTCCATTTTGTCTGTCCAGAAGCTAGAGGCCAATGTGGGTCATCTTGCAGCTTCTGTAAAAGTGCCCAGGCTAAGCCTGTTTCAAGCTAGCTGTGTTTGTCTTCTTTTATAAATTCAGACCCCAAAGGTAGATACATTTCAGAAACTTTTTGTTAGGTAAAATGCAAACTTCTTGTCTTGGAAGTGCTAGTATGCAGACTAGCCATCCCAGCCAGACAGCCATTGTATGCATCCTGCCTTTAGGACACTAAGAAGTACTGACTTCACTGGGTAAGTCATTCTGCCCATCTTGGTGACCCCTGGAATCTTACTTTGCTCTCAGTATATAAAACTCCTTTGGGGTGCAGCTCAGGCAGAGAGATTGGAGTCAACTTGTGCTCAGAAAGTCCTCTGTCACAGATCTGCATTGGCACACTATGTCCACACTCTAGTCTGCCCACTTGTCCAGCGCCTGTGCACCGACACACCCAAGTCAGCCCTGGATGGAGATGCAGAAGCCAGCCCTACTCCCAGCAGTTCCACAGCTTCCGAGGAAGGCAGGGAATCTTCTCGATTGTTTCTCTACTTTCACGAATGGCCCTGTTAGGACATATGGAGAACACCATGGTACTGTGTGTCACCGCCCTGGTGAAGGGTTCTACATCCCTTAGTGCCTCTGACTGCCACTGTTTCACAATAAAATCAACCCGACAACAATAGCAGTGAACACACCATGTGCTTGCTATGTCTAGGAGCTGCCCACGTGGCAGCAGAAGGATTTCCCAGTGCGATTCTCTCCACCCACCCTGTGAGGTAGAGACCAAACTCTCCAGTGCACACATGAGATATAAAACTAAGGATGTAAAAGTGACCAAGTCAGACGGCCATGTCTGAGTCTGCTGGTCTTGGAAGTCTGGCTTCCTAATCACCCTCGTCCTCACTCCCTAGGAAGGTAGGAGAGAGTGAGCCTCAGCTGTCTCAAGGGAATCCGAGGGCTCATGGGAAATTCTGCCCAGGTTAAAAATGGAGTTCCAACAGGTGGAACGATGTTGCAGAAGGAACACGACACACGACACAAGAAATGAGGTGACGCAGGTGGGCAAGATCACCTTCAATCCAGTGATATCCTCTTTGTCACTCCTGGATGTGGCTTACTGCAGACAGTCCTGGGACAGACATCAGGGCAGTTTAAAGACCAAGAATCTTCAAGATGGTTCTAGAAAACTGACCTTTTGGAAAGAATTCTCCTAGAAACAAAACAATTTTCTCTTGTTGTTGTGATAAAATATCCAAAGCAACTTGGGGAGGAAGGGTTTATTTGGCTTAAACTTCCAGGTCAGTGTATCAGTGAGTAAAGCTAGGGGAGGAACTCAAAGTAGGAACACACAGGCAGGAACCAAAGTGGAATCCAGCTTGCTCACTTGCTCTCTGGCTTGTTCACACTCAGGCTTATGCTTAGCTAGCTTTCTCATACAGTTCAGGACCACCTGCCTAAGGATGGTGCCTCCCACAGTGGGCCAGCTCCTTCATAATTTTGTCGTGAAAGTTGGAGATCCTTCTCCCTGTGTCTGGTCCTAAGGAAACACTGCAGGGCCAACAGAGTCCTGGGCCCCTAGAAACTACCCGTAGAAATGAGGGTGGGTTAAGTACAGTGTGCAGAACTTTTGAGCGAGCAGAGATGACTGAGCAACTCCGTCCATGCGCCTTCCTCCTCCTGATGCATTGTTTTGAGGCTCCATCTGAAAATGAACAACTGGCCAGTTTATCCTAGAGCTGGTGGCAGTGGCCGGGCAGGTGGTAACATGTCATTTTGGATGGGCTCTTATGCTCCTCACTTTAACTGCCCTGGACCCTAACCTGTAATGTTTGGGATTACACTTCCCTGGAAAATGCTAGAACCCGGTGCTCTCCTCAAGTTCTGCTTTTCTCATGAACTGCTATGAAAGCCTGTGAGTTCCAGTCTCAGCTCTCTGAAATGCATTTAATATTTTTTATATCTGGTTTCTTCTTACTTCTCAGTGATGGTGCCCTAGTAATTACTTAACATTCAGCCTTCCTAAGAGATAAACATTCTTATTATTAGTGTTTGCCATTTTCTGTTGTGTAAATATTCTCTGTATGACTGATTGCAACCTACTAATGCCATATTATTAACAGAAGAATTGGAAAGAAATGGCAATATCAGATCAATACAAAGTGCTTCTACTAAACAGATACATAGATACAAATAACCATGAGAACATACATAGAAAAATTTAGCAAATTAATTAGGAAGCAATGAGGTTGTTGCTTATCACCTTTTGTGTAGGCATGTGTATGTGCATCACATGTTCACGGCATGTGCTGTGGAGGCTGAAGATCAGCTTGAAGTCTGCCTTCATTTTCATGAAGCTGTCTACCTTTTTTCAAAGACAGGGTATCTTGCTGCTCTGGAACTCATGATTCAGCTAGTCTAGCTGGCCAAAACACCCTACGAATCATCATGTCTCTGTCTCCCTAACATTTCCATTAAAATCCCACATCACCACTTCCGGCTTTTTATGTGTGTTTTTGAGATCAAGTCAAGGGCCTCATGCCTGCACAGCAAGCACTGTACTGACTGAGCTATCTCTTGCAGCCCACAACTGCGCGGTCTCTGCAGCTCTTATTTATTGCATTTTAGTAGAACATACTTACATGCAATTCTATATAAGTTTACTTTAAACATTGGCAATTTTTTTTTTTTTTTTTGGTTTTTCGAGACAGGGTTTCTCTGCGTAGTTTTGCGCCTTTCCTGGAGCTCACTTGGTAGCCCAGGCTGGCCTCGAACTCACAGCGATTCGCCTGGCTCTGCCTCCCGAGTGCTGGGATTAAAGGCGTGCGCCACCACCGCCCAGCCTAAACATTGGCAATTTAATGATCAGCTTGCAAAATTCCTGAAAACGTGGCAATCAGATTATGCAAACCAGTGCAAGCTGACTTAGCACACCACTGTCTCCAAGCGTGTTGTACCATCTGGCCATCAGAACAGTGTAGCATTGGTTTCATCACAGCTCTGCATCTTTTTGGAACACCCTCACATATTCGGTGGGCACCTTTAAGATTCTTATGCAGCCGTTACCACTCCTTCCTCATAGCTGGTCCAGAGGATTGGTCACTGTCTGCTTTAGCATATGGATTTGGATTTTCTGCTCTCCAGGGTCCTAGGCTACCTTCTCCTGGACTCAAGACCATAGTCCTTCAAATATGGGTTTTAAGCTACAGGGTTGCACACCAGAGAACTCAACCTTAAAGAAATTGAAGCCCAGAACTGGTTGGTGGCATTATGCGGTGAATTCACCCACATTAGATGAGAAATTAGGACATAAAGGTTGAGTGAGAAGCAGACCCATCGAGCAGCCTTTGAAGATGTTCATTATCTGTTGTCCCAAGTCAAGTGCAATGGGCACCTGCGTGCTTGAGCTCTATGACTTTGGCCAACTTAGATGAGCTTTCTGTAGCTGTTCTCATCTGAAAATATGAGAGCATTTACAGATAAACACAGGACTCAACCTACAGGAAGAGCCCAGAATAGTGCTGGACATACAGGATGTGCTTGGTGCATGTCAGATACAGAGGTTTTTTTCCATTATGGCTTCTCTGCCATCCCTATACATACAAGTGTTTTTTGGCTCACCCTCAGCCAATGTCATTCTTCTTTTTCTTTCAGTTCAATTCCATTGCTACTGCCAGCTCTATCAACACTTGGGCTGCTGGAGAAGAGTGAAGTAAGACTTTCCTGCCAAGGTAATTTCCCAAAGTTTCCATTTTTGGAGGAGAAAATTAAAGAATGGCCAAGATCAGCAGTTTGGAGAGAGAAGGAGAGAAAATGAACTTCTCTTTGCCAATAGTTTTGTCACAGAATTTTCCAGGCTCCCAGGTGCAAAGCAGGAGTGGAAAGTGCCCTGGATGTGAACAAGAAGAAATGGATCAACCGGGGATAGCCCAAAAAAGACAGGACTGTTTTGGTCATAGGCACTTGCTGTAGTCCACAGTTTGTATTCAAGTCCTACCATTTGCTATTAATATGGCTTTGGGCATGTTTAAGCTTCTAAGAGATTATATCAGTGGCCAGTTCTTGGGGGATGTATAGATTAAAAAGGGTACTCTACATTACAGCAGAACATAGCCATCCCTTCATAATGTGTATTATTAATGTAAGCACAGGGGCCATGTGTAATTTCTCATTCGTTCAACTGGCTGGCATTAAAGGCCTCATGTATGCCCAGTGCTGTGGGAAAGTGAGGGTGAAGTATGAGAAAAACAGATTCACCCCAGGGGGGTGAATGTTAGTGAGGAGATGCACAGATACTGCGGAACTAAACCTTTGAAAGCCAAAAGCTAATTTAGGCAGTATGAGAAAGAAAGTTTTAAGCTGAGGCATGATGGATGCTTAAGAAGGGCAGTGTCCTCTGATGATGTGAGGAGAGTGACTCGGGAGCCCTCTCTCCCATCTCTGTGTATTAGAATGAGGGACCAGTTAGCATCTGACCCATCTCAATGGGCAAACCAGCAGGAGATCAAGTCTCTGCAGCCCAGTGCCTTAGCCCTGGATTCTTCAGGTCTCTTATGCCCATTGTAATTCTCACAATGCTTGTCAGAAAGATCCAGAAGGGATAGGAAAGGGCATTGTGTCCATTTGTACTTGAGATCAACCAGGAAGGAAGAAGTTAAACAAGAAAAGGGAAGGAAGGATGGAAAGAGGAAAAGAAGGAAGTCGACAGGTGGACCCACTCTCACGCCATGGTGTAATGGTGGGTACCCTTCCCTTTGGTTGCTACACTAATTTAACATGTCATTTCACAAGACAAGAGTTCAGTCCTTCTTTGAATTAAAATTAAAATGAATTAGAAACCTTGGACCAAACTTTGGGTAGGATTTTCACATAAAGAGGAAAAGCAGGCTATGGTGACACATCCGTGCAATCCCAGCATTCCGGAGACTAAAGCAGGAGGATCTTGAGTTCGAGGTCAGCCTGAGCCACATAGTGAGATCCTGTCTCAAGAACCAACAAAATTAAAAATTAAACAAAAAACAGAAAGGAGTGAGTCACAGAGGTAGCTATGGCCCTCTTAAAGAAACACAGGTGGGAATTTTCATTAAAGGTAAGGACACAGTCCTTGGTCACTTGGCTACAGCCCTGGTAACATAGAAACTCCATCTGCACCTTAATATCAAAGGTTGAATGCAAGCGTCTACAGCAATGGTTCTCAACCTCTGGGTCACGACCCTTTCATGGGTCACATATCAGATATTTTATTATGATTCATAACAGTAGCAAAATTATAGTTATGAAGTAGCAATGAAATAATTTTATGGTTGGGGGTCATCACAACAGGAGGAACTGTGTTAAAGTGTCACAGCATTAGGAAGTTTGAGAACCACTGGTCTAGTGACTTTATTTCCAAAATAAAACAAGTCTCCTGTACGGTTTTCATCTATGCCCCAGGGCTCCTGATTCTAGAAGGCTTCTGAAATTCTAGAGATGGTCACCCACTAACCTTCCTGCTTCCCTTTTGGAATCGAGGCAGCTTAAACCCAGGGTTTGCTTACAAACCTTGGCTGGAGCCAGACTCTTCTCTCCTGAACCAACAAAACCCCACAGAAACCCCTTCCCAGCTGCCTAGTCCAGCTCCGTCCTCCCTGCATGTTTGTTTTGGGGGAGGCTGACTTTAATTGCTGTCTCTAAAACCACAGTGGAACTCTGCTACAAGTGTCAGGCCCAAAGACCTTGCCTGTGGTTTGAGTGGGCTGAGCTATTAACTGAGCGTGCGCCACCATGAATCCAACTCTAGGAGGCCCCTGGATTTGGGCTCTGAATGGTTCGTCCACACATGCAACAGACACCCTCATTAGAAGAGCCACGGCTGAAGGCAGACAGCTAGATGGTTTACCACTTGAATGACACTGGCCATCCACATCACAAAACCCTGAAGGTCCTGGTTTGTTCTTCTCAACAATGTAACGCTGTTCAAATTCAGATCTCAGGACAGCTGGCAAGTCAGAACAAATCTGCCAGAGAAGTCAGTCTCCAAGGAACAGATAGCAGGAGTCAAAGCAGCCACATAGCACCTCCCCACTCGTCGATCTGCAGCCCTGTGTCTCATTCCGTAGCAAAAGCGGGAAACCAACACCAAGCGATTAGAAAGCTAGAGGCTGAAAAGCTGGAGACCTCCACTGTTTTATTGACTTGTCGCTGTAGATAAATTGACTATGATTTACTTCAAGAGTAAATTACAAGATGTTCAGTTTTTAAAAAAGGAAAGAAAGAAAAAGAATCTGCTGTGCATTACAGGTCCCTAATTAAGATGTTAAACATGATTTCTTTTAAAAATGAGAGGAGGAACGGTTAGGAATGAAAGCTGCTGACGGTGCCACATTTCACTCTGCATTGCTTCCTTTCTCTGGATCACATCAGGTTAGCATTTGGTGATCAAATGGACAGATGTGGCAGGCTGAGCACAGACACGCGCTGGAGGGCTCTCTTACCAGATTGCCATGTGGGGCTTGTTGGTTTGTACTTTCCCGTGTCTCTGTCACTAACACAGTTCTAGAGGGAAATTCCGTAGCCAAATATATTATTGGAGACCCTGCTGATTAAATCAGAGGGACCAATAGGATCTGAGGCAAGAGGAAGAGGAGGAAATATCTACAAAAGCCTCCATCTGGGCTTGGAAAAATAAGTGCAATCAATAGGACATTGAAGCACACACAACCACACATATACACACATCACATAAATGAACACACACATATACATGAACACACACAAATACACACACACAAATACATACCTACACACACACACACACACAAACATATACATACACAACATATACATGTGCATGCACACACACAGACATGCACACACACACAACTAAGAATAAACAATAACTGTCCTCAGCAAATACAATCAGGGACTGTTCTTGGAGGAAAAGGACATGGAAGAGCCTCCAAAGACAAAGACAGCTGGAACAATGTCCCCATAACTTAGAATGAAAGCCCCTGAGTTGGGAAAACTGGAGTCAGTGTGCTTGGGAACTTTGAAAGAGTGGCTTCCGAAGTGGGGCCTCCCTATGGTAACAGTTGGGCTTCATCTATTTATAAAATGTTTGTTGGGTGCCTTCAGCTGACAACTAAGCTAGGTTCTGAGGCAGCCACGAAAGGACACAATGGTACCTCAAGTCTTAACATGAGCTATTTTCCCCCAAACTCAGGACCACAGTGGCCAGTGTTCAGTTTTGTTATGGCTTAAGTATTATGTGTCCACCCTCAAAAGCCCATGTGCTAAAAAGCTTGGTCTCCAGCTGGTAGATACAATCACCAGAGGTGATTGGATCATGAAGACATTGTCTGAATCAATGCATTCCTCCACTGATGACTTCATAATCAAATGGTGTATTTGGGAGGTAAATTAGGAGGTGAGACCTGGTTAGAAGTAGGTCATCAGGGATGTAACTTTAAGGGGTATGTCTGCTTCTCGAAGTCATTCTCTTCCTCTCTCCTCAACATAGTGAGCGGCCTCTTCCACCACACTCTGCTGAAGCATGGCTCTTTACTTCACCCCAGGACCATAGCAATGGGGTCAGCTAGCTGACCAGTAACCAAAACTTGGAGCCAAGATAAATCCTCTTACCAAATTGTTTCTCTTATGTATTTGTCTCAGTGATGAGAAAATGTCCAACACATACTCTTTCCCTCTGTATCCTTATGGCCCTAGATTCTTAAAAAAATTGTCATCCTGTTCGTACTTGATCTAGAAGCAAAATCTCCTACCAGTCAGATCTGGTTGGCCCAGCAGCCTGGTTATAGTCTTCACAGCACTCAGCACAATTATAATGAACTTGGTGTTTTAAGTTCACTTACAACAAAGACTCATGAAGCTGTAGATGGGCAGGGCCAAGGCTGGTTTTGTTCCCGCACATGTTCCCAGCATTCCATGGTTTCACAGGTAGTTATCTATGGGTGATATGTCAGGTGAATGGGTGGGTAGAGGGGAGAATGAAGAAGTGACCAGTGTCATTTCTCACTGTACTCTAGGACTAAGAGCTAGAGACATGGTCCTCATCCTGTGGGAAAATCTTATTTCGTGGGCTCAGAGATCTGTTAACTAACCAGACATACAGGGCTTTTCTACATACTTTTTACCCTGAATGCCAAGCACAAGCATGGAGTGTTTCTTGTACTCAACCTGAATATAGACATAAGGGGGCAGACTTTCAAGATTTATAGATGAGAGACTTTGGGATGAAGCTTTAAGCTCTCTCCAATCTTCCTGTGTGTGTGTGTGTGTGTGTGTGTGTGTGTGTATGTGCTTGTGTGTGTCTATGTGTGTATCTTTGTGTGTGTGTCTGTGTATGTGTCTGTGTGTGTGATGTGTTGTTCAGGTGCACATGTATATTTGGATATGTATGCATATGCTTATGCTTTCATATGGAGGTCAGAGGACAGCCATGAGTACCATCCTCAGGTCCTATCCACTGTGTTTTTGAGACAGGGCCTTCCACTGGCTGGGAGCTCAGCAAGTAGACTAGCTATGAAGAGCCAGGGTTCCACCTGCCTCTGCCTCCCCAGCACCAGGATTACAATGTACACATACTTGGATCTTTTACTGTGGGTTCTGAGGACAGGACTTGGGTCCACATGTTTGCAAGGCAAGAACGTGACCAGCTGAGCCATCTCCCCAGTCCGGTACTCCTCATTCATAAGCCTCCATGTGTTTGAGAAGGCCCTGTCCATCGAATGCTATGTTTCCCAGCACTGACCCAGCCCCTCCCCGCCCCCCCCCCCTCGCCTCAGTCAAGATTTCCTGCTCTCAGAAAATTCTACCACACACTTTATTATTATTTTTTTAATCACTCATCCTTTAGTTTGTCTGTCCCTCCACTTGGCAAATATGAGGTTCCCAGGATATGCAGGTGCTATACTAGGGCTTTCCACTGTGCATGCAAACTATGAACTACCTGTCATGTATGTCTGACACATGGGCTAAAGAGTATCAACAAAATCCTGAACCATCCCGAAACTAGTGAAGGCAAAATTTCTAACTAGTAATTAGAGAGTTTGAACCAGATTTCTCAGGTAACCTTCAGACCTGTGATCTAGTGCTTTGACCAGGATGGTAACCATGGGCCACAGGTACATCCAAAGCATTTAAAATGTTGCCAGTGTCTGAAGAACTAAATTATTAATCTTACCTAAGCCTAACTATTATACTATCATGCTGAAAACCTGAAACCATGTCACTTTTTTTTTCTTCCCTTACACACCTCTATTGTTTTGGTCAGACTCAGAATTAATTTTACATTAACATTGTAGAACACATAGCATCCAAATTGAGACTTGGAACAAAATAAATGATTATAAAATAAGTCATGAATGCAGTTTTTGAGCATACATTGATATGATAATTTTGATGCATGGGGTTTAAAACAATATTAAATATCTTTGCACCTGTTTCATTTTATTTTTGTAAAAGGAGCTGGTAAAGACCTTAAGACTGGAAATAGGCTCCATCTATGTCTTGGACAAGTAGTAAATAAATAGCAGAAGCAAATATACTCACAAATGAGGTTGACTATTTAATGATCTTGGGTAGGTATCCTGTAAAGTTCCTTATACACCCAGAGCGATGCTGCTAAGAAGGAATGCGTTTACCCTCTGGGAGCTTTCACATTGACCAAGTGTCAGCAGACTCCTCAGAGCAGAATTAGAGGGATCATCTGGGGCTGCTGAAAGTTTGTAATTTCATGGTCAAATCAAAAGACCCTTTCTAGGCAGGTGGCATGTATTTCCAATGGAGCAAAGAGTTCTTCCAATATTCTCCTCTCCCAAAGCCACTGATAGTCCCTCAAGGACTCCAAAGACCCATGCATAAGGCGTGATGTCCTATAGCATGACCCCTTTCCTGCTTACCTCTGTGAGTGTTTTGGTTGTTGTTAAAGAATCAGCAGAAAGTGTTATTAGTAACTGTGTCCCACAGTCTTAGCCAGGTTTCTCCTGCTGTGATAAAACACCATGACCGAAGTAACTTATGGGACGATTAAGAAATTAATCATGACAATGAACCCATGTTGACTTGGCACACCAATACAACTATTAAATCATCACCTCTCCTTCTTTGTTTACCCCCAAGAAGTCACACTAATATCAATATCACAATACAAAACACAATTTCAATTTTAAATGGCTTAGTCTTTAAAAATTCAAACACTTTAAAAGTTTAGTTTCTTTAAAATATTTGAAGTCTCTCTAAAATACTCCAAGTCTCTGTAACATATCCACAGTCTCTCAATATGGGTGCCTATAAAATAGTAATAATAAAAAGTTAAATACTTTCCATGCTCCAAGAGGGAAGAATCAGGGTACAAAACCAAACCACACTTCAATGGTATGAATTAAATCTTATAGCTCAATACACTATATCTAGGGTTTACTCAGAATCTTCTAGGTGCCAAAGGGCTTGTGCAGCTCCACCTCTCTAGTTCTCCCCTAGCACATATACCTAATCTCGTAGGCCCAGGCCAGCTCCTCTCCACATATGCTGCTGTCCTTGTTGGCTGCCCCATAGCCCTGGCATCTCTTATATGCTGGGGTCTCCAGAGCCTGTACCTTCACCAATGAACTCCTGAAATCTCTTCAGAGACTCTGATCCTGTCACGTGGTGCCAAATCTCAGCCTCTCTTCTTGACCCCTTCAGTCCTGGCATCTCCACCACAACTGAGGCTTCACTTTCACGCAGTGCCTAGACTCAGCTGCTCTCCATAACTCTTTCGTGCCTTTAAGACCAGTATCACCTGGAAGACGCTTATATATTGACCAAATTTTGCTACCAGCATGAGATACATCCTTACTCCCCTTGGGACCACTGCTTCTGTGTGCTGACCATGAGAAAACACTCCAAGAGGATTTTATTCTCATGATGCTGGTCTCTTCTTAATCACGATTAATTTTTCAGTTCCAGTTAACCAGCATCGATTGTCCCAGTAAAGCAAAGGTTTTGCTTCAGTAGTGCTCATCGCTTCTGAGTCACAACTGACTCTTATGTTCCAGCTGAATGGAGCCACGCATTCTTAATCCACAATATCACACGAACAGTCCAGATGGAGTCTTAAAAGACTCTTAAACTCCCCTCTGAAACTTCACAAGCCAGGCCTCTATCACCTGCACTGCTCTCAGCATTAACTTCCAAGTTCCCAGAACAGCTCATTAAGCTCTGAGAACTCAATGGCTTTTCCAGCCCAACGTTCCAAACTCCTCTGAATTCCTCCCCTAATATCTGATTAGGTCTATCACAGCCATAGTTCAGGCTCTGGTACTCATTTCTGTCTTGGTTAGGTTTCTATGACTGTTATAAAACATCACGACCAAAAGTAACTTGGGGAGGAAAGGGTTTAACTGGCTTTCATGTCCTGATCCCAGGTCACCACTGAGGGAAGTCAAGGCAGAACTAAAGCAGGGTGGAAACCTGGAGGCAGGAACTGAAGCAGAGACCATGAGGAGTGCTGCTCACTGACTTGTTCTCCAGGGCCTGCTCAACGTATGTCTGTATACCATCCAGAACCATGTCCACAGAGGGCACCACCCACAACAGCCATGGGCCCTCTCCCAACCATCACTAATCAAGAAAATGCCCTACAGACTTGTCTACACCCAATCTGATGGAGGAGTTTTTCTTAATTGAGGTTGATCTTCCCAGATAACTTTAGCTTATATCAGGTTGATGAAAAATGTAACCAGGATAGCCACCATGTAGGAATATGTCTTCCAGCTGTTACCCAGAGGAGTTTTTCTTCTTTCTAGTTGCACAACAAGAAGAGAAGAAATTGTGGGGAAGAATAATGAGGGGAAAGTCCACAGAATAAGATCAATAGAGTGAAGGTAGAGCCTGGATGCAGGTCATGGACCTATTGTGATGGCTCATTTCTAAGTCACACATCTGTTAGCCTAATGACTGTTATGGTGGAGGGAGACATGAAGGAGTCCCATGCTTACTTACTCCCTTTACTTCATGGCAACTCCAGGGAAAGGGAGCACCTAGAATCAGCCAGTGACCTTTTCACACCTCCACCTCCTCTGCTAATGAAAACCAAGACTGTGGGAAGTGTTCTGAATCAAGGTAGCCAGGGGAACTCTGGTAGATCCACAACCATAAGGCATGGTGGATCTTGATCTATCAGAACCTGTTACATGAATCCAATAATGAATACCAGCCACCGAGAGAAACGTGCAGTGTGCTGGCCGCAGATGCTACGTGTGCACAGATTGACTTCTGTGATGCTTTCCTTCAACTTACTGAGAGACAGAACACTATCCCTACTGGCTTTGAACACTTTCCCTGTGTAGAAAACTGGATCCTTGATCCATGTGCAACTAAGACCCAAAGTCCAAGAATGGTGGACAGAAGAGAGAAAGAACTGACATCACCCAGCCATAGTAATCGACATCTTCGTGCCAATCCCAGACCAGAATTTCTGATCAGAGATTGGAAGCCATGTAAGTTATCCACAGCATGCAGAATTCAAGTTCCTGTCATGGAGGATCCCCAATAATCCAGTATACGGTTCCTTAAGCTGTGACCCATGGGAGCCAAATCCAGTTTACTATCTGTTTGGGGGGCAAGAAAACAAAAAAGCTGGCTGAAATAATAGCTCGGTTAATATGGTGTTTGCTTTGCCAGCATGAAACCCGAGTTCAGTTCCCCAAAGTCCATGTACTAAAAGCCAGGAGTGATGGTGTTTGTAGTGTCAGCACTAGGCAGGCAGCATCAGAAGGATCAGTAGGGGTCCTGTGCCAGTCTAGCCTGCTTGGCAAGGGCCAGGTTGGTGAGAGACCATGCCTCAAAGAACAGAGTGCACAGCACCGAAGGAACAACCAGAAGTGGTCCTCTAGCATTCATACATACATGTACACACATGTTCATGAACATCCTCAAACACGTGTGTGCCTGTGGGCATGCACATGCACGTATGTGCACATACACACACACACACACACACACACACACACACACACACACACACACACTGTCCAATTCATGGCTTTTGTTTTTTTTTTTTTTTTTTCTGTTTGCCTTTCTTTAAAAAAAAATCTTTTCAAAACACAAAAAGGGGGAAATTCCACTTCCTGGTTCATTTGCTTCACTCTCCAATGTCCTTCCTGTGGGAATAGAGGTCACATTTAATGAGGTTACATGAAGCTTGACCATTGGCAGGTGAGCCCTTGCCCTGTCCTCTCACCCTATGTTGGAGAGACCAAGACAACCTCCTAAGAATCCCAGGATGAGGCTTGTAAAACCCTCCTGGAGGCCCAAGATCACACAGCTAGAGAGTGAGAAGGCGAAGACGCAGCCAGAGTCCTTCCTAGGCCAGCAGCAGGCTTCTGCCAGCATGGTCGAGTTTTCTGTTCCGTACAAGACTGGTTTCCATCACCCAGAGATGGCCTCTCCTGCCGGGGAGACAAATGGGAAGCCGCTGACCTCACTGCTGAGTGCCTTGGCAAATTAGGCCCCCAGCGTGGCTAACAACTTAGAAACAGGACCACTCTGCAGATAACACCATTCCAGATGGATGAGATGACACTGGGCAGGTCGGTAGAGTGCTTGCTTGCCTCTCATGCAAGAAACCCTGGGTTTGATCCCCAGAACTGCATAACCAGGGGTGGTGGTGTCGCCTGTAATCACAGCATGAGAGAGGTCGAAGCAAGAGAATTCAATGTTCTAGTTTGGCCTCAAAGCAAGTTCGAGGCCAGCCTGGATTGCATGTGACTCTGTTTCCCCTCACCACCTCCAAGGTAGCTCCGAGACTCAGTGTTCTGCATTCCCAACAAGGAAGACCTTCTGCCAGGGCAACAGGCCTGCCTGTGTCCAGGGAGGTTGTCCCTAGAAACAGATTACTCCGCCCACCAGCCAATGTCCCCTTGAGCCTCCCACTTACTTCTACAAGGCTCTAAGGTGACTTCTCTCCTATACATGAGGGCTGGAAGTTAAGCTTAATGTACAAAGCTATATTTTACCAAGCGGCAGGTTGGCCTTCTCCTATCGACAGACTCCGGAGCTGAGATTTATTACAGAATGGTAATCAGGCAAAAGAATAAATACACTGCATCTTTAATTCATTAATCACCCCGGAAAGCAAAATGAACTACAGTAAAGAAGACAATATGTTTTCCAATGGTGGGGGTGGGGGAAGAGGGAGTCGGTTACTCAATAAAATCTGTCGCTAAAAATCCATTTTGTTTGCAGATGAGAGCCAGGATGATTTGACTCTGAGACTGAACTCCTACAGGGATCTGGGCACTATGCAGAGGAAGTGGGACAGGTAGGTGTCTGTGGATGGTACCTGGGTGCCCCTGGTGTCCTTTGCTAGGTGTTTGTTGGAACTCATTTTGTGACTCACAGGCAGCCTAAGAGACAAATCAGCCCAGGTTCAAACTCTGCCCCATCAGGTAAAAAGGGGAGGCCTGGGGTAGCAATTCAGACTCTTTTATTGCTGCTGCTTTTCACGACTGTGTTGCTGTTTCATCTTCTCAACATTTTGTTTCGTCAAATCCCCGGGGAAACTCCAGGGAGCTGACTTTGTTGGTAAAGTGCTTCAGCATGAGAATATGAGTGCAGTTTCCAGAACCATGTGAAAAAGCCGGATTTAACCGGGAGGTGATGGTGGAGCACGCCTTTAATCCCAGCACAAGGGAGGCAGAGGCAGGTGGATCTCTGTGAGTTCAAGGCCAGCCTGGGCTACAGAGTGAGTTCCAGGACAGGCTCCAAAGCTACACAGAGAAAGCCTGTCTCAAAAACAACAACAACAAAAGCTGGACTAGCAGTACTTGTCTATAATCTCAGTGTTAAGGAGCAGGGACAGATGGGTCCCTGGATCTTAATAGCCAGTCAGTGTAGCCTACTTGGTGAGTGCCGGGCCAGTGAGGGCCAAAAATGGGATAAATATGCTTGTCACCAAGGCTGAAGAATTGAGTCCCATTCCTGGAAACCAGAAAGTGGAACCTACAGGGGAGAACTAACTCCTGTTCTCTGATGTCAACAGGTGCACTGTGCCACATGTGCACTTGGACACATATGCATGTACACGTACAGTTGGATACATGTAAAAAATGTTTCTTTTAAAGGTGGGTTGTTCCTGAGGAATGACACCTAGTGTTGTCCCCTGCTCTCTGCATATATACCTACTGGTTTTTTTTTTTGTGTATATATATATATCCTACTGGTTTTTTTTTTGTGTATATATATATATATATATATATATATATATATATATATATATACATGTGTATGTATATGTATATATGCATCTGCACACACACAGACCTGTATGTATACATCTGCACATCACACACACACAAACACACAGACAATTTACGTGGAAGCTGTCTTGTACTTAGGTTGCAAATGTATCAGCAAAAATGAGACATCAGGTTGTATTTTCCCTAGTCACTGCCCCTATGCCCAGGGGAGGGCATCAACTGCCTGCAACCTTGAGTTGGACACATAGAGATGACCCTATTACCTGCTATTGCTTCTGAATCCCAGACACCTGGGAACTAGAAGGAAGCTGCCCTTCTGCTTCTTTAACACGCCTACAGGGTGAGCAGGAGTGCCAGCTTCTCAGCCTCCCCGCATAGCCTTCAGAGCCAAGGTGAAGAGGTAATGGAAAGTGGCAATCACACTTGACATTTGCCCGGCACTTTAAGAAATTTCTTCCCTTCATCCTTACAACCACTCTGCAGAGGATGGCCCTGGGGCTGACTTGAGAACTCTTCACATCAATTGCGTGATTGTTTGGGAAGTGAAGAGCTCCCACTTTCTATTGAGCAGATCCTCAGAACTTCCCCACAGTGTAGATGCTAACTCATTCTCACTGACATCTAGAAAGTGGGTTCAAATTATTCCCATTGTGTGTATAAGGACACATGCATACAGCATCCATGGAGTTTACACTGGGTTTTTCGACCTTAGCAAGATTGGCATTTGGGACTGAGCCATGGCTTGGGGTGCTGATCTGGATGTTGTAGAGTGAGGATAACTCATTGGAGGACCAAAGCATCCTCTCTGCCAATCATGACAATCTAAACTATCTCCAGAGGTTGCTGGATGTTCCTCACAGAGCAGTGCCATCCCCAATTGAACCCCGTTGTCTCAAAAAAAAAAAAAGAAAAGAAAAGAAAACAAAAACAAAAACAAAAAACAAAAAACAAAAAAACGGTTGAGGCCATGCAGGTGAGAACTCCAGAGTTGAGAATGGCACCTGATCCCTACATGAACTGTTTTCTAAATGTTCCTTCAGATATCTTGACACTGTAGACCTCCAAAGTTCAGTTGTGATTCCTCTTCTGGTACCACCTGAGAACTAGTTAGAAGTATACATTCTTGGGGTCTGAGGAGTTGGCTCAGTCAGTTAAATGTTTACCTTGTAAGCACAAGCACCAGCGTTTGATTCCAAGGAGCTACATGAGAAAAAAAAAAGGTGCACATGATGTATGTGCTCCTAACTCCAATGCTGGAGAGGTAGGGACGGGTGGATCCCTGGGGCTCACTGGACAGTCAGCCTAGCCTCCTTCCTCCTTGATGAGTTCCAGGTCAATGAGACGCTTTCAAAATAAAGGTATGGGGACAGTTCCTGAGAAAATCCTATTTCCTCTCACCTTCATGCACAAGTACACACATGTGCATGCATGTATATACACATTTGTACCCAACACACACACACACACACACACACACACACACACACACACACACACACACACACTCACACACACACCTTGAATGTGTGCACGAGAAATGTACACATGCTCAAGTCTCATTCCCCAGCTACCTGATGCATACACTCCACGTAAAGCCAGGCACCCAGGTGATACAGGAACTAGAGGTGGAGAATCACCTCACTGCGGCCTCTTTCTAAGCCTTAGCTGTGCGTTAGGACCACTGAAGAAGTATGTTAAAAACCATTGCACCTGGGTACCACACTGAGTTCTCCTTCAATTGATCTGGGCATGGGGAGGGATTTTGAAAGCTTTCATATGATTCCCATATGATTGAAGAGCCACTGGTCTAAGCCCTGGTTGTCAGGGAGGCACTGGTCAAGTCCAGCATGTTCAAAGAGAACAACCAACGTTTGTCTCAGGACCCATCAGCTCTGATCTGGGGCAGATGCACACAGGACATCACAGTACACCTGATACTCAGACACTCTTACCACTTATTTCTGGATTCTCCCCCAATGATGTGTGTAGCTAGTTTTCCTGCCTTGCCCACAGTCAGGCCAAATCTGTCACCCACCAATCCCACAGCCGCTCAGACCCAAACAAGTAAACACAGAGACTTATATTGCTTACAAACTGTATGGCCATGGCAGGCTTCTTGCTAACTGTTATTACAGCTTAAATTAATCCATTTCCATAAATCTATAGCTTGCCACATGGCTTGTGGCTTACTGGTGTCTTCACATGGTGTTTGTCATGGTGGCGGCCAGCAGTTTCTCTGACTCAGCCTTCCACTTCCCAGAATTCTTCTCCTCCTTGTCCCGCCTATACTTCCTCCTGCCTGGCCACTGGCCATTCAGTGTTTTATTTATTGACCAATCAGAGCAACAGATTTGACATACAGACCATCCCACAGCAGATGTGTCTACTGTTTTAGGAAGTTCTTGGTTGTCAACTTGACACACTTGGAAAGAGAGGACCTCAATTAAAGAATTGCCTCCATTAGATTGGTCTGTGTGCATGTCAGTGGGGGCATTTTCTTGATTGTGGGCAGTGCCATCCTTAGGCAGGTGGGCCTGGGCAGAATAAGAAAGGTAGCTGAGTGTGAGCCTGAGAGGAAGCCCATAAACATTGTTCCTCCATGATCTCTGCCTCTAGGTTTCTGCTTAGAGTTCCTGACTTCCCCCCAAATGGGCTGTAATTTGTAAGTTCAAATAGACCCTTTCTTCCCTAAGCTTCTTTAGATCACGGTATTTATACAAGGGAAGTAAACAATCGAGAACACTCTAACTAATCTCTGCATTGGCTCATGAGGCTAAGGTGACCACTGAGACAGGTATTGAGGCTGTTCACTATGTCAAACACATCTGCACAGTGAAGGAATGGCTAGCTTTGGGGAAAATAGAAATTAACTTTTAACATGATAATAGCGTATTTCAGAGATGCTACTAATCCATTCTCTCTCCCCGGCCCTGGCCCTCCCTCTTTGCCCCCTTTCTTTTCCTTTCCCTCCTTGGTCCTTGGCAAGGCTTAAAGTGCTCCATGGCATGCACATCTACTCACAACCTTTCCCTTCTCCTGAGATTTTTCTTTGACAGCCCATGAAGATCATTTTTGCTTCTCTTCCATGTCTCATCAGAGCAGCAAGATCAGCCATGCTTTTGCTGTTTGTCTCTTGAGCAGTTTCCCACCATGGCCTCCTTATGGAGTGGTGTGCTGTTAATGGTGTCAAAACCGGAATGTCTGGGTAAACGGAGGTAGGGAAGGGAGCCTTCAGTTTAGAGTTATGCTGGTCCCTCTTGCGAATATTCCCATGGCCAGTTTCATGCCACCCATGTTAGTCCCAGAATATGGGACTGAGAAAACGTGCACACAGTTTGCTCTCACAAGGCTATGGATACAGACATGAGCATAATTGAGGGAGTCAATCCAGCAAATATTTGCTGGGAATGTGTTGTGCCCAAGAGTAAGCATGGGGCAGGAAGGGTGCTCTGAACAGGGAAACTTTCTTTTAGGGGCAGGGGTGAGAGGTGAAGAGCCAGGTACGGGAAGGTAAGAAATGAAGGCACAGGCGTCTGCCAAACAGACTCCGGGGTCGCCTTGAATCCCGAGGAAAGTCAGTCTGTGTTTTCGAGACAATTGGTGACTTCTGCTGCCCCTGAGTGACAGAGCAGCCAGCTGGCATGGGCACTTCCTAGCTGCCGTCTTAGCTGGGTCATTTAACTTGCACAAAATCCCGTAAGGCTCTTTGCGACACCCTCCTCCCCATTGAAAGATTAGAAATTGAGGCATGTGGAGAAGGGAAGTGACTTTGCCAGAGTCACAAGACCAGGAAGGTCTGGCCTTCGTGCCTGTGTTAGTGGCTCTCCGTTAGGAATGCCTAAGCGTTCATTTTTCATGTCAGAGACGGGCTGTGCCAAGAGTGCCCTGGAGAAAATAATTCCCTAAAGATGATGGCACTGGTCT
This sequence comes from Peromyscus maniculatus bairdii, assembly GCF_049852395.1. Lineage (NCBI taxonomy): Eukaryota > Metazoa > Chordata > Mammalia > Rodentia > Cricetidae > Peromyscus > Peromyscus maniculatus. The sequence continues at coordinate 48,961,184 of NC_134856.1, forward strand.
ATAGGGAGCCTGGACCTGCACAGGGACCGGGGATGACTGGGAGGGAGGAGGGCCAGTATCCTGGAGGGCCAGCTCCACTCAGCAGCTCCCATCTCTCTTTTATATGGTGATCTCACATAAACTCTCATTTTACAAACGGTTCCTCTGCTGAAACCAAACAAAATAAAATGAGTTTGAAAACCTCTGGGCCATGCCAAATCCTTAAATTTATGGAGTCGGTAACTGAAGCCTGGGGAGCTGCTAGCGGTCATTTCGACCACTCCATATTTCTCTTCTAACTTGCTGGAGTGTTCGGATACTACAAGACTAAAATAACTTGGAGGGATTTCTCAGAAAATGCAGTATAGCCCAGTTGCCTCCTCCACCCCATGAGGGAAATGGCTAAAACAAATTTGAAGCATGCTAGGAACACAATCCTCTGGCTCAAAGGAGGGCATAAGTCTTCCCTCTGTGTCCTCCACCGGGTTCCTGTGAACTGGGCACTGCGCACTTGTCTCAACATTCACTCACATCCTAATTGGTGCTGGGGACGCTCCTACCACACGTTGTTCTTGTGTATGATTTCTCTGTAGGCAGTCTCCCCTCCATTGAGAGGTTTGCCCTTAAAGGCAACAAGGTCAAGGAATTGTAGCTGCAGAACCTTTCCCTGTGCCCACCACCTTCCACTTGATCCTCTCTTCTCCCCACCTAGGGGAAGACTATGACCTCATTGCCGAATTTTAAGATATAACTCACAAATTAAAAACTGAAAGAAGAAACACATTTTTCTGTCAATGGCTTAAGGGGATTCCATCTCTAAGCTGCAGTTAAAGCTTTCTTAGTCTTTTTTACATTTGTAGCATTTTGGAGCAATTTGCTAGAGTCAAAGAAAGCAGTGAAATTCCCACAACTGACTTCAAAGCCCCCAAATCCTGTATCAGTGGAAGGGAGTCTGGTAGCAACCCCAGAGGGGACGTTATTCAAAGAGAAACGTGTAAGAACGTGCTAGGCATTTTTGCCCAGGCATCTGCGATTGATGTTAATGGCAGACACGTGACCAAATCCCCATGTAGTTCTTTGAAGAGACACCCCTTCCTTTTCTTCTCCCCAATACTGTGAACTGTGACAACGCGGACGATACAGAAAAGAATGACAGATGGACTCCTGCTTCAGCCCCATAAGCAGCACTGGCCTTGAATGCACATGAGTCCCCTTTACCTGGTGCAAAGTGCGGAGCAAGGTCGGCAGGCAAGAGGGTGGGCTGCCAGGATGGGCTGCCACTTGGTAATGAACTCTAGATGAAAACAGAGAGGAGGGAGGCTCGCGGTACTCCAGGTCTCCAGCCCCGTTCCTTCCTTCTTCCTTCCTCTCTCCTGCTTTGTAGTCGTTCACCACATTTATTCCCTGGCTGACCTTCCAGTTCCTTCTTGAGCCCAGCACTGCCTACCCCTCTTGGACTGCGTCTGGGACAATGCTTCCCTCTCCCAAGTCTTCTCCGAGTCCACATCCACATGCACAAGTCTCCTGCTTGTTCTAGATGAATCCCCAACAGCAAGCCCATTTTCCAGCATGGAAATAGCACCCTCTGTTTGTCTAATTAAATACTAAAAATACTTGAAATGTAAAGTTTTAAACAGCAAAGCAGTCAGAATAAAAAAGTTCATTGTCAAGAGATCTCAAAAAGAAATCGCCTGCTAGGACTGGGCTCAGTTGGTAATGTGTTTGCCTTGCAAGCGTGAGTGCCTGAGTTCAATCCCCAAAATGCAGGGAAAACAAAACAATAACAACAATGGCAGCAGCAAACAGGTCTAGTGGCACACATTTGTAATCCCAGTGCTAGAGAGGCAGAGACCAGGCTAACGAGCTCAATTAAATCAACAAATAAGAAAGCACCCTGCCCAGGCGACATTTATCGGACTGTCCGGATAAGAAAACTTTATCCACCAAACACACAAGCAGTCCTCAGGACAGGGGACTTTTGAAAAACTAGAAGAGAGTTAGAACAATCTCTCTAAGTTTTTAGCAGATTGCCATCTGTGACATTTCACAAACTTCTAAGGGCTGTTATCACACCTTGGTGTGCTTGTTTCGTTAGCCAGCTGCTTATTCAGGGAGATCTGCGCTTTGCTTGTAAAGTTCTGAGCTGTGGCCACTGTGTGTGACTGACTCACATCAAACAGGGCTGTGTCAAACACAAGGATGTATCAGGTATGGACTTCACTCTCACATGGTCTCAGCATCTAAGAGGAGAGGGAAATTCACAGGGCCATCTTCTTACAAGGTAGAGCAATGAGTATGTTCAATGTAGATCTGTGTTTCTGTACTTGTGTGCATGTGTGCGTGTGCATGTGTGCGTGTGTGTGTGTGTGTGTGTGTGTGTGTGTGTGTGTGTGTGTGCAAGCACATGCATCTGTGTGTATCTGGCCTTGAGAGAGAATCAATGAGCCTGACAGCATGTGGTCGAACATTTTGGTTAATCAGGACAGCACCATTCTCCTCGGACTTGCTTGTACAGTAACCCCCACCACACACTAAGTGCCTGATGGGATGATGACAAACGTTTTATATAATATATATATATATATATATATATATATATATATATATATATATATATATATATCATTGGTTCTGCAAAAGCCTGTGCAAATCATTTGAGAATGCATCTATGTTTGTAATTTGATCACTGAATAAGCATTTTCTTTTCTACACAGATTATTTTTTAAAGGCATCACAGTGTAAAAAAATTCTCCATCTACCAGTTCAAATTCTCTATCTCTAATTAACCGCTAAATTTGTGAGATGCTAGGTGCATAGCTGATTGGGTAACCCTCCTTGACTTCTAGGTCAATTACATACCCTTTTTTCTTTCTTTCTCTCTCTCTCTCTCTCCCTCCCTCCCTCCCTCCCTTCCTTTCTTTCTCTTTCTTTTTTTAAAGAAAAATTTGTCACATGTGATCCCAAAAGTCGGTTAGGGGAAAGGGACCCACCCACATCCTCAAGCTATGCTGTGGCCAAGTCAGGTTTAAGTCGGAGGCTTCCAGCCCCAGCTTGCTCTCCCGGAGGGACCTTATCTGACTTCATTGGCCTTGCTCATCATGAATAGAGTTGATGTTTCTAAAGGACCAAGGAGGCCAGATGGAGTGGGAAACACAAAGCGATTGTTCTGCCTTTCTCATCTGAAACTGGACCTGGGAGATGCTGAGTTGTCAGAAGGACGAGACTGTGGGAGCTTTGCCAGGGGCTCTTGGCTCTCTGTGTTTTCTATAGGCGCTGGTGCCCCTGCATTCTTCTCCAGGACTCCCCATTCCTCCTTCCATACTGCAATGTCTTGGAATTGTTTAAAATGAAAATACTGGTGCCTGAGCTGACCCACCCCTTAAGGCTCTGATTTAATTGATGCGTGAGTTGGGACATTAACATTTTGAAGCCCCACTCCCGTCTAGGGACATCCAGGACTGATGACCCATCTTCTAGGTTCAGAGACCTGTTTGTACCCAACCCCCTCACCCCTGCCTCCAAAGCAAGTGTACATGGATATTGAGTACAAATTTTAATCTCCCGTATGGGGACCAGATCACTGTGCTAACCTCATCCAATCCTTGTCTCAAAAAATCTGACTAAGCAAGAAGCTGGCCCTAAGGACCCTCCCCTAGCTACTGCTCATCCAATGTTAGATGAGCCAATCAGCTCTCTTCTGAGTTGGGGAACCTAAAGTGTCCAGCTATAAGCTCTGATGGAAACTTCAGAGCAAAGGACATAGTTGGGGTGGGAATTGAGTGTGAAGGTGGGAACCATGTGTACCCCAAGGCAGATGCATTAAAAAGAGGGTCAGAGAGAATGAACCTTCACCCCCAGTTCTCACCCAAGCCATCTTATATTCATGTTTTAGGAGATTCCTCCATCCTTTTAATAAAGGAACCTGAAACTGAAGGCAGCTTTCACAGCCACAGACTCTGGCCAGAACCCTAGGAAATTATGCATTCCATGAAGAAGCTTCGAGTCCCTTGGATGGCTCCTCCAGTCACAAAAGGCTAAGCCAAGTTAAACAAGGCCTCTGGGTGTGCTAAACAGGCAGAGGATCCCAAGCTGAACTCCTGAGATCTCCTGGGAGCCCAGGAAGGCAGGGCAACTCCTGGACCTCATTACTGCACAGCCCTATAGGATTTACCCCCACGTCATAGTTTTCTCTCCTGAAGTATACATTGCAGACAGAATCACAAACAATTGTTCTGGGCTGATAAGTAAAATGAACACGCAGAATGCAAATGAGTCACTGAGGACAAGGTTTTCACCAGGGAAAATTAATAAAAGGGTTCTTTGGTGCTAAATGAAAGAAATGTCAGGACTTTAATACTTTAGGCAATCATCATTTTTTTTTTTTCAAAATTGCCTGGCACAATGCTTGTTACATGAAATGGTTGTTTAAAAACCAGGGTCCATGTTCACACAAGTTTGGAAAATACTGCATGCCATCTGTGTTAGTATAATATGTATACAGGGCATACATATTAGCATATAAAAGCTCTGAGATGGATGACAGCAATATTAAATGTTTAACACACAATTTTCCTAAATTATTTGAGCAGAGAGCTCCCCAAAGCACAATGATTTTACTTTATTTTTTTAGGGGTGATGGGATTTTTAATAAAGGAATAGCCATAAGCTATTGTTCTATACCAACCTCAGTGTACTGATTTTGAAAATGTTTATTGTAAAGCAAAGGGCTGGGGGTGGGGGAGTGCAATACTCTAATCCCAAAGTCATTCTAATGTAAACCAAGGCTTGTTAAGTGTCAAGGTCAGAATTCCATCCCATGTAACATTGTCCATGGCTGAACATGGTGGGGGTGTTTACCCAGTGCAGGTGTTTTACATACATTAACATATTTAATCCAAGTGCTTTACATATATTACCATATTTAATCCTTTATGCTCCCTTTTGAGGGACAATTCCCATCTTCAAGATGAGGCAATTGTATTCTTTTTAGTACCAGTACCGATTTCGCTGACAACTTTAATTCAACAGGGCTTCCATTGGAGTGATTTACCAACCCCGATTTATCTTCAGTGTCCAGCAATTTCCTGAGTGACTCTTTACACATTATGGAGTTTTAAGGAGATGCGTCATCAGTTACTTTTTAAACTGCGGCAGGGATGACAATCATGAGCTTTTGAGTGGAAAAGCCTTTTACTACTGCCTACCAAAATCGAAGTACAGAATCACTTGTTTGGAGACCAACAAGGGTCCTTGGGGGTCAAGACCACGAGAAGCCATGGCTCTGGACCCCCAGATACTAATCACGTTAACGTGTCTTTTCATCTGAACCACACTCAACCCTGCTCAGGAAAAGAGGCCAAGGAGAGGGCACTTGGGCTCTTACAGTACAAATTGAGGCTAAAAGCTGGAGTGTGTGACCCAGGAAGGCTGGGGACAGACTGACAAGGGAGGAAGTGGCATGGTAGGTACCTTAGCAAGATTATACTAAATGGTCACAGAGCGCCTAAATTGCTTCGTGCCTAGTACCCGCCACTTCCTTATAGTGGATTAAAGTATCTGCTGCTGTACTTGTTTCAAGAACTGAAGATGACATAGGTTCTGGCTCCCGGGAGACTCCTGTTCCCCAGTTGCTTCTCATCACATCCTTCAAGTCTGCAAATGGCTGGGTGGGATATTTGAGTGCACGGATGGTTATTCTAACTTCGACAAACAGGTATGGCCTCCAGGTGGCCATAACAAATGTTAAATATCAATTGTTCTTGAAGGATGCATTTTAAAAATCCTCATACTCTGTGTAGCTAAAGCAGTTCCAAGTGAGATGTCTTAGTTAAGTCACACAGTGTCTGCTTAAGAAAGTAATGTCCTACATCATGATGCTCCATCTCCATGCATGCCAGGGTACTCATTGAGGGCCCCTTCTGTATATTTTCTTCTTCTTTGAAAGGGCGAGCTCCAGACAACCCCCTGCTGAGGTGCTTCAGGATCCAAGATGCTTGTCACATGCACTGACATCCTGGGTGCAAGTTTGTCCAAGGTACCTTTGTTAAAAAATAGTTTCCAATTTCAGAAAATAAAACCTTGCTTGTGTGCACGCAACAAGGGGCGAATAAGCAGAATGTCTTCTCTGAAAACAGAAAAAGATGAGTGAATGAAACCATCTGGCATTAATGTCAAATGATTGTTTCCCTAACAAACAGAAGTCTCATCCCATCATTCAGCATTGTACTGTTAGCCTATAATGCATTGTGTTTAGTGTTCTGGTCATTTACAGAATGTATTGATTTGTACTTTATTTTATTGCAATGTTTTGGGGTATATTTGTTGAGGTTTGTGCTGCACCGAGCTCTCCTTGGTATTAATAAACCCTAAGATTAAATACCCAGGACGTGAGTAGAACAGCATTTTCATCAATCCACTTTCCACTCTCACACCAGTTTCATTTTTCACAGGTACAGATGTTATTGTACATTGTCTCATTTCTCCATAGAATCCTATGCCCCTATTTATCTCTCCTATTAACAGCTTAATAATTAAATCTGGAAACACAGACAAGGAAATATGTAATGAGAGAATTCCAGTAAATCACACTTGGCTTCAACTTGACAAATCAGATAGAGAGTTTAACACACAAAGCCTTTCAAAACAGCTGCCTTTCCAGGTATAAACCCAGCAGTCCCCCAAAACAGATGAATACTTATTTTTGGTTTGATGTTAATCACAGCTTTTTTTTTCCTTTAAAAAATTAATTAAAAACACTAGATCGAATAAATATTTCAGGAGACCAGCAGTAAAATGGGGAAATCCCATGTGTTTGGAGTTTTAGTACTCTCTGAGTACAGAAATTTATTTGCAGGAAGCAGAAAATAGACAGCACGCATAAAAACACAGCCGAGTCCCCCTAGTGAAATTATTTATCAAGCTAACAAGGGAGGGACCCTTCTACTCACAACAAGCCAGCGAGGAAAAGACACGGCTTTATATTTTACCTTTGGGTTAGTAGACCAGTAAAAATGCCAGCTGACAAGCACTTCCCATAAACATTTCTTTCTAAATGAGCTTCCTTGTTAGGGAGAAGGGGGAAAACAAGGCTTCTAAGCTAAGGCACGCTATAGCTTCTGGACAGAAAATTCTAGCTACGTACTCTGACTCTTTGATACACAAGTTCCATAATTGAAAAGAAATATAATATAGTAATGCATATTAGAAGTGGCATTTGGATCGCCAATTATAATGTCATTAATTTCAATATACTTATGCCCTCGTCGTGATAGCCTCTTGGGTGAACGTATAGATGAAGCAGTCTATGTCTGCAAAGATACTTTTTGAGGAACAGCTTTAACAGGCTCTGAAACAAACCATGCACACATATATTCATGCACACAGATACTTATATATTTATATATCTGCATGCATGAATCTAGCATTGCATCCACTGTGCAAGCCTGCTTGCTATACATTATTTTTCAAATGTTTGTTTCATGAGCAAAACCCCGAAGTCAGTTTTGCACAGTTTAACTTGACGATATCAAACTTTGATTATCAACTACAAGAATCTCTGTTGTAGCTTGCAACAGAAAAAAAGGAGGGTGGGAATAAAAAGAGGGGGGTGGGGATAAAAAGAAAGAAGCGAGGAGAGGAGCCGCTGAAAGCACACTGTGACCTGATCCCAGTTAAATTTTAAAGAAATAGTAAATGGTGCCTTCCCAGAATCACTGGATCATCAAGCACTCCTCAGGGAATGCCTGATGAACTGACAGGGACCTCTCACTGCCTCTCCTCTTTCCAAAAGTGAGAGTCCCACCCATTATCTGTGGGATTGGTGGCAAGATGCCTTTTTTGTTTTATTGTGGGAGAAAATGGTCCTGGTGAAGATAGGTCTGGTGCTATAAAACGCTGAGCAGAGGGGCTGGAGAGATGGCTCAGTATTAAAGAGCATGCACTGCTCTTCCAGGGGACCCGAGGTGGGTTCCCATCCAGGACAGGCAGCTCATGAGCACCTGTAACACCAGTTCCAGGGGATCTGACTGATTGCCCACTCTCCCCCCCCCAAAGCACCTGCATTCTCATGCACAAATCCACACATGTACACATACATAGAATTAAAAAAAAATAAGATGGAGCCTAACAAATTAAATAAAATGTTAAGCAGAGACGGGCATGGCCATCTTGCAGGAGTGGTACCATGACCCTGCCTTCTCACCAGTGCATCAGCAAGGTGGTGGCAGTTGGTTTCAAATGCATGGATGGCTCAAAGGAGATAAGAGGCAATAACTCTTACAGGCTCTTCCTCATTTGGCCCCTCTCTGCAAAGAGCATCACAGGATAACTCTGTGAAACCTCCTCCTCTTGGGCAGGAGGCTCTGTGTACTCTTCTTCCAGGGCCAAGGCTGAAACTCTCCAGCTCAAATCCTACAAGGCTTCTTTGGGAATTATGTGTATTCTCTTCCCACAGATCTGAAGGGATGGTTTGGGACTAGGCCACTCTCCGTTCCTGAGTGCCGTCTTTTCTGTTCTTCAACAAGAATCTTATAAGATGCTACTAAGCAAAGATGAGAGCTAAAAGAAAAATATGTCACACTTCAAACGGCTGTCCCTGAAGACCAAAATGTTTGGAAAACACTACACCTTCACCAATACCCTTGTGACATACAGCTCAGCTAAGGCTGGCTTTGAAAGCACCAGGATGAACATTCTGGTGTGGTTTCACTGCACCAGCAGGACACTGAGCAGGCAGAGAGACAGGGAATGTGGGTAAAGAAAAAGATGCTACTGAGCAAGGGATCTTCATGGAGAAACTTCCTGATGACATCTGGAGAGAAGAGCATCTGGGAGTCCTCAGCCTCAGGCAGCGTAGCACACTCAGCTCCTTGACACATAAAAACCCAGTTTCCCTCCTCTCCCCTGTCTACTCCAGGAGCACACACCCAGCTGCAGTTTCCAAAAGTGCAGGAGAAAACTGGTGGTAGCCCATGCATTTTGCTTTTATATTCTACTAGGTAATGGCAAGAACCTGTTAGCAATTTAAAGGGAGACAGTGCAGAGAAGCAGGAGCAGGAGGAGAATAAGACATTAACGAAGTAAGTAATAACAAAACAACCTTTGAGCATCTTGAGCATTGGACAGAACTTGAGCTACCCACAGGAGCATAGGACAAGACAGCCCCTCTTAGCTCACAAAGGTCAGCATTGGTACAGGAATTTCTGGTCTCTCTGCTACCCTCCATGAGCAGAAAGGAGAAGGCCTGAACCTGTCACCAGCAGGTGTGTTCTCTTGTCTAATGCAGGGTGAGATTCCAACATTGTGAACCTATAGTTCATGCCTTGAGATTTTCTAAAGGAACCTCTGTTTTCCATTCAGGGTATGGGAAGGAGTGAGGGAGGAAGAGGGAGGAGAAGAGAAGGAGAGTAGAAGGGCAAATAAGGAGGGGGATGGGAGTAGGAGACACGGGAGGGACAAGAGGCAGAGAAATAATAAAGGTAAACAGAAAATTCTATTCTATTCTATTCTATTCTATTCTATTCTATTCTATTCTATTCTATTCTATTCTATTCTATTCTATTCTATTCTATTCTATTCTATTCATGTTCAGGACAGTTGCAACTCCACAGCAGCTATGGTCCCTTCTTTTCATGTACATCAGGCATGAACCTCATTTTAAAATATAAACAAGCCAGAAGCACACCACAGCAGTACAGATGCCAGCTCTTTAATTAACTACCATCAGTAACAAAAGGTCTCTATTTTGATTAAGGGTACAGAAGGAGAGTCAACCCCAGTGCCTAGGAATCCCTTTAAATAATTAGAGCCCCCAACTCAATTCTGCTGCTGGGAGTAGGCAGGGGCCAGGGAAGAAAAGAAACTTTGTATGTGGAACCCAATTTAAGGGAAGATGACCTCAGGGTCAATTTCTCGGAGCATTTGCAATCAATTCAATTCTCACCTCTACTGCCTATCTGCTAGCAAATGAACTTACTGTGCTTTTCAACAGACAGGAAAGACGAAGCCAAAACCTTCTCAGCTGCATGTGAATAACCACATTAGATGATGCTAGCAGAGCAAAAAGAGGAAAACAAAATCCTACCAGCAAGACCCTCCTTCATCTCTCTGTCTTTCTTGATCCCCGATGATTTCATCACAGGATGCAGTCTTGCACCATTAATGAGGTATTAATATCTGCCAGGGCTTATACCTGCTGCCACCATAAGACTCAGTTGACAATATCTGTAAACCCCACCACACGTTTGATTTTTTTCCCACAGAGCCCTGGAACCATACTTCTCTCTCTTTCTGGATGATATTAGTTCCACCCAAAAAAAGCATGGTGCTAATTAATAGCTTTACTTTATTCCCAGTAGATACCTAGAAAGACAGGCACATTAACTCTGCTGGCTTTTCCTTGTCCTGGTGTTTTCCAAATATTTTAAATGGAAACTAAAAACAAACAAACAAAACTCTCTGATCCCCAGTGCTTAGCTCATTTGTGGCTGATAATTTCTTTGAGTGCTGGGAACTGAAAAAGAAATGCCTACACAAATCTTGATAGTCCTTTTCAGGGTAAGGAAATGCCTGACTCTGCCAGGGAGAGAAGAGGGAGTTTAAATGTTGGTGTGGAAGGCCGGCTGTAAGTCTGAGCTTTTGACAGGTAACGGCACACGTGCCTTTATGATGAAACTTCCTTACAAAAGAATCACTTTTGTTGTAAGTCATGAGGGCTACAGGGTTTGCAGAATTTCCTCCTCTCATGTCCCTCAACTAAATATAAAATATTTCTTTCTTTAAGTTCACCACTTCAATAGTATCTCGAGGTTAGAGAAAAGGCTAGACATTTAGATGGTGGGATTAGGCTAGTAGCCCACTGCCATAAATTGATTGAATTGGGGAGGAGCTTAATCTAAATAAACAAACAGCAGCAACAGAAAACAATTAGGGTGAGTCGGGATCACGAAACACTTTAAACAAAATCTTTTCCCTAATTGTCTCAGCATCAAAGGATATAAAAATTCAATAAGCTTAAAATATACTCACGGGTTTTACCAGAATGGTCCCCACTACAAATGCTCAAGAGAGATGGAATATCTTCTTCCTTAGAGGATTTATTCTAAAGACTTATTGTCTAGATGCCCCAATTAGCCTTTATCCAGGGACAGGGTCCACCAAACATTCGGTACCAATCAGAACTTACAGTCTTGGGGAGGGCAGCGCTCCTTTGTGTGGAAATACAGATTAATCATTTCTGACCAAATATTCTCATAGGTCTGTGAGGGATCCTGAGTGCAGTATCTTTATGTCATAACTAAACAGGTGCATATATTGTGCTGAGGCACCCACGTTCTCTGGGAACTGTGAACTTACGTTTGCACTCTATTTCCTGAGGCGTATAGGCAACACCGAGAGACAGGTAGACAGGGACAAGCCTTTGAAGACGTTGTCTTTGTCTTGTCGTTTCATGTTACCCTGTTCATAAAATAGCGGGTGGCCTTCCATATACCCGATTACTTTCTGAAGACATTCAATGGGAACAGGGAAGGCCAGAGAAAATCCTGCCCATGCTGTGAAGACTGGTGGGTAGGGGGTAGAATACGGGAACAAGGCATATTTCTGCAAATTTCATCTCCGGTAGGTGAGAGGACAGCCACCACCAGCCTCTCCCTTATGTGTGTGTCTCATCTGTCATGCCTAAGACAGCTGTGTAAGACCTGACTGCATCCAGGTTAGTCTAAACCAAGAGCAGGAACATCTGAAGTGGTCAGAACAGACATATGAGCTGGTTGTGACCCGTTACCACCTTCCAAGACCCATGTCAGTACCTCAAGACACAGGAACAATGGAAAGGGTCGCTTTCTAATTTGATGCGAATCGCAGGTAGTTAGATCACATCTTAGTACACTTCAACCCAGGAGACAGCTTCAAAGGCTAGTTCAAAAGCCACCCTGGGCCGTAGGGTCAGGCAATAGCATCACTTGTTTCCATGGCAACAGTCACACCTTAGCCAGTGAGGCTGTGGGACAAGTCAGTCAAGAAGTAAGTTGACTGGATAGAGGGAAGACAAGCCATGCTTAGGTGTTCAGGCTTGCGTGTTAGGAGAACTTCCTTGAGAAAGAAGGTCTATATGCATTTGGACTATTAGTAGATCTGGGTCTGTGACATAGAATAGAAAATGTTAGTCAAGGTCAAAGGATTCTATTGCATCAGAGAATTTAATCTTCTTGTATCAACTAGGTGAATATTTTAAATTGTGTGTGTGTCAGTAAGTCTGTCTGTCTGTCCGTCTGCATCTGTTAGGTGCCCCAGAGGCCAGAGGAAGTGTCAGATATCTTGGAGCTGAAGTTACGGGTGTTTGGGAAGCTCCTAATATGGGTGCTGGGATCTGAACAGGGGCCTCTGTGAGAGCAGTGTAAGCTCTTAAGAATTGAGCTGTATCTCTAGTCATTGGATGAATATTTTGTAATATGATCATGGACCATCACATAATCTAGACTGTATTTCTGACAATAAATAAAAAGCAACTAGATAGCACCCTCCAAATTTGTGGTTCCATTTTCAAAACCTACCTTAACGTTCAAGTGCCAGACATGAGCTACTAAGCTGTGCCTGGCTGAAATTAGCAAGAGGCAGAAAGCCTATTGATTCACCATATTCACACTTCCCTGAGTGAAATCCCTTAGCCAAAGCGATTTCCAAAAATAAGCTAAGCAACTCTCCCCAAAGCACCAGGCACTGAGCTTTCTATACATTGGCTTGTAATACCTAATGCCATAAAGGAACTTGGAGGCACTGTCCTCCTCCCCAAACTCCCCTCCTGACCAAATGTCTTTCTCTCCCTTGCTCTTGCCTGTCAATCATGTTCACAGCTGAAATTTGATTTCTCTCCCACCGGTAACCTTATATGAAATATTACCAGTGTGGTTAGGACCAGTGTGAAACTTGCTTTTAATGTTCACTAACTTTTTGCTCAAAATGGATGGTTTCAATGTCACAAAACCTGCCAGCAGGCCTAGATCATTGTATTTAACAGGTGACTTTCAAATTAGAATTATAAAGATCTGCACAAGAAAGGAATAAGTTCTGCAACTGCATGCACATACGGACATACGAGCCACACTGAAGGAATACACCAAGTTCAAATTTAGATACATAAATTCCTTTAAAAAACTGTTAATTTTTAAAAGGTTAGCAGAGAAACCATATTGTGTATTCACATTGCAATTATTAAAAATGAGACTTTCCTCACCACAGCAAATGTATGTAAATAATCAGACACTACTTTTGAATAGAGGAGGGAAAGTGAGCTCTTTTTTTTCCCCCAATACTCTCATTTACCGGATCCCCCGAGAGCTTCCTTTTCGAAGAACTACAATTTGACAGTGTGACCTTTACCCCCCACCCTCCGCTTCAGTTTTGCTAGATACAGGAAGGGAAAAAAAACAACAAGTATTTCATGCAAATTTCTCAGCAAGCAAACTTTGTAATAACAAAAAAAAAATTATACTTTGTTTCACTAGCTAATGAGAGGTAAAAAGAACACACAAAACCATGACACTATGCAGTGACTAGGGTGAGAGTGTGGCTCTGGCTCTCCAAATGGAGAGGGCTCATAATTAAATTCATGCTGGGATACTTGGACTTGAAAACACATTTAAACAGCTCCATTTTATTTTCCCTGGTAGATGAAAATCAGATTGTGGCCTTCCACGTGCCTTCTTCCTTCCCCTTCTGCCTCCGATTGCTGTGGAAGGCGGCTCCACAGTCACATATGGATTCAGAAGGACAGCACTCTGCGTGGCAACTCTGCTAACATCTCCAAATGTGAGTGCAGATGTTGTAAGCCGTTGTAAATTTGGAATGTTCACAAATCCAGGTAGAACTGATCAAGAGAGTGGGTGTCAGTTTTGCTCAAATTCATCCAATGATCTGGTATTCAAGGAGAAGGGCTGCCTTCTCCAGTGTGGGCAAAGGTTTGTGGTACGAGAATGAAGGGTTTGAGATCTGTTCAGATTGGATTAATCTGTAGGAGACAGATACTAATGTAAAGAAATCAATACCGAACAGCATGCTGGTTCTCACCCAGACAGCTTGTGCCATTCTCACAGTACCAAGTGTCACAGTTTATGTTGCATGTGGGACACTACTACTAAAAGGACCGAGCCCAGGAACTCCTCCTTGTGTCTGAGGAGCACAGCATTGCCAGCTGCAGGGCTGCTGGCTTACGCTCCCTCCCTCGCACGGCAAATCCATCCAAACAAGCACATGCACATCGAAGATCCATGCGTACCTGTTTGATTCCGGCCAACTGCTCTGCTCACATCACAGATGTAGAAGAGTCCCTTGGGTACCTGATTCAGTAAATATATTAAAATAAACAAAGGGTGATTAATATCCGGGGAAGAGCCTTTGAAAGACAGTATGTGCAAGGTCGCTTAGCTACCTATGACAAGGCAGAGATGGTTAAAAGAAGAACAATCTGGTCTAGGTGATCTTGCACGGTGGTCTCAGCCCTACCAAGCCAGAAATTGGGTCTGAATGGAAGGAAGCAGTCCACAGCGAAGGAAGCCTCCTCTTGGTTATAGGCCCCAAAAGTGGGATGCCACTGGCCTAGCATCAGCTTTAAAACTGTTCTCAATTCACAGAGAACCAAGCCATCCTGGGTTCATAGAAGGGGGATCTATACAATTTCTGGTAAGCTTCTCTGTCTCTCCCATTGCCAGCTCCTCAGAGGAACCACAGGCCCAGTTCTTTGGGCACTTCCTGGGTGCCTGCTCATCCAGACTCTGCCCTCTCTTCCATCTCTGTGGTCTATTTTACTAGCCACTCCGGACAATCACTACAAGTGTTTTCTTAACCAATAGTAGCATTTAGATGTCATCCCTTTGTTTATTTTTTTTTCTGTTTAAATTGGTAGCCAGGAATACTCAGAATGAAGGATTGAAAATGAGGTTACTTAAAAAAAAAGACTTATTGTTATAGAATGAATAACAAAGCACAATAATTCAAAATGCTTACCTTTCCAAAAAAAAAAAAAAAAAAAAAAAACCCAAAAAACAAAAAACAAAAAAGCTCAGCTTATTTCTATTAGCTATACTAATGTGGGTGGCAAAATAGTGTTCATTTGCTGTACAGAACCTAATATTTTCTAGACAGCAGCTTAATAACAAAACAGACTTGTCATTTCCTCCCACGGATAGTCACACTGTACCAGTCCAGGCTGTCAAAATATATTTAAAATCTAATTTAAAGGATTCAACATGGTTTGGGGAAATCTGTGTACGGTAACTGCAATAGAGCAGTAAGTCATTCTCTCTCCCCCGCCCCCCAACAAGGGCATTTCATTATTTTCCTCTCATCTGCCACACTTCTATTTGGACGGTTTTCCAATTGGTGGGAACAAATAGACAAAATGCTCATTCACGTGCTGGATCCCAGAGGCTGTGTGGCTGAACGCGTAATCTTCACTTAAATTGTCACTCAGCTTTGTAACTCTTATTCTTTTGAATGCTTTCTATGTAAAGTGTAACACTGCTCGGATAAACAAACCCTCGCCCTTGTACCTGCCGAGACCACCAGAAATTAATCACGTGTTTTCATTTGTGTTTCCCATTGAAATGCTTTAAAAACCATGAGATCCACTTGTCTAGTCTTCACATACTTGTCTCCTCCTAAACATATATTTTTACAAGAAGGAGGGAGTAGAAAAGAAACGAGAAATACACTGAAATTGTTTCAAAATCTGGAAGTGTGCCATTTAAGATAAACTGTTCCTTACTGAAAATTTAGATAGTTAATCTCAAAACAAAACAAAACAATACAAATTTTAAATTTACCATTTAGAATAACCTTCTCTTCTTCTTCTTTTTTTAAAAAAATCTTTGTGAATAATAGATTCTCATAGAAATGCAAGTGAATGGAAGGGTATGGAAGCCTAGGAAGCGGTGGGAGGGATATCGGTATGAACCCTTTGCGGGGGATACAGCAAACATGTTAAGATTTGACAAGGAGGATTTACATGAGCTCAGATACCAGCAGGGCATTTTACAATTTTAGAAAAATATTACAAAGCAATAATTGGATGTGGGCTTTGTAAAAATGCCCCCCTCACCCTGTCCTTCCCGGCCCTGTCATTGATAGTATCTGTTATTTTGGGAGGAAAAGAATCAGCTTCATTAAATGCAATATTTGGCATCTTGCCTGAAATCTCATAAAGTAGCTGTCCTTTTTAGATCATTGGTGTCATTTTCCCCAAGATGACCTCTATGCTCTGGCTACCTGGGGAACCTATCCGATTATCTAGGCACTTACTTTCCAAAGCCTGTGGGAGGAGGGCCCTGGTGTTTGCACACCTGAACGGAGTCCAAAAGCCAGTGCATCCTTGTTGTTTTGTTACTGCTGTTGTTCTGCTACTTTTGCCTAGACTAATCACTGGGGAGGGGTGAGGGTCAGGGGATCTATGATAACAGTGAGATAGGAGAGTTTTGAGCTGAACCATGACCACGTAATCAAGGCCGGATCGCTGACAGCACAGAGCCTCTTACCCTAACCACCGAGGAGGTTGTCGCTGTTTTAATAGCATGAGAGTGAACACCAATATTCAAGTTAATATTTCAAAAGGGCTCGATCCCTTCACACCACAGTGAGTGCACCAGAAAGTGGAAAGTATGGTCTGAAAATATGCCACAGGTCATCTGCCATGTCTCACAATGGCCCTAGACAGACAGGGGTGGGAGTGGGGTGGGGTGGAGTGTCACTTGTCTTTCATAGGTGAGGATTTTTCCAAGACAAGCCAAAGCGAGCCTAGTTCTTCTGCTCATGCAGGGCCAAATGGACAGAAGAAATTTACCCTGTGACCATTTTAATTTCATAAAGTAGAAACTGCAGATTTATCTTTAAACGGCCTCTGTACTTCACTGTGTTACATCAAAAGAGCCAAATATATAAATCAATGGCAGAGGCCCGGATATTTTGAATTTGTTGTCTAAAAGCAGAATGACACAAATATGGGTTTTAAAAACAGATTTGATATGGTGTAGTTACCACTGGACATTTTTTTCTTTTTCCTTCCTGTCAAAAAGGATTAAAATAATAATAATAATAATCCAACAGTATTAAAAGTGCCAGTGATGCATAATCATTGTTTTGGTTTCAAAATATTCACCTGCATAGCTAAGTCCTGCGCTGAGAGACAGAGAGTTAAAATGTAGAATATTTGTTTATTAAGATACAAGGGGCTGCCTAGCTTCACCCCTCCCAAAGGACAGTGCCTATGAGAAAGAGGCTACCTGGGTTGAGGCCATTCCAACGTGTTTCCTTTTAAAGTCCGCCTTATGAAGACAATTCCGAGGTGCTGGCAGTTTGGAATTGTGTTAAATCCAGAAAAGCAAAACAACTGTCAGAGAAGCCCTCTGAAAACTTGTTCATCTGGCTTTGTTCTGTGAGGGGGCACTCAGCTACAGACCACGGAAAGTCCAAAGCATGAAGAGAGACTTTAAAGATTTTAAAACAGGCTACCTGTAATCCTCTGTCCCCGCTTTTCTTCGTCTTCTGTCTAATCAAAGCGGGGAAAGGGAAAAAAAAATCTGGAAAGTTAATAGAGTAAAACACACAGATGCTCTGGAGCTCAGGAGATGCTCATCTTGTTTACAGAAAGTTCCAGGGCGCTGGGAGGTAGAGCAGCGTCCCAGGGGGACAAGGCAGAGGTTCTGGCAGCACACTTTGTCCCACCCAGGTCCAGCAGCACAGTTCCTCTGGTGGTTCTGACAGCCCAGAAGGTCTGCTCCACCCAGAGTCATCCTCTAGGATAACTTCAGCCAGATACCGAGGCACATGGGGGTTCCCTGCAGGGGTGCTGTCTCTGGGCCTAGTACAGGACTCAGGGACAAGCTGGTTGTGGCTGCCACTGTAGCCCCTAGCATCAGGCTGCTGTTTGGGCATCTCAGAGGTGAAACTGGTGCCTGGTCCCCAAACATGCACCAGCTTCGAGTAGGCCTGTGGCTGCAGGCAGGGCACTGAGGGACTGTCTGGTGGCCTAAGGAAGTCACTGGCCACAGACAGCCATCCTGGCTTCCCCGACAGCCTCTTTCTTAGTTCAGCCTGGTTCCCATCTGCTGTTCACCAGTCAGGGGAGTCTCCAAAGGTGTCCAGCACTCTGACCCCTCAGCTCTGGCTAGGAATGGGGACCAGCTATATGACTGGTCCCCACAAGCCAAGTGTATATGTCAATGGGCAGAGGCAGATATATGGTGTGATGAGGAGTGTGTAGATGGTGGGAAAGGGGCCGCTCTCAGCCTTTTCCTGCCTGCCCTTCTCTTCACTCCAAGCTATGGAAAGCTTTTTACAGTGAGCAACCATGCACCCTATGCTAACCGGACTTCTTCCCTCTCTACCTTTGTCTGCACATAACACTGCATCCCGGGTGACTTGTGGTAGCATTATCTGCTTCCTGGGCTGGAAGACCATACCACTCCAGGGGGCTCTCTCATGGCCCTGTGTGACTGACATAACAGGCCAGGGTGCTGACAATTAAGAGGTGGACCCTGGATAGGACAGGGGTCAGGTGGTAAGGGGCTGAAATGTTGGTGTTAAGGGCCTCACTCTTTTCAGCAATATGTTGGGGACCTGGAGGTCTGCCAGCCTCTTATCAGTGCTCCCTGTAAACAGATAATTCTTGGGAGAGTCCCTAAGCATGACCTGAGATGACCCTAAGCAATTGGAGGTCATAGGTCAAGGTTGGCCTTTGTCAGTAATTCCTTCCCTAGCAATTGCAGCCTCTTCCTTCCCTCTGGATTTTAAGCCTTGACTAAAGCAGCCTATTGTCTTATGGACATCAGGTTCATGTTTCTTCTGCTAAAGTTCCCACAGGACATCCAAAGCCCACTTCTAGAGGCTTTCAGAAGCAGATGCTGTCACGTAGAAGCTGGGAAAATATTGGTTGCAAAAAGGGCATGTTTAGCTTTGTCTGGATTTGCAGGTCACAACCGTTCTCGACATGACATTTTTCCTCCTTCCTGCCTAGTTCTGCGAGGGGTGGTAGCTTCTCTAAACCAACCACGAGGAAATACCTTCTTCTGAGAGCTCAGTTTGGAAGCAGGCAAGATTGGGAATCAGAGCAGATTCCAACCGAGAGATCTAGGAACAGAATCAGCCAAGCCAGGCTTGGAGTGTGGGTGGGTGGGGACTGAACGCCGCCCGAGGAGAACTGTTTCCTTCCACCCTCTGCTTTTTGTCCCAAAGCAGGGATGCACCTCTGAGTCCCCCTTCCTGAATGAATGCCCCTTTCTAAAAGGGAGCTAAAAACTCAAGATGGATTTTTTTGCAGAGGAAAGGAATGCGATGTTGTAATCTAAAGTCTACTAGGGGGGCATTTGCGTTTTAACAAAAAGGAAGAAAAAACAGAACGCTGAGTCGTGCAGGAGGAGGTATTCAGCAGATGCCCCCTCTGATTTCAGGGAGGAACTCCACATTCCTCTCACGGCCTCCCTCTGGAAAATGTGTTTGGGGAGTTTCTTAAGCCCGTCCAACTCATACACATTCATATAAACATCTGATTTCTGTGTGCTGTTGATGTGTGCTTTCTATCTCGACCTTGTCTGTTGTGCAGACACCCCCCTACACACACACACACACACACACACACACACACACACACACACACACACACACACACGGCTTTCAAATTCAACTGATCAAAAGCTGCTACGATGTCATAAAACCTAGTGCAGTGTATATACAAATATCGGGATATAGCGTCTGAGTGGTCCAAAATGTTGTTACCACTTTCAAACAAGCAACTAAAATATTCATAAATGTTCCCTCCAATTAAGACACTAGTGTTTCCTCAAAGCTTCCTTTCCCCTCGGATCTCTACTTAAAAAAGGAAAAAAAAAAATAAGCAAGCCTGTGTGTACACACTTTTAGAGATCAGGAGTACCATGCACGAGTCCTGCTTGATGTGCACACAGGAACTGATTTTGACCACTGAGCAGGTGAGAGCCTGCGGAATTATTTATTCCGGGGAATCCTGCCTTCAGTCTCCCTCCCTTCTCGCCTCCTATAGTCACAGCAGGGACCTGGGCAGGGACCCGGACTTTGCCATTTGATTTCGTTTTGTTCTTTCTGCTCATTCCTCTCTAGAGGGTAACAAGGCCCCCAGTCTGTCTCAAGACTGTGTTGCTTTGTGTCCCCAACAACCACGAGCCAGCCCTACACACTAAGATTCCCTCACCCTGTCTCCAACTTCCAGCTGGAGTAAAAATGCCAGCGAGAGCCTGGGTTGTTCAGGAGCCTGGACGGAGCAAAGGCTGGAGAGATTCCCCTTTTTCTGGGGCTTTTAATGTCAGCATTTTAAAGATTTGTATTCCAAGTGATAAAAAGCTATCTCTTGAGAACGTGAATTGAGGCTCTTCCTGTTCTAGACAAATGCAAAAACAAATCCTGCTTTCGATAAAAGGACCCTGGACTCTGTCCCCGTCCACTATGGTTACCGCTCTACCCTGGACTTGGGACATCTTTGAGGCTGAGGATCAGCTAAGAGCAAAAATAAACTTCAGGGTTTGGAAGGAAAGCCTAGAGTCCGTCTTATGAGTTCAGTATCTTGAGGAGTAAACCTAGTGGCAGGAACCACACAGCCTCTGACTGCAGAGAAAACTTCCCTAAATCCCCCAAACAGCAAACCTAAATACCGGTGCTTCTTCCAGGAAAGAAGCGAAATTATTATTTTTTTCTGATCAACTATAAGTCAATCACAGTGGAAAACATTGCAAATCAGCCTTGCAAAGTGTGCTGCGAGGCACTTCCTACCGCTCTCACTGACAGCCTGTGTAAGCGCGAAGGCCTCAGAGCGGCAGTGTGAGTTTTTTGGACACAGTGATCAGATGTCTGAAGGCTGTCACTCATGAGTTTCGTCTTCCTTTCTCTTTCACTCCAAGGGGAAGAAGGAGGAAGAAAAAAAAAAAAAACGGCAAAGATTCCAGAATGACAATCAGATTTTAAAATATTGATTGGTCCAATATACAGCAGGGCTATTTTTATCAAGCTGAGAATGTGTGACGATGGAGGTAAGTTTTCCTTGGTCAGAACAGAGCAAGACAACAAAGGCCTTGGAAACTGTCTGTGCTCTGGAGCTTTGGGATGTGTCCTAAGCAACTTCTGTGACTTGGCCCAGGAAATGCCCAGAGCCTGGCTAGAGAGTCAAGCTGTATGCCATGCCCCTGAAAGCGAACACCATTTTTTTTTTTTCTCTCCTCATGCTTTTAACAGTAAAATTGGCGGCTTGGCCAGAGAAGTTCTATTTGAAAGCCTAAAAATCTCGAATTGATGTTAACCACATGAAAAGGACTAGGGTAAGAGGTAAAGGGGGAGGAGAGAACAGGATGCTAGCTAGCAGCAGACACATCCAGCAATAGAGAGCATCTCCCCTTGGAGTGTCTGTGGGAGAAGGGGCTCTGGGGCCACAGTACCAAGCTGTAAATGTCTAGATGGTAGATTTATTAGTTGGGTCGAGGTTGGGCCTATTTGATGTCAATATATTCAGATATCGGATATGTTGTGAAAAATGGTTATAACTTGTTCCTTGAAAAGGAGAAACATACACAAGCCAGGAAATTAAAAGGAAGTGATTTTTGTTGAGTGTCTCAGAGAATATAATAGTAGGTAGGAGAAAAGCACACAGAGGGTGTGTGTTTAACTAACTGTATTTTGTCACCCATTGGTTTCATTTACAGCTATGTCTGACAAATGGCACGTTTGACATCATAGAAACTAGTCAATACTAGTATCATCACGGTCTTTGAAAAACCAAGGTGCTCAGTCACATCAAGCTGCTGTCCCAGCAAGGGTTTGGGGGGGAGAAGTCAAATTCTTGCCTTTTTTTTTTCCTCCCTTAGTACAATTCTCTGCCAGGAAAACAATGAAAAATGAAGATATACTGCTAAGAATGTGCATGCCTAAATATGCTTTTAAAATGCCAGCTGTTTGCTGTGGGGAAGCTTTCTTTATAGATATATTTGTAACACACACACACACACACACACACAGGTTCCAGAGGTTCTAATTCCAGTATATTTTTTAAAAACTATTATTGTAGGTTGAAAGCTATTACCCCGGTTTGGTTGGATGCCTGGTACATGGATAAGCGCAGGGACCCTTTTCTGTGGATCTGAGTCCTTCGGACAAGAGGTGTAGTTAATTGTTTAGTATGGTGGTTACACATTCATTAGCCTTCTTCTCTAACACAGTCATTTTTCTTTAGACTTACTAAAGAAATGGAATGGAAATCATTCTCCAAAACCACAAATAATTTTTTAATGTACGGCTTGCATACATCTTATGTGCAACTCATATCTCATGAACACATTGGGCACATGCCGCTGGGCTTCCCAAATGTGGCAGAGCCTACTGATGACTCTAACTTGCCAGTGGGGCCGTTTCATTATTGGAATGAAAGGAATTTTAACACTATTTAGACAAAGTCCCAAATGCAGTGTAAAAGGGAAAGCTAGACTTTCTTATTTGATTTCTTCCTCTTTCTTTCCTTCTTTTTTGTTTTTAAACTTAGGAATCTATTTGTAATAATGCACATTTGGACAGGGTATGCTTCTTTGTGTTTAGTTATGTTTACTGTTATCTTCCAAAGTTTCACCATGTCTGAAAGTGCTTTTCAGTGGAGGTTAACTGTTTCTTCAAGCTAGTCCCTCATTCTACTGCTGCTGCTGTTGCTGCTTTATTTTCTAATGTCTGGGGCCCAAACTGGCTTCTCATATGCCATATAGAATTCTATCAGGATGCCTCATTATTATGCAATTGTGTTTCCTCCAACTCAGGTCTCACTTTTTTCATAAGTAATTGTAACCACTGTGTTACGGATGTCACTCTTATTCTAAGAATATATTTGCCTAAAATCTTCCTTCTGCTGCTGAGCGTTTGGTTCAAGTGACGTGTCCATTTCCTCCTCTCCAGAGGGGTGATATGTGTATATTTTCTGGCTGTAATCAGAGAAATTAAAACCTCTGAAGCCAAGGACGGCTAATTTATAGCATATTGGAGAAGTTTTGCAATTAAGACTTCTGTCAAGCAAAACTAAGTGTTTGGGGGACTTGCATTCAAGTTCATCAAGAGAGGTCAACATAGGAAGCATAAACAGTGTCTTGTGTTCTGTGCAGAAGAGCCAGGAGGGCCTCTGAGAAACTGGCCAGAATTCACCAGCCTGAAGAACTACCTGTTTCCTTACAAATCTGGCCTTTACTATGGGTTGCAATATTATCTTGTTTTTTAAAAAAGAAAAAGAATTGAAAACAAAACAAGACAAAGGTCATTGTGTTTAGCTATATTTTCAAAACAGTGTTGGCTTTGTCTGCTGTTCCATTAACTTCCAGGGAGGCATACCAAAAGAGAACATGGCTTGTATTTGTAACATGGTTGCAGGAATTTGTGTCAGTTTAAATGGGTCAGGGTTTAGGAATTCAAATGAAGGTAACAGATTTTTTTCAAGCGATCTTTCAATTAGACCCCATTCATAACCTGTTTTGGGGAAAAACAGCAATACATCATAGCATAACTTTCACCCCATGAAAGCATTATTTTCGTCTTATATTTATATTTTGGGAACTCATGTAATCTCTAGTTTGTCTGTGTGGAGACAACTCTTCGAATATTCCCTGTGAAATGTAGTTAGATAACAAAGCTAAACCTGGCATGAACTAGAAATTCTGTGGGAAAAGGGTGGACTTTTTCCCCCTCACTTAAGACAAATGACTTGCAGTTTAAATAATTAAAATTTCTTTTAAAATTAAAAAAAAAATAAAGTGAAATCAAACAACTTTGTTTCGTACAAAGTGTTTATATTTAGTCTTGTCAAGGCCGTGCCAACAAGAAAATCAGGACATGTAAAGGAAGAAGAAAAAATAATCAGTTTTGGCCAAATGACAAGAATTGTTTATCTTTGCCATTAAATGCATATGTTCTAATGTGCCTCTGGTCAGTCTGACTTTCTGGTCCTATCTCTTTAGATGGATTTGCTCCTGGGTCAGAAGCCGAGAGTCTGTGTGTGTATGTGTATGTGTGTGTGTATGTCTGTCTGTCTGTCTGTCTCTCTTTTCTCTTTCTGTCTCTGTCCCTCTTTCTCTCTTTTTTAATGGCTCAGTTCATTGGGGAACTAAAAACTTTGGGGAGTAAAAAAATTGAGATGTCATAATTCATATCTATATTAAATATTATTAGTGCCTATATGGTGCCAAACTCCTCAACTCTCAGAATAGCCTATAATTTCACCTGGAATTACTGCCTCCAACTCCCTTGTTCAGAAATCAAAGAGGATGCATTTTGTATTTCACATCCAAGCTCCAATACATCCAAGACTTGGGGCCCAGTTAATCTGTACACTAAGAAACGGAACAGAATCAAAAAAAATGCAGTTTATTATTGTAGATTATTCTTTCTCTCGATATAACCAGAATTGAAAATGAAAGAGAAGCATGTAGAACATCACGCGTGGTTAGTTAGTAACTCAAGTTATAAAACAATTTTGCACAGCAAAATATGTAAAAGAAAAGTGACTGACAAAAGATTTTTGTAGATTTATTGTGGTAAGATTTACTTTTCTTTTTTTTTTAAAAGACAGGATGTCAGTCCCTGAAAATAACATTTACTGGTTATTGCCTTTAAAACTGTGGATTTTTTTTTAAGTTACAGAAAATCCAGTTCTGCACCACAACACAACTGTAAAAAATCTGCATTGCTTTAAAACTGTGCAGTAATGCCATTTTTATAACTGCATAAATTTCATTAGCGTTCTAAACAGTTTTGCGATTTTTTTTGTATTATATGCTTGCAGGTTATATCTTAGTGCAATTCAGTCCCAAATACTTTAATTTTGGAAAAAAAACATACATTTTTGAATGTAAAATACCCCTACAGATATAAACAGGGGCATTTCCCCTTTAATACTTTGGTTTTCAATACAGTCCATGGTATAGCAAGAACTACACATACCCAACTTATATTTAAGTTGCAAGCACATGCTTCAGAAGCTACTTTTTAAACAGTCCCCTTGCAAACTCTACCCCCCTTAACATCACAACAGTAAACAATTTAGTGCATCGGTCTTTAAAAAAAGCTACAGCTACACAGACCTAACTCTTTCAAATTTATCTAGAACATTCCTTTATCTGTAGCATACATTTTAACTGGGCTAACAGATTATAAAAACTATAATTAAATTATATACTAGAAACCCATAGCATTCCACATTTGACAATGACCAAAAGCCAAAAAAAAAGAGAATAATAATAATAATAATAAAATAAAACAAACCAAAAATAATTGGGGCAGATTTCTTTTTCTTTCTTTCTTTTCAAAGAAAATTTAGACTGCTTTTGGCAAGAGCACAATTTAAAGTGCCCCAAAGCAGGCGTCCGTCATCGTTTCTAAAAAGAAAATATTTAATTTCTGTTCTGTCATATTTGCCATGTAAATTTGTAGCCCATTCTGGTGTCTTTGACAAGGAATGCCTTCAGTGCATTTACAACGGGAGGCTGAAGTCCATAGTAACTCAAAGCAGCCGGGAGTAGAAGCAAACTTTCAAGGGAAGAAGCCTCTGGGGTTCTACTTTTTCTGCTGTTGTTCTGAACTCAAAAAAGTCATGAGGCTGTAAAACAAAAGTATGGATGCCATGCGCTAAGTCTTCAAAAGTCCATTTCCAAGCCAAAAGGGAAAAAAAAAAGGAAAAAAAATAATTATACCATACATGTCCAGCATGCAGGCTTTTTTTATTAATATAATGTCTCTTTTCCATAATGTCTTTGAAACTGTTATAGTTCATTGTTGCTAAGACAAAGTAGCAAGCATCATAATGCATGAGATGAGAGTAAATTTGTTTTTGTGTTTTTGTTTGTTTGTTTTTTAATGGCTGACTAAACTTCCAGATTTGGCATCATAAGGCCAAAACTCAGGAGTCACACCCAGAAGCTTGATGCAGGCTTGATTGTGGCAGGTTCAGGAGGGGCTTTAGTTCTTTCTGTTTTAGCATAACAATGCTAAAAACCCGGTGGAACTCAGCACGCTGCAAGGTCTATAGCATTTCACATTTTTTTTTTTTTTTCCTTTGCAAGCTCAATCTCACAGAACTCAGGAGGAGAAAAAAAAAACCTGCTGTTTTTTCTTTTATCTCAAGAACATGGTGCAGGGGGATGAGGGCGGAGGTTGGGCAACACCGCAAGCTCCAAAATATAAACAAAAACAAAGAAAAAAACAAAAGAAAATCCAAACAAAATAAACACACACACAGAGAGAATGAACACCACCAGCTCATGAACTGAAAAAGAAGAAAGAAAAAAAAATACAGGCGATGATGGCTGGATTCAAAGGTGAGCTATGTCCTACATGAAGTACTCTGCTCAGATCTTTGACCCTTGTGCAAGTCCGGGGTGTGTGTGTGGGGGGGGGGCGGTGTTAAAAAAAAAACAAAACAAAACAACTAAGCTATCAAGTTATGGGGAATTTCAGGTTGGCAATCCGTGAGCCAGACACCCCTTCCCTCCCCAATTCAAAACAGTCACCACCACCACAAGTTTGGTGTGTGTGTGTGTGTGTGTGTGTGTGTGTGTGTGTGTGTGTGTGTGTGCAAGGCCAAGGAGAGCAAACTCGCCAGGGGAGGGGGAGAGGTGGTGGCGAGCATGGCCCTGCAACTAGGAAGCCCACTCAGGAGCCGGACCCCCATGGAGCATTTAACAAGGTGGCTAGCTGGGATCGCGTGTCACACTCACATGAAAAATTCGGGAGAGGACGGGTTGTCGCTGCTGGAGCCGTTTTCTCGGAACCCGCTGCTCACCAACTTCTCGTATTTCTCCTTGTAGGCGTCCCTTTCGCGCACCAGCCTGGAGATCTCCTGCTTGAGGTGGTCGACCTGCTGCAGCAGCTGGTTCTTCTCCGACTCCAGGACGTGTCTCTGCTGCACCCTCTTGAAGCGGCAGGACTGGGCATAGCCGCGGTTTTTCAGGGTCCGCCTCTTCTGCTTCAGTCGGATCACCTCCTCCTTGCTGACCCCGCGCAGCTGCCGGTTCAGCTCGCGCACCGACATGGTCACCAACTGCTCGTCCGAGAAGCGGTCGTCGAAGTGCAGGCCTCCCGCGGCATGGTGCGGGTGCAGGGCGCCCCCCGCCCCCGCCGCGCCCCCGCCGCCGCCGCCGCCGCCGCCCCCGGCACTGGCCGGGCCACCGCCGCCCGCGCCACCCGCGCCGCCCGCAGAGGCGGACGCGCCGCCCGCGGCTCCCGGGGCGCCGGCCGTCGGGTGGTGGTGGTGCCCCGTGGTGTGGTGGTGGTGGTGATGGTAGTGTGGTGCCGCGCCGCTCTGAGCGGCGGCTGCGGCGATCACGGCGGACACCACGGCGGCGGCGGGGCCCATCTCCTCGCCGCTGCCGCCCAGGGAGGCGCCGGCGCCGGCCCCCGCCGCTGCGGCCAGCTGCTGTGCTCCCCGCGCGTAGCCATCGAAGCCACCCTGGAGCTGGTGGCTGTTGCTGATGAGCGCCTCGACCGCGTCCTCCGGGCTGAAGCCCAGCGCCTCGGGGTTGAGCTGCTGCGGGTAGCCGGTCATCCAGTAGTAGTCTTCCAGGTGCGCCTTCTGTTCGCTGCCCGAGCCCGGGCTGGGCGCCGAGAAGCTGGGGGACGGGGGCACCGAGCTGCAGGGCGTGCTCATGGGGGTGGAGGACAGCGAGCCCCCGGCGATGAGACGGCCGCACTGGCTGATGATGCGGTCGGTCTCCACCGGTTCCTTTTTCACTTCAAACTTCATCAGATCGAAGTCATTAACATATTCCATGGCCAGGGGACTGGTGGGCAGGTCGGAATTGTTCATTGCCAGTTCTGAAGCCATCCTCCTGCCTCCGCCGCCGCCGCCGCCGCTCCGCCAGATGGGCTGCAGGAGAGGGGCCAGCGGGCTGTGCTGGGTGGCCAGCGGGTGAGCCAGCTTGCCGGGCTAGGGCGCTTCTAGCTCGCGCGGCGGTGGCTGTGGCCCGAAAGCTCGAGCGTGCACACACCCCCCGCCCTGCCCGCAGCCCCCCGCGCCCGCCCTCCCTCCCCCTGCTCACGCCAATGTGCTCTCTCTCTTTCTCTTGCTCTCTCTCTCTCTCCCGCTCGCCCTGGGCCCCCTCCTCGCCTGCTCGCCTCCCTGAGCTCGGATCCCGGGCGCTTCAGGCTCGGGAAGGTCCTCCGCAGCTGGCAGTGGCGGTGGCGATGACGGCGGCGGAGAGGATGCCGGAGGAGACCGGCCCGGTGCGCGGCGTCCCCGGCTCGCCGCTCCGCTGCGCGTTTTGCATAAGGAGGGCTCGCCTAAGCCGGCCGGACTGCAGGCGGGGCGCGCGCAGCTGCTGCTCCGGGCCTGGGTGGCGCGGCGGGTGGCTGTCCCGGAGGCGCGGGCCTCGGCACCGGGGTAGTTAACACTTCACGGTTTTCTCCTCTTCTGCCTGACTCTTATGATTACTATTATTATTTCTTTTCTCTCTCCGGATCCCTCTCGTGCGCGCGCTCTGTCTCTCTCACCCTCTCCCTCCGTGCAAAGTGCAAGACCGAGGTGCAGGCCGGCTGGAGGCAAGGGAGGGGGGAGTTTAGTTCTTTCTTGCCTTTTTTTTTTTTTGGTTTTGGCTTTTTTTTTTTTTTAAAGAAAAAAAAAGCAAGATTGCAAAGTCCTGGGCCAAGGAGAGGCCGAGAGCGAAAGGGTGGGGGGAGAGGCCGAGCGGACTAGCAGCCCGAGCTACAGCTCCAAGATGAAAAAAGATTTTAAAGCCTCTGATCCAGCGAGAAGAGTTTAAAGCAATTGCTGAGTTTTATAGCACCCGTGACGTCAGACTCAAATGGGAAATTGACTGGCACTCTCCTCCAATGGGAGGCAGCGAGAGCGGCCGCTATTAGCATAATAGTATAGAAACAAGGAAACTTTTCGGAGCTGTCAATCACAGCCCAATCAGCTGACTGTCAGCTGGGACAGGCTGGCTTAACCCTTGCGGCGCCGCTGCTCCGGTGCAGCCAGGGAGCAACATCCCCCACCCCCGTCCCGCGCGAAGTTTAGTGCACCAGGGGACAGACAGAGTTTGGTAAAAGGGCGGCTGGAATCCGGGAGGAC
The DNA here is from genome assembly GCF_049852395.1 of Peromyscus maniculatus bairdii. Taxonomy (NCBI): domain Eukaryota; kingdom Metazoa; phylum Chordata; class Mammalia; order Rodentia; family Cricetidae; genus Peromyscus; species Peromyscus maniculatus. The sequence continues at coordinate 48,990,261 of NC_134856.1, forward strand.
CCGGGAGGACGGTTTGCTTTTCTTCGGAGCTCGGGAGAGGCCTGCCCTGCTGAGCTGCAACTCTGGCGCTGCAGAGAGCCTCCTGAACACTCCTGTCCCTTGCCGGTCCCGCACCCTGACAAGGTGCATTCACTCCTCTTGCAGTTTTCGCTCTTTGATCTTCCTTCAGCATCCTCCGTGGCTCTTGAGGAGTGGGGGTGAGGGTACCTTCTTTCCCTCAATCTGATGCTCTGGGACCCAACTTGACTCAACTCTTTGTCCCTCTCCAAGTGAGGTGATCAGATGGGGGCGCCAAGGGTGCGGGGACCCAGAATGAGCTCTGTGCGCTGTGCGCCTGCCTGCCCTGGTTGTTTGGGTTTCGCGCGGAGAAGAAAGCCTCTATGATTCTTCTGCAAAACGAGGGGCCCGAAAGTGTTTGGGGACGTTCTATATAGTGACTAGCTGCCCGCTGGCATCTTAGACCCTTGGAGAGAGTGATAGGGCGGCTTTGACAGCAAGTTGATTCCCGGACGCTCAGAGCCGGCTCAGCAGGGCTCAGCCCTCAGGCTCCTGACTCTGGCTGGGAGTTTGGCTTCTGAGAATCATATTCATACTCATTCTCTCTTCTCTCCTCCCCCCCTTTTTCCCTCTCGTCCCCCCCCCCAAAGTCTCTCCTCTCTCCCCTTTACTATTCACCATCCTTTCCATTTGTAAAACCCGAACTATGCTTGTGACCCCCCCCAATACCATCCTCACCATTATGAAATGCAAACCCTGTTTATCTGGGTCCGGGGCGCCCTTTGCCCTCCCATCTCGTTTAATTATTTGGTATTTGGGACTTGGTGGTGAAGTGAGGGGAAACAATATCCCAGAGCCCTCCCTCTCGCCCCTCCAAGGGTTAAATTTTAAACCGCTTTCTTCTCTGGACAAGTCCGGAAACCCAGAGTGGGGGTGGGGTAGGGTTGTCCCCCCTCCCGTTACAAATGCTGATAACCGGTTCAGTTTTCTAGACGGATTCTTCCAAACCTATGTAAAAAATATGGGGAGGGGGTGGCAGAGAAAGAAAAAAGAAAAGAAACTAACAACTCTTTTCTAAGATTTTAAAGCGATAGGCAAGTCGGAAAGCGGAGATTGACTGGGGGAAAGCAAGGTTGTCTGAAGACGGGCTCACCTGCTTGGAAATTGGGACTATTGATTCCTTCGTATAAGGAAATGCATTTGATATTAATCGTATTTATTTTAACTCTATGGGGGGTGTCTGTAAGGGTGTACTAAAAAAAAAAATCTGAAAAGCCTGCAAAAGAATCCAGAGTAAAAACTATTGTTGGATTGAGCTGGTTTTTACCTCAACAGCGCCACCTTTCGTCAAAGGTTAGTTGAAAATTGATCTGTCTGGTTTTGAGAAAAGTGCGAAGACGCTGATTTCCCAGTGTCGGAAGAGGCAAGAAGGACAAAAAGCTAGTTGGACCACAGTGGCAGAACCCAACCTTGCAGGAAAGGGCCCTTCAGAAACTGCGAGAAGGTGTTGAAATATTTTTCTCTCTCTCTAATGACCCTCTTCGTTGCTTCGAAAGAGGTCCACAGACACAGTCCTTGAAGGATGTTATTTCGGCTGAGAGGCCTGTGCGTGTTGATGCCATGTAACAGGGCTCAGGCTCTTTCAAAGTGCCAGAAAGAAGGCTTTTCAACCAACTTTGACAATAGCTATAGAATGAAAGTTCCTTGTAACTCAATGATAAATGAGGCATCGCTCGGAAGCAAAACTATTGCAGTGGTTTGCAATCATTTATTTGAAAAGTAATTCCCAGAAAAACCTGACTTCTGACACTTAAGTCATATATTAAGCCAGTTTTGTGAACATTACACCTAAGTGTGGTCTCAAACCCTCCCACAGCATTTTTTTTAAATGGTTATAAAGAGGCTTTGGGGTTACTCATGGCTTGGAACAGCAGATTAGACTTCTGTTAATTTCTCATCAGCAAACTCTGGCACCCCTGCTGGTAGACACCCCTGGAGATGTGTAGAGACACCCTCATTCTAAAGGGCTTCCTCTGTTGGTATTTTCTAGACAAGCTGTTCGTTTTGCACTGTTTTGTAGAGTGATTGTTCATAAAGGTGGTTTTGGTTTATAGGAGTGCTTTGTTGGGGTGGGTGTCATGAACTGTGTTTACTTCCAGTTTGGGGGAAAAAAGTGAAGACTATGTCAGTATTTATGTGACCTAAGAAACTTCTCTCTTTGCTTTCCTCCTTTCAAACAATATTTTACCTGGTAATGAAGTTAAGGGATCATAGATAGTGTACATTCGAAGGAAAAGCTAGTGTTTAAAATCACATAAACGTGCTGGTTAGCTATGGTTTTTTAGGTCTTTCTAAAAATCACTAACCATAGATGCCTGATGTTTATGTGTCTAGGTAAAATAGGAATATGTCTTCAGAAATAATTCATTTTTATGATAATTTTTAGAATTTTCGGCATTGTTTTTGTTAAAAGCTGTGAAGTATAATCCTTGCACCCTATGCTTTGAGGCAGGAACATGGAGACTGCTATATATATAAATAAACATCATTTTATGAACAAAAATCGCTGATGATGGAGACCATGCCCTATAGCTCCATGACCACATACCCAATTGTCACAATTATACACCATTTCTAGACATTCAGGGAGCACATTTGGCCAGCTAACTGTATTATTATCTACACGTTTTTTTACGGTTTACTTTTCATTTTTGCTATTGTCAGCCATCACGTTTTTTCCCCTCTTTTTGTAGAGCCTTTTACATTTTCCCACTTTCATTTGAAAAAAAAGAGAGAGAGAGGAGAGGACAGAGTATTTTTTAAAGACATGTAGTCGGAGTGCTTTCGGGCTTTAGCTCTTAGGTCCCTTTTGGCCCCTCGGCATTGTTTTTTGATTCACAGGAGGTGTCTAAACATTTACAGTTTGCTGTGAGTGGCGTTTCTCTGATAACAATTGCAAGCTCTCATTTTAATTTAGTCCCATTCAGGTTTCTGATTCCCCACAATTATAGCAGGCCACAGTGCTTGCGACTTCTTTGCTAAAGCTGTTTGTTTCTCTTCTAGCCAAGTCAATCTAATCCAAATACAACATGAACCCCCTTCCCTCCCATATATACTTCAGTAATCTCAGCCAACTGTATACAGTGATTTAGAAACCACACGTTTGTCCTTATTGACCATTTCAAACCAGCAGCATTAAAGTTTCTGCAAGCAATGAATATTTATAAAATGGTTTGGATGGGAAGGAGGGCATCAGGCTGGTCATGCAAGAAGACTTGGGAACATCAGAAAGCACAACCATAACTCTGAGTCAATCTACCTATAGCTTCATGCAAACAGGGATGGAGGGGTAGGAGGCCCTTCATATCTAAATTGAAATATTGGAGGCTAAAAGGAATATATTTTTCCTGATTACAAGTTACTACCACTGATATATATCATGTTTACATCAGACCTACAGAATCTAAAGTGAACAGGGTGTAGCTAGCAGCTTCAGATGGCTTTGTTTATGTGCGAGCTGGTTTTATGGTGCTGAACTAACCAGTGTCCACTAAATCTCAGTAGGAAACAGAATCCATTGATCTGAAAAAGAGTTCTGGGGAGGACTGGAGTGATAAGGCATACTCGGTTCCTAGGTCTAGTGTTAGATAAATCCTTTTAGCCGTCTTCACTTAGCAGGGTAAGTAAATCACAGAGTGCTGTTAGCAGATTCATGGAAGAAAATTAATAGAATCAGACGAGATAATCTGATAAGGGTAAAATTGCTGAGGAAACAGTCTTGGCTGGCATCGGAGGGCGAGAAACAACAGTCTGATTACGAAGAGTTGTTATGAATAGGTGAGTTATGGGCTAAATAATCATCAGAGCAATTCAGTCTTTATTAATTTTTCTCTCTTTAAGCAATTCACAGTTGTAAGTTAGAGCCATTCTCTTTGAAGACACATCTTTTATAATTTTTATTAGAGGTAATTTATTATTTGCGTTACCTGTATTTACTTCATAATTGAACATTTTGCATTCAAATTTATGTAATGCATTATGCCTGAGAATATATTTCTGCCTGATTAGCATAAATAGTCACTTCATGAATTACTAACAAAGTTTATCTTAAAATATAGGTTTCTTTTTATTAAGCGGAACACAAACATATGTACAATAAATTCAAATCTTCTTTTTTTTTTTCTCGTGCAGTTAGAGAAAGCCGAGGGTAGACAAACGAGACTCACAGGCTTCCTTCCAAGGGTAACACTCAGAAGGGGGACTGTGGGGAGCAGAGGGGGAGGACGGCAGGAGGCTCTTGGCTCTTCAAACAATGCTAAGGTTATTTATTGGAGGATGCTCACCAGAAGCGTGGGTTCTCATCAAACAGCAAATATATTCATGTCTTCTGTCTGGGACGGCGAGGACTGTGAAAGCAAATTAGTAGTAATGACAGAGTTTGGGGACTTAGCTTATTTTATTCCTCTTTTATTTGTTTTCGGCTCCTCACCCTTCTTCCTTAGACTATCAGCACATGGCCTTTCATGGTTTACACGAATTGTGGAAAACTCTGCTGTTCTCTGGGTTGATGTACCAGGTTTGGCTTATCTTTCTTCCTTTTCTGCACCCAGCAGACCCCAGGCGTGGCCTGGCAGATGGAGGCTTTAATTTAATAAATTGCTTTGGGGACACATGACTACCGGAATGAAAGGGTTTCTCTGGGTTTCAGACAGTAGGCAGAGATGTAAAATGCTGAAGCGCGTCTCCCTGATCCTGACATTCCAAATTAACAGATTTCCACACTTGACTCTCTTTTGCCCTTTCTTTTCTCAAGGCAGAGCCATTTCCTTAGATTTTTCTCCCCTTTTCCCTTCAATTAGAGACTGCTTTTTCTCCATCCTTGTATTTTCGTCCCTTTTGATCCCGTTCTCACTTACATGGGGAAGGGAGGAATTTGGCTCCAAAGCATTCAGTCCTTCAAAGATTTTTATTGTCTTCAACTTAAACTGGATTTTAAAAAAAGCAGGGGATGGGGTGGAGAGAGACTATAGGGTGCATACACTGATAAGAAGAATCCTTAGGCAGGTCATGCCTTTCTTGGTTGGTTATTCAGGACACCTTTGTGATGGGGTCAGCCATGTGAAGCGCTGTTCATCTCATCATGGGGCACTCCACGCCCCTTGTTTCAGAGGCATTTAGAAGACATTCAACCTAAATACGAAAGGCAGTTAGAGCCTAGAACAACTGGGCTTCTATGCACTAAACTTGTTTCTGATTGTCTTTGGCTGGGGCCTGAGGTAAGGGGTCCTTTATAGTTCTGGTTTGTATGGCTGTTTCTGGGTGCATCATGGGGGCCCTGGAGCTTTCTCTTATGCTGCTCTGTGAATGTCACCCAGTGATAGCCCCACAGCACCTGCCTTGGAAGAGGGTGCTGCATCCCCACTCAAATAATAGCTAAAGTTAGATTGATAGATTTGATCACACTTTGTCACTTTTATAGCTTTTGTGTGCATTCTTTGTTGACAGTGTTTAAGTAGAAATAAGACATTGAACAAAAGAACTGCTAGGCTTCATTTCCACCCCAGGCCATAGACCTTGTCTTTGGGTGTCAGGTTCTGTCATAGTTAGGGTATAGGAGTCTGGGTTTTACAGAACGGAATCACAACATGGACATAGGTCCTTCCTGGTGTTCTCTTCAGAATGCATCCATGCCAATCTCAAAGCAGACCCTGAGTGTTTCTCTGCTTGAAAGCAGAATTTACCTAATGAAATCCCATTTGAGGTGACCGTGTTCCGAGATACCCAGTTTAACACTTTTCCAGTGGGTAGGCCAGATGTGGCGCCAGAGGCTGCCGTGGCCCACAGAAACATACATGTGAGCTTCTTTTCGAACCAGAAGAGAGGAATATTAATTTAGCTTGGGTTATAACTGCTACCACAGTGGTGTAAACATAAAGTATATTATTTTTTGTTATAGAGAGGGATTCAATGGAAGCTGGGAGTCCACATGCAATTCCAATGTCTTTGGTTGCCTCCAATGATGGATGATGAGGGTCTCACCTCCTGTCAAGTTTGCCTTCTATCCTGCCCATCCATTTTTTTCAAGAGTTTCTGAGGTCATCAAAATGCTGATTGTTGGACCAGGAAGATGGCTTAGTGGGTAAAAACACTTGGCTATGCAAGCTTGATGAATTAAGTTCAATCCCTAGAACTCACTGTGAAAAAAAAGAACTGGCTCCTGAAGATTGTCTTCTGGCCTCCATGGGTAAGTTGGGCATGTGCATGCCCCTACATGCCACAACACACACACACACACACACACACACACACACACACACACACACACACACACACCCTAATATTAAATAAAAAATTTAAAAATGCTTTGTGTTTTTCTCTTTTAGAATAGGGTCAACTTCCTCCCTACATATTAGTCTTCAGGCTGCTAGCATTTGTACCTGTATTCTGCCTTTAGGAGCCATGTCCCCTGGTTGCTGATTCCCAAGTAGGACCACATGATCACTGCTGCACTGTGAGTATTCAAGCTCCAGAGCCAAGTCCAATTGCCCAGACAACCTTCCCATCACATAGCAAGTGTGACACTCAGCCTCCCTGGTCACAGCATGCCTGCTCTTACTGTACACCAGCATTTCTCAAGCATCTCCGTCAGACACACAACTCCAGGGATTGGTGTCACATAAGTATTATGATGGACCTAGGCCCAGGGCCACTTCTTGCTCTTTGTTGCAGAGTATTATTTTAAGGTGTGTTACTTTTGTTTATGTTGCATTTGTTTAACTCTGTGAAGCTGTGTAACTGTGCCTGTCTAAAACACCTGATGGTCTAATAAAGAACTGAACGGTCAATAGCAGGGCAGGAGAGAGAGATAGGTGGGGCTGGCAGGCAGAGAGAATATATAGAAAGAGAAATCTGGGAGGAAGAGGAGAAAAAAGAGATGGAAGAGTGAAGAAGAAAGGAGCCAGAGAAGGAGGAGAACATCAGGGCCCAGCCACCCAGCTACACAGCAAGCCAAGGAGTAAGAGTAAGATAAACAGAAGTAAGAGAATGGGAAGAGCCCAGAGGAAAAAGGTAGACAGGATAATTTAAGTTAAGAAAAGCTGGCAAGAAACTAAGCCAAGCTAAGGCCGAGCATTCATAAATAATAATAAGCCTCAGTGTGTGAATTTATTTGGGAGCTGGGTGGTGGGCCCTCTAAAAAGAGTAAAAACAAACAACAACATTTTGGCATTTCAATGTGGGCTGTATTTCCACAGGGCCCAATAAAGCTTTGAAAAAAAAAAAAAAAAAGATACGGCTCCTTTAAAAGTTTTGGCCAACAGTTTGTGCCAGTCAGCGAGCTCTTGAGCAGCCAGCCCATGAAGCAGGAACAAAAAACTAAGTAAAAACACCTGCCACAGCACAAGTGTCAGCATTCTAGAGCTCTAGGAAGGCTGAATGCAGTTCCTGGTCAGACAAACCTCTGACCAACCTCGAGTTTCACACTTGGCTTTCATGACCTGAGAAGCAGTGAGACGCAGCCCCGAGCTGAGTGCTTGGAGAATCCAGGTGTGCCTTAGCAGTCTAAAGTTTGCTCATGTCATCAATAAAGACTAGAGATACTCAGTAAAAGAGATCCATGGAAAAACCTCTAAAAAGGTGTGTTTAATGATGTGTGTAGGCTTAAGAAAGGAAGAAAAAGGGTATAGTCATAAAAAAATTGAATAGTTTATAAAATAAAGTCTTTAAGGAGGGAGTAAAAGAAAAAAGCCAGGTAAGATGGGAAATACACAGGTAACCTGGATCCTGTATGTTATTGGTTGATTTTGAATTTTTTTGATTGTTGAAAAGCAAAGGACACCTGCAAAGTGACCTGGAATTGAAAGAGGGACTGTTGAAATAAATTAGCCTATATACTTTAAGAATTTCCTTAACTTTTAAAAAGTCAAAAAATCTATTTGTCAAGGCTGGGCGATGGTAGCACATGCCTTTAATCCCAGCACTCAGGAGGCAGAGCCAGGTGGATCTCTGTGAGTTCAAGGCCAGCCTGGTCTACAGAGCAAGATCCAGGACAGGCACCAAAACTACACAGAGAAACCCTGTCTCGACAAACACACACACACACACACACACACACACACACACACACACACACACACACACATATATATATATTTGTCAAAAATTCTTTGGAGTTTTGTTCCCACAGGAGATGAGAGGCTGTGGATTCCATCAGGGTTAGTATAGATCAGGTTTGATTAAGTGAGACCTCCTGAAACTTGACAGGTGATATCAGCAAAGGTGACTTCTGGTCTTTTGAAGACTTGGTCATGATCTTAAAATTTTCTCTCAGGGACCCTAAAGATACTTTGTCCACAGACATCAGGAAGCGGTATGAAGAAAAGTACACCCACATTCCCAAGAGTTAGGGGGTATGGGTGTTTTTCAGTTATTTGATGGGTTATGGATATTTGTTACAATTTAGGGGAATATAGAATACTGATGTAAATTTAAAGTTATTTTTTTACACTGTATATATGTTTCTAATCTTGTTTAAAGGATTTTTGTATATTGAAAAAATTTAAGGTTATTTTTGTTACAACATATTGTATGTGTGTTTCTGTTTTTGTTCAAGATATTGTGCCTATGCAATCCATTTAGAAATGTAGGGTGAAGTTGTAGTTTTTGAAAGCTATTCTTATTAACTACATAGGATAATCAGGAAACATAGATTAGTTGTTAGTCATTTATAACCAATTTGTAGATATGTTAGATATGCTTTCCAGATCACATAGAGATACATTTTAGATAGATAGATGGTCTTCAGACCTTTCAAAGACCTATAGAATATGGCATTTAGAATGTTTTGTTAACTTAGTTTTTTATGACAATGAGACCCATCTACTCCTGGCAGCACCAATTTACTTCAGATATGATGGGCATTGAAGAAACTCCTCATGGAGTTTGCTTTCAGTGTGGCAAGGTTAGCCACCAGACAAAGAAACTACTTTTTTTCTGGACTGCTTGACGATGTGTTGTGCAAAATGCGCATGCAGAACCCACAGGAAAGTGACTGCTGAACTTTGCCAAAATAAGGCAGGATGGTCCTTCAGAGTTCCTGCTTCATAGAAGAAACTGCCAGATATTCTGCAGGACATAGAGGAAAGTGACTGCTGAAGTTTGTCAAAACAAGGCAGGACAGTCAAAAATTCCTACTTCATAGAAAAGTCTGCCAGATACTCTAGGCCTATAGGCTGAAGATGGATGCTACAATGTTGCAGAGGAACTTTGGGTGACTGTCCAGGCAGCCAAATGTCTCTGTTGTGAGATAATATTATATCCTTCTGGGTCACTGTTGGAGTTGAACACTAGATAGTTATAGCATAATTTCTCTTAGTTATGATAGACAGTTAGTTAGATGTAAAACTTTGGATTCACTAAGATAGGATAGATAATGCATTGTTTTCTATGAATATGCTAACTACAAATGGAAGGAATATTATGAATGTAATCCTTACTTGGTAATTGTTATTGTATATAGTCTTACTATATTTAAGTTAAAACCCTTTCATTTTTTATTTAGACAAAAAGGGGGAAATGTTGTAGAATATTATTTTAAGGTGTGTTACTTTTGTTTATGTTGCATTTGTTTAACTCTGTGAAGCTGTGTTACTCTGCCTGTCTAAAACACCTGACTGGTCTAATAAAGAACTGAACAGCCAATAGCAAGGCAGGAGAGAGAGATAGGTGGGGCTGGCAGGCAGAGAGAATATATAGAAAGAGAAATCTGGGAGGAAGAGGAGAAAAAAGAGATGGAGTAGTGAAGAAGAAAGAAGTAGCCAAAGAAGGAGGAGAACATCAGGGCCCAGCCACCCAGCTACACAGCAAGCCAAGGAGTAAGAAACAAAGAAAGATATACAGGAATAGAAAAGGAAGAGCCCAGAGGCAAAAGGCAGATGGGATAATTTAAAGTTAAGAAAAACTGGCAAGAAACTAAGCCAAGCTAAGGCTGGTCAATCATAATTAAGAATAAGGCTCTCTGTGTGATTTATTTGGGATCTGGGTGGCAGGCCTCCCCCAAAGAGTAAAAAACAACAACAATACGTCTTCTATATGTCCCTTCATGTGCTCATAGCTTTGGCCCTACACAAAGAAATGAACAGCAGTCCCCTGAAGGCTCCCGCTTCTTCACTCCAACCCTCTCCTTGCTTTCCCGTGTCTCTTTGGATAAGAATGTGTTCTTGATTAGTTTTAATTGGCTTACCACCTTTGAGTCAGCTGCAAATGAAATTCATGTTTTTTTTTTTTTTTTTTTTTTATTAATAACTTAACCTGTCTGAACCAGATCAGTATACCCCAAGTGTTGGAGACTGTACCTAGGAAATGTCTAGTGTAGGCTGGGGCCAATGGAGAGCTGCACAAATGGTTGGCTCTCTGAGGTTCTTCTCACTCTGCTGAAGTGCTAACAATAAAGGGCCAAAGTCCTGGGCTTCCCAGGAGAGACTGTCCCTCCCTAATCCCTCAGTAACTGCAAAAGTGATCCATTGGGTCATTCAAATTCCTTAGTGGACATTTTAAACTGACACAGCTTGTTTGATAATGTGTGTGTGTGTGTGTGTGTGTGTGTGTGTGTTTGTGTGTATACATTTGCATCTGTCCAGATGCCTATGTGTGAGTGTGCAAATGTGCATATGGAGACTATAAGACAACCTTCACTTTTATTCCTCAGGTGTCATAAGATTACTTTCTTTGCTGTTGGAGACAAGTTTTATTTTATAATTTATAAATTAAAAAAATGGGAGTATATTTTATATGAATACTGCATTTATATTATTTTCTCCCCTCCTCTCCCACTTCCAACTCTTCCCATACCTCTTCTTCTTAAGTACATGGCCTCTTATTCTTTAATAATTGCTGTTTTACACACACACACACACACACACACACACACACACACACGAATACCACCTGCTGAGATAATTTGCTATTGTTCATATGTATATGTATTTAGGACTCCCTGCATGGGACTGGATAACTGAGCAGGGGCTCAATCCCTGGAACAGACTGATTCTCCCTCTCTCAGCCCCATTAATTGTTTATAGGGTTTATTATTGCTTGGGAACTTGCCAAGTGGGCTAGACTGACAGGCCAGTGAGCCCCAGAAATCCATCTGTCTCCCAACAAGCATGTGCTATTTTGCATGGACTCTTTTAAAATGTGGGTTTGGGGGAAAATCAAACTCAGGTCCTCATGCCTGCATGGCAGGTACTTTTATAAGTGAGCTACCATCCTTGCCCTATTGTGGTCACTTCAGTCAGTTGCTCCATCTGGGTGTCAGACATGTATCTTGTCGATGGATTATAAAACGATTTTTGTTTTGGGTGGTGCAGGTAAAGCTTTCTGTGAGAGCGTAGATCACTAGGTAACTTCCACATTTCACACCAGCCTCGGTTTTCATAGTCAAAATCCATAGCAGTTGTCCTAGATTGGGACTCCCAAAATCTAATAACAAATAGCTAAAACCTGGAAGAGCTCTGTGTGGGTAACAGAGCTTACCGGAGATCCATTCTTCCCTCTCTGATTTTGCTTTTGCTTAGATCACCAACTTTCCTGCCTTTTCTTGATGCCAATTTCGAGGGCAGGAGGCTCCAAGGTATTTTCTGGAATGGAAGAGCTCTGAGTGCCATGTGTCTGCCTTTGAATGCAGCTTGTTTCTCTGTTGATCTCTTAAAGGAACCTAAATGTGCAGTTTTTGCAAAACCCTCCCCTCTGAGGCTCATACCTCCACTCCTTTTTCAGAGAGAGCAGCAAACAGCCCCTAAGTTATTTATGATCTATGTCTGGTTTGTGCCCAGGAGAGTTTGGTACAAGCTGGTCAGCAGACCTGACCCTGGATCCTTGGGGCCCAGGAGAAAGGAGGGAACTCTTCAGAGAAGTACCCATGCCTTTGATCCCGAGGAGCTGTGAAACAGGGGCAAGGTACAATTGGTGACTCTGATCATGAGACAGTACTCTGGTAGGCTAGGATACAGAAGGGGTGGAGTAGGGGCTGGGAACACTGTCTTCAAGGCCAGTGCTCATGGTGCATGCCTTCCCCCAGCAAGGCTTCTGGCTGACTTCCTCCAGCTCCTCTTTCAGGCTGCAAAAGGACTAGACTGGCTACGAATCATGCTGGGTGACACCGTGGGCATGTCCCCACTCTAGCCCTCCAAAGTTCATTGTGGGACAGGTAACCAAAGTGGCCACCCATAGACAGGATGAACCACCATGGAACGTTCATAGGTGACAATGACCAAGTCAAACAGACTGTCCTTGAGATCACCAGCTCGGTGGGGTCTGAAGGGCAGGGCCACACCTCATGTATCTCCAAGCTCAGAAGCAGCTGGTTTAAGCAAACATTATTCTGAACATTGGGTTGTACCATGGCAACCAACAACCTCATGGATTTGTAAGCATCACCAGCCGGCTACTTCATAGACCTAGTGTGAATCCTGCTTTTCCTGGGGCTGAGGATTCTACGTAAAAATCCCGATAATCCTAGGGCAAGTGTCCTACCTGAACCTCAGTCTTTTCCTCAACCAGAGGTAGACAGGGGCTTTATGAGTATGACATACACAGAAACCAAGTACTTGGCATTGTGCCTGCTGTGTGGGGTATGAGCAGGAGCATGCACATTCTTTCAGTGTGTGCCAGGGACTGCATATGTTCTGTCTACAGCAGTTCCCAGTGTGGACCTCAGAGAGTACACTAGAACTTGGAAAAAGGCTCTCTCTCTCTCTCTCTCTCTCTCTCTCTCTCTCTCTCTCTCTCTCTCTCTCTCCTCTCCTCTCCTCTCCTCCCCCTCCTCTCTTCCCCTCCTCTTCCCCTCCTCTCCCTCTCCTGAACTGAGGATCTCACTCACCTGGAATTTCATGCACTCTGCCTTTCCTGCCTGCTGTCCTAATTACTAGCTCATGTCGATCCTTCCTTGGCTCTTAGGGTTCTATAAAAAGAAGCCTTACCAAGTCCTCTTGAATAGTGCCTCCCAACAGGTACACAGGGAAGACCTTGGCCTTGTGTTCTCATGGTGTCTTGTTAGCTTCTTATCCCAGTGAGCCCCTGGAAACCTAACTAACAGAACAATTCTTGCCTCTTCTCTTCATAATCCCACCATAAGTGCTTAGTATATAGTAAGTATTCAAGACATGCTTATTAAGTGAGTGACTACATGACCACTCTGATCTTGCATTTAAAAAAAATTCTAACCAGAATGTTGCAGGAGAGACAACTTGATAAGTACAGGGTAGCCAGCCACTCTGCTATAAGACAGTTTTGGCATTCACTGTTCATCACTCTGACTGGCCCATGCCTCAGTCAGCAGAATACTTACTGGTTCTTTGCATAGCCTACATCTTTCCAAGGTGGAATGGGCTGGAAAGTATGGTGGAGACGCACAGGTCCAGGAGCCAAGACAGAATGCCATCCAACTTGCTGGGATGCATGGTTAGGTGCAAGGAGGGATGTGCTGAAGCATCTGGGTGTATGTTGCTGTGAAAGCCCTGCTCCAGCTTTGCGTCATAGCTGCTTCCCTGGGGCTTCGAAGCACAGACACTATTTTGTAATCCTTCTTTAGTAATACCAGGCCTGTCCCCATTTCAACACGCCCAGATCCTGCCCATTCCTTCAGGCATGGCTTACGGGCAGTGTTGCACCCAAAGCTCTTAGCATCTGCCATGCATTTGATAAAGATGAACACTGTACCAGCAGCTTAGCTTCCAAAGGTCCCTAGGGTGCTAGCTCTGATACTCTCAGGAGCCACACAGTATAGCTCTAGGAAGCATCACAGAATCACAGTCAGGTAGGACTGGGAGTTTTGGTGTGTGATCATGGAGGTGTTGTCTAAGTGCCTTTCCAGTCTCAGGGTCTCTCTATGTGTAAAGCAATGCCATGCAGCCATCAGACTGCGTGGGCTCAAGGAAAAGACTCAAAGGATCCAAAGCTCTAGAGACAGAGCTGCACTTGGGCCTGGCTGGGGACAGGCATCATGTGCTATCATTGGAGTGACTTCTATCCATCTATATGAACTCCAGAACAGGACTTCATGTGATCAAGATGGGGAGGGCACTCTAGCCCTAAGTCCTCCAAGGGTGTGTTTAGAGAGTGAGTAGAGACCTCAGTGAGGGTCATCAAAGCCATGGTTTGGGTGCCAACAGCCTGGCTGATTTGTTGGGTCATATGCACATCTCTGAGCCCGACCTCATGGCAAAGTGATGACATGTCAGATTGGCTCAGACTTGGACTCAGAAAGTGGGAGGGACCGCGACCTGGGGAACATCTGAGCTTTTCTCAGGGAGCCAGAGGAACTGTATCCTAAGTGACCTGATGGAGCCAGCCACCAAATTAAAACATTACTAACAGCCAGCAGGCACCTGATACTCACCAGGCCTTGACCTCGCTTTGAACTCATTGGGCAGTCATAGTAGCCCTATAAGATTTATGTTAATACTGCTCCTTTCTAACCATCTGACCAAGGACAAAACTAAGGGACTCCCTGGTTTCCCTATAGGTACCCCCCTCAGAGGGTTTTTCCTTACATCATGTGATGAGTGAATAGTAGCTGTTATGAGTCCAGACATGGCTGCAAAGTTCACACTCTTAAAATCCTTTATAATCTATCGTGAGGAGACAGTCAAGAAAGCAGATAGAAAATCCGGAGTAGAACATGACCTGACATGACAGTTTGCAGTGTAGACTCATGTAAATCGTGTAATAGTTTATGAGATGGTACAGTAAGAGGTCATGGCCATACCGCAGCAGGCAGTGGTGAGAGGTCCATTTTGGTATGGGGCTCAGAGAGGTACCCAGGGAGCCTTGGCCAGCTGACCACATGACTTGTTTTATGTGCACAGCATGAGTCCTTTGATCTGAGACCCTTGTTCCTGCCACCACAATACAGGATTGTAACATCCCTGTGTTACAAGAAAAGTAAAGGCCTCAAGGAGTGGGAAGGAAGGAAGAGCCCAAACCCTGGCATTTCTTTCGCTGATGGTGCGTGTGTAAGGGTGCCAGGCTGGCCCCATGCCACTGCCCCTGTCTTCCTGGATGCTGTTGGTGGGAAAGGTCTGGAAAAATCTACCTTATAGGCAGGAAGAAAAGGACTGGAGGACACACAACAGGTTTTAGGTCCTCTCCCTCTTTGTAAAAATGTTCTTCATCTTTTTTGGGAATTTGCAGAACTGACCCCAAGTTGGTACCAGTGCCACACAAACATGTTTTGCTCTGACTGTTGGGTTTGGCTGAGCAAAATCAGGGCAGGGAGTTCAGTCAGTGACGTGTTAGCCACGCAAGTGTGAGGATCTTAGTTCGATCCCCAGAACCCATGCAGAAAGCTGGGTCTGCTTCTTTGCTTGTGGAATCCCAGCACTGGAAAGGCAGAGATGGGTGGGTCTCTGCAGCTTGATGGGCAGCTAGGCTAGCCTGCTTAGTGAACTCTAGGTTAGTGAGAGACCCTGTCTCAAACAAGATGAATGATACCTGAGAAGCAGTACCCAGGGTTGACCTCTGGCCTCCATAAGAAGGTACACACAGTACGCACACATACTCACTGATATATCAGCCTGAACGTGGACACACACACACACACACACACACACACACACACACTCACACGCGCACACACACACACACACCCCACACCACACGCATGCTTTGTTTTTTACTTATTGATAGAGTTGGTGATCTCTTCCACTATCTCAAGGCACAAATATCAAGGTAATAAATAACCCTACATTTCTTCACTTCCCTCCTGGCTCTCATCTTGGAGTTGTGAGGCCCTTAACCAAAGCATCAGCATCCTTATAGAATTGCTTCTGAAATCAGGTTCCCATCGGATCAGAACTGCTGACATCTCCCTCCCTCTACCATCCTGGTATGTAATCCTTGTGTGATTTCAGGTACCTGTAAGTGACTCAGAGTGGAGTCACTAGTGCAACACCCACCAACTTTATTGGAATTTACCGTCAGAGAGGTCTGTTCCCCCAAACGGAGCTGCAAGTAGCTGTAGTGCCGGTCCTTCCTGGCTATTGCACAAGTCCATGCATTTTGTTTGCTTTGGAATTGCATCCCAAACGTGTGCAGAAGCATGTGTTCGCTGTCCATTTTATATGCCTCAGGGAAGAAGGGTTCAGAATAAAGTTATTGGAAAGAGAAACTAAACCTTTAGAAATGTTCCCTCCATGGATAGCATGTACATCTTCCCCATATCATCAGGGTGATTTGGTAGTGAGGAGGATGTTGGCACAAAGCAATAATGAATCCTCTCTTTAGAGAAGATGCAGGAGATGGAGAAGCAAGTCCATAGTAATTCAAACTGAGAATCTGGAAAATAGCCTAAAATATATGTTCTGGTTCCTACAACAAATGAATGGTCTAGAGAAGAAGAGGGGGTGATGGGTAACAGGCAAGTGGTCAAGGACTAAAGTAGACATTCTTTTAGGTCTGAAAGAAGGATCTTGAATCCAGAGAGGTTGCAGCAGTGGTTTGAAAGTGGCTTTTTTGAGAGAGACGAGGAGCAAGAATCAGCCTTCCCTTGTCTTTGGTTTTACTTTTCTTCAGTTCCAGTTTGTAGGCCTCCTGGATCTGGAACCGCTACCTGGAAAGCATGAGAAATAAAACATCAGTGAGTTTGCAACTGTACACCATTCTGAATAACAGAATGAAATCTTGAGGCACCCCACTTCTTCCCACCTAGAATATGAATCATTTTTCCTCTCAGTGTGTCTGCACCATGTGTGCTACCCAAGCATTAGACACTTAGTTGCCATTGGTTACCAAATGGGTGATCTCAGTCTTTGGGTACAGGGTAAAGTGCTATCTCTGGTTTCAGATACCCACTGGGGGTCTGGAATGTCTCTACCTGTAGATACTGATGTGAGGGCATCAGAGGATACTATCGTCTGCTTCTCATCTGTTATCAAGTTCTGCAGTGGTACCTACAGATCCCAGGTGCTCCCTGGCAGGTGCATCTTAGCCCATCCTCCTCCTTGTCAGACTGACAGACTCATATTTACTTCTGGGAGAAGTCCCTCCTCGGGAGGTCTTCCTTGTGTGTTTATTGCCAAGCAGCTGACACACCTCCTCTCTGTTCAGTAGACCCCCTGGCTTGGCATTTGTGACTGACCATACAGTGTAACTGAAGATGTATCTCAATATTTAAAATGCTGGAGTGAAGGTTCCCATGTAGTTATAAACAATAGCCCAGGTATATCTGGGGGATCCTTTACCAGCCTCTCTCAAGCCTCATATATTACGTTGCAATTGTACAATAGTACAAGCCAGGAATCTGGCATTGTTTCAACCATCTTAACATGAGTTTCATGTTCTCCCCCACTGCCCCCGTGTGTGTGTAGGTATGTGTGCCTATTTCTCTTCTTGTGATTTTGCCAAATTGTGTCTATCCCAGTCAAGACACAAAGCATTCCCTCATCTTGGTTCTGGCTAATTCTCTCCACAGTTATCCCTTTACTCCTAATCTCTGCACTCTGTGAGTGACTGGAGCAGGATCTCAGGTTTGATGCCTGTGTCCTGGCTCCAGTTGAATCAGATCCCAAGCCCCAGGGGGGCCTGCATGAATAGGAATAGGTTGGGTTGGAATTCTCTCAGAGGAAGGGATCTGGAAATCCAGAACTCTTTCTGGAAAGATTTCCCTGCAATGGGAAAAAAAAGCATTCAGAGCACAAAGCACCAAAATGCAGATCGGAGTGCCTTTCCCATGACAGAAGATTGTGAAGACCCCAACTATGATTACCCAGAGGATAACAATGCCTTTGCACTATCTTGAAAAGCCACTTGTTCGGTGATCCAAACCTGCTTCAAGGAAGGCATAGATTCACTCCCGTGTGAAGTCAGAGAGGGGGCCACCTCATCTGGACCTGACTCCTTCTGCTTTATTTGTCTATGAGGATGGGCCTTGAGGTCAGGTGTTTATTGTGGACTCATCCCAGGCTTACTTGCCACCAAGGCTCTCTCATAGAAGTTAGCTCCCCTTGAAACTAGTAGTGATTCCACCCATAATGGAAGCATTCTACATACCAGGACTGAAATGTAGATGGAGGTGAGCAAGGAATTGGGAACACTCAATGTAAGGCTCCGCTTTCCTCTTCTCTACACTATATCATGATGAGCCTTGAAAGACGTTCTCATGCACAGTTCCCTGGCTCCATTCTTGGGTTCCAATCTACTAATTTCAGAGACTTTCTAGAGTCACAGTGTCCCTCTTGTGCATTTTCATGAGCTTGCTCTATGCACAAAGCCACCCCAGGAGACTCTGGAGTACCAACACTTTGACGATTAGACAATAGTCAAGTGGGTCAGACAATGCTGAGTTCATCCCAAGTCTCAGACTTGCAAAGGAATGACCTGTTGGTGTATTGTTGAGATCACAAGTCACATCTTCACTAACTGGCAGCTTGTTGTCTGTAAGGCTTTGTGATAGTCTCAAAGAAAAGGGTTAAAAAGGTTTTTATCTCTGTATCATTTCATCCGCTGTTTATCTACCCATCCACCCACCTTCTTGGTCTTTTGTCTTTCTGTTCATGTGTCTACTCATTTGTACATCCATCTATCTACCCACCCACCCACTATCTATCTATCTATCTATCTATCTATCTATCTATCTATCTATCTATCCATCCATCCATTTCTCCATCCTTCCATCCTCCTGCCCATTCATCTACCGATCCTGCAGGTCTTTTTTCTATCTTTCTGCTTCCTCATCTATCCATCTGTCCATCCACCTCGCCAATCATTACTATGTACAGAATGTAGCAACACTTTAAAAAGCTCCACAGGAATGTGAAAATGACATTAGCCTAAAAGTCGCTTTTGAACTTCTTTGAAATATCTTCCAGACACAGCTTTTTCCCTCTTAGGACTAAGAGAACTAACCCTTTAGGATACACGTGGAGTGGGTTCATAGTGACACCCCCCAATAATATTCTTTTCTTCCTTTGTTAAATAATATATTATCTTGAAACTCTGAACAGAAAGTTAAACTATTGTGGATATGTTCCCCCATGCCCAAGGTCTGTTACATTTTGTGGTGGTGTTTTTCAAAAAGTGAGACTCTCATGTGATATGTATGTATGTACAGATAATTATATACATATACACATATATTTATGTGTATATACACATATGTGTATCATTTTCTTAATGCCTACTCAGATTGTCCAAATATTGAATGTACTGTCATTACCCCATCTTACCTATAGAATAATACAGAATCTCCTGGGAACCCTTCTGAGTGTTCCTAAGGCTTCACTGTGATGCCCACATATCAGTGATGGAAGTCCCGCTCAGTGGCTTATTGTCCTTGAGCTTCCTGTCTTTCCACGAGAACCAACCAATTTGAGTGGAATCTAGCATTCTCATAAAGGTGTAAAGATGTGTTCTGAACCCAGGCCATGGGGCAGAGTGCATGCTAAAACAATTGTCAAATGAGCTGGTGATGAACACCCCCATCATTTTTCACTGTTCCAATCTCCTGAAACTACTAGGGATAAAATCATGCCTACTAATTCCGACTCCTTCCAATGCTGTGCCCTGTTCTAACTGCAAATGCCTTTATTGCTGAGTTCTTGCCTGTAGAGGTTTAATACAACATTCTTATATTACAGGTCAGGATGCTAGGAAGAGGAAAGCAGGGATATGGAGACAGGGAAGAGCAAAGTCAGGGATTAACCCTGTGCTCAAATTGGTATCCTGTTGAGATAGAGAACAGAGACAGAGATACTGGGATGAGCACCTGAGGCGCTGAGACAACTGGTTCTGTGTGATGTACTATGCTTCACAATTTATGGGGATGAGCCAGGGAAGGCTAGGGCCCAGAGCATGGATCCCTACATAAGTTATAGAGTCTAATAGACCCGACACACATTCAGCACTCAGGCTTCATACAGCTTGGGAGAGGCAGTGCTTCCGTCTTGTCTTAACTAATCCCCCAATAGTATAGATTTCTTCACAGATCTATGTAATGGATCCAATGATCAGGCAGGCCAGACATGATGCTGCATGCATATATTCCTAACACATGGGAGGTGAGGACAGGAGGATTAGGAGTTCAAGGCCAGCTTTGGCTATGCAGTGAGTTTGAGGTTAGACAGGGACTCAGAAAATCATCCCAGCTCAAAAAGAACAAAAAATGACACCCAAGGGACTTTCAGAAAGCATCCTTCCAGCTCTCCAGGCTTTTCTTACTCATCAGAACAATGTCAGCATTTTGTTGAAGGGTCACAAAACTTACTCAACTAGAAATCTACTGTCTGCCCATCCATTCATATTTTTTCAAAACTGTTTTCATGACCAAGTGTGGCAATGCCTCTCGTAACTTCTGGTATAGGATAGCCATTAAAACCAGCAATGCTGGCTCTCTCCAATTCCAATATACCTGCAGGAGTATTATCTCTACAGGAGAAGCTGTTCATTTTAATGGAGTCACATATCCATCTGTAGTTTGTTAGGGGAGATACTGACTTGTAGCATGAATCTTAAAAGTTCTTATTAATAAAATCAAACCTGAGCCAGGTATCGGGGTGAACTGGAAGATCAGAGAACCAGAACAAGCCACAACTACCTCACCTCGCCAGTTCCTCAGCTGGTCTTGTTTCCTCAGACTGGAGGGCTCTGAGTTATCATCCAGAATGGGTCTCAGCTGAACTGCTGCTAGAAGCCTGAAAGCTTAACCAGCCAAATGCTTAACCAGGCCAAATGCTTCTAGTTTCTGGTCCTCATACCTTATATACCTTTCTGCTTTCTACCACCACTCCCTGGGATTAAAGGCGTGAGTCACTATGCCTGGCGGTTTCCAATGTGGCTTTGAACTCACAGAGATCCAGAGGGATTTCTACCTCTGGAATGCTAGGATTAAAGGTGTGAATGCCACCATTTTCTAGCCTTGGTATCTAGTGGCTATTCTGTCTCTGGCCCCAGATAAGTTTATTAGGGTGCACAATATTTTGGAGAACACAATACTACCACACTGACTCCTGTTTAATTCCTTTGAAATGTCTTCTAGAAAAGAAAATCTCTTGCCCAAGCCCTAGTCGAGGCCAAAGTCCAAGATCTCCTAACTTTGAACTTATATTCTCTCCTGCCATCTGCATGGCCTCATTCTAAGCCACTCTGAGACATGGCTTACTGGTGTATGGCATGGGCTGCCTACATCTTAGGGAGGCTCCATGACAGGTGAGATCCATGCAGCGCCCAGCACCTGTGTGCTCCATAGACAGACACAGCTACTGCTGTTGTTTTTAATCCTGAGCTTTTAGGTGGGGATTAATAGAAACACGTGACTCAGCTTGTTTTGCTTCAGAGAACCGGAAGTTGAAGCCTGCTCCACAGAGGAAGTTTTGTGGTTTAGAAAAGGAGAGAAAATTATATACCCAAATGACCTTTTCCCCTAACTGTTGTGCAGCACACAAAACTCATTAGCCAGGCCCTAATTGGGTTGGAGTTGGAGTTTAAAGGGGAAAGTTACTCAGTGAGGATATGACCCTCTACATTGCAGACAGGGTCCTCTACTTTACTTGCTCTCAGTGACTTCTGTATTAAATTTGTTCAGTTTTCACATGGGATGGCTTGGCAGCCAGCTCCTTCTGTGGTCTCTAGCCAGCAGCCAGGAAGTTGGGTGTTGGTGTGGGATGATGAGGGGCACTATGGTTCTGAGTTCTTCTCTGGTTGCATCCACTGTGCATTTTCCTGAACTGGAAGGCAAAAATCACACAGCCACTACTGAGGACCATGGGCCATCTGCTAAGGTAGAGAACACAGAGGTCCTGTGGAAGGACTACACATGCTGAGTCTCTAAAGGGTGTGCAAGGGAGTATTGTGTGGCGAGGAACCTGGGGCTCAGATGGGCTTGTGGCGAGCATCCACCCACACCAAGGAGTCAAGATGACTATACTGTGTGAGGGTGGCAGTACAGGTTTCGAAAACAAAGCCAGCCTCCTCAGTGGCATGCTTGCTGGGAAACCAAAGTCAGTGACTACGTCTGCTTGGGAGCCCAGATCTGCCCCAAACCACTTGGGTTTTAGCGTGGTGGGATTTGAGGGCTAACCTCAACTCTGCAAAATCCCAGGAGATTAACCCCACATCAGCTAACTCTTGTGAAGACTTGGTGTTATTGTTGAGACAGGGTCTCGATAATGTGGCCTCAGCCTGGAACTTATTCTATAGACCAGGCTGTCCTCTCACTCACCGGGATCACCTGCCTCTGCCTCCTAAGTGCTGGGATTCAAGGTGAGTGCCACCACTCCTGACTTGTGTAGGCCTGATGATGTTGGAAGGAAATCCTAATCAATATCACTTACTTTACTCCCCCACACTCCCCTCCCATGCCTGGTTCATGTGGGCACTACAGCGTGGTGAATGCAGTGAGCAGCATACACTGCTGTTATGCAACCACCTTGCAATCTTTCTATATAATTCAAGAAAGGGAAAATAATTCAATGGGGATGGAAGAATGAAGTAGTGGGGCTGGTGAGGTGCTTATTGCCAAAACAACCTGAGTTCAATTTTAGGCTCCACATGGCCGAAGGAGAGAACCAAATCCAAGATATGTCTTCTGACCTACACACACACACACACACATACACACACACACACACACACACACACACACACACACACACACACAGACATAAAACACACACACATAAAAAAATTTTAAAAATAGAGTAATGTAAGTAACTGGTTACTGAAGATAGAACCTAATTAGTTCATCAAATCTGGACCATCCCCTCACCCTCATCTACAGATGTGCATTGAATGAGATAAAAAACTTCATCGTGTGAGTCTCATAGACCACATGCCTTCTTACTTGAAGCCAAGAACATTCTAATTCACCAGGCTCCTTCAAAGCCCCTCAGTCTTTCCTCATAAGCCACATTGCTCCTCTATCACTTTTCATAGTTCCTTTACAGAGTTAATTAACTACTATCTGTTTCTCCATAGATTTATGAGTTCTTTTAGGGCATGAATGGTGCCTTAACATCACATTCTCAAAAGGGTACAGTAGCAAAGAGTGCACTGAATGAATGGATGAATGAATAAATGAATGAGTAGATGGATTGATGAATGAATGGATGGATGAAGAGATGGATAAATGGATGGGTAGATGAATGCACGAATTAGTGAGTGAATGACCAGATGGATTGATGGATGGATGAATGAATAGATGGAATAATGAATGAATAAATGAGCAAATGGTTGAATGGATGAATGAATGAGGTCAGTAATTTGGAACATTAAACACTGTGGAGACTATAAGGGAATATAGACCCTGGGTAGTTTGGTTTCAGGGAAACTTCCTCATCTCAAGATCAATTCCTGTTCCTGCTCTGAAGTCTCTTATAAAGACCAAAACATGTTCACTCTCCCTCATTGTAATTTAAAACAGATTAAACTCTCTCCTCCCCCAAAAGATGACACAAGGAAAACTTGACATCTCCTTATGATGAATTACGTGTTCCTGGGTCTTTCTTCATTTTTTTTTCCTATTTTCATTTTTCATCAGTACAAAAGAATGTTCTTTTCATTTTTGATTTTACCAGAAGTCATACTTGTGTGGATGAAGAGGTCAGATAAGTTTCTCAGTAAAGGAAACAGGGTACTTCTCTCTCTGTACATTGAAGACTGCCCGGGGAAGCTAGTTACCACAATATACACCACACCCTTTCCACAAGAAACTGAATTTTAAAGACTTTATGGACCTGAGCCTATTTGTTTTGTCAGTATCCTTGGGGTTAAAGGTAACAGTTTTCTGACTTGAGGGGACTTGGGATGTTAACAAAAAAGAAACAGGTTTAAATTTACCTTACTAAGCAGCACTGTCTCCCAAGTTTTATTTCTCATTCAATTGCCAGCAAACTGTCATGGAGGAGAGAGATTCAAGAAGAGAATTGTCAAGGTAAATTTAAGTCAGATGTCATCTCTTTCCTTTGCTTTTCTTTAAAACATAGCTCTGAGGCTCGGAGATGGCTCAGTGGATACGAGTGTTTGCTGCCCAAGCAGGAGGACCTGAGTTCAAATGCCTAGCACTCACATGACAAACTGAGTATGAAAACCACTTAGAACTGGGTACAGGATTCCCTGGGGCTTGCTGAATGCCTGTGAGAGACCCCATCTTAAGAGGATAAGGTGAGACGTGATACAACATGATACCTGATGTTTTCTGGACTTTGCGTAGGTACGTGAGGGAGTGCACAGCCACACATACACATTTATCACATACACAGACCACACCAAAAGACATCTTTATTAACATGTATGTCAGATACCATAGGACACACTCATCTGAAGCATATAATTCTGTGGTCCATTAATACATCCACAAGATTGAGAATTGTGACCTCTGTGCCAATCTGGAGCATTCTCATCCTTCTCACTAAGATCTCTCTGTCTATTAGGGGTTACTTCTGTGGCAAGCACCAATCAATTCCTTTTTCTCTGCAGATGCACTGGTTTGGTTCATTTCTAGGAATGGAATCACACACCCCATATCCCTCTGTGACTGGCCTCTTTCTGCAGTGTGACTTCTTTGAGACTTACTCCTGTAGCAAGTGCAAGGCCTTTATTCTTTCTTATGGCTAATAATATTCTACTCCTTATGTGCGTCCTGTGGCAGTCTGAATGAGAAATGTCCCCCATACTCTTGGGCATTTGGACCCTTGGTCCCCAGATGGTGACACCATTTGGGGAGGTTTAGGAACCATGGCCTTGCTGGAGGAAGTGTGTCATTGGGGGTTAGCTTTAAGAGTTGAAGCCCTCAAGCCACTTTCTGTGAACTCTTTCTGCTCTGTGCAGACTGTTCCAGCCACCACCGCACCTACTGCTTTCTACCATGCTGTCCTTGTCATTATAGACTCTGGAACCATAAGCCCAAATAAATGATTTCTTCTCTAAGTTGCTTCAGCCTTAGTGTTTTAGCACAGCAACAGGAAAGTAACTAATACATACCTCAGCTTGTTTATTCTTCTCACTTTTGGGGTTCTAGAGATTGATCTCAGGGCCTTGCATAAGCTCTGCACATGCTGTACTGATGAACCATACCAGTAACCTATCTGTTTGTTTCTTGGTGGACTTATAGGTTACACCTACATTTTGACTACTGTGAGCCATGCTGCTAAGTGCATTCATGCACAAACTTTTGGGTGGCTGTATTGTCCTTTCTCTTGGACATATAGCTACAGTAGAATCACTGTGTCACACCGAAAGGCACAGTTCAGTCACTGAAGGGATGATATAGAGTTCCTATATTCTCCTGGAGCCACATAATGCCCCCTAATTGTTCTCCTCTCTCTCCTTGTTCTATTCTGGTTAGATCTTCTAACCTTGATGGAAAGAAATACAGTCTCTCATCCAACATATCACTGAGAGCCTGTGTAGTGGATGAGAAGATTGCAGGTCTACTTAGGAAGAGGGAGTTGAAACATTAACTGGTCCACGCTCTTCACTGTGTGCAGCTATTAACTCACTGGGGTAAAAG
Source organism: Peromyscus maniculatus bairdii (assembly GCF_049852395.1). Classification (NCBI taxonomy): domain Eukaryota; kingdom Metazoa; phylum Chordata; class Mammalia; order Rodentia; family Cricetidae; genus Peromyscus; species Peromyscus maniculatus. The sequence goes on from NC_134856.1 coordinate 49,015,756, forward strand.
TTTAGCTCTTTGTGAAGATCCAGAAGCTCCGTCCTTGGGGGTGATCTTCCAGTGCCTCTTTCCTGGTCCAAGCCTTCATACATATTTGCACCCCACTCTATTTTTTTCACTCTTCCAAGGTTAGAGTACGCCATTTCCCCAAAGCTGGGTGAATGAGTAAATAAATGAAATTTATCACATCACTACATGAACTTGTATCTCAACGTCACACAGTTAGTTGATGGCAGAGTCCTCACCAGATGCCCACAGCAGAGACTTTCCTGTTTCACTCTCTCTTTTCAGTCACTGTGAAAGTTCGTTGTGATCTCAGCTTGACAGGAGTATCTTACAGTGTGTCTGAGGGTGTTTCCTGAGGGGTTTAATTGAGGAGAGAAATACCCATTGGGAATGTGGGCAGCACCATCCCATAGGATCAATATTCATAACTCTCTGCATCCTGACTATGGATGCAATATGGCCAGCTGCCTCATGCTCCCACCCCTGTTCCCTCTGCACCATGGCGGACTGTGTACCCTTAAATGCCATCAATTCAAACAAACTCCTCCTCACTTAAGTTGATTTTGTAGGACATTTTGCCCCCATTAAGGAAAGTAATTGAGGCACTGGTGCTCTAATATCCAGCACTTTACTGCACACCACTTTCATCCTTGGGCTCTCAGATGCAGCAGTGTTGGTGTTTAGCTGGAATAACCATTTGTGCACTGAAGGGCACTGAGTAATATTCATGCCCCCACACCTTCCCTCACTGGATGTCAGTAGCAACCTCCTTCGCCCCCAAGTTATAACAAAATGTGTCCAGACATAGCCAGGTGTCCCCAGAGAAACAAAATTGTTCAGTTGAGAACTACAGCCCTATAACTATTGTCTTGTTCAATGCTCAGAATAGCCAAGGGCATTTTCTAGCCCCTGTTCACCAGGAAAGACTTTCCTTCACATTCCATCTACAGTGCAAGAAATGACTGATAATATAAGGTTTTTTTTTTTTTTTTTTTTTTTTTGAGGAAACTTAACCAAAAATTTGGAATCCAATGGGTTTTATGACTGACAAAGTTAACAAGAGTATTTAATTGGATGGAATTCTTTATTTTTTCTAGAACTTTCTTCCATAAGTACCAACCTAATGCAATCTCCACTATCTCAATTGAGTTATGTAATCTCGGCCCATATAGGAGATTTGTCCTAACAGTAACTTCTGAGTTGTTGAGCACATCCTTCTTCGGGGTTAGACCCCCAGGCAGCCACGGTAATGGAAAAGGAGAAATGATTTTCACAGAGAGAGACATGACAAATGATGCCTAGTTTGAAGAATTTTGTGCAAATTTCAACATTTTTTTAAATCTTCCTTGGTGGTCGGCCTTAGGACCAATTCTGAGATGTAGAAATAAGCCCAGTTGCTCCAAGGCAGCACCCCTTCCCAAATCTGGGATGCTACTGGGCTCCTGCAGAGCTGTTCCTCCTTGGGAGGTGAGATTGGAGCTCCCATTAGGAACTCCCGAGAAAATACAGTTAGCAAAAGCATCCAAAACACAAGACCCCACCACCGTAGAATCAATACATTTCCATGACGCATATTAAAATTTTAATTAAAACCCAAAGCTCCAGTATATTTAGAAACTGATAAGTTTTGATAAAAACCCTTTAGAGGTGGGGAGACTGAGATTCAGCCAGCCATTCCTCCATCCATCAGACCCCCGGGGCTACCTTCCTGACTCAACACCACGGGCTATGGGGTTGCTGTTCTAACAGTTTGATGGTGTCAAGGTAAGTGCTTAGATCATAAACACAACAGCATTTAAAAAGCAGAATCACTGGCCAGAATCTCTCTGTCTGTGGCCAGAAACCAGAGTCCTCTCCCCTGGGGACCGGAAGCTGAGGGCTTTACATGAGGAAGCCTGGGTGGGAGAAACATAAAGATCCCCAGAGCAAGCTGAGATTTGCAGGTGAAAGTGCTTGGAAACAGAGATTTTTGGATAACTTTGGTTTTTGTTTCCAGTGAGACTTCCTGGGGTCCTGGTATTGGCTGTCTTCCAGAGTGGAGCAGCCAGGCTCACCCTAGGCGCTCTCACACTGTGGGACAAAACCTTATTTAATAGCTGTATTAATTAAAACTTCACACTGTGGGGCTGGAGGGGATTCATAGCAGAATGTCTTCATGCTGTTAGAGATGCTCCTGGGTGATTTCCTGTGTCTGCCAAACCAGGGGCACTTCCTGCTGTTCCTAGTTCCTTCCTCCCTTTCTTCCTGCCTCCCTCCCTCCCTTCCTTCCTCCCATTCTCCTTCCCTTCCTCCCATTCTCCTTCCCTCTCTTCCTTCCTTCCTTCTATTCTCCCTCCCTCCTATTCTCTATCCCTTTCTCTCCCCATCTCTCCCTCCCCCTCCCTCTTTTTCTTCTTGCATTTATACACACTCCCTTTGTCCCACAGTTCCTTAGAATCATCTACACAGGGTACATGCATTTATGCTACGATTGACCTCCACTTAACAGCCTCTAATTGACAAGTGCAGTTCAGAGTGCTCTACATGGGCCTCAGAGTAAGTTAGGATGGTTGGGACTTCTGTCGTCTTCTCTTTCTCCTGTAGTTCTAGCTTCTTTCTCCTTCTTCTTCCTTTCCTTTCCCTTCCCATTATCATGAACAGACCCCTGTTTTAACAGGGTGGATATTGTATATGATACACTTTGCACTACATTTTATTTAATTGTGCATGCGTGCACATACACCACTGTGTGAGTATGGAGTTCAGAGAACAACCTACAGGGTTTTCTCCCTCTACCATGTTGGTCTGGAGGATGGAGCTAAGGTCCTCAGGCCTGCAGCAGGCATCTTTTTTAACTGTGCCGTCTCATTGGTCCCTATAAGCATTATTTAATTCTTTTTAAATTTAATCATATTTGTCTTTTGGCAATTCCATGTATGTATATATTATGACTGAACATTCTGGAATCTCTCCTTACATTGCAAACCTGGTCCCTGATGCTGACTTGAATTTAACATAGTTTGTGACTGTCTGTACTCCAGCCACAGCTCCTATTTCTCTTTGTCCCCTTTGGTACCTCTCCATGCTCTTCCCCACCCCGGGGCTTTGCACGTGTTTCCTGTTCTTTCCCAGCATATTATCTCAAATCCTATTTGCCCAACCAACCCCATGAGTGTCTGTTTATAGCCTATAGGCTAAGTATTACATTTTTTTTTAATTTTAAGAATGTTTTAGTATAAAAAAAGAGAGGAAAAAAGGAAGCAGGGAAAGAATTAACAGGACAGAAGCAGATAGTATACCTTGCTTCCCTGCAGAAGAGACTTAGTAGCTGCTGGTGAAGGCCAGAAGAGGATGACAGATTCCCTGAAACTGGAGTTACAAGTGGTTGTGAGTTGACTGATGTGGGTGGTGGAGACTGAACCTGGGTCCTCTGCCAGAGCAGTGAAGGCTCTGAAGAGCAGAGCCATATCTTCACCCCCCTGCTCTAGTTCAGAGAAGGTGCATTTGATAAAAACAAATAAACAAACAAACAGAAAACAAATCTTGATTTCCACTGGAGGAGATTCTGATTAGGAGGCAGGAGTAGACACTCAGGTAACAGCTACCGAGGTGGCTTCTAGAGGTCCTCAAACCTCTTCTAACTCATCCCAAAGCATGATGGGAGCTGTGGATGGAAACCACGCTGGCTTAGATTTTAAAGTCTTCAGCAAAGACATAGGGACCTCCAGCAGGGATCTCCCACCAATTTATTCCATTCAGAGTAATTCAAGCACCAAGCCCTCTTGACTCGTTTACGTTTCTATTTTAATTTCTGGATCTATTAATATAGCACTGTTTGGCCAAGGAATGAACTGAAGATTGCTCAGTTAGAAGTGTTTCTTTTTGTATTCCTAGATTGGAAATCAGTTGTTCAAGTCGATTGTTTTTCCAAGCCAGTGCCTAGGAATTTGGTAATAGATATCTGCGAGTACTTTATTATGGACACCTATGGTAGAGGACCACTGGGGAGCAGGGTCTGCTTCAAGCATGTGACAGAGCAAGATGACTACAAGTTACTGTTTGGAATCAGATGCAAGTTCAAACTCAGTCTGTTAGGAGCATACTGTTATTCTGAATAGATGTTCTTATCTTCCCAAGACCTTGGACACCATGTCTGAAACACACTTGTTGCAAATATTTTATGAGATAATGTGCCTGCTGTGCTGAGCACAGTCTGGCACATACCAAACACTGGTTCTGTATAAACTACTACATTAGGTAGAATTCTAAGATCAACAGTACTTCTGGCCCTTGTCTCTGGTGACTGCTATTCAGAAATGCTACTTCTGTGATGATGTTACGTTTCCATGTCAAAGAGACTTTGTAAGATTACAAATCAGTTTACCTTATGGTAAATTATGTAGGAGAGCCTAATAGAACCCATGAGCCATTTGAAGACAGAAGATTCGCTACATAGTGACAGAAAGTGGTGTTAGCGAGATGTATGAATAGGATTTTAGATAAAGCTATGGGTGGGTTTGAGGAGCTGGCTCAGTGGGCAAGAACCATTGCTGTGTAATCACAATGACCCGAGTTTAAGTCCTCAGCACCAGTGTTAAAAACTGTGTGGCCATGTGTATCTATAACTCCAGTACTGTGGAGGGCAGAGACAGGCGTATACCTGGGACCTACAGGCTGCTTGTCTAGCTCCAGGTTCAGCAAGAGACTCTGTTTCAAGGGAATCAATTGGAGGACAGCAGAGCAGAGCACCCAGTGTCCTCTGTGCTTTTGTTAGTGCAGGCATCCCACCCTTACACGTGGACATAGGCCACACACACACCACATTCATATACCATATATGCACACATAGGGTATCCCCCACTGTACAATAGGAGACATAGGTGTTTATGAGAAGGTAAAGAGGAACTCGTTTGAGAGCTGGCGAGGAAATGGAACCCCTATCTTACAAATACAGTGAAATTAATTCTGCCAACAGTCTGGAGGAGCTTGAAAGTAGATTCTCTCCCAGGGCCTTGACTTAATGAGCTCAGCCTGGCAGACACCTTAATCTTGGCCTTGGAAGTCCCTACCTGGGGAACGCTACTGAGCCCACCTGGGTTTCTAATCTCTAGAACGGTGACATAGCAGGTGGGTGTCATCCTGAGCCGCTTTGTCAGCAATGGAAAGCCAGTGCAGCTTTCGTTATTGCTGCAGACACTCATTTCATCCCCACAGCAAAGCATCTCACTGGATATTTGTTTTTCTCTTTGGGTTGTAGGTACGGAAACTGAAACTCAGGGAGGCTAAGATTCCTACTCAAGCCTACACCGCTTGCATGGAGGTGCAGGTAGACATTCTGACCTGGGTCTTGTGTGTGTATGTGTGTGTACACGCCAGAAGACCATCTCTGCTGTCGTCTGTCATTCCTCAGGCTCTGTCAACCTTTTTTTTTTTTTTTTTCTTGAGGCAGGGTCTCTCACCAGCCTGGAGCTCACTAGGCTTGGCTGGCTGACCAGTGAGCTCAGGGTCCCTCCTGTACCCTACTTCCCCAGTGTTAGGATTATAAGCACATACCCCAGTCATAGTTCACTTAAGGTAGGTTCTAGGACTCAAACTCAGGACTTTATGTTTACAAGTCAAGCACTTTATCAACCGAATCAACCGAGTAGTTTCCTCAGCATCCAATCTGTGTTGTCTGGTAACGTGTGTGTGTGTGTGTGTGTGTGTGTGTGTGTGTATGTGTGTGTGTGTGTGTGTTAATGTATGTGTGTTTAACAAGGTCACATGCTACAGTGTAATGTGCCTCAGTAACCTCCCTGGGGGATATGGCTCTTGCATCCATCATCTCTGGAATTTTTGGTACTGTGAATGAGAATTTCTAAGGCTTAGCACAAACCCCTCTCATCTAGAACCTTGGCATGACTGGAAGCAGCTGTGGGTCTGGAGGGTGCACTGAGTCAAGAGAAACTCCAGCCCTGGCCACGTGCTCTCCTGCAGATGTGTCCTGTATTAATGTTTGCAGTTAATTTCTCTGGAGACCAGCACAGCTCTGGAGGTAGAGTCCAATTTATCTTTCCAGGGGGGAAGGAAGGCAAATGATAGACTGTATTCCTAGGATGGTGTCTACCTCTAAGGTTGGGCCAAGTCATACTTAGAGATGGTTGTGTCTTGATTTGTGAATCCTGGGCTTCTTGGCTGAGTTCTGCTTGTCCACTCCTTAGTAGTTATTGATGTAAAAGCTATAGAATATTTGTTCCCATCTCGTGAGAGCTTTGTAAGGCCTGGTTGACCCACAACTCCTCTGTCTTTTGGATGCCACTTGACTCTAAAGCTTGGGGGTTCTCAGGGGGATGCTCAAGCTGTCCAGGATCACAGCACATGTTTACATATAGAATAGAGTCATTCAAAGTGTATCAAGTTTTCTTATTTTTTTTTTTTAAAAAAAACAAAGACACCCCCCCCCACACACACACACATACACAATTTAAGGGCTGGAAGAAGTCTATGTTAATTTTTCACCCCTATCCATTTTCTAATAGCTAAAGTCAAGTTTGACCTTCTAGCTATAACTGCAGAACTAGCCTTCATAAAGTGATTGCCTCCTGAAGAGTGAGCCAGGTCTGGTAGCTCAGAGCTAGAGCTAGGACTCAGTCTGAACTCCAGGACTTCTCTCCCATTGCCATGGTCATCTCTCTTCTGAGGCTCAGCACACCTGACCTAGTAGAACTCATATTCAATGGCAGGATATAGACTCCATAGAGATGACTTAAGACAGGATGCTTTCCTTGCCATATCAGGTCCCTTCTGGTGCTACAGGACCAAGAACCAATTGGAACCATGCACACACTCATATTGTGAGGTCACAGGAAAGTCTTGGGATTCTCCAAGTCATCCATAGCTCAAGAAAACCCCAGAGCCACTGGTGGCAATCAAGGAAGAAAAATTAATTGTAGATAGGAAATGGCTAGAGCCCTCCTGCTCTAAGGTTGCCTTGTAGCAAGGATGGGTACTTAGTCGAAAGCACTGAGCTAGAATCCAAGAGAAAGGTCCAAGGCCAGGGAAGTAGACTTAAGAGAACCACAAGAGAGCCAGTAAGTCTGAAAACATGGCTCTGCTCAAGGAGAATACTGAGAGATTACAGACATTGGGGATTCGTCCCACTGTTCAACTTCTCTTCATGATCAAAGATGGGCCTCTAAAGGTTGAAAGTGGTGTCAGTCACTGTAACATACGGGACACCACAAGTCCCCAGGAGACTAACCAACGCTTTGTGCTGTCTTCTGACAGATGTCAATCAGATAGCAGTCACAAATCCCCTGATGACACATCCATTGGCCTGTCTTTCAATAGCTACTCCTTAGGGGCAAAGGCCAGGCAGCAAGCGAGTTTTCTGAACTAATCATGGGGCTGAAGCTCTTTCCAGGGAAGATAAAACTTCATTTCAAAGAAAGATGACACCAAGGAAGAATTACCAGGACTCTAGTTTGGCTTCTTTAGAATTTTGCATACCATATTTATTCTTTAATTTTTGATCATTATCACTTTTATCTTAATACATAAGATTTAGAAAATATGAAAAAGAAAGAATAAAGAAACTGCTTTATAAACACTGGTGGTTAATAGTGTTTTTCTTCAAGATATTTATTACAGTGAATTTACAAATATATACATAAGATACAAGTGTACAATTAATATCTGTAATAATTAATGTCAGGCCTAATAGACTTTTATACTTCTTAATATATAAACATTTCCTCAGGTCATTGCATATTCTGAAAGCATGTTCTCATTGGTCAGATAAAATTTAACTGTGTTGTTATGAGGTGATTCATTTGATTGTTTTTCTTATTTTAAAACAGTTACGTTCCCCTTCAGATTTTCATAAATATGCCTACCATTTTGATATATATTCTTGTATATAGTTGCTGAAGATCTGATAATTTCCCAATGATATATATCAAAACTAAAGGTCACAGTGCAGTGGTACAGTGTGTAGCATGCACAAAGCCCTGAGTTCAACCTGCAGCACTACAAATGCTTGAGTTTCTAGGTAAAAACTTACAGATATTTGAAAGGTTTACTATAACAAAGAATTTTCTAGAAAATTAGCATTTCCCTACATTCTTGGTAATGTTTTAAAAAGTTTTTAAAGATCATTGTCAATTTGTCAATTTGGAAAGCAACATATCTTTTTTTTTTTTTTTTTTTTTTTTTTTTTTGGTTTTTTGAGATAGGGTTTCTCTGTGTAGTTTTGGTGCCTGTCCTGGATCTCTCTCTGTAGATGAGGCTGGCCTTGAACTCACAGAAATCTGCCTCCCGAATGCTGGGATTAAAAGGCATGTGCCACCACTGCCCAGCTGCAACATCTCTTTTTTATCAAAACCCGAACAATCAGCCCAGTCTTTTTCACTTTGGAGCCTCCCATTTTTTGTCCCAAGCTACTCATCTTCACCCCCAAACCCAGTGACATTCCCTAAAAGTTTCCAAGAGCAAACAAAGAACCATTTAGGCCACTCAGTGTACATGTGTACTTGTGTTTATAAAGGTAACTGTATGCATGTTCACTATAACATGCCCAGTGAAGACATATACAGAGGCCCAATAAAAAGCTGACTTGAAAAGACACAGTGGAGGGACTCTTTGAACAACTCGTTTTAAATCTTTAGTAGCACAAATGAACAACTTGGCCTTGAGCTCTAACGTAAGATTCATAACCAAGATCAGCAGCCTTTAGCTGCCTGTTGAGTGGAAATAAAGAATCCAAGAGTAACTGAGACTGTGCCACATGCTGGGCTTTAGACTAGACTTCACAGCATGAATCCTTCCTCTTCCACTCATAGGACTCTCCAATTCTAGGAGGCCTAGGGAAGTCAACGCAAAGGTTAAGACTTATCACAACCTACAGCCCCACTGAAATGAGAAGAACTGCTCAGTTCTGCCTGACCCAGGCTCAGGTCGCTACCCTGTTCCCAGTTCCTCTCTTAGAGACCTACTCCAAAGCAGAGCTCTGCTACTGTGGCCTCCTGGAGAGCACCCCTTCTATTGGTTCTTACTTGTGACCTGGGAATCTTCACTTCCCTTGGTGTCTTTATTCAGATACTAAGCAATCTATCTGAACACGCGTGCTCATCACAAACTCTTCTTTTGCTCTCAGAACTGTGACATTCACTTAAAGATTCATGGCTGGACACTGGCCAGATGGCACTTGTAAGCTTGGGTCTTTAGGTTCTCCTGGGGCCATTTCAGTGTCTCTTGCTGGGGTAAACTTCTACAGCTGAGAGTTCCACCTGCCACAGAGATGTCCTCTTCCTCCCAGCTGGGCCCACACATGGCCAGGAGTGAGTCACCAGTGAACAATGGAGCTGCCTCCTCCAGCTCTGGGGTTTTCAGTCCCCCAACCACACTTGGGCTTTGGTATCACTGTTGGGATGATTCAGCGGAAACTTCTGGTGAAATGGATCACCATAGCAACTTTCAGTAGATACCCAGCATGCAAATTCGAGAGTGGAAAGGTACGATTTTCAACAACCCCAGACCAACCGACATCTTCTGAACCCTGTGTGGATTCGGATCCTAGACTCTTTGAAGCTGTCACGCACAGTCACCCAACTGTGCATCACACCTGGCCGGATCTGCTGGAACCTTCAGATGCCACAGTGAGATAAGCAAAAGCTGAGGTGTCTTCTGCATGCTAGATTCCATGTTGAGTAGAGAATAAATCCCAAATGGAGCTGGGAAACGGGGGACCATGTTTTTCTATGTGTCATGCATGAGCCTTGAGATCTTAATCAAATTCTGAAGTCTTTGAATTGCAGGATTTTTGTCAGTAAAATGAAGGTGAATGTGGTGCTTAGTGGGAACCCAGAGTGTCTGAAGTAGTGATTAGGAAGTCTCTTGTGTATATCAGTCTTTCAATAAATGGAAGCTGCTTCTAGTCTACCCTCTGTAGCTCTACAAGCCTGTTTCCTTCCTTCCTCCCTCCCTTTCTCTCTCCCTCCCTCCTTTCCTCTTTCTCTTCCTCCCTTCTTCCTTTTTCCTTTCTTTCTTTGGTGTGTGTGTGTGTGTGTGTGTGTGTGTGTGTGTGTGTCTACGCACATGCACATGCATGTAGATATACATGGAAGCCAAACATTGATACTGAGTATCTTCCTCTACTGCTTGTCACATTATCTTTTGAGCATGGCCTGTTGCTGAGCCTGGAGCTCACTCATTCTTGAAGACTAGTTGGCTGGTAAACCCCAAGGATCTTCCTTGCTCTACCTCCCCAGTTGAGGGATCACATGCACATGTCACTGCATCTGTTTGTTTGTTTGTTTGTTTATTTATTTATAGTGTTATATGGGTGATTGAGATCTAAGCACAGGTCCTCATTCTTGCATAGTCAGCTCATTACCAACTGAGCCATCTTCCAGCCCCTATAAAGCCCATTTTCTGTCTCTTGTCCTGGTTGTTTGGGCAACACCATCATACACAACATCAAGAATACATGTAGAAGCTGACCTCATGTCTGCTCTCAATAGGCTCCAAGACTGGCTGAGAAGAGGCTAGGAAGGGGTTGTGGGCTTGGGTTAATTCTACTGGAGGCTTCTCCCTGGAAAACAAAGTCTGTGGGATACATATTTCAGCCAAGAAAGCAAATAGACACTGTAGATAGGAAGTTACTTTATTAAATTGTACATTTCACTATGTCAGATAGAAATGATTTTGTAGACAAGCTACAGAGCAATCAATCAAGTAATAATGTCTTAAGCCAACAAGGGTTAATGTTCTTTCTTGGGCACACACACATAAGAAAGAGAGAGAGAGAGAGAGAGAGAGAGAGAGAGAGAGAGAGAGAGAGAGAGAGAGAGAGAGAGAGAGATCGGTCATATTACTTCAGTGGCTTAATAATATTAATGCAGCACCTCAGCAATTCTCACATACATTTCTTCTTATTTCTCACTTTACTTTCCAAAGGGACCCATGAAGTTCCAGCCATTATGTATGTAGGAAAAGAGAAAGAAAAGAAAGGAGAAATTCATGGAGTCATTGGCACTTTTATCTGTAAGATCTGACTTGCCTCCACCATTTCTAGGTGCAAGAGAGTCTACCCAGTAGATTATTCTGATTGGACACTGTTTTGTTGCCTTTTTAAGTTACTAGAAGACTATTATTCTGTTAGCCTTCCACAAAAGTTCAAGAGTAGTTCCTAACCAACTCTTGTTTCACAAGCTCATAGGTGTGTAACACTGAGCAGATCTTCTGAAGGAATAGAAAATTAAACAAGTCACTATTCATGACACAGATAATTTCTCATCTAGCATGTGAGGTTGTAATTGATCAACCAAACAAAGGTACATGCATTTGCTTATTGCTTCACATGTCCTTCATGTCCTCTGAGAATATGATGAGAAGTCGGATGGTGGTTATCACCATGACTTGACTCAATCCTAGGAGGAAATTTGTATGTGACCCAAAATTTAGAGACAGAAAGGAGCAGATTCAGGCCTGACCCATAACCCTCTTACTCTTGGACTGCAGAGGGAGTATGTGGATCTTTTTATTTGAAGGAAGCAATGTGGGCTAGAGAGGGGAGCAAGACCCAAATATTTGTTGATTACCTTGGCTCAGACCCTCCTGGGAAAAATAAGAATGTTATTGATCTTCTACTGAGCACCAGGTGGGTCCAAGAGGGAGAGGGGAGGGCTGTTCCATCTAGACCTGGGGTGTTCAAGGGAATTACACTCATCATAACTGCATTTACTCGACATGCTTTGCCAAATCTTTGCAGGGAAGTCCACTGGGGTCATGGGGGAAGTATCCAAAGATAAGTCCGAGTTCTATAGAACACCCTAGGGGGAAGGGTTGTTTCCAAGGAATGATGATGACATGAAGGAGCCAGTTGCCTTTGGTACTGGATGGAGCAATAAGAAAAAAACAGAGAACAGAAAAGAGACACGGGAAGAAGGGGTAGAGGAGAGAGATGAGGTAGACAGGGGAAGGAAAGAGAGAAGGAAGAGGTGAGCAGAAGGGAATGGCAAGGGAAGGAGAAGGGAGGAGGGAGAGGAAAAGGAAAGGAGAAGTACGTGCTGAGTAGATACCGCGAACCGACTTTGATGCCTCATCTGCTAGTGTCTCTCACAGACCTGACTCAAATAGAAGCAGATTGCCTAGGAGTCATTGATACACCTTTCAGTCCATCTTCTGTTTGTACTACAAAATACCCCAAGCTGGCAATTTTTAAAGAAGTTTAAAAGAAGTGTATTTTGGTACCTGGTCCTGCAGGCTATAAGTCTAGGGTTCAGCAGCTGAATCTGGATGAGGCCAGTGCCTGGTGATGTGCTGTTGTGTGATAGAAAGTCAGAAAGGTAAGTAAATGTGGAGGAGATAGATCACCAGGACAACCTAGCTGTAGAACAAGCTTCTCTGTGGTCACTCACCCTGTGCCACGAAAGGTGAAGCTCACCAGATGAGAATTCATCCCAAAGAAAAGGTGTTATTCCACCCCTGGGGGCAGGGTTCCATGACCTCACAACCTTTCAGAAATTCCAGGAGATACAGTCAAGCCCCAGCAACATGTCTGCCTAGCTCTGCCTCCAAGAGTACAGTGCTGAAAAGAGAAAGGGAAAGGGTGAATCTAGGAAGAGGAGAGAAAAAAGACACTAGATAGAGGCTGGTGAGCTGGCTTAGTCAGTAAGTACTGGGTGCACAAGCGTAAGGACCTGAGTTTGATCAGCACCTATGTTAAGAAAATAAAAAGGCCACAAACCAGTCTCCTGATGTGAGGAAACCCTGTAATCCCAGTGTGGGGAGGCAGAGAGCAGAGAGTCTCTGGGTTTGCTGGCCAACTGGTCTAGGGGAATCAGGAAGCTCCAGGATGAGTGTCGGACCTTCCCTCAAAAGATAATTGAGTAACACACCCAATATTTACTTCTGGCTTCCAAATGCAAGAACACATCCCAACACATGAGCACATGCATGCACGTGTGCGCATGTGCACACACACACACATACACACACACACACACACACTACCACACACAACACAAAATCAAATGAAACTAAAGTTGTTGACATCCTCTAGTCCTTGACATGGTTAATTACTTCCACAGGAGAATGTTCCAGAAGCTTCCCAAAAGCTACTGGCAGTTGAGCTTACACACAGGTCCTATTCCCTTTGGCACGGGGAACTCTGACCTTGAGAGTAGCAGCTGACTGCCCTTCTACAATCTTCCTACCAGCTTCAAGCCCCAAACACCAGGACAGAGATTAGATAGACTCTCTGTGCTGTCTTTTCTCAGTGTCCTTCAGAGAGGTAGATCTGAGTGACTCCCACATAGGCAGCTTTATCCATTTACTCTTTCCATCTGTAAGTCATATGATCCCAATCGTAAGGACATACATCTTACAGGTGGGTTGAATGGGGGAACACATTCACGTACTTTTCCTTCATCTAAAACCCAGGCAGGTCTGAAATCACAGTACAATAATTTTCAAAGGGTTAGTGATGCTTAAAACAAATGGCTAATATCAGGGGGAGGGGAATTAAAACCAGGCATAAATTACACATGCATATATTCTATGTGCCCATGAACTTGGGCATGTCCATTTAATGACTTGTTTGCCCTGATTGACAAACCAACTCCACCAAACTAAGAAACCAAAAGCAGCCATGGTAATTTGTTTCTATCACAATAGCAGTACAAAATGATTCCAGAAGATTCTACACTGAGAGCTGCTCCTGTTCTGAGGAGTAGACATGGTCCTTTGTGCCACTTGGTAATCAGGTTGTCAGGAATGGTTCTTGCTACCATGATACTCCAGGCTCTGATTTTTGGAGCATTACCAGTAATCCTAACATTGACTTTCAGGTTTGGTAAAAGACTCATAAAAAATGTTCTCAAGGTGTACTAGTTAAAAAAAAAAAAACTTTAAGGAGGATCAGTTTTGCCTTTCCCAACTTGCCTTAACAGACATAAAGAGGGTGGGACATGGCTTGGAACTCTCTGGGAGCAGGCGTTGTCTCTGGCAGGAGACAGAGACACCAGATAGCATCATTGGAGATATTAACATGGCGGCAGAGAACTTGATGGGCTCGCTCGTGCTCACCAGGTATTCAACAGGAAGATGGAAACAAATCAAAGAATTTCTGACAAATCAGGTCATAATCCTCCCTCCCTTATTGCTTGCCAATGAGACTGAGAAAGAGAGAGAGAGTTAGGAGGGAGGGAGGCAGAGAGAGAGAGACAGACAGACAGAGACAGAGACAGAGACAGAGACAGAACCCAATTGACTGAGAGTAGACTTGGGAAATGTTAGCCACTCTGTAATGGCAAGTCCATGCATCCCACATACACTAGCTGAGCTATTGCTTTGTGTCTCACTGTGCTCTGAATTCCAGTCTCTGAGCTTCAGCTACAAATATAAAACCTGTGATTACAGTGGAGAACCACAGGCCCAGTGATAGGAGCAAGTACAGGATGCCCCAGGACCAGTGCCAAGTTGCATCACAGCCAGAGAGATACGAGCTGGAGATATCAACCAAGCATCTGCTTCCCCTCCAGAAAGTATTTCTGTTGACAGCAAATTGAAGCACAAATCAAAGTTAGTATCGTGGGAAAAGCTCAACTAGCCTGGACTCCTTTTACTTCTTTTCAGTCTGATGTTTCCATTTTTAATTACAGGTCAGGTGATCTTCATCTCCTGTCCTCCAGGTCTTGTGGAGTCTAAAAGGCTGAATCCTTTTAGATTCATGTCTGAGAGCACAAAGTCCCCTTCTCCAAATATGGGGGTTTGCAGAGGGGGCTTCTGGAAAGTCATGACGTGATTGAGCTACCCAAGCTACAAGGAGGAGAATAATGATGGAGGTGCCTGAATATTAGCATCCTTGGCTTAAGGTCCTGGAGGTTCCAAACATGCTCTTCTCTCCACAACCAAGTTCTTGTGAGGACGGGAGTTGGTAGCTAGCGATAGTGATAGTGAGCCTGCTGTTTGCTGAGGTTATATGGAACCATGTGGCACTCAGCTAAAGAGTCAGAGCTCCACTCCTGCTGTGGACATTTGTCTTCCTCTCTTTGTTGTCGGTGTTTGCATCTTTATACACAGAGTGAGCATGCTCCATTTCTCATCCTATGAGCAACACAGTAACGCTATTGTGACTCAACATCTTCACCCCAATTCATTTCTTGGGTATTAACCACATCTGTATCATTTAGATACATTCTGGGTCCTAGAACAGAGCCAAGCTATGGTTCTCTCTGGACCTTGAATCTTCTGTCCAGATGAAAGCAGTCAAGGTGTACCTAACATGGATGTAGACCCTCCCAGAATGAAGGTGGACAGATATTTACTGGAATTGTGGTGATCATAAGTGAAGAAATTCCAGAAGACATTTCTAGCTGCCCAATAGTGAACGAGCCCTCTCTCCACAAACCTCCAGAAGCCTCAACTCAAGGGCAGCCCACCAGTCTTAGCTATTCGAAGATGCATTTTTGGGAGCTTAGGTAGGTCATGAAGACATGGTGGAAGATGTTGGTACATCTTCAGATAGTGCTGGAGCTTCTCTTCATTGGAGAAAAGACCTCTTTAGGTTATAGATGAAGCATGGATGCCTGCAGAGATGAGCTTACTTTCTGGACACTACAGGACACACAGGAGCTGTGCTTAACTCTGCTAGTCTCTGTCAGGACGTTATCCCTTCTCCTATGTAACTTAAGCTTGGACCAGGATAACTGCACTAAAATTCAGTCTTTTAGAAACCTTAGGACCTTTCAGAGACTTGGAAAGGAGTAAGATCTGTACTACGGTCCACACTCTAGTGCTTCCCATGAGTGTTATTTTTGGTGGACTTCATGACTCTATAGAAGTATTTTTAACCAGAGATATCTCAGACTTCATTCTGAGTGGGCCAGAACTAACAGAAAGAACTGAAGTAGACAGGAACAAAAGAAATGTTCTCATCGAGGTGGATGAGGCCAGGGAGGTGGGATGCTGAGCAAGCAGTTGTCAAAGAAGCTGGCTTCTCCTGAGGACTATCTAGGAAGTCCCACTAGAGCTAGGGTGGTGGGATAGAAGCCCAGAACATTGTTGCCCATTTCTGGACATTGCAGAGCCAGCCAGAACGCCTGGGAAGAAAGGCATGCAGCGCAGTGTTCAGAATAAATGGTTAACTCTTCTGGGCTGGAAGAAATGATTATTCAAAAGTTGGTCCCCACATACAAATGCAAATGACATCCGAGACACATGAATGCTAATTTCTCCAACAAGTCTGCAGACAAATGCTCATCATTAGAAGCGTTTCCGTGCATTTATATTAGGCCCTCCTCTAAAAGACTTTTCATACAAATATGTCATCAAGATATTCAAAACCATGCAATCTTATCCAAAGTTTCATCTATCAACACTGCAGGCCTCATCTCTCGCAGCTGTGTGTCAGAATGCGCGGGGGAGATTACTCAGCTGATATGAGGTGCCTGGGAGGGGCCGAAGTCTCAGGGGTCCACAGAGAGCCTCCTGAAAAGGAGGATCAGGGTTTTCCGGGTGGGTCCAGTGAGCCTTTTAGCCACAGGTGAGAGATGCGGTGGGGGAGGGATGAGCTCAGGTGGGTTAGAGGCAGGAACCTTGGGATGGGCTCCTCCTGCAGTGTACTTCACCAGCTTTGAGTCTAAGTGTTAACCTGCTACTGAGATGACAGATTATGTTAAAGACTGAGTGATGGGGAGGGAGTTGGAGATCTTGTCTCTATCACCTTCAGCAAGGCAAAACCTCAGGCCTGCAAGCTGCTTCTGGGGAGGCTAAGGAGGGGACAGGGTTAAGGGGAAATGGTAGCTTTTGCAAAAGTCCAGGACACAGCTTTAAATTAGTTCTCTGCGTGTTTGTACTTTTCCTAACCCTCCCCTCTCCTTCATCTTTCTCCCACTCTTCTCTTTCTCCTTCCCTTTTCTTTCTGGGAAAGAGTACATGGTGGCCTAGAGGAAGCCTTGAGAGTATCCCTAGGGCTGGAAGTTGTGGTGGTATTGTGTTCCCCAAAATATTGTGCACCCTAATAAACTTCCCTGGGGTCAGAGAACAGGACTACCACAATATTAAACATAGAGGATAGGCAGTGGTAGCACATGCCTTTAATCCTAGCATTCCAGAGGCAGAAATCCATGTGTTCAAGGATACAGCCAAGCATGGTGACTCACACCTTTAATCCCAGAAAGTGAGCCTTTAATCCCAGGGAGTGGGGCAGAAAGCAGAAAGATATATAAGGCATGAAGACCAGAAACTAGAAACATTTGGCCTGGTTAAGCACTTGGCTGGTTAAGCTTTCAGGCTTCTAGCAGCAGTTCAGCTGAGACCCATTCTGGATGAGGACTCAGAGGCCTCCAGTCTGAGGAAACAAGACCAGCTGAGGAACTGGCGAGGTGAGGTAGCTGTGGCTTGTTCTGTCTCTCTGATCTTCCAGCGTTCACCCCAATACCTGGCCTCAGGTTTGATTTTATTAATAAGACTCTCTAAGATTCCTGCAACAGAAAGTGACTGGTTTTGGCTGCTTCTTGGGGGATGACTTTGAGTTTGGACCACTTTATATAGTGTGTGAATGGGTGGTGGTTTAGGATAGTATTGTGCATCTTGCTTAGTTACATTGTAAAATTATTTCAACAAACAACTTAGTTTGATAATTCACTAATGTGAATATTCATCTACTTACCCATTCATTTACTATTCAAGCAGCCACTCATCCATCTGTCCATCTGTCCATCCATCCATCCATCCATCCATCCATCCATCCATCCATCCATCCATCCACCTTTGGTAAACAATGCCTTATGAGCACAGGAATAGGGCATGGCTGTTGTCTTCATTCTGAGCTTGGAGAAATGGAGACATAGAGTTTTAAAATTTGGACCAAGGTGGCTTGATTAATAAGGGACAAAGCTGAGAATGGCTTACCTAGCCTCTGATTCATTCCATCCAACCCATCAACAACTATTTATTGACAGACTGCCTTGTACTAGGTAGCAACTCTGGGTACAACAGGAAATTAATGTTGTCTCAGATTTGTCCTAGCCATAAAGGAGAGCTAAATGCCACAGCTGGCTGTGAATTGCTTGTCCTGAAGAGGCATCACCCAGACGCAAAGACATTTGTAAGCTGGTACAAAATCCACCAGCTGAAGTACCCAGTGCAAAACTGACATTGTAAGGGGATACTGGGGGTCCTGGACCTCATCGTCCAGTTCCCACAGGAACAGTGGTGAAAGTCTACCTTTTGAAGTCAGATAAGCAGGCTGTAAATCACCTCTTATAGTCGCTGCTTTGCAAGGAAACTCTGGGAAGGTGAAATCAGCATGAGGTCTGCTCCTCAGCAGATGAGCTCAGCATAGCTCCAAGGGGACCTTTGGATCATGCTCCTCAGAGCTAAGACTTTATCTGTGACTTGGCTTATGCCTAACAAGGATAAGGGCATGGACCAAAGAGAGTACAAGTTTTTAAATAGCTTCACTATATAGTGGAAGGCATTCTGGGTTGAGGAAGCTGTACAGTGGTGCACGAGTGATAAGGACAATGGAGTGACAGATCAAGGTGGCTTCTACTGGTGCAGCACAAATAAAGCATAAATGAAATTGATGAGCAGGAGACAGTGGGCACAGGAAGTCTCTGCACAGTCAGGATGAAGCCTCACTGTGAAAAGTTTCAGAGGTCAGCTAGACTTTGGAATCCAGGGAATGCATGGGAGCATTTGGACAAGTTAAACATATTCAGGTGGGTACTTCAAGAAACTTGCTTGGCAGTAGGTAATCAACTTGGAGGTAGAAGTGCTAGTTAATTGGTTATTGCAATAGCTTAGACAAAAAAAACTTATCCTAAGCAGCCCAAGGACTAGAATGTAACTGAGCAAAAGAGACAGTGCCATGCTGTTTTGATTACTATGGTTCTGTAGTATAATTTAAAAGCAGGTAGCATGTTAACCTCCCAAAGAATTATTTTTGTTAAAAATTACTTTGGCCTATTATTTCTTTCTTTTTCACCTTCCTTTTTTTTTTTAACTTCCTTCCTTTCTTTTTGTGCCACCATGCCATCTAAGTTTTGAGACTTTTTTTTCTGGCTGTGAAGAATGGTCCTGAAATTTGAGTTAGGACTATATTTACTCTATAGATTATTTTTGTTAGAAGGGTCATTTTATAAGATCAGTTCTTCTGATCCAGGAGTATGGGAGGGCTTTCCATCTTCTAGTGTCTTCTTCAGTTTCTTTAAGTTCTCACTGTTAGAGGAAAAGGAAGTGCAGAACTCATTCAACTGATTGGCTGAAGGAGAGCTCAGTGTAGCTCTCAGGTTGGTAGTCTAGAAACGTGTATAGGTTGTTGGATAAATCAGGATAAACAGTCAATACAATGTTCCTTACACATACTGTACAAGCTACTTTTCCTTTTGAGACCAAATAGTTGGCATAAATACTGAAAGGGGGAGGGGCTTTTGGTTTTGGCACACAGTTTGAGAGGACATAATCCATCATGGTAGGGAAAGCAGGGCAGTGGGAGCAATAGGTGGCTGGTTACATTGAAGACTGTGATTAGCAAGCAAGCAGTGGGTCCAGACAGGAACCAGGCAAGGCTACAACCCACAAGAGCCAGTCCCTGTGACCAACATCCTCCATCTAGGTTCCAATTTTTAAGAGATCCTCAGCCTTCCAAAGCAGCAACAATAGTCAGGAATGGAGTGTTCAAACACATGACTTTATGGAGGACATTTTATATTCAAACCATTATGCAACTAAGTATTCAAATATTGAGACGGTCAGAGGACTCTGGGAAGATGACTTCAGGCTGCCTTTTCTGCAGACACCTGAACTCAGGTAGTCTCCTGATCACATGGGGTCAGCCAGTTTCTGGGGAGGTCCTGAAGTCTACTGCCACCTCAGACACCATGCTCTATGAAGGGCTTGTGAGGTTTCCATGGAGATTGTGGTTCTCATATGTGGCTTGACATTTTCATCAGTGTCTTTGTAGGACTTCATGTCCTAAGTTTTGATAGCGCCTAAGTGTAGAACTTCACGTCCTAATCTTTGATAGCGCCTGAGTGTAGCTCTTGGGGAAAGAAGCCTTGATTGGGAATGGTGACTATAGATGCTGGAACTGTGGGATCTGAATGGCCTCTGTTCACCAAGAGTAACAAGCTGAGTAAGTGTTTGCTGCCACCCAGGAGGGAAAGAAATAGGAGTTTAATTCTATCAGACCAAAAGGCCACTTTCCCCTTTAGGTTTTCAAGCATGTGTGACCTGAGAAAGGCCTGTAGTCTAGAAAAACATGTTGAAAAATAAATACATATAATTTATTTATTTGTCTGGTTTGCCATTTCCCAATCATTCTTCCCCATGGAAAGACACAGTTATGGTCTTTTGGGTGTAGTATAACATGTAAAGTGTTTGGCCAAATACCCTCAAATTTATATAGAAAGTATCAAGTTTATCTGAGTACATAAACAATGATAGCCACTTGGGCAGAGTCATGTCGTCTTTGCCAAGATCCAGAGGCTGCCTGCTACAGGCTGCGTGACCGCAGAAGGCTGTTTCTTTGGGGGGCAGAGGAGAGTGGACTTTCAATGTTATTTCTCACTGCAAATGTGCAGGCCTTCAATTACCAAGGATCACCCAGTTTCTTGGCCTATGTTCAGAACTTCTGGAGACCTCAAGCCCTCAATTCCAGGCTCTTAGGCTCATCAACTGACTATTCAGCTACAGTGTATATTCTGGGACTTGTGGTTGACTTTAGTATGGGTTTTATCTCTCAGAAAACTGATCTGAGAATGAGTCTGGGTCTTTATGTAGAAGAATATTCTGGCATGTGGTGGGTGTGAGGGATGAGTGGGCCTAATTATAGGAATATTTGGCAGATTAACCTTTGTGCATGAGAATATGTGGGCTTGTTTGGGTGTAGATAGGAAAAGAGAAAAGACCATAAAGCCAAAGAAGGAGACTAGAGAAAGGAAGGATGGACCAAGGATAACAATGGCTTTACATAAGGTGATCATTGGGAAAAGTTCCTTTTACTTTTTTTCTTTTTTCTTTCTTTTTCTTTCTTTCTTTTTTTCTTTTCTTTTCTTTTCTTTTTTTTTTTTTTTTGGTTTTTCGAGACAGGGTTTCTCTGTGTAGCTTTGCGCCTTTCCTGGAACTCACTTGGTAGTCCAGGCTGGCCTCGAACTCACAGAGATCTGCCTGGCTCTGCCTCCCGAGTGCTGGAATTAAAGGCGTGTGCCACCATTTCCCAGCTCCTTTTAATTTTTATCTGTTTCCCTCTCTGTGTATGTTTTCATATGAGTGTGTGTTTGTGAAGTCCAGAGGTTAGTGTTGGGTGTCATCCTCAGGACACGGTGTCTCCTTGGCCTCTTGAAGCTCACTAATTAGGCTAGACTGTTGGCCAATGAACCTTAAGGATCCTCTTGCTTCTGCCTCCTCAGAGATGGGATTGCAAGCATACTCTATCAGTCCTGATATTTAACATGGATTCTGGGAATTGAACTCAAATCTTTATGCTTACAAAGCAAGCACTTTACCAACCAAGCCATCTCACCTGCCCCAGAACTGATCCATCTCTTATTCTGCTCCAGGACTTTGCATCCAGCACCATTAAAGGTTCTGAAGTACTGCAGTGATTCAGGTCAGCTAAATTCCTCAACTACGTGCTTGGACTCCTTCGTAGGGACATTTATCAATAAATATCTGATTAAATAATCTCATCCAATCTGCCCAAAGCTGCTTTTCTTCTCACCCATGCTTCATTACTCCTACCCCAGGAGCAATACCTCTGAGTATTCCCACCAGAAGAGGGGCAGCTCGGGAACACAAGCCCTTGATGTGAAGGCTTCTAGTTTCCCAGAGAATATTCCATTCCATTTTAAAGCTAATTTTCTACCATTGTCTTATATCAGTGGCTCCCAGCTGAAGGTGTTCTGGCAGTCTTGGGAGTACTTTCGTGTGTTATAATTGGAGGATACTACTAGAATTCATAAGAGTCCAGGAATAGTTGTGATCATCTAACAAGCTCAGGACAGAATAGCTACCCAAGTGTCATCAATGCTAGTAACTCTGGCTCTTAGGTTCATTTCTATCTCCTCCACAGTGAGAAGACAATGGCTTCTTTACTCTTCTTCCTGGGATATTGACATCCTACAGATGCTTAATACATATCTGTGGGTTAAGAGTGTTCACACCAATGTCCAATACATGGAAAAAAGAACAAAGTTTTCAGAAAATAAATATGTGATCAGCTCTGGACTTAGGAACTGGGTCATCTTGTTGAGTCATCTTACTTTTCTGCAACTGCCACCCACCCCAACAAAGAATGAGCCCAGTGTCAACAGTGTCCTGACTGAGTGATCCTGACTAAGACGGAGTTGGAGACTAAGCTGGGGCACCCATAAGGGGTGTGTGTGTGTGTGTGTGTGTGTGTGTGTGTGTGTGTGTGTGTGCGTGTGTGTGTGCATGAGATTGCTCAGGAAGCAATGCCCCTTCAAGATAATACTTTACCATCATTCTGTCTCTTTCCAGGGGGGAAACTATACCTCCTCTACTTCAAACAGTGCCTCTGGGGCTAATTTGGCCTACTGTGGGGGCTGCAAGCAACCACTTTCAGCAGACTGGTTTGTAGAACCATGTGGTGGGGCGCCAGTGTCCTTGGAAACTTCCTGTTCACCTTGGTAATATGTGTCCCCCACAAAACTTTTGACTACCCAATGCCTTCCTGTGAAAGACTGTTTGCTGACATGTTCCCAAGGACATTCTAGATTAGTCTGAAATTTACTCTGTCAGGTCTGACTTGGATACCACTACCCCACGAATTCCCTCCAAGCAGGACAGCCAGCAACTTATACCTGAGTGTGTTGACTGCCACCCCTGTCCTGAGACAAGGGGTGTTGGCTAGAGAACCAGAAATGAAATATCTGGGAAATCAGACATTGTGCGAAAACAACAGGTTTTTAGAATGTTTGATTTCCTATTCAACTGTGCACAGCTGCCATGCAGAAAATAGGATGGGTGCCAAGCTCGGGAACTGACAGAGAGGGTCGGAGAGAGCGCAAACAAAAGACTGACAGTGCTGTTTGCACGCAGAACATGTTAACTTGACTTTAAAAACTCAGCCGCTCGGGTCACCGACTGTTGCAGAGACGCCATCGGCTGGCAGCTCCATTTGTCTGTTGAACTGCTGCCTCTCTCTGCTGTTGTCTTCTTTGTCTTAATTAAAGAGATTTAAGAGACTTCGCCGCCTCTAAGTGCAAGTCCGTACTCTGCTCTAACAGCCATTGCTTTCTTTTCTACTTTCTCCATTAGGTATCCAAGTGCCCACAGGTTGACTTCAGTTTGTTTGTTTTTTTTCCTTTTTCTTTTAATTGAGGTAAAAATCACATAATACAGAACTGGCATTTTAAGGTGTACAGTTCAGTGCTATTTGGAACATTTGTAGCATGAAGACATAACCCTGATCTACTTCCAAGACACTTTCATGAATACCCACAGCCACTAGGCAATGTTTGCATTCCACCACTCTCCTGGAAATGACTATTTTTCCCCTCTGCTTGGATTTACCTGTTTTGAGCATTTCCTAGAAATGAGATCCTACAAGGTGTGAATTTTTGTGTTTTCCTTCTTTAACTTAGCTTAGTGATTTCAGAGCCAACCCTGTTGTAGTATGTGCTGGTTATTCTTTTATTGACCAAATACTGTTTCATCGGATGGATATACCACATTTTGTTTGTCTCTTTGTAAGCTGGTGGATGTTTGGACTCTCCTTACCTTTTGAATACCACGAGTAATACTGTTGCAACTGTTTCCATACCAGTGTTTGCTTGAAGTCCTGTTTCCATTCCTTAGGAGTGTATATCTAGAAATAGAATTGCTAGCTCATGTGGTAATGCTATGTTTAACTTTTTGAGCAATTGTGAATATTTTAAGGATACTATTTTGCAACCAGCCTTGGTGTCCAATCAGCAAACGTATTCTCCACCCAACTGTTAAACCAGGGGTCATTTCTAGAGACAGTGCTGGCTTTCTGTATGGGAACGAGGAAGATAAAGAGGTGAGAGGCCCTAGGAGGCCCCATTCCCCTGTCATGGGAATAGTTAGACACACTGGAAAGCATTAGGTTTGCAATTCCATGAAAACATTTCATGGAGCAGACATTATTTCGTGTGTGTGTGTGTGTGTGTGTGTGTGTGTGTGTGTGTGTGTGTGTGTGTCCATCCAGGCATGCACTCCTTGTGTACCTGACTCTCGTGAGACAGCTTTTCTTTCACTGAACCCAAAGCTCACTATTTGGGCTGGGCTGGCTGGCCAGTGAGCTCCCACAGCCTGGCTGTTCTCTTCCTTCAATGCTGGCATTACAGGCATTCACAGCCATACCCAGCTTTTTTTTTTTAATTGAAAAATAGATTTTTTAATGCAATATATTCTCATTATGGTTTCCCCTCCCCCTACTCCTCCCAGTTCCTCCTTACCTCCCCTCCCATCCAGATTGGCACCCTTTTTGTCTCCCTTTAGAAAACAAACAGATATCTAAGGAATAAAAATAAAATAAAACACAATAAGATAAAACAAAAACAAATAAATATGAATGGGACAAAACATACAGAGGACGAAGAGCCAAAGAAAAAGCATAAGAAACATATAGAGATGCATAGACACACACGTTTACCCATACAGGAATCCCACAAAAAAACAAAAATGGAAGCCATAAAATATATGCGAAGGACCTGTGAGGTTAAGAAAAAAGAATGCCCTAGGTCAACATTATGAGACAAAGAACCTCCAAAGATGTCATAGAGTTCATTGCTACTGGCCATCTACTGTGGGGCATGGGGCCTAGCCTTAAGCATAGTTTGTTTCCCTGGGAGAAAACCAGTTTTTCATGTGTCCACTTCTCCTTTTGGCTTTGGGACCCCATCTGGTGCAGACTTATGCAGGCCCTGTCCATGCTGCCACAGTCACTGAATGTGTGTGAATTGTGTTGTGTTTAGAAGGCCTTGTTTCCTTGGTAGCTTCCACCCCCTCAGGCTCTTACAATCTTTCCACCCCGCTTTGCTGCAGAGTTCCCTGAGCCCTGAGAGGAGGGAGTTGAGAGAGACATCCCACTTAGGGGTGACTGTTTCAAGATCTTTTGTTGTCCGTGTGGTTTCTGTCTGTGAGTCTCTGTATTTGTTTTCATCTGCTATAAGAGAAAAACGTCTCAGGCACCAGTCTATGAGTAAAGCAGAATGTTGTGAGTCATTTTATTGCTATATTCCTTTAGTAGAATGGCAGTATTTGGTTTTTGCCTAGGTCTCTGGCTTATCTAGTCTCAGGTTCTTGAACATTCAAACAGCATCAAATATAGGTTATATTTTGTGGAGCAAGCCTTAAATCAAATCAGATATTTATTGGCTGGTTGCAAACCCTAGCTTTGTGTATACCAGCATATCTTGCAGGCAGGTTTCCACTGTAGATTGAAGGTTTGTACCTGGGTCAGTGTGTACTTTCTCCTTTGGTACCTGGCAAAGTTCCTTCCAGTACCATGCACACTATCTGTAGGGGTGAAGGCTCCTATATAGGCAGCAGATGGACTTCTCCATGTTCAGTGAGTTAGGTAGGTATTGTCCAGCAATAGGGCCTTGCTGTCAGTTTGTGGAGAGCAAAAATACCCTCGACAATAGCCTAGGTTTGTTTGGGGGTTCCCAAGGAACCCCTTTGGCCAACAACTCAATTGATCAACAACAATCAATATATATGATGTTTCTACTGTTCTAGGCTTCCATATGATCCATCATATGGCCCTATGTTTTAGCTGTCCCTTCCTGTATTCCTTCCCTTGCCCCTTCTCTCCTCTCCCTCCCCATTTGGTCCTCCAATTCCAGGCTCCCCAGGCCCTGTCCATCCTTAACTCTCTGTTCTATTTCTCCTTCCTGGGGAGCTCTATTCCCCCTACCCCCGCCCTGCCAGTCCCTTACTCTATACCTAACCTCTGTGAATATATGGATTGTAGCTTACTTACAAATGACTTGACATCCAGCTTTTCTTAAAAAAGGAAAACCCACAGGTTCTGGGGGTGTGAATGGTGGTCCTCAGGTTCACACAGCAAGCCCTTCTATCTGCTTGAGCTGCCCCTGCAGTCTTTCTCTTGACTTATTTGTTTATTTATATTTATGTATTTTTATGCAGAAATCCAGAGAGATTAAGCCAACTCTCCAAGAACCCAAAGTTAAGAAAAACAGACAGGTCTAGGTCCAAAGACCCACGTGGTTTCAACCTGTGTGTTTGAAGCCATGTCACCAGTTTCAAAGGTTATCTGTTACTCAAGAAAGAAAAACCTTTCAGAAAAAAATGGCCCAAGTTCAAGGAGAAAATAGCCCTTTCCTTCTGTGGGATATGTATCAAACCCCAAGAGTTCTGTAGGCTGTAACTAGAGTTTTCCGCCTTGCCCACAGTCAGGACAAATCTTTGTCACCCGCCAGTCCCACAGCCGCTCAGACCCAACCAAGTAAACACAGAGACTTATATTGCTTACAAACTGTATGGCCGTGGCAGGCTTCTTGCTAACTGTGCTTATAGCTTAAATTAGTCCATTTCCATAAATCTATACCTTGCCACGTGGCTGGTGGCCCACCGGCATCTTCACATGCTGCTGGTCATGGCGGTGGCTGCAGCCAGTCCTTCTGCCTTCCTGTCCTTTTATTTCTCCTCTCTGTTAGTCCCGCCTATCCTTCCTGCCTAACCACAGCCGATCAGGTTTTATTTATTGATCAATCAGAACAACTTGACATACAGACCATCCCCCAGCACAGCCAAGTGCAGACCATCTCAGACACCTGCACTCAGGCCCATGGTCCTAATCATCCTCTATGCGGACCTGCTGGGTAACGCCACAAAGAACCCAAGAAGGGCTCCCACAGGACATACAGAACATCCCACAGCAGTAGGCAGGATGAAGTTTCTTTCCTTCAGCTCAGAGAACATGGAAAGTGGAATCCTACATTTTGCGGAAGATCCCACAGAAACCTGATTTATGGAGCTGGAACTTTCTTCTACCAGTGACATCCTTACCCTGGTCCCTTCTCCTTGTTTGAAGTTTCCCACTGGAGCAGAAGTAGGCAGCTTTGCCTTTTCCTTAAAAGAGATAATCTATTTTCAGAGAAGCAGAGGAGGGGAGGTCCCCTGTCTGCTTTTCAGGATGCCCCTTGCCCAGGTTCTTATAACGTGTGACAATTGTCCCAAGAGTTCTAAGTCCAGTGGCAATGATGCGTCTATGCCTATGAGGAGCTTGGTGTTCTGAGAGGTTAAGCAAAGGACATGGGATTTCCCAGCCAATAGCTGAAAGGGTCAAGATGCAGAGGGAGAGCTTTCTAGTGTATTTAATAGACGTGTTCTGCCAAGCAAATCACTGGTCCATGACTGCATATTATTGGCTGTTCCTGTACCTTGACCTTAGCCATTTCCTTCATGGGCTCATTTCATCTTCGTAGACTTTTGGTTTATGGAAAAGGAGCTTGAGATGCAATCAGGTCATGTAACTTGTCCAAAGGAAACAGCTCTCTGTAGACACTGTAGGGAACTCCCAATTCTGAAGCCCCATTGATTACAAAGAACATTTACTTGGTTACTTGGTTCCGTATGACAGTGAGTTCATCTCTCCTCAGACCTGGGCCGGGAGGAATGGCTGTCAAGGAATCTGCATGATTGAAGCATATATTTCTGACTCTAGTCAACCATATTTTCATGGCAGGAGGAGATTATCTCATTAGAATGGAGGGCTGGGAGCAAGATGGCTTTCTGGGTTGCTTGTGGTTAGTGAGTTTTCACTAAGATGAATAATAAAAAAATCTTTGATGGGTTTGCAGATTGTTTCAATAAGAGCTGAGGTATAATATTTTGTTTTAGAACATGTGGAAAGCAGGGGTTACTTCCAAATACGAGTGTTTGCTAGGCCCAAGTACATATAAATAAGTACAGGTTCCTTGTTTATGTGGGTTTGTGTATTTGTGAACATGTGTTCATAACATTGTATAGAAAGGGTGGGCTGGCTTGGGGAAAGGACAGGGAATTGTGATGGATTCTTATAGGTCTCACTGCATAAGAAGCTCCTTCAGGCTCTTTTGAAGACAAGGAGAGCTTCTGTGGGTCCACAAGACCCTTGTGTGCAGTCGATCTTCTGGACTCCCTGACTCCATTTGCAAATTCTGATTGAAGTGATTTGAGGTCTAGTCCAGGAACATGCATTTTAACAAGCTCCCCAGGTGATTCTGTTGTTGATAATATATGGACAATACCTGAAGAATCTCTTGTTTAGAAATCATCCAGAGATTGATTGACACATGTCAAACTTAAGCATCTATTTTCAATAAAACACTTCAACATATCAGTCAGGAGGGCACTGCCCAGATCCTGAAATACCAACCTGAAATTTTGAAGCTGTTCTTTGTTTGCTCAACATATCCTTCAACCATCTACCCCATTTGAGATAAGCCCTCCCTTTTCAGTAAGGAGACAAACACATGGTCCAATCACATGCCCCCTTTTTTTGTGGAAGCCAGCTAAACAGCAAGGGATAGGAAAGTGAGTTTTACAGAGTACCCTCATGAAGCCCTCTTTCCCCAATGTCCGTAGGAGTCATGAGGTCAACCAATCTTTTCAAATTCTGTCTTGCCAAATGCCTAATTCTGGTTTCATGCCGCACTGGAATGTAGCCTACCTCCCCCCAAAAAGGTGTGTGTAGGAGGGGGTGGGATGGGAGCCTTACTTGACAGTGTTACAAGGAGACAAGCTGGAAGCAAACATTTGACACTCCAGCCCTGGAATGCTGTAAAAATTTAATTAGGTGGATCCATTAGTCATGCCCACATGGAGGTTTCATACAGGGCTTACAAAAATGCAGGCTGCTGAAGGAGCCTTTCAGACCTTCCTGTAAATGCCACTTCCCTCGTTATTGGGAAATGTGCTCTCCCTGGAACTTTGGAGGCAGGCTTTGTATTTACAAAACAGGGTTACGATGAGATTAACTTCCTTCACTAGAAGGGCCTGCTGGGTCCAAATGGGAGCCCTCTTTTAATAAGGGAGTTTGCACAGCCTGACTGCTTCTGATTCAGCGGGGCTAAAAGGTGATGCTGGGGGCCTTGCCTTTGATCACTTCCTGACTCCACTTTTCAGGTTTCAGGTGGCAGAAATGAGGTCATATGGGGGACTGCCTTGAGATGAGCCTGAGTCTGTACTTTGTTTTAGCTAAAGGGCCAAGAGGCAACAAGTCTGGTTCTGTTTCCAAGTTGAAAAGAGACAAGCAGATTCTCACTCTCAAAACCAGAGTATGGAGAGTCACTTGAACTTAGAAATCAGACTTTTGTATGGTTTAGGACCTTCAATACACACAG
Source organism: Peromyscus maniculatus bairdii (assembly GCF_049852395.1). NCBI lineage: Eukaryota > Metazoa > Chordata > Mammalia > Rodentia > Cricetidae > Peromyscus > Peromyscus maniculatus. The sequence continues at coordinate 49,045,059 of NC_134856.1, forward strand.
CTTGACCCGTAAGCTGACATTTTGTGCTTGGGACACTCTTGTTTTGAGTCTGCTTATCCAATGTGAGAAAGTGGAGGAGAGTGATTGTTAATATAACTAATCGTGTGGCAGTATTTGAAATCCACATTCCAGGAGCTCCAGCCCCATGGGGTGCTGAGCACGCAGCTTTAGCTGACTGCAAATGACTTTAATACACTATTGTTATTTAGGGGCCCAAGTCCTCTGCAGATGGGCTGGGGATGTGTCTTCATCTTCGCCTATTTGTTTATTTCACGTTATTATTAAAAAACATGCAGTTTTCATAATCTGGATTGAGATGCAGATTTTAATAAGTCAATGTCCTTGCACTAGAGGAAGCCAGTTTCTCACAGAGAAGAGGGATTTCTAAACAAATTATTGCAGTGCAGTTGGATACTAGCTATAGTGTTTGTGAGTGAATAGGCAACAACACTAAGTGACTTAGGCACATTAGTACACACACACACACACACACACACACACACAGAGAGAGAGAGAGAGAGAGAGAGAGAGAGAGAGAGAGAGAGAGAGAGAGAGAGAGAGAGAGTGGTAGTTTGAGTGGTAGCCTCAGGTATTAGACACTTGGTCCCCAGTTGGTGGTACTATTTAAGAAGGCTTAGGCTATGTGACCTTCTTGGAAGAAGTATGTCACTGGAGATGGCACTGAGAGTTTAAAGATTTTTGCCACTAGTTAAATCTCTGCTTCCAGTTTGTGGTTCAAGATGTGAGCCCTCAGCATCCTGCTACAGCTGATGTGACTGCTGTTTACTGCCATGCCTCCCTGCCATGATGGACTCTTATTCCACAGGTCTAAATAACCCCTTCCATCTATAAATTGCCCTGGTCATGGTGTTTTATCACAGCAATAGAAATGTAACACACACACACACACACACACACACACACACACACACACACACACACAATTTTTTAAAAGTAACTTTGGGTATTTGAGATGGCTCAGTGGTTAAAAGCACTTGCCTCTCAAGCCCAATGACCTGAGTTCCATACATTTATCCCACAAAAAGGTAGAAGGGACTAAACTCCCTAGAGTTTTCCTTTGTCTTCTGCATGCATACACAGTCACATAATCACCATGCATATATAACAATAGTAAACACAATAGAATAAAAAATGTAAAGCTAAAGATATACTCTAACAATGCATTAGCTTTTTATTTCTTTATACCTGAAGGAATGGAGAGCCACACAACTATATATACACACACATATGGAGAAGGAGAGGGAGTGTGTGTATTTTCCAGTTGGCTTTCACTGGTTGGGATAAATTAACAACAACAACAAAATCAAGATTTCACCGTATTTTCTGAACCTTAGAAACTTATGAAAGACTCTGATTCACATACCTTCACATACAATATTAATATACCTGTACATACAGGGTTAACATACCCACACATACAATATTATTAACATACCTGTACATACAATATTAACATACATGTACATACAATATTAATGTACCTGTACATATAATTTATTAACATACCTGTACATTCAATATTAACACGCCTGTACTCACAACATTAATATATCCAACTGAAACAGGTTCTCACTGAAATGTTTGTCATAAACAGGAAGCCAAACACTTTCCCTTTTCTCCAGAATGTTTTCAAAGTCTCAAGTTCCCACTATTAGCTGTTGAATGGACCCCATGTGGACATTAGACACATTGAAAGGCAGGGTATAGTGCATCCGAAATGACAGGGTTGACGTTTGAATCTAGGATTGTCTAACTCTACTAAGTCATAGTATCCGCCAGCCTCACCTCAGCAGGGGAACTTGATGTGGTACAACATCGATTAGGTTTGGGGGCTCTTGAGGGGTGAGCAGAAGCCCACAAATTAGACAAGGAACCTTGATGCATGTGTACACTTGTGTATGTCTGTATATGTGCATTCATGCATGTGTGTGCTTGCATATGTGTGTGTGTGTGTGTGTGTGTGTGTGTGTGTGTGTGTGTGTGTGTCTGTTTGGCAGAAAACAGCCTCAGGTGTTATTCTTTAGACACTCTCTACTTTGTTTTGAGACAGGGTCTCTCACTGGCCCGGAACTCACCAAGTAGGCTAGGCTGGTAGGCCAGGGAGCCTCAGGGATCCCCCGTCTCTGCCTCTCCAGTGTTGGGATTGCAAGTGCACAGAATTTTACCTGGATTTTTTAATGAGTTCTGGAAATCAAACTCATGTCTTCATAATTGTGTGGCAAGTGCTTTACTGACTAAATTTTCTCACTAGCCCCAAGACAAGGCTTCTTAAGCACACTGCTCAGAAGCAAAGCAAGGCTCATATTACAGCCTTAATACTCATGTTTAAGTTCAACTGACCTCCACAAACACCACCTTCACCTTTTATAGAGGCATTTGCCCTAATCCTGGGCACAATGATCTGCTGGCTTCAACACTTATACCCACCTCAGAGATGTAGCACTTCCCATGATACAGGTGTGTACTGGGAAAGCTATTCTTGAGATGTGTGCACAGGTTTAGGACTGACCTTGTTGTTCTGGCTCTCAGGTTGACTCAGCTCAGACTAAATGCACATCATTCAGCACGTGGGCTCTGTGACAAGCATACCCTGCTGATCCCAAACAATGAGCCTTGGCTCTAGCATGTATGGAACTCTTGGGAAAGATGAGTTTGTCTTGGGGGATTTCTCACTCTGAGAATGACTTAAGACTAATGCTTGCAGGAGCCATATTTCTATATTGGGGGACCCAAGAAAAGCATTACGGCAACTCTGAGGTAAGTAAATCTGGAGCCACTGGAACAGATCCTGGGGACATGATTACAATTAAAGTATCCAGCTACACTAGAAGCCAGTATCATCATTGGGTTTCCCAAAATGTGAGCCAGTCACTTACTTGGGGGATGTTCTTAGGCTAAGTTGAGTTGAATTGAATCCTGAGGCCTGGTGGGACTTCTGTTTGGGATGCCTCAGGTTGCCTCTACATACTTTAAAGGCTGTTATGAAATTCTCTAGATGTATATGAAATTTACACTGCATTCATTTTAATTTAAGAGAGGAATAAATGATTGAGATATGGATATTCTTAAATTGTAACGATTGTGACAGGTTGACGAAAATTGGGAATCATTCACTTCCTGATGATGGATGGTGCTGGTGCTTAGCTGACCAACACAAGAACTACAAGTTGCACAGTTATGTGACCTATATAGATAGATTTGGTTTGCATGCAAAACTTTAACCCAGTTTATAGCCCTGAGCAAAAAAAAAAAAAAAATTCTCTTGTTTATGCTTTTCCTACTGATCACATCATAAAGGGATCCATTTTAGAATATTAGGTAAATCATATTTATTCAAATTGGTATCTTTTATTTTTTGCTTTTTATAGTATGACTGCTGGCCTATTGTAAATTACATGCATGGATTACACCAGAGCTATACTGCTGGATCTGCAATGGGTATAAGACTTTACCTTGTCTAATCAAAACCTACATCCTTGACACTCCCTCCAAGGTAGAACCTTCCATTTGGAGGGAAGCTCCTGAAGGTGCAGTATGTTCTAAGGGAGGTGAAACAGTCCATCCTCATAGGGAAGCTTGCTAAGCTCGGGAAGTAAGCAACTCAAGGTTTCAGGAAGTTCCTGAAACTGACCAGATTCACTAGGCCCCTCCCTCTTCAAGCACATGTAAGCAGTAAGAACTGCTGAGAGACACTCTCAGACGAGTTAAGGTCTGAGAAGAGCATGGAAGAGGCTCAGACAAGCTGAGATACCTGGAAGAGACAGTCTTCAATCTGTTGAGGTCCAGCAGGCACTATGGTGCACTTCAGTTTTCCAGCTTCCATGAGCTGTCACTTACGCTGGGGTGGGCTTTTGGTGACATAGCCATCTTTGACTCATTTCTGCCTCTATAAGTAATCCCTGACCTCTATTCCTGCAACTAACTCCAATAAACTCTCAGAGTCACCAAGTTGGACTTGAGGGGGAGGGATGTCCTTACTTTGGTCTGTCATCTGTTCCCTGTCTGGAGTGAGCTCAATTTTGTTTTTATCTCCTTAGGAATAGTATCACACAGTATTTGACTCTATCTTAGATTATGATTGACTCTGGGGAAGAAACCTGAATTAAAACCTCTTCCCACCCCCACAGAACAGTCTCTCTGCTATTTGAAGGCAGAACTTCCTTTTTTTTTTTTTTTTTTTTTTATAACTTCTCTTTTCCTGGCTAGATTTTTCTTTTTCCTCACCACCTAGGTTCTTCCTCCTCACTGGACACCTTGCAAAGGCCCCAGGGATCCCCTTAACACAGAGTGTTTACATTTTTTTCTGGAGCACCAGCTGTCAGACCAGCATAGAAGGTTTCGCTCTTCTGTCCCGAACACCATATCTCTACTAAGTGACCTAAGGCTGTTGGCCTCTCTGGAAACCAAGGATGGTCCTCAGAAGTGGGTGACTAGATAACCTCTGGAGGTGGGATCAGGAAGCTACGTTTCACCAAGCCCTGTGGACTCAACACAGAAACAAGTATGGGAAAGACTGATGCTACTCAATGCCTTTAAAAATCCCCTGATTTTCAGCCACCTCAGGAGACTATGGGTACAGGGACTCTACTGTTATCCTTCTTCTACTAGTCCTCTCTTTCCTTTACCTCTTCCTCTTCCTTCTCCTCAATTACACCTATGTCTATTCTTGTTATTGTACTACAGTTTGGGCCCATGACTCAAGCCTTCCCAAGGATAGTGTCTGCCATCTCTTCCTCTATTTTGCCAATTGCCTACTAGTCTTTATCCAGAACCCTGGTGTGAATGTTGAACATCACAGAACCAGAGACAGACCTAGGCTCCCATTCACCTCTTGGGTCACACTCTTCCCTCTGTCTCTCATATGTCTCCAAAGTTAATCTTCCTTGCCTTGCAAACGATGTTCCTGAGCAATTAACCCTTCTAGGGCCTTTGTTTCCACTTAAGTGTTCCCTCTACCAGAAAGTGGGGTCAAGGCTGGTCCTCTGAGTCCACAACTGTCTTAGTTAGATTAATGAGCCCATCTTTTCCCCATAGCACAATCCCCAGTTAGAGTTGCTTTGACCCCTGCGGTATTTGGCAAGGCTGGACACTTTCTGCTTGTGACACCTTGGGAGTGCTACTGGAATCCAGTGGGCAGAGGCCAAGGATACTAACAAGGGGTATAATGAATAAAGCAAGACTCCAGAAAGAGTCATTTGGCTCTGAACATTGTAATACTTGAGATTGATAAACCACCCTGTTCTCCTGCTTTGGTCTATGTGAGTCTGTCTATCTGTCTGTCTCTGTATCTATCTCCTCTGTCTCTCTCCCTCTTTCTGTGGTGTGTGTGTGTGTGTGTGTGTGTGTGTGTGTGTGTGTGTGTGTGTGTGTATGTATACACTAGGGATTGAACCATAGCAGGGGCTTTACGCATTCTAGGCAAGTATCACAGCTGACTATTCTCTCAGCTCCAAATTTCTTTTGCTTATCAATTTTAACTCCTACTGACTGCACTGCCCCAGAGAGGAGCTGAATCGATCTATTTGTTGAATAAATAAGTGACATCTCCTTCCTGGAGGAAACACAAGATCACATCAAGGTCACCTGCAGGTGTCTGACCTTCTGTCTCAGGAAGTAGTCTCATAGAAAGTAGTTTCACACAGTGAAAGGTCCATGGGCAGGCTTCTAGCCTCTTCACTAGCACACACATAGCCAATTAATACACATGTTTTCCAAAGTGCTTATAAACCACTAAAACATTTTGTGCCTCTCAGTCGGCTGAGTGTTCACCTTTTGCGATGTTACTGCCCTATTAATTTGCGGCATAATCTGATTTTTATTAGCTGTGTGAACTTGAGCCATTTAGGCGCACTCAGCCCAGTTTCTTCAAGACATCTGTGGAGATGCTCCCTAAGCCCCAGGAAGGAGGAGTCAGGGGATGCTTGGAAAGTGCTCCAAGCATTGCATGGCATGGCCTGTCTTTGTAATTATAATTGCCTTGTTTAATATCCACAACTGTTCCAGTAAGTGGTATAGCTTCATAGGATGCACAATCCATGGGAGGCCCAGTTAGGACAGTTTGACAGCTTTGTATGTGCATGGACATGGAGTTCATCACTGGGTACCTTCCTCAGTCACCCTCCACCTCATTCGCTTTAAAAGATTTATTTATTTATTTATGTTTTAAATTTATATGTGTTAGTGTGTGTGTGTGTGTGTGTGTGTGTGTGTGTGTGTGTGTGTGTGAGTCTATGCATATGGGTACTTGGGAAGACCAGAAGAGGGTGCCAGATCCCCTGGTGCTGGACGCACAGGCAGTTGTGACCCACCTTATATGGGTGCTGGGAACTGAACTTCAGTCTAATGCAAGAGTAGTGAGCACTCTTAACCACTGAGCAGTCTTATAGTCACCTACTTTATTTTTGGGGACAGAACTTCTCACTGATCCAGTAGTTCCAGATCAGCGAGACTGGCCAGCTGGCAAGCCTCCTGTCTCTGCCTTCCCAGATACATGCTACTGTACCCAGGCTTTACATGGTGTTGGGGTTGATTGAGGTCCAATGCTTGCAGAGTAAGCATTTTTATCGACTGAGCCATCTCTCCACCCCATGGCTGCTGGTTGGCTTTCTTTCTTTCTTTCTTCCTTCCTTCCTTCCTTCTTTCCTTCCTCTCTCTCTCTCTCTCTCTCTCTCTCTCTCTCTCTCTCTCTCTCTCTCTCTCTCCCTTCCTTCCTCTCCCTTTCTTTCTATAAAATAGGTTATTGGAGTCCTCAATTGATGTTGAGGAATCTGAAAAAAACTGCATTTTTCACATAGATGAAGTTTTTTCTAGAAGTTTCTAAACTATTGGAAGGAAGCTGCCCAACCCAGTTAGTGTGAAGCTCCACATATTTTCAGAAAAATACAAAATTGGTAAATGCTTTCGAGATTCCCAAAGGGGTGAGCTACTGGGTTATCCTGTTTAGATGAATGGTGTTTGAATTCTTGGTGGAAACTAGCACACCTTCTTATGGGATTCTGTACTAGGGTTGGGGCCCAAAGGCTCACATACAGAATCTTGTCCGGGTTGCCTCCCCTGAGCTTTTATATAGAACTGGCCTTGGCCGCAAGCCAGAGGATGGCTACTTTGCTGAAGTTGGGGAGAGGGTGGATGAGTGTTTCTAGAGCCAATGAGTCATTCTGGCCTGGCACAACATCCCCAGGCCCTTGAGGGGAAACAAATGGACTTTGTTGGAAGGGACCATTTTTGTGCATGAATGGCCCCTAGTCAATACTTCCAAGGAAGCCTGTAACCTTGCCCCTGGCTTGACCAGCTTGGCCTGGAGAAACCACAGTGACTGAGGAGTGGGGGTGGGTATATGGGGCTTAGGCCTTTGTTATCATCATGGAACAAAGATGCTGGCTGGGCCTCTGTGGAGAGAACCCCCGGGGACACATTTAGCATGCCTAACCCTATCAGAGGGAGAGAGATTTCCTGGGGTCTAGCGGGCATCCACCTGAGGTGCTAGCTTCAGATACCAGCTTCATCTGTCTCCCCAAGGCCTGATCTAGACCAATAATCAGACTCAACCTTCAAGGCTTGTTTCTTCTCCCCCTTTAGTTGGGTGGTGGCCCTGGGTCACTTTCGGAGCGCATTCCAGTGATGTTTATCCATCTTTATCCGGGAGTTTCCTCATGACGCTCAACTTGATGATGTCATACTGTAGGAAATAATTTTTTTTTGGGGGGGGGCGCAGCTATCATAAGAGTTTCTTATAAGTAGAATCCTCAAAAAGGTCTCTCAGGAGAGGTGATGGCAACTGATTATCCCTGGTGTAAGTGTGTGCAGTTGGTGTACAGAGGCAGAACTGTGTATTACTCCTGAGAGGGAAGAGGAATATGGGAGTTTATGTAGGGTGGAAGCCTGTCGGGTGACTAGAGTCTTGTTATAGGCCCCTCCACGTGGCCAAGAACCTTTGAGTAAAACCATTAAACTCCACTTAACACAGACACATTTTATTTGGAAATTCTTCTAAGAAATGGGTTTAAAAAAACCTTAAAGTGTCTGAGTGCATGTAAGTCCCTGCTCCACTTGCATGCCAAGTTCCCTTGGAGGCTAGGAGAGGGCATCAGATCCACTGGGATTAGAGTTACAGATGACTATGAGTGCTAAGGCTCAAACTTGGGTCTTCTAGAAGAGCATTCGGTACTCTTAACCACTAAGCCATCTCTCTAGCCCAAGAAATGGGGTTTTTAGTACTTTTGATGGAGGTGGAATGCAGTCACATGCAGGTACTTTGGCAGTTTAGAAGCCAAGAGAAATATGAGGAAATAAGTGTCTGGGATTGACAGTAATTTTCAGATAGCTCTGTGTTCTTGCAAGTTTATGGAATTAGGGTTTGAAGTAATTTTACATAAATCTCCTAGGAGTGAGAACCATGTGTAACATCTGATGTACATTATCAACAGCCCCTCCACTAGCTTGTCCTACTGATCACATCTCTTTTTTCTCATCCTGCAGCAAAGACCTGGGTCCTGGGCTTCATCTGCTGAGGCTCCTTGTGAGCAAAGGTATAGACTGGTCTCCAAGGAGGAGGCTGTGCACCTAGGATGAAGCATGCCCTTGTTTATGAGTTCCTTGGAGCAGGACAATGAGCTAAAGCTGCAGAGCAGACACGTGGTGAGTCTTGCACTCATTAACCCAGATGGAGGTCACAGCTCCATGCCGGCAGCTGCTTGGAAACAACAACTTGTCAAAACTTCAGGCTAGAGCGCAGGGTTCCAGCTCATTGGAACCCAATTCCTAGATGAGCCCCGGCAGAAGAGGAAGATGTGCTTGACTAGCCCCAGATAGGCCCAGCAGATGTTGTGCGGGCCTCCTCACTGCTGAGCTCAAGTGCAGCCTGGGCTCATCACCCAAACAGGGCCCCTGGGAGCACACTGATGAGGCTCTCACAGTGCCAGGAGCACCTCCAGCGCATGGCTCTACCCCCTCCCTCTGGGCTGGCCTGGCCTCTTGCCAGTTCCTTTGGAAGGGAGGGGTGGGGACAGGCAGGCAGTCTCACATGGACGACTCTTGCAAAAGACCCAGCTATGCTTCTGCGTGACATCGCTTTGTCACAACCTCTGGAGACTCCAGTGGGGCTGGATTGGAAACAAGATGGAAGTTGGGTGTTTAGGGACAGCCAAGGTGCTGCTTCTGTGCCACTCTTCCTCAGGGGAAGGAGGGAGAGCTGAGCTGTGTAATGCAAACAGGTCTCAGAGCTGCTCTGCCTACTGTAGCTGAGAGAATTCTCCCAGTCTCCCTCAGGCCAAACAACTGCCTGCTTCAGAACCCAAACACATTCCAGAAAGAAATGAGGAGTTTGCATGCCCAGTTTGTGTGTGTGTGTGTGTGTGTGTGTGTGTGTGTGTGTGTGTACACATAACTTGGAATAATCTACTGCCAATGTTCTCTATGAGTATGTGTGCATGCATAAATTTCCTATGTGTGTAAATGGTGAGAGTGTATGTATACTGTACGATGTTTGAATGTGTATGTCTAATAAGTGTGTTGGAAAGTCTATACAGTTCAGTGTTCCATATATAACCATGGACAATGAGTGTGGTGTGTGTTTTCTTTATGTGCCTTTATTCTTAGCACTATGGGTGTGTGCTGCATAAATATATATGTTTGTGTACACATGGTAAACATGCATATTACATATACAGGCTTACAAAGCTTCTCTCTATGTGTATGTGTATGTTTGGCCACATGCTTAATGATGTATTGTTTCTACACGTACATGTTCAGGACTATACCTGTGTGTACTTGGATTATGAATGTATGTATTTATGACTGTAGGTCCAAAACCTATCTGTCATCCTCATGGTATGTAATGCATGCATCTCATCAGTGCACATGTCCCAGGAATATGTAGTTTCTGTGTGTGTCCCAGTTGTGCATCATCTTGCTGAGTGAATGGGGGAGAAGCTCAGAATGAACTAATGAGTGTGTCTGTGCTGACCATTTGGAGCATCCTCAAGCCCAGTTCCTGCAGGTCCTTCCCTATAACCACTGTTCCACTTCATCTGACCCCATGAAACTGCTTATATATCCCAAATCAGCCAGTTTGACTCATGCCTCTGGACTTTTAGACAATATTCCCTCTACTGGAATGCCTCTGCCTCATCTTTATGATACTTTTTGATTACTGAATAAATAAATTATTCACTTTTGCCTATTGAATGTTTGCAGTATGCAGAGTTCCAGTCTAATATATTCCGTTTGTATCCAATATCTCCTTGTATTGGCTCCTCTCTGACTTCAATTACGAATTCAAACATATCTCCTTCAAAGTAGCTGTAACGATGAGGGCTCTTATTTTCCTGTCGATGTTGGTTACAATGAAAACAAAGATGATAACACTGCCCTCTGCTTTTGAGAATCATTATACCCTAGGCCAGTGGTCCTCAACCTTGCTGATGCTGTGACCCTTTAATACAGTTCCTCATGTCATGGTGACCTCCTAACCACAAAATTATTTCATTGCTACATCCTAACTGTAACTTTACTAGTGTTATGAATCCTAATGTAAATATCTGATATGCAACCCCCAAATGAGTCATGACCCACAAGTTGAGAACCACTGGCCTAAACCATATTTGGGGCATATGCTCAGCCTCTGGCAGCTATTAGCTGTGTGACTCTATTTTTAAGAGATGTGGTCACTGTGTCTTACCAAGAGTAACATAAAATGGCAATGTAGCTCAGCAGGAAATCAACCTTGTCTGCCACTGGAGTTCAGGCATGATATAATTATAGCATCCCTGGACTAGAACTTGATCTTCTGATTGGTGGGTAGAATAAATAGAAAGATTCATTGAATGTTTGCAGTATGCAGAGTTCAATCTAATATATTTTTGTTTGGGTTCATTTCATGAGGTAGGCATTGGTAATATATCTATGGGAGTACACATAGACAAATGTGTGTAGTATTCTCTATCTATGCATATTGAAATCCCAAGATGCAAGATTACCTCTGAGAGGTATTGTCCTTAAGACTGGAAACCTTCAGGTTGAGATAAGAATCACCCTCAGAAGAAAAGCTATTGCAGTAGACAGAATAATGGCCCTAGAGATGTCCACCCCCTATGCTCCAGCACCTAAGTCACGTGGACCATGGGGATTAAGGTCACAGAAGGAATTAAGGTGGCTAATTACCTGACTTTAAGAAGGCTGGATTATCCTGGATTACCTGGGTGGGTCCAGTGTAATCAGGAGAGTGCTTAAAAGTGCAAGGCAGGGCTGAAGAGGAAAGTCACAGTGTTATAGTATAAGGCCAACTAGCCCCACCCTCACTGACTGAAGACAGGATGGATGGGACGAGGAGCTAAAGCTTACAAGAAGCTTCTAGAAGCTGAAAGGGCAAGATAATGATGATTTTCTTGAGAGCCTCTGATGGGAACACAGGTTTGCCAACATCTTGAGGTTAGCCCAGTGAGACATATGTGGGAACTGGGACCTCTGACATTGAGAGAAAGTGAGTTTGTGTTGGTTTAAGCTGCTAAATTTGAGATGGCTGCTTACAAAAGCAACCAGAAATGGGGACAGGGCCAAAGTCTCAGGTCAGGAGAAACAGGTCTTTCCTTCAATTAGAATCCAGATGGGAACTTGAAGGGATCAAGGTACATAAAGGATAAAGGCTGTTGAATGAGATACATCATGAACAAGTCACCACTGAACACTCACAAGAAGTTCACAGTAATGGCCCAAGCATGCGGAGTAGCTCGTTGACCTTGACTTACATACATTTGACCAAGCTGTAGACAATTACTTGAGAGAACTACTGGCTATTATTTCTGCTGCTAATTTGGGGGAAAACACAAAACAAGTCTATCAGGCACCAATCAAACCGTTTTGATGACAAAGAGATATGTTCTTCATTGTGAACATTCTGGGTCATCTGTAGACAAGGCCCTTGTGGCAGTGAATACCAAGCCAGTCCTGAGAGGTCACCCTGACTCCAGACAGATCAACTCTTCTTGGACAGCATGTCGACAAACCCCAGTTGGCAATGGCCAGTTATCAGCAGCAGCATCAATAGCAATAAAATGAATAATTACATATTTCCCACTTAGCTCATTGTTGGGGGCTGAGTGAAAGAGCCGCAAATAGGACTCCTAACGAAGCTCATGGGGGAGACTGGGCCGAAGCTGAGGGACAGATAGGGGTGAGTTCCATTACTGCAATTAGCACACTGTGTAAACAGCACTTAAGGGCTCTATCTGGGAGTTTGTGGTAATCCATCTGAAATAGACAACTATTTTATGCAGGGAGGAATGGAAGGGACCTCGTCCAAGTCAATTTAACAGTCTAGTCTGCAAGCAAACCTCTCCCTCCTGGTTCCCGCTCTCCCCATCTTCCCTGCTTGGCTCACAGCCGTGGTACTTCTTAGTATGCCTGTTCCCAGGAAGGGTCAGTCAGAGGCTCTGAAACACCAGGTGCTCTTAGCTTGGCAGCCGTGTGCAGTCACAGCTTACACCACGGGAAGCTTTTGCTCAGTTTCTTCTCCTTCTTGTCTCTGTATCATCTGTGCTCTTTATGGACTTTTGTCTTGAGATACAAGAGGTGGGAAACCATGTTTTCTGTAGAGGGAGGGTCCCCAAGCAGGGAGCCCAGATGCCCCATAAGGTTCCTCCTCAGACCTTCTTGTTGTGTTTTATTTCATATTCTGACATGTGTGTGATTATGTACTTATATGCGGTCTCTAGATAAACCTCTCTTTCTCTTCCTCCTCTCTCATTCCTGCTCCCACTACCACAGTTACAATTTTGCTATCCCAGTGCACTCTGGGTAAACTCATTCTGCTCAGGGCTGATTTAAAAATGAAACTGCTATACCCTCTCTAGTTATATGTTCTCTAGTTAGAAATTAGACACCTTTTTAAATGTTCACAATGCCGGAATTTTGGCCCTTTCTTTGTTAGTGACTCAAAGTATTTTTCTGTAATAACAAGTGTTTCATGGACAGTGCTAAAGTTGGCACTTGTAACCATTAAATGTGACCTCAAGCATTGCCTCATATCCCTGCGGGAGAATGTGCTTCCGGTTCCACATACAGCTCCCTTTGAATGAATGGATGTTTTCTACTGTCTTGCAACTCGGAGATGCTACCTTGCTGAGGCAATGCTTCCTACAGGACAAGTCAGATCTCATTCTGGAACCAAGTTTGGCTCTCAGGCCCCTCGGTACGTACCCATATGGATTCAGCACATTCCATGCAGCTGGAGTCTGGACTGCCCATTCTGCCTTCTATCTGGTGGACTTAAGGCAGTAGGGTCTCCTTTCCAAGAGTACAGAGGGCTTCACAGCTTGATTGGGTAAAGAACAACACAGCCTCTGTTAGGAGGCAAACCACAGTTTGAAGAGAGCAGAGGGCCATATCTGACTCATCAAATGACTCATACCTGGGATTACTGTGCCTCAACTAGGCTTCCTGCAGCCTGTCACAGCTTGCAAAGAGATGTGAGGAGACTTGAAAAGAGACAACTCTCTCTTGCATGCTGTGTTGGGGATGGATCCACCCGTCTGGATCCAGGGCGAGCTCTTTGCAAACAGCCATCAAGATAACTTTATCAGCACGGAATCGGATTGCAAAGATTCCAGTTGGCAGCAAGGAAAAGATGATGGGAAGTTGCCCTTTATGGCCTGGCCAGCTCAGCATACTCTTTCATCTCCTAAGTCTCGGGGAGGAGCAAGTAGCTTTCGTGTGCAAAAGAAGGCATCACTGTTACTGTTTGTGTAGAACCAGAGCTAGCTGGGGAAGTGTATGTCCAGGGGCACACAGACATCAGCGGTAAACGTATTGGTCCTAGTTGCCACAGCTATTGCCTATCTCTTTCCATTGAAAACCAAGTTACTACAGGGACTGCATCAGACCTCTGGGAAGCCTTCAACTGATGGATTACCTTGTAACCCAGCTCCTGTTTTTTTTTTTTTTTTTAGAACACCTGAGCTTCTTGCTTCAGGTGTCTGACATTCCTCACTGCACAGGTGATCCTCAGCTCTGACTCACTGAGTGACTGGGATGGCAGAGAAGCCAGTATATTTCCACTATTCCTATTAGGGGTCTTTGTACCCCCAGCGCAGACAGTTACCCAAATTCCATCCATTAAAAAAAAAAAAAAAAGAATGGGCTAATTAAGCCTGCCAGCCTAATTTTGTGCTTTCTAATTTTGCCCTTTAAATGCATCATAATTATCAGATGCAAAATACATTTTCAAACACAGAGCCACTGACGGGTGTATTTTTAAATGTGCAAGGCTAAGATGGGAGTTAGGCGAAGAATCAGGCAGTATTTTTAACGTGTGTCATTGGGCGGGAAAAGGCCTGGTCTTTCCATCACCCTCTACTCTATTTGGAAGGAGAGCTGTGTATACTTGTGGTGGTTGGAATAGGTGTCAGTCAGTGATGCTGTTCCTGGGCATGTTTCTGGGTGGCATGTCCTTCAGGACTTGCTGAGTCAAGGTAGGAGGTGAGGTCCCAGCCCTGAAACCCTGAGTTTCACAGGAAGGAGTAGAGTGCATGCTCTCTTGAAATGTCAGGAACAAGTTCTCTCCATGGGTTCTTTGTGACCATCTGCTGCCCCCTTCCCCTAATTCATATTTTTAGAGCTTTTAACCACTTTTTCTTATGACTTTATATAGAGCTTTTGTTACTGAGGCTTCTTTTTCTCCAAATTGTCCAGAGTGGGGTTGTGTAATCCTATTTACAGCAAATGTTGGGTAAAATACATACATAATTACTCATCATACTACATTTGGAAAATTTCTGCATACTTTCCCAGGCAATTCCTATAAGTCACTTATTATATATGAGTGCGGCACAATGTATTTTTGTGCTTCTAGCATCAAAATAACCATGGAAAAACAGGGCATGGCAACACACACCTGTGATCACAGTCCTTTGGAAGTAGAGGCAGGAGGACCAGGAGTTCAAGGTTATCTTTGGCTAGCCTGGGCTACATGAGATCTTATCTCAAGCAATGAACAAAATGGCTATGAAAAGCAGGTTGGCACTGAACTTGGAGATCTTTCCCTCTGCAAGTATGTACACCTTTATTCTGTGAGGCCTTCCTTTAATCAGGTGGGAAGTCTACTACTTGCTCCTCAGGACACAGCATGACACATGGCCCTTCCACATAGACCAGCTGCTCCTGCCTGCACCCCATCAGACCCTCTGAGGATTGGGGGTTGAAGGGGCAATGTCTCACTGCAGAACTTGGCCTGTAAGAACAATAGCCTGCATGCATGGCTCCATGTTGGCAGAGCTCTGGAAGCCACTATGTTGCCTGAAACCCTTTTTGATCAAGTGTGATGACATTGATACTTGGGTGTCCTCAGCAGCCTCATTTGTAATTGCCAAAAGGTACTGACAAACCAAATATCCATTAGTTGGTAATTGCATTCAAGACGCATTTGTTACATAGAGTATTATTTACTTATAAAAAGTAATGAGCAACTGATGCGTGTTAAGGCATGAATAAACCTTGAAACCACAACACCAAGTAAAACAAGACAGCCACATTTTGCACAACGTATTTACTTGAGAAATAATGTGGTGTGTGTGTGTGTGTGTGTGTGTGTGTGTGTGTGTGTTGCTTGAATTTTTAAAAAAGAGATTTGAAGTCATTTTTTTTAATTGTGCTGCTTAATTCCCAAAGGATTGAAGCCACTTACAAGGGTATGCTTGCATAGAAAGGCAACAATAAAATAAGAACAAAACAGTCATGGAAGGAAGCAGGAGGCACGGAGTATTGTAATGGCAAGGAACTCAATAGTTTCTGGTGCCAGTTTGTCCCTCAAGCAGGTTCATTAGGCACAGGTGACTGTGCCTGTCTCTTTCATTCTATTTCATATGTAATTTTCAGACTAGGTAAATTCATATGAAACAAAATTAGATTAGTGCCTTCAGAGGTTGTGTGCATGAGGGAAGAATGAGGAATGGCCACTAATAGAGCAACAAGACAGGGAGGGTCTTGTGAAGCTCACAAAAGCTGATAGAAGGAAACCAGATGTAGCAGAGCTGTGGCAACCTGGTGCCAGGAAACTGGGTTCAAATCTTACCCAGCCACTTCAGGTGTTTTATGAAAAGTTACTTTTTGCAAGGCTGGCCATAGCAGCACAATTCTTTAAACCCAACACTCAAGGGGCATAGGAAGGCAGAGCTCCTATAGGAGAGTTCCAGGCCAGCCTGGTCTACACAGCTAGACGCTGTGTCAAAAGAAACCACTTTGGAAGTTTTCACACAAGCATGTATTATACATTCTCACCTCTCCCTTCTGTCTGTCCCCCTTCTTTCCACAGCTAGTTTCATCTCTCCTTATGCCAGGTGCTAAGTATGACTCAGTAGTTAAGAACACTCATGGCTCCTCCAGATGACCTGATCCAGATGCCAGAGTTCTGTTCCCGGCACTCACATCAACCATCCTTAAGTTCAGCTCCAGAGGATCCAACAACGAATTTTGATATAAAAGGGCAACTTCATTCACATGCATGTTCCTACACACAAATGCATAGTTAAACATAAAATAATGCATCTCTTCTTGTGTCCTATGTATATACATGGTTTTGTGCTTCTATGTAATCTAGGAAGTACAAATGAAGGAAAATGCACAATGTCTGTTTTTCTGAGACTGGCTTCATTTGCTTAACATGATCTCCAATTTCAGCCACTTTCCTGAAAACAGCATAATTTCATTCTGTGTGGAGGGAAAAAAATTCCACTGTCTACTCATACCACCTTTATTTACCTATTCCCCTATTGGTGGACATTGAGGTTGGTTTCATGGCTTAACCACAGTGTAAAGGGTCGCAGTGAACACTGGTGTGCCAATATCTCTGGGATAGCTTGAGTTGAAGTCCTTCAGGTAAATGCCCAGGGGTGGGTCAAATAGTTTGAGCGTTAATACACCTCTATGCTGACTTCCATGGTGGCTAGACCAGTTTCCATTCCCACCAGCAGTGTATGAGGGGGTGTCCCTTTTGTTCACATCCTCGATAGCAATAGTTGTTTTCTATTGCCTGACATTCTGACTGCTTGGTGTCCCCATATGTAAGGTGAAAATATCATTTCCTGATTGACATTGTCCGGATTTGTTCTTGATTCATGGGGGGGGGGGGCATTAAATGACCACTGAGTATGGGGAAAGGGGCCCAGAGCTATATAAGCAGCATGCATATTTTTAAATAAAATACAGTCATTTTGAAATTATTCTATTTCCTTTTGTCACTGTAATAAATTACTACAGTTAGTAGCTTAAAATAACACACTTTTTATCTTTCTGGAGGCTAGAGGATGAAGTGTGTCCTGGGGCTAAGGGCAGGGCTACATGGGCTCCAGAGGCCCTGGAGGGTGTGGGAGATGACAGTTTTTCTTTCCCCAGTTTTCAGAGGCCTCCCAACTTTCTTTGGCTTGGTGCCTCATGTCACTCCAAACTCTGCTTCCTCCATCACACCCTTCCTCCAACTGTCTTCCCTCTCTTTTGTCAAGGACGCTTGTGATAAATCTGGGGCTACCAGGATGGTTCATGCTGAGCTTCCCATAAGTATATTTAGGTTAGCCACACCTGCACAGTCCCTTTGGCCATGTCAGAAGACAGTCTAGGGTCTGGGACATCATTGGGGGACCTTAAGAAGGTACCACAGGAGTATACTGAGTTACCAAGCAGGCATCAGAGCTTTCAATTAAGCCGCGAGTAGGGACCAGCTGAGACACTCTTGAGTCAGGACAGCCATGACTACAGCCCAACACTAAATCACAGACCATCTTAAGACATTCTGAAGAAATACTTTTAGTACCTTGACTCTAACACTTCTTCAGTGTGAACTTTGTAGATGACAAGGTCATGTGGCAATGACAAAAGGTCAGGGATAGCTGGGCTGGGGCTTAGTGCCTGGTCATCCTAGCACCTTCCACATGGCCAGGCTTGAGAGGCATTATTTCTCAAGTTGGTAGCTTCCCACACTGGGGCTTGGCACTTTATATCCCCTGTGATTGGAACACCCTTACTTTAGGGTCCCTTGACCCTTCTCCTGTCATCTCCAATGTCACCTCCAAAGACTCGCCTTGACCAGACCCTTTAATATTGCAATCCATCCTTTGCCCCTTTCACTTCCTCATACTCTGGAGTGTGTTTCTCCATGGTATCACCTGATGCCTTAGAAAATACATGCGTTTGTTCAGTTTATCGTGGCTTCCCTGTCCTATAGTGTACCACCTCTGAGGCTGCAGCTTCTGGTGGCCTAGCTTTTGAGACTCTCAAAGTGTGCCTGGCATGTGGGTGGTGATCACTGTCTACTCACTGCCTCTTTGACTACTCGAATCCCAAACTGGATTCCATTACAACGGAGGCTTGCATGATTCCTCCACTTCATGATAAGCTCTTAGCAAGACCTTGGATAAGCCCCTCTCTGGGTTCTTTGCACAGGTCATGGCACACCCTGAGCACTGATAAGTGTATAGTGAATGGCTGAAAGAAAGAGAGAGGGAAAAGGGAGAGGAGGGAGAAACAGAGACAGAGAGAGTAGAGAAAGACAGGAAGGTAGAGAGTTGGAAGCAAATGGCACAGCTGTGGTTTATGAAGAAGGAGGAGATATCCTCCTTCACAGACTCACTGGTTCTTCAGCTGTTTGATTCAATTGTCTAGTCAGCTACTTGCCCTTCCTGCTCTCTTCATGTGTTTGAACAAATTGATTTAAAAATTTGCAACGAGGTACTCAGGAGATGACTCAAGGTCTTGGAGTATCTGCTACATATGCAAGAGGTCCTGAGTTCAAATCCTGAGTATCCCCATAGAAGCCAGGCATGGCTGAGTGTACCTGCATTGAGGGGTGGATTGATGCCTGGAGAGATCTCAATGGTCAGCCAGTCTAGCAGAAATGCCAAGCTTCTGGTTCAGAGACTCTGTCTCAAGGGAATGAAGTGAAGAGACACTTAATACCCTGCTTTGACTTCAGCAAGGGCCCATGTGGGTGCATGTACCCACACACTTATGTGCATGCACTATAACCCACATGCAACATAAAACACATAAATGCACTGTACAACAAACATGCCACATATTACAAATATTCCATAGGATACAAACACACACACACACACACACACACACACACACACACACACACACACACACACACACAACTGACAACAAGCAGATGCACAAGAGGAAATAAATTAAAGTGACAGAGGAAGGAGCTCCTAAATAAACTGATAGTGCAAGAGGGAGGATACAGTTGTCAACAGCTATAATTCTAGCTAGGGAGTGATCACTCACTCGGGAGCTAAGAGCTGTGTGGAGGGCTTTAGCACTAGGAGGGCTCAAGAAATGAGGGATGAGTTTAAGTTGGATTCCCTGAATAAGGGCTTTCAATCTGTATTTATTCTAGGAAAACCCATAGTCTAACAGAAAGGAAAAGCAAAATCCAGGAGCAAGAGCCACCAGAGTCCATAGCATGTCCTACATGGGTGAGTCCTCTTAGAGGCCCAAGTCAATGCTTTACAGTGAAAAGAATAAAATTATTGGGAGCTGCCAGAACTGTGTAAGATGGGTGTCAGGCTATCAAAGCAGCAGTTTGGGCAACTCCACCCTTCATCCCAGAACTCTGAGGGGTTCAGTCTTCTGTCTCTACAGCAGAGCAATTTATTGTAGGGAATAGTCCATCCAATGGCTCTTTGGATGGAGAACTCATGACAGCCCTTGACTCCTCAGCAATATCTAGCACCTAGAAGGCTGACTAAGGACTAAACTTACTTTAACACAATGAGAGACATCAGATGGCCATCCTCTTCAAGTGTACAGGAAGGCAGGCTAATAGCAGCATCCTGGAAGAAACAGAGAGAAGCAGAGAAGATCTCCAGTCAGGGCAGCAATTTGTCATTTAATATATTCTGTCCAATGTGGTCACTAAGTGGATACTTGAAACTCTTGAAGGATCAGGACCTGAGTACATGTCAGGAACTTCTGTGTTTTATGAATTCATTTCTGTTTCCCTAGGATTCTATATCCCTACCATGGGATGTTCTACTGAACCCCTTCCATTTTGACAATTCTTTCCATGCTAGGTCTGACAGCGAGAATGGTCCTTGAAGAGTCAGGTAAGCTTCTCACTTCTGTTGCTCTGAAATAGCTACTTCTTCAATGACCCCAAATCTGCATTAACACTTAACCAGCTAGTCACCATCTTTGCTTCAACATCTGCCTAATTCCAGGAGATGCCCACAGAAGGCCTTTATCACAGCAATAGTAGGTTGGGAAGAGAGTTTCAAACCCCCATCTCCTCTTCCCAGAGCTACCAAGAAGAAGGGCTTGAGTATCCTTGGCTGAGGCTTATGGGGGAAAGGGAATAAGGAATGGGAGAGACAGAAATAGAGAGAGATAGGGAGACAGAGATAGAGAGAGGGAATGAGATTTTCCAAGAGAAAACCTCAGAATCCTCAGAAGCAAGTCAGGAAGAAAGAGACCCCTTCGAGCTCTTTTCTTTTCAGCATTTGAATCATTGATTTGTATGACATAGATGAGTGCTTATCTCACACTCTTCCTGAGATGGCTGGGGAACTGGGAGGCAGTGAAAGTGAAGACCCTACCTACTCTCTAGCCTCTGATTCTGTTTCTTGTCTGAACATCTTGGTAACTGGACTCGATCTCTGCTGTGGGATGGTCTGTATGTCAAATGTGTTGCTCTGATTGGTCAATAAATAAAACACTGATTGGTCAGTGGCCAGGCAAGAAGTATAGGCGGGACTAACAGAGAAGAGAATTGAGAGAATTCTGGGAAGTGGAAGGCAGAGGAGGGAGTCACTGCCAGCTGCTGCCATGACAAGCAGCATGTGAAGATGCCAGTAAGCCACGAGCCACGTGGCAAGGTATATTTATGGAAATGGATTAATTTAAACTATAAGAACAGTTAGTAAGAAGCCTGCCATGGCCATACAGTTTGTAAGCAATATAAGTCTCTGTGTTTACTTGGTTGGGTCTGAGCAGCTGTGGGACTGGCAGGTGACATAGATTTGTCCTGACTGTGGGCAAGGCAGGAAAACTATAGTTATATATCTCCCATTTATTTATTTATTTTTTTAATTTTTGATTTTTCAAGACAGGGTTTCTCTGTTTAGTTTTGGTGCCTTTCCTGGAACTCACTCTGTAGCCCAGGCTGGCCTCGAACTCACAAAGATCCGCCTGCCTCTGCCTCCCAAGTGCTGGGATTAAAGGCATGTGCCACCACTACATGGCTATCTCCCATTTCTAAGGATGATTCCTATGGTCCCTGTGTGATCCTAGGGTGTCTACCCCACCTCGGTTTCCAGACCCTTTTTTTCTTCCACCAAAATTGACTTCAGTCCTCTCCTCCAACACTCATGGAGGTACAAAGCAGAGCCAACTCTCTTTGGCCCTCTCAGTGGTAAAGCACCCAACTAGACAGATGGGTGACGATCTGTATTGGATTCTTATGGCCCAAGGGAGGAACCCAGGTCAAGACAGTAACAGATCCAGGGCTTGGGTGAACATCAAGAACAGTTTTCATTTCACACATAAGAAACCAGAGACAGGGAAGGAGGGGTTAGGATGACCTAGTAGCCACTCAAATGGCATATTATGAAAACTGCAGATCCACAGCAGTCTGTTCCAGGACCCTGAAGGCTCTTCCCCTGCACCAGAGAGTACCAAAGCAGCTGCAGCAGGTTCTTACTTTACTAGACCCTAGTGTGCATAATCTCTGTCTTCAAAAAAAAAAAAGCTTAAGCCAGAAAGGAGTCTTTCCTTTATTTTTTTCCTTCATTAAAAATAAAATCGCTGATGTAGTTAAAGAATTGGATGAAAATATGGAAATAATTCCCTTATAAAAATCATATTTAATTTAATTTAAAAGCTTCTTAAGTGGGCTGACAAGTTGGTTCAGTAAGTAAAGATGCTTGCCACACAAGCCTGTTGACATGAGTTTGAGCCCGAGGAAACAGACTCATCCCTTGGAGCTGTCCTCTGGTCTGTACACATGTTATATGCCCCATCACATCTCTCTCTCCTCTCTCTCTCTCTCTCTCTCTCTCTCTCTCTCTCTCTCTCTCTCTCTCTCTCTCTCTCTCACACTCACACACACACACACACTAATTTATTATTA
The DNA here is from genome assembly GCF_049852395.1 of Peromyscus maniculatus bairdii. NCBI lineage: Eukaryota > Metazoa > Chordata > Mammalia > Rodentia > Cricetidae > Peromyscus > Peromyscus maniculatus. The sequence continues at coordinate 49,067,197 of NC_134856.1, forward strand.
TAAATTAAAATTTTAAATAGTAAACCCAAACATTTCTTTAATAATTCATGACAATAGTGCTTGCTTAAATTTATGGATTATTTCTTCATGTAGAGAATGAACAAACAAAGTTTCCAAGATCATAGACAATATGTCATTGCAAAGCATGGCAAAACACGCCCTTAAATAGAAATCAATTTGGTACCAAAACTCAAGTTGTCTCCTTCTTCAGAATACACTGAAATAAAATGATACCGCTGGTCCTGAATAGTAAATATTCACTCAGGGTTCACTCAACTAATGTGTACTTAAAGCATCTACTGAGTGTGCTTGACACTGATTGAGAGATAGACTCCAGATGTCACAGGGTTATCTATAACTCATCGCCAGTTTCCTCCCCCTCAAGACATAGCCTTCAAGTAGGAGTGTACAACTTACTGGTAAATCCTTCAATAAGAATGAATGTGCAGAAGTCCATTGTGTAGACAGGTGTGGATATGCTCTTCTTTACAATCACAGCTGAGAATAAAATTAGCCAGCACTTCCTCTGCCTTCCATGAACTGATTCTCAAGATGAATTTCCATTTGATACTTTGATAAGAATTTACATCTTGTTTATGAGTAGTGTGGCTGGCCAGTGTTGACCCTTGCCTTATTCAGAAGTGATAGAGCAAGGGACTCATCACACCTTCACTCACTTACCATGCATTATAAGACTTTCATAAGATGGAACTGGTAGGCCAAAGGACACTCCACACACCTAGACTCAATTGTCAAATAAGTGACAATATTAAGCCAGGAGAGTTCACAGTTGAAGGGATTTTGAACATCACCATTCAAGGGTCACTCAGTGAAACTCCCAACTTTCTTCCATAGTAAGAGCCTCGATTTCTCTCCTCGCTGCAGCCTCCAAGCCCCTGGAATCTCAAATGTTATTTCTCCTTTCAGAAACTTGGTTTTCCATTTACACATTGAAGGAAGCCATCTGACTTTCCTGGCCCTCCTGTGCCCTAAAATCCAGGAATCTCTTGACTCAACATTTAAGAAACAAAGACTTCAAAATGGCTTTCTTTGAGGTATCATTTATATACAGTGGCACACTCCAGTGTTCTTTTGAGTCAGTCTTCACAAATGCCTATGTATTATGCCATGTAACCGCACCCAAACCAGGACACAGAATGTTTCCACCGCCACAAAATATCCTTCCAGGCAACTCTCCACCCAGAACCAACCGCTGATTTGATTTCTGTCATTGCAGGTTAGTTTTGCGTGTTTTAAAATGCCATGTCCCCAGAACTGTGCACTGTGCATTTCTCTGCCTGGCTTCCTTTGCTAGGCTGCTGCTTTGGAGATGGCTCTGGGCTTGTATCACGTGTGTCATCAGTCCCATTATTTTGCTGAGTAATATTCCACTACATGAACACATTGCATTTGGATTTTTCACTTGGAATTGATAGACATTTGATCTCTGCCCCATGTTTAATGTCAAGGAGGAAAGGGGCTATGGAATTCTTGTATAAGGCTCTTTATTGACTTATATTGTTCTCATTGCTCTTAGGGAAGCACCTAGAAAAAGTTGCTAAGTCATTGGATAGTTGTACACTCAATGTTTTAAAAATTATCAGAATCTTTCTGAGTGGTTTTCATGTTTTATACTCTCATCAGGTAAGTCTGAAAGTGTCAATGGCCCTACACCCTGTCCATCATTTGATGCTACTTTCCTCCATGGCAATTAAGGTGTGCATACCACAGACAACAATGATTTCTATCTATGTTTTTATTTCTTCTGCTTCCTTTCGTAGCAAATCAAATATATACTACCATCAAAACTGTTTTAAAGAATAAAAGATAGTATAAACCTTGTGTTGACATCTATCCACTTTGTTTTTTAATGTAGAAAAGATTTGTTTGGGTTCTTACTTTTAGATGTTTCAGTCCATGGTCACTTGGTCCCATCGCTGTGGGCTTGTGTGGAGGTGGAGCAGGTGAGATAGACATGTAGAGCAATGCTGCTTACTTCAAGACAGACAGGAAGCAGAGAGCATGGGAAGGTCCTAGGGACAAGCTAGACTCCTTCAAAGCACACCTCTATGACCAATTTTTCTCCTAGGAACCAGCCCCTGGTTTCTAACATCTACCAATATTGTCACCAAACCATGAATTTCACCAATAGATTGGTCCCTGACGAAGGTTAGCATCCTAATAATCCAGTCCCCTCCCCATAAGTCATCAACCAAGACTTGAACACATAGCCTTTTCATAGGGACATTTTCTGTCTAAACCAAAGCAACGCTTGGTGAACGCCTTGCTTTCTTTTTGTATCCATTCTTTGTGCTACTTTCAAATGTAGTTTCATTTCTCAGATGCTTCACTTTTTCATTCTTTGTTTCGGTATACTTTTGTCTGTGGATAGTATGCAAAACCATGCCTTATTTAATGTATTAATTCATTCCAGATCACTTAGTTCCATTTATTTCTGAAACATTACCAATTATTTACAAGCCTCAGAAGGATGATGGAAGGTAAGATTTGCTTTACATTCTCAAAGTACTCCACAAGAAGGGAAGGTTCTTGCACTGTAAGTGATAGTGTCGCTACAATGAAATCTATGGGTGGGGTCCAATTGAAGAACAAGTATTTTAACTGCTGTCCTACTTAGCTGTAACTGTCAACTTGATACAGCCGACAGTCTCTTGAGAAAGAAATCTCAACTGAGAGATTGCACTGGACTTGGGTGTGTTTGTGGTGGACTGTCTTGAATGTTTATTGATGTAGGAGGAGCCAGACCACTGTGGGCAGTGCCTTTCCCTGGACAGGTGGATCTGGCCTACATAAAAAAGATAACAAGCAAAAAAAAAAAAAAAAAAAAAAAAAAAGATAACAAGCAGTATTCCTCCATGTTTTCTGCTTAATGCTCCAATTCCATCCCATTCCTGCCCTGATGTCCCTCAGTGATGGACTGTAATCTTTGTATTCTATTTCGTTCTTCCCCCAAGTTGCTTTTGATCATGATATTTGTCACAGCAACAGAATGAAAGTAGAATAGATGCCCTGCATAGGTGGGAATCACTCTCATTGCATCTGTCAGGGGAAGAGATAGACCTGATCTAGAAAACCACAAGTGAAGCAATCCTAGTAAGTGCCATTTTAGAGGCCCCAGGGAATAATGGTCAGGCAGACTTAAACCAGGCCACATCTCCCTTATTCCCAGAGTTGTCATTGGTCCTGTGGTACACTAGAAGTCACAAATGAGATGGAGGAAGCCTCACTGATGGAATATCAGGGTTGCACTAACCAGCTGAGCCACATGGTGAGGTGTGACAATGTGAGTAATTGCCCCACAGTAGTTAAGCACAGACCATTACCATAGACAAGAATGCTGGTCTTCCTCTCCTACATCTGGGATCTCAAGGGCTGAGAAGTTGTCTTAGGATTTGACCCATAGGCCGTCAGCATCAAGAGCATTCAAAACAAGACATCTTCCACTCAGCCTCATCCAGAGTCAAACCAAAAAACTAGTCCCCCATAGATAGGGCAAGGGAAAATGGGTCCTCAATCCCACTTTAATACATCATTATTAGTGACAAGGCAGGACCAGAACATGAGTCAGTTCAAAGGATCTGGCTACCTCAGAGGTGTTAGGTACAGCCTCCTTATGCTGGGGACATCTGACTTGATTCTCCACAGACTGTCCCACTAGAAGCTGGAACATCAGGTGTGTGAGAAAAGGCAGGTTCCCTGGATGGGAAGCATGGTCTGACCTCCCTGAGTATGAAAATTGTCAGTGGTGTGTTCATTGCATTGGACCATCTATCCACATCGACTTGTGTGTGAGTGATGCCATTCTTGATAGACCAAGCCCAAGGGCAGAGAATATGGCTTCTATTCTAGTCCATGGGGTCCAGGTTCTCTGTCAGGTGATGAGGAAGCAGGATTCAGCAGCAGACTGGAAGTTCAGGTGCTGGAGGGCATGAGCACTGAAGTTTTGATTCTTCTCCAACTTTGCAGACTTCTGCTTCTGGTCTCAGGACTGACTGTCTGGTATCCAAATGGTCATGTTGTCAGAACTACCCACAATCCTCTCAATCCTTCTCTCCATATTTAATCAACCTTTAGTCATTTTCAAATTTTACTGATTGAAGCCCAAAGGATTCACCCAGTTATAGTGGCCATGGCTCACCCCTTACACGCTCTTTGACTATTTGAGTCTTTCTCTAAGCAAATTTGCATCCTCTGATGAGAACTGTATGCTCTAGAATCAGAAAGACTGTTTAGGAACTTGAAACTGACCATGCCCCAGCATTATATCTACATCCTGGTGTATGTAGGCTAATTTCTACAGCTGAGGCTGCAGATTGTCCTGTCCTCACTGGCCTGCACTCCCTCAGATTTGAACCCCCACTTTCTATGTCCTACTGTTCCAGCTCCCTTTGTGTCTCTTCTTCACATCAGTTTAATGTCCTCCTTCCTGGCCAATTCCCATGAGTTTGCATCCCTACTTCCTTTCCCTGGTTCACAAAATGTCTATGTGGCCCATGGTGTATTTGTATGTCTGTTTCTTTGTTTTGTATTGTGACAGGGTCTTTCTGTGAAGCTCTGGGAGCCCAGCACTCTCTTAGGAGACAACCACTGAATCCGACTCTTCCTTGTGTTCCCACCAAACATCCTCTTACCCGCTGTGCAGTAAATGACCTTGAACAAGGATTGAGCATATGGAGATGCAAGCGTGATGGCTCCTTGGCCTGAATCCTGACAATGGTTTAAAGACCCTACAGACAGCAGTTCAAATCGCTTCTCCATCACCTCCAGCTATGTGGCTACCTTCTCAGTGTCTTCATGTGTAGGATGGTGATGCCATTAGTGATGATGAGAGTGACAGCGGAGAATGGTGCTGTCATCACTTCTGCTGTCCCAGGATTCCCTCTCAAAGAAACTCTTAGGGCTGCCACTCTTGTTTCTGCACTTGATTTTCTAGATGGCATCTTTACCTGATACTATGGAGTTGAGAGAGGCAGAACAGTCATGTAGGAATACTTTCTTCCTCACCATGGGGTGATAGGCATGCAGAGCCCCCAAGCCCACCCCTGTCTGTCTCCATTAACAGGGTGACTGACTGCAGGTACTTTGAGGGTACGTAGAAAAACCAGAGGAAGAAAGTAAGAGCAGAAGACTCCTGGGTGTTAATAAAGTATAATATTTGTTATGTGTGAGGCTTTTCTTCTCCTCTCCATGTGCTAAATCTGAGCTAAAGAATGTCTAGCCCTTATCTCTGACCTCAAGAAGCTCTCATTATGAGGCTGTGACCTCATTATCTGTCTCCTAGATTCAAAGAAAACTTCAGTCCTCAATTGAGCAAAATCTAAGAAGCAATTATGTTGAAGAATCCAGGGAAGGCCTCGTTCTGTTCACACTTATTACCACATCCAAAATAAACACAATGGGGCTTATTAACATCCGAAGGTGTCAACGTGAATGAGGGTCCTTGAAAACTCAGAAGTTACCATGGGCAGTTTCTTTCAAGGCTGACTGCACCTATCAGGGGAGGTCAAAAGATTTACCCAGTATTAAATCCCCTTCAAGGCCTTCTGCTGTTCTGCTGTTCTCTGACCTACCGCAGACCAAAATACTCATTCTGTCTGTCAAATTCAAGCTTGGCCATTGTGCAAACAAGCCACATGATGCAGCGGAGATCTCCTGGACTGATTCTGGCAAATCCCTGGCAGGCATCATCAAGGATTGTTTCTTACTTCTGTTCAGAACCTTTCTCAAGCCCAGTGGAATCTCCATGCTTTTAAGTTTCCACAAGGTCTTGGCTGATGTCAGGTGAGCTTTTCTGCTCCAGACAGTGATACACAGAGTATCACCCTTTGTCTTTTGTAAAAGGAGAGGATAATTACAGGATTCTCACTTCCAGAGAACACGCCAGTCACATCATAATCTTGTAGGGACAACATTTTGCAACGTGCAACCTTGAAACAGTTAACAGTCACAGGAAACTGGGGTTCAGAGGCGCTGTCAAGTTTGACTACTGTCACACAAAGCATAAATGGTGGGGACCGAATCAATAGCATGTCAGAGCTTAATCCAAATTCCTCACATCACAGTATTCTGCCTTGAATGTGTGTGAGCACATGCGTGCTTTCATAGTCTTATGTCTGTACAGATGTGTGCCTGTGTCTGTGGCAGCAGAGGTTGATGTCAGAAGTTGATGTCATGAGAGCAATTCATCAATCATTCTCAATCTTAAATTTTTTTATTACATTCAAAATAATTTGTATGTATGTGTATGCATGTCCCTGTGTGTGCACACATATATGTTGGTGGAGGCAGAGGTTGATGTCAGGTGTGTTCTTCATTCTCCATATTTAATTCTTCATTTTCCATGCTTAAGTTTTTTATTACATATTGAATAGGTGTGTGTGTGTGTGTGTGTGTGTGTGTGTGTGTGTGTGTGTGTGTGTGTTGAAAGAACAACCTGTGGGTGTCAGTTTTATCATCCTATTATGTGGGTTCCTCAGATTAAACTCAGGCTGTCAGGCTTGGGGCAAGCCACTTTACCATTTTATTTTGAGACAAAGTCTCCCCTCTGAATCTGGAGTTTGCCACTTAGATCAGACTGGCGGGACAAGGACCCCCAGGGACCCTCTCTTCTCCACCTCCTCAGCATTGGAGTGTCACATATGCATATTTGTAATTGGCTTTTTTTGTGGGTCCTGGGGAACCCAACTCAGGTCCTCCTTCTTGTGTGGCAAGCGCTTTACCTAGGGAACCATTTCCCCACTGCCCTGGCTTAAAAAAAAATATCTTCGTGGCTTTTGGTTCCTCGTCACAACTCTGCATGTGTTTTCTCCAGTGAAGAGGGCCGAAGTGGCTTGCTTGGGAGAACTTCCTGCCTCAATGCAGGGTGGAGGATATAGTGCCAGAGCAGAAATGAAGTCATATCTTACTCCTCGTGGAGGAAGTGCTTGTAAGAGAAACATACGGCAGGCTGCCTACAGAAATTTCCTTCCAGCGTTGCAAAAGCTAATGTTCTTTATCTTAAAAATATTAAATCAATTCAATTACAGCGCAGAAAGCAGAATTTCCTCCCAGGTGTATCCAGAGAGCATTGATTGGATCGCTCAAAGAGAAGACATCTGCTAATGTAACCATGTCTTGATCTGACAGAACTTACCCTTTCCAAATACCCACATTGGCCACAGAGACCACCCCTGTTGTTGTTTGGGGAGACATGAAGAGTCTCTCTTGAGCCTCACAGTTGACTCCTGCCAAATCTGCCTCCTCTAACCCAGAAGAGACTGTTCCCAGTAGGGATCAGGACAGCAACTTCTTTGCCAAGATTTGCTAAGACATTTTAATAGTTCTCAAATTGGGGATGGCTACGTAGTCAATTACACTCAGTTCTACATGAGGAGATACTGAAGTAGTCTTGGAGGTAGCTCTCACTGCCTTTCAGGACCCAGTTTGAAGAATAAATAATATGAATTTCTGGTGTGGAAATCTTAACTAGCCTAGGGTTCTGCCTGTTGAGGGGCTGTTCCTTCACAGCCCATGAAATGATGTTTCCTTATCTATATGACCACCAGATCTTTCTGCACCTGACAGACAGCATTTTGCCCCCAGAATCTATGAACAGTTAAGCTTTATAAGAACAACTCAAGTTAAAAACTGCTGCCCGTGAAATGCACATGAAGCAACATTCCTTCCATTAGACGAGTGGGACTGTACCGCATCATAGCCTAGAGTTGCTCCGCCTTTTCTCAACTTCATCTTGACATTGACTCTGTGAACAAGCCAGTGCTGAAGACTTGTTTTTGGTTTGCTAAGCTTCCTACAAGCTCTCTATAAGTTTTCCATGCTCCAAACCTCCAAGTCAATGAAGCCCATGAATGAGCTGGAAATAGTGTGCTTGCTTGTCTAGAAGATCTGAAGCTCTTTAATCATTTGCCTGGTGTTCTAGTTTCGTTGCTGTTTGCATGGCAAATACCCCAACATGAAATTACTTAAGGAAGAAAGGGTTTATTTGGCTTATGATTCCAGGTTATAGTCCATCATTATAGGGAAGTCAAGGCACAAACTTAAGGCATTACATCCAAAAGCAAGAACAGAGAGTATAGATGCATGGATTCTTCCTTGGTTGCTAGCTTTCTTACTCTTACATACTCCAGGCTCCACCTAGGGAATGGTGCCACCCCTAATATGATATGCCCTCTTATATCAATTAATAATTAAGACAGTCTCCACCAGACATGCTCACATCTCAGTCCAATCTTGATAATTTCCCATTAAGATTCTCTTCCTGGGTGATTCTATTTTATGTCAAGATGGTTGTTAAAACCAACCAACACCCTCACTCTGTGTTGAGAAGGCCAATATACCTCTCAGCTTGTGAGTATCACTCTCTTCCTAGTTGTGACAACATAGCCAAGGAAAACAACTTGAAGGAAGGAGTCGTTTATTTTAATAGTTTCAGAGTCTTTGGTCTTTGTCACCTAGGTCCATGTTTCTTTGCCCATGTGTGGCAGAAACATGGCAGCCCACTTCTGTGGCAGCGGAGCTTGTTCACATTTGACAACAAGAAGCAATGAGAGAAGAGGAAACTAAGGACCTGGTATAACATTCCAAGAACACATTCCTCATGGGTTCTTTCTTCTAGCTCAGTCCCACCTCTGAAAGTTCCCAGAACCTCTCAGCACAGTGCATCAGGAATCAAACTTTCAACACCTGAGTCTGTGATAGCCATTCCCCGTTGAACCACAGCATCTACTCATGACGTTAGAGAGGTGGCCAACTGAGTATTGAAGCCCCCTGCAGGGCTAAGATTCTAGGTGTCTGTGTGGAAGTATGAAAGAATTCTGGAGTATCTCAAATAAGTATGATTGGTGTAACAAGGATGATACTAACCGTTAAAAATGAATAGAGGTGTAGAGTCAAGGTATGACATCAGGAAGCCTGAGGATCACATTTTCCCTCTGTTACCTACACCTGGGTAACCTTGACTACTTACTCTCTTGCTTACTCTCTCAATTCCAACTCTTTTACTTTGAAAAATATGTATTCCTTGTCTATGGGATAAAAATATGGATTGTGCCAAGATAAATAGAAAGCTCTTAGTATAGTTTTGAGACATGAGTTCTCATTAATTGCTAACTCAAAATAAAAACATTCCAGATAAATATAGCATGAACTTATATAACAGGTATGTACCTTCAGGGGCTATGGTTTTTAAAACAATTCTGTATTGTACTTGGAGGTGGGGAGCTACAGTACATGTGTGGAGGTCTGAGGACAATTTTGGGAGTTGCTTTTCTCCTTCTACCATGTGGGTCCTTGGGATGAAACTCAGGTTAGCAGGTTTGGCAGCGGGTACCTTTACATGCTGAGCCATCTCATCAGCCTAGAAGCTGTGGTTTTTACTCTATTCATTCATTGGGTGATTCACTGGATATTTGAATAACAACATACCTACATAAAATGAAGACAGCACGTCCTGTATTGGAAGATGTGGAGTTGGATGCTTATGAATTATTTAGAAGTGAGACATTTGACAGGAACAAAATGATCCTGAGATCCTGAGTGGCTCCAGGATGTACAGTTGTCAGAATGTCACCTTTAAGTTGTGGCTATTGATTTACAGTTCACATTCTTGAGCACACAGTATTCTGTGCCGTCGGAGTGGGGAAAAATCAAATTTTTGCATCTCAGAGAAGGAGAAGGCTAAGCAGGGATCATCTGTCGGAAGTTCATGGTGTGTGTGTGTGTGTGTGTGTGTGTGTGTGTGTGTGTGTGTGTGTGTGTGTAAGGGCTTCCTATTAAGTGCTGCTTAAGAAATTTTGGGGTTGTTTTAAAATTTTTTATTTCTTTTTGAAAAAAACTTATTACATTTTAACTCATTTATTTGCTCACTCTATCTGCCTCTCCTCTCTCCCTCTCTCCCTCTCTCTCTCTCTCTCTCTCTCTCTCTCTCTCTCTCTCTCTCTCTCTCTCTCGTGTGTGTGTGTGTGTGTGTGTGTGTGTGTGTGTGTGTGTGTGTGCATCTGTGTAAAGGTCAGAGAGCAACTCAGAGGAGATGATTCTCTCCTTTCTCCATGTAACTCCAGGGATCAACCCCAGGTCATCAGACTTGGGGGCAAGTGTGACTACCCATAGATCCATCTTATAGTTTTAACATAATAATGGATGTGCATCTAGAAGGAAGCCTTGGGATTGACTTCTGTCCTCTACTTTTTTCTTTTCTGTGTCTGTATGTGTATGTGTGTGTAAACATGTGGAGGCCAGAGCACAATCTCAGCTGTCATTTCTTAAGTACTATCCACCTTGTTTTTTGAGACAGGCTCTGTCATGCCTGGAGCTCACCATATAGCTTAGGTTGGCTGCCTGGCAAGCTCCAGGGATCCACTTGTCTCCAATTCCTTAGCACTGGGATTACAACCGTGTGCCACTGTTTAGTTCAGATCCGTATGTTTGCAAGCACGTACTTTATTGACTGACTCATCCCTCTTCTTCCATTTTTCTTAAATCAGTCAAGTATAAGCCCCCGCCCAAAAAAAAATCATGAAATACAAAATATTCTGGTTTTGTTGACATTTTAGTAATGATTTTTACATGCTAACTAATATGTATCTGTTTCTGTGGGGAAATGTTTTCTTGCATTTTAATCATATTTTTGGCTTCTTTATACATTTAGTCATTTATTGATTGAATGTTGGGTTTTATGGATGCTAAACTTCAAGGGTCAAAATTTCCTACTTTTTCTTAAGAGAGTCCTAATGAAGACAGCATTTTCCCATTAGGCTCTTAGCTCCCTATCAGTTGGTTGGATTCCCATACTTCTTTTAAGTTTTTTGTTAGGGTTCTAGAGTAATCATCATCTTTGGCAGACAGTCTTAGATAAGTGACCTTATAAGTCTGTCATGTGCATTTTATTTGTCTTTAGCTATAGAAGTGAAAATGGAATGATAATTTAAAAATAATTTATTTAGTCATAACAGTAAACCCATCACCCATGGAAAACAACTATGGTTTCATTTTACACTCATGCAAATGTTGATGGTGCCTACCTTATAAGGCAATTCAATTCTCGTATCTTATTTGAAACATACATAGGAAATCCTGCTTCACTGAGATACGGAGTTCAGAGCAATCTTTAATGTAATTATTTAGAGTCTCCTTTTATACCATATCACAATTCAACAAAGGGTGGTTTCTTTGAGAATCATTTCAGTGTAGAACTTGAAACCATATCAGTAACTTTTCATACTCTGTCTGATTAAAACCGTTGACCTGTCTTGAATGGGTATTTAATTCATGTGCAGCTTTGTGATATTAAAAACTACCTGAACTTCCATATCTATCTGCTCAGACATTCTCCACTACAGAAAAGTGCACTGATGCAGGAAGTTGGTGGGACTCTGTGCAGTCTTATGTGTGATGTTCAAGAATAAGCATTTCATGGGTTACACTGTCATGGTATAAGAGGTTCTCCAATGTTTTAGTGACACATGTAGATGCCTACAGAGAAACAGAGAAATCTTTCTGCCTATCTCCATTATGGGTCTCTACAAAGAAATACTCTGGAGTTCACAGAGGGCCTTCCCCAGTTACTCTATAAGTCTCTTTTTATCACACATTTCCATGTGGAGCCTGAGAGTCCAGGGACTAGTCCAGGTCAGAAATCCAGATCAGCTCCTTGGTGCAGATGAAGAAGCTAGCCTTGGGGTTTCACTACTTAGAGGCAGAACATGCCTGGGTTCTTGCCTATGTTTACAGGTTTGCTTTCTTTTTGAACAGCTGGAACAGGTGAAGGGCAAGGTTGTCAAGCACCCATGAAGCCTATTGAACTGTTAAAATAACTGGGCCATGCAGTTTTTGTTTTTGTTTTTGTTTTTTTCATTCAACCAATATATTTATATATTGATTAGATAAATAACTGTTTCTTCATCAGAAAATGGCATTGATTCCTCAGTCCAGTGAGATTGCCATGGGCTTATGCTGATATGTGAGAGCTAATTATTAAATTGTCTGGATTTTTGTAGGCTGCTTACTAAAACTTAGCGAATCAGTTACTTTCCTGTTCCTGTGTTAAACCATCACAATGAAAAGCAATTTATGGAAGAAAGAGTTTGTTTTGGCTTATGTTTCCAGAGGGATAAGGGATATGTGTCAGTCATGGCACAGGAGGTGTGGCTGAAAGCTGCTGGCATGAACAGGAAGCTGAGAGCTCACATCTTCAAATGCAAGCAGGAAGCAGAGAGTGAACTGGAAGTGGGATGAGCTATAAATTCTCAAAGTTCTCCCCCAATGATGTGCTTCCCCCAGCAAGGTTAGTGATGGAAGAAGGCACAGGGAAAGTCAGATAGGGAGGATTTGTGAGTATCCTTGATGGCCCAAGTTCAGACCCTATGCTGGCATCAGCAGATAGCAGGGAGCCACTGAAGGATATGAGTAAAGGGAGTCACAAAACTGGTGTTGTTCTGATGAACAGCTGAACGTATAGCGCTCTGTTTTCCTGTCTGTTGCTGTGGTGAAATGTCCTGAGCAAAATCAAGATATGAGAGGAGAAGGGTTCATCTGGCTTACACTTCCAGGTGACAGTCCATCCTGTCACCCTTGGGGAAGTCAAGGCATGAGCTTAAAGCATCACATTGATAGTCAAAGCATAGAGAAGAAATGCATGGTTCTCCACTCACTTGCCTTAAAGGTACTGAGCCACTTTCTCTACTCTTGAGTCCAGGGCCAGAGTATGAAATGGTTCCATCCACACCCAGAGTGGGTCTTTACACCTCAATTAACTCAACTAAGAAAATCACTTACAGTCATGCTTATAGGCCAACCTAATCTACATAGTTCCTCATTGAGAATTTCTTCCCAGGTGATTCTAGGTTGTGTCAAGTGGACAGGTAAAACTAACCAGCATAGATGACTGAAGAGGAAAAAGTCTGAAGTAGCAGGTCAGGTGACTGGTACAAAATAGAGATGTGAGCAGACAGAAAGGCCTTGTAATGGCAGAAGTATATCCAATCTATAGCTAGTGGTGCTCATACAAATAATGGTTAAAAGTGTTTTTTTTAAAGTGGGTATGTGGGGGGTTGGTGTGTGCACATGCACCAAAAAGCCCTAGATACCTAACTGTCTCTGCCTTTCCACTGTTAAGCCATCAGCAGAAAATTCTAGAATAAGAAGAGACAGGCAGAGACAGACAGACAGACAGACAGACAGACACACACACACAGCAAGAATGAGAGAGAGAGAGAGAGAGAGAGAGAGAGAGAGAGAGAGAGAGAGAGAGAGAGAAGAGAGAAGAGAGAAGAGAGAAGAGAGAGAACAGAAATCAGAAATGCTTGCACACACACTGGAATTTTGCCAGCCCCTCCTCCTTCCTTGCTGGTTATTTATTGGACTAGGTTATTGGGGTGTTCTGAATATAGAAAATACTTAATGTTTTAATGAATGCACTCAAACTTTTTTAAAAAATCATTTCCTTTCTTGGAGCTTGCTACTTTAGAAAAGGAATCAAGGCTGGTTTCTTTCTTTCTTTTTTTTCTTTACCAGAAATATTTAAAGAATGCTCTGTTTGCCTTTGAGAGCATTCTGGGGAGGTGACTTTGGGCCATAAAGATCTGAATGTTTGGGTCGGTTCTGCCTCAGAGCTTTCTGGTTTGTTTACTTGGAGAACAGAGGAGAGCTTGTAAAGACCACTTAATTCTCAAGACCCATCTGAAAACAACCACATACAAATACTAAAGAAAGAAATTGATTCGATGCAAAATGCTTTCTGGGACTGTCAAGATGGCTCAGAGGGTAAAAGCACTTGAGGCCAAGTATGATGACCTTATTCCGATCCCTAGTACCCACATGGTACAAGGAGAGACCCACCTCCTTCAAGTTGTCCTTTTACCTCCACATGTACACACACACACACACACACACACACACACACACACACACACACCCACACACTCACACACACAGATCACACATACACACACACAGACAAATACATACACATACATACACACATGTACACATTCATGCTAAATAAAGATTTATAAAATATGATGATTTCTTTTTAGTAACTTTATGGCATTGGAATAGTCTAGAAGCTTTAGTAGTTTGTTTGGGGTTAAAGGTCCTATAGGCAGAGTTCTCATAAGTCCCACCAATGCTGAACTGATTTCGTAGCTAAGCTGATTCCAGGAAGAGTGCAGCTTTTCTATACAATTTAATGTCATTTTAAGCAGTTTTTTTTCTTTTGTGATTATGAAAGTCATGAGGTGATTCAAAGACATCCAAGTGGACAGTGTGCTGCAGGAGTCAGGTGGCCATTTGTGGTGTCAGAATACCTTGGTTAACCTTTCCACACCACCTTGTTCTGTAGCCTTGGCTGTCTCCTTAATGTAATGTGTGCGTGTGTTACTTTTCTCTTTGCTGTAACCCAATACCAGGCAAGAAGCAACAGAATGGTGGCAAGATTTGAATTTGTTTGAGGAGATCCATCACAGCAGGATGTGGCTGCTGGCATGGATGGTACTGCTTCCTCCCATCTCTGCGGACCAAGAAGCAGAGACAGGACAGGAAACAGTCAAAGCTACAAACTGGCCTGCCCCTAGTGCCCACTTCCTCCAGCTGGGCCATCTCCAATGGCTCCACAACACCCCCTCAAGTGCTCCACAGCTGGATCCAACTGTCACTCATGGAGCCCAAGGTAGACAATTTACACCCAAAGAAATGACCACTGGAAATAAGGCACTGGGCTCTTGTGGCAATCAACTGGCTCACAGGGCCCATCTCTATGAGCGTTTATAATTACTTAATAAGCCCGATCATCATCCTTTTTACTGAAATGACATATTAATTAGATATAAAATGTCAAACAACAACTGTCACTTAATAAAGACCCAACAAACCAGCTCGCTACTTTAAGTCTATAATTGAAAATTCTCTGCCTCAACCCAGAAGGAATCACAATATACATGACATGACTACCAGCATGCTGGCCTCTGTAGCTTGTTATTAAATAAAATGGAAGTGCTACTGCACATTCTCTCCCAAAGCTATGTTTACCCACAGACTCCTGCTCATCTGCTTCTAAACAAAAAGGCCAATGAAATTCAATGGAGGAAAGATGAATTTTTCAAAATGGTGCTGGACTCTAGAGGATCTGACACCCTTTTCTGGCCTCTGAGAGCACCCACACACAGGACACCCCCCCCCCCACACACACAACACCATGCTTCATGATCAAATTAACTTAAAGTGGATCATGGTTACAAATGCTAATGAAAATGTACAAAACTTCTGGAAATGTAACAGGCGATTCTTTAGGATACAGGTTTACTCAAAGAGAACAAAGACTCAGTACCAGAGTGCCATCCACCAAACCAGCAAATTGAATTTCATCAACATTAAATTAAGACCTTGTGCCCCATGAAGACAATGGAAAGGCATGTGACAGCGAGGAAGAAAAGATTTAGAACCATATGTCTGGCAAAAGACTTGACGATAGAATATATGGAGCACTCTCCTAACAGTCCCCATCCCATCAGAATATGGACAAAAATGTGGCTAGAGAGATGACTTGGGGGGTAAGAGAGTTTGCTGCTCTTGCAGAGGACCCAAGTGTGGTTTCCAGTGGCCTACAGCCCCCAATAACTCCAGGTCAAGGTATCTGACTAACTATTCTGGCTTCTTTGGGCACCTGCAGTCACATATACCCCTACCTACATATACACAAACTTATACATGTTGTTAAACATAAAAATAAAATGCTTTTAAAAATACAAAGAAATGAACAAAAGATGAGTAGATATTTTGCAGAAGAGGATATGTAGATGGCATAGTGACACAGGAAAGCATGTTGTCACCAGCAATAAAATACCAAAAATACCCTTATTAAAATGCCCAGAATAGTAAGAGTGATGGAGGAAAAAGCCAGTGAGGGTGAGGACAAACTTGATCCCTTGGGGTAGAGATATAAAATGGAATAGCATCTCCCCTAGGTATGTGATTGTCAGATGAACCAGCCATTGTACTTTGGAATATTTATCCTTCCACACTAATTCCTACATGAAAACATCCAAGACAACTTTATTCAAACTGAAAGAGCTGAGATGTCCTTCAGCAGGTGAATGGTTAGACTGTTGTACATCCATACCATGGAATACTACTCAGCAGTAGAAAGGAAGGAGCTGTTGGTACATGTAACAATTTGGATCAATACAAATAATTATAGGAAATGGGAGAGAAATATCAATCTCTGAAGGTTAAATACCCCAGAGTATCAGTTACTTTTCTGTTGCTATGATAAAATGCCATGATCAAAAGCAATACACAGAAGGAAGAGCCTTTTTTTGGCTTATAGTTCCATAGGAGGGCATCCATGATGAGGAAGCATGTCCGCAGGCAGCCAGAGCAGGAACCTGGCGGGTGATATATTTCCTCACACAGGAAGGTGACAGATCAAGCTCCAAGTAGGGTGAGGCTATAATCTCTCAAAGCCCACCTCCAGGGATGTACTTCCTCCAACCAGGCTCCTCCTCCTCCTGGTGGTTCCATAAATTCCACAAACAGGACCACCATTTTGAGAACAACTGTTCAAATACATGAGCCTATGAGGGACATTTCTCATTTAAACCACCATGCAGCATGATTTTACTTATATGGCATTTTTTAATAAGGAAATTAGAGAAACAGATGGAGATGAATGGTTTGGGGGCATTGGGGGATTAAGAAAGGGCAATGAAAGGCAATGTTGTGGCAAAAGTCTTCCATGTGTTGACTGTGATGCTGGACACAAGGGCCAGCCCATATGACAAAACTACGTAGAACTGATGAGTCGAACCTGACACCTGTGCCTCATGTGCTCTACCATTGTCGCTACCCTTGCTGGGATATTAGGCTACTATTGGCAAGTGTTATCATAAGACGCAATTGGGTAAAAGCATGTATGACAGCTCTTTGCTTCATGTTATACAGCTGCCCCTAAACCTAAAGTTTTCTCAAAATAAATGTTTCCTGACAAAATTAATAATTATAAGCTGGTCAAAAACTAAAACAAAAAAAATTAAGTTGATTCATTTCAACATTTACATTATCCTTTATTTTTTGTAATTATTGATTGGCTACCTACCTACCTCCTATATTATGGTGGAGTCCAAGTTAAGGGCAACATGGTCTGAATGCAGAAGATGGAAACGAAGGGTAAGGGAGGACAGGGGTTCAAGATCAGGAGTTACAGATGTATCCATAGCAAACTCATTTCTTAGGGTCCTCATTGCATGCATTAGGGTCCATGAGACTGGGGATGATGTATGGAGACTCATTCAGACAGAACCTACAGACCATCACTCCAGATGAGGAGTGGCTTCGGTAGGGAGAGTCAGGACTTGAGCAACACCCATGGACTTGGGAATTCAAGTCCATTACCTCTTACTCGGGAGGCGGTAATGACTGTCAAGGAAGAAGGAGACCTCAATTTAAGCAAGCAGCTGTTTTCCCTCCACAACAGCAGGGTAACCGGGCTCCAGTCGGCCCTTAACGAACTGATCCATGCAAAGAAAGAGTGTAAACAGATTCTCTCAGTGAACACAGTGTGAGAGACACTCTGTGTGTCTGGAGCCCTGCACAGGTAATGCACTGAGTCAAAGAAACTCACTTCTCTCAGGCCAAACAGGAAAATGGCCTTTATGTCTGCAGCCACTTCTAGTCCTTTCCTTAGCCTGTCAGCCCTGGACTTCCTCCTTCCAGGAAAGTCATTTGAAGCTCTAGCCTGGCAGGGCTTGTGGCTTGATGAGAGGAGCCCCTGGATTCCATTCTTACCAGTTATCTAGTTTTTGACCTTCCAGCATATTTCCCTGGGCACTTTGCACTCAAAGTCCATGGCTTTGCTCCTGGCTTTTGAAAGGACTCCATTGCCACACGGGAGGGCTGCACAGACTCCGCTCTCGGGTGACTGTCAGCTGTGATTTTCCGTCAGCTGCATCTCATTATCCCGTCAGGGCTCCCTCGTGCCAGTGTATGGGAAACAATGTGTAATCACTCCCCACTGATTGTGAAGCACTCCAGGCTCCTGTGTGGGTCTCAGCCCACAGCCACTACCACAGCTCCACCTGCTAATGGTCCCCGGCTGACTCCATGACCCCACACTGCCTTCAGAGCAGGAACTCTGAAGTTTGGAGCACTTGGCTACCCTCTCTTCTTAGGGTAGAGAGGGAGAAAAGACTGATTTATGGGGAGGTGGGAGTTTTTGCTTACACATAGTCACTACACAGCTTTACATGGGGATCTCAGTAGCCCAATAAGGAGAGATGATGACCAGGCTTCTTTAATGGAGATCTGGATGAGCTTCAGCATCCACATCCACCCCAGCACCCCCCACTCCTTCTGTCTTTGTGGAAGGGACACAAGGTTTTCAAAATAAAAGCAATAAAGCTTAGAATGAAGACATCAAAGGCACCAGGATGCAACACATGTCCTGAGTTGCTGCCTATGTGACATTGGGTTGATTCCATCTCTCTGAGCTTCAGTTTTCTCATCTGTGAAATGGGAATCTCATCTGTACTAAGCATTTATAGATGCTTCCATGGCTAAATGCAATATTAAGCACATGATCTTTAAGACTTGCAGCTTGCCAGATGTTGCTGTAATGAATGTGATCTGAAGTTGAGGAAGATGCTCAGTACTCGGTATAGGCAGACTTGTGGTATGCTTTTTTTCCAGATCAAGGACTTGAGAGAAACAAGGATTCAGAGACACAGATGGGATCTGATGTCCAACAGTCCCTGCTGGTATTTTAAGGGAATGGCTGACTAGTCTTTGGAGGAATTGCCTGCAATGAACCATCTTTGTGTGGGAGAGAGTTTTTCTGCATGCTGAAGTCCTCAGTGAGAGAACAGAGCAGGAAAGTCATGAGACTAGTGTGGACACTAAGTTCTGTGTGTGTGAGCTGTGCATGTGACCAGGACATTCTGTCCTCAGTTTACAAAGCTATGTGGAGGAGGTGTCCCTGCCTTTGATTCCTGTAGATTTATGTGACAGTGGGGGAGAATTTTCTTTTAGGCTTCAATATGAAATTATACTTCAAAAATGCTTTGATATCATCGTCATCATCACCATCATCATCACTATTACTATTATTGTGTGTGTGAAGGCACACACACTACACCAGCTAGTAGGTGTCATGGCATGTGTGGAGGAGAGAGGACAACATTCCAGAGTCAGTTTTTGCCTTCTGCCATGTTGAGGCAGGGTCTTTTAGGAGGTTAGTGGAAGACAACTTCCCTGGAGCTGGAGTTGTAGGTGGTTGTGAGCTGCCACTCATGGGTGCTGAGAACCAATTTCCTGCAAGAGCATGTGCTGTTAACCACCAAGCCATCTCTTTAACACCCTGTAAAGTTTGAAACAGATCTGTGTCTCACCCTGTTTTAGCTTCAGGGAAATTCAGTGCCAAGTTCCCTGGAGGTAGTAGAAATAGCACTTTATATATTTGTCTACTTCCACCCAGTATCTCTTGCTGATGCTGGTCCAGTCCCCATGCTTTCACTTTTCATCAGATGTAGGTGGCAGTTAGGGAAACAGAAATTCATTTCTCAGATGGCTCTTCCCAGGAATCTCCTATGAGGTCTGGCCATTTTGGAGGTCCTAGGTTTCCACATTATGATACTTGTACAAATGACTTGAAATCTAATAAGAGAGAATTCCCAAGGATATTGACCAACCAAGAAGTAAAAGTACTTTTCCACTTAGCAGTTCTCTTCCTGAAAGCCATTTTGCCCCAAACCTTTCTCTACTAATGTGCTTTTTATTTGGTGAGATTGTGAACAAATGGTTTTATTTCTTTAACTACAATTGAAGTGGGAATTTCTCATAATCTGCACAATATAAATATGTGCCAACACTGTGTTATATTTCAAGCATGTAGAGAAATGCAAACAATAATATAACTTAGTACAGACATTACTCCTTTCTTTAAAACTTTTTATTTGACTATATTCACACTCAATTTTCTCTCTAAATAATGCATTGTTACAGGATAGTTGTAATTCCCTGAACTTCCCCCATTCTGCTGTTTTCCCAGAAGTAACTATGCCAGTCAACTACATGGACTTATACTTACATTCAGTATATAAATACTCATAAATAGCATGTATCATTTTTCTATTTTTTTAACATAACCAATAAACTTCTGCAACTTTCTTTTCTCCAGTGTGTAATGTGTCTGGAAGTTGTTGCTGTTGTTGATGATGATGATTTCAGTGCTGAGGATTGAATGTAGGGTCTTGTGCATGCTAAGCAAGTGCTCTACCACTAAGCTACATCCCAAGCTCCTTCGTTCATTTTGATTCTTCCATCTCTGATTGATCCAATTTTGCCTGCTGAGGAGTATTTCATTTCATGAAGACACAGTTTGTCCATCCATTCTCCTGCTGATGGGTGTTTCTTGTGGCGTCTCATTCTTGGCTCTTACCAATATTTCCGTTTATAATAGTGAACATTCTAGAACACACACAATATAAACATGTGTGCCATGTTTTCTCCAGTCATATTTCCTGGAGTAATTGATGGGTCTCCTTCAGGCTTCTGCTCAGTTTTCCTGGATTTTTGTAGAAGTGCTCCCTAACATGACTGCAAACATCTATACTCCCAATAGGAAAGTGCCAGAAATCCTTTCATTCTGTATTCTTGCCAGCACTTAACTTTTCAATTCCAACACTATCTTTCAGTGTTGGTTTAACTTGATATATTTGTTTTGCTACTCTTATAGGATATCTTGATACCCATTGACTAACCTTTTAGGTTTTCTCTTCAGTGATTTTCCTATTCATGTATGGTGCTTATTTTACTCACTTCCTTGCCATTTCCTTATTGATTGTAAGATATTGTGGGAACCAACTGGTTTGAAAGCTGTTGTGCTCCTCATCTCTCTCTGTGGCTCCTTCAGTTTGACTTTAAAGAGTTTGGTGTAGAATTTCCCAAAATGTATTTCTTTTTGTTAGAAAAATAACTCATTTCCAAGTTGCAGAAACACTGAAAGGAAGAAAGCATTTGAAATATTTTTTTTCATACAGAAATTTATTAATTAAATTTATCAACAATTTCATACAGAGATAGGATGCATTCTGGTTGCTCTGAACACCCCACCATTTCTTATCTCCCTCCCACTCACGTCAAGCTCCCCCCCCCCCGCCTCCCTACAAATTCTTCTCCCACAGTCATATCTTTGTTGTGTTTTGTGACCCACTGTGTTTAATCAGGGCCACCTGTGTGACCACAGGTTTGGAAGCATATGCTGGAGCTTAGTGAGCTCAGCAAGGGTACACAACTAAAGGCAATGAGCCCCATCCCAGAAATCTGCGGCCCACAGCTCAGCAGGGAAGTATATGTGTCCCTCCCTGACCTATGACTGATTATTGATAGGGCCAGTCATGTCTTGGCCAGTGCAGGTAACTGGACTGTAACACAGGTATCTGCTGTGAGTTCTTGATTACAATGGCCATGTCATTCCCAGAAGATGCTCTTTCACAGCCCTTCTATCCATCTTCCAGTTCTTATATTCTTCCTACTTGCTTTTCCATGGTGTTCTCTGGGCTTCAGTGGGGGTGGTATGAAAGACTTTGTCAGGGACGAGCACTCCACCGTCACCTGTTTTCAATACCTGGGGCAGCTGAAAGTCTCTGCATTGATGTTCACTGCCAAGAGAAGTTTGTCTGGTTCAGACTGAAAGTGGGAACTGTCTATGGCTATAAATATAAACATTTAGTGGGTGGTTTGATGCCATGTCAATTTAACTAAGCAATAGTAGTAAGTTTTTAAAATTTTTGGACATCTTCATACAAGTATGCAATCTGTTTTTCACAATTTCATGTGTGCATGGAATAAATTTTGATTGGATTCATGACTCATTATTCTCTTATCCTCTTTCCTCTCCATTGAACCCTCTAATTTAACTTTAGTCTCTCCCACTTTCATGTCTTCCTGTGTGTGTGTGTGTGTGTGTGTGTGTGTGTGTGTGTGTGTGTGTGTGTGTGTGATCTATCACGTTTGATGAGACTTGTTTGCATGAGCCTGGATGGCACACTAGTTATTGGACTTTGGGAAACTTACTACTCCTATCTACCACTGAGGAAAACGATACCCTCCCGCCAGCAGCCCACAGATTGCCCATAGCTCCTGAAGGAAGAGTGGAGCCTCATGACTGTCTCCCCCATCCATGATGTAACATTGATGGACTCAGTCTTCTTCGGGTCCCCACAGCTGTTGTGGTTTCATGGTTGTAGTGCCCATGTCATGGCCAGAAGAGAGCGTTTCATAGCACTGGTCCTCATCCTCTGACTCCGACATTCTTTCTACCCTGTCTTCTGAGATGTTGCTTAGGCCTTGGAGGAGGAGACATAGATGTCCTGTTAGAGCTGCACACTCAACAGTCACTTACTCAGCATTTTGGCAGTTGTGAATGTCTGCGTCAACTACTGCCCATGGCTGCAGAAAGAGAGTTACACCTGTCCCTGGGTGTAAACATACATAAGAAAGCATTTTTATAGTATTTCTTCTAAATAAACAACTGTAGTAGATCCCCCTCTAGGGTCTGTGACCTGTCCACTCATGCGTTTTAGATCCAATTTACAGTCTCAAATGTGAATTCCCTCCTATGGAGCTGGTCTAAATGTCAATCAGAAAGTGATTGGTTGCCCCCATAAAAGTCACATCACTGTTGTACTGGTGGGAGTATCTTCTCCAGTGGGTCAGTATTGTGGCATGCAGAGTCCACAGCTGAGTTAGAGGGCTGATGGCTTTTCTCCCTCAGCCTCTCACATAGCACTTTCCAGCACAATGAACCCTAGCCAGAATGGTGGAAGCTTCTGGTTCACTTCCAGCTTGATTTCTCTGAGTCCTACAACCAAAGTGTATGGTGTCTTCATCTTATGAAGCCAAACTGAGAGGTAATTTCCTTGAGACAAGAGTGGTGTATTTTGATAGTAGTTAGAAGTCTTTTTTTTTTATCACAGTCATTTAAAAAAGAAACTTTTAAATGTTGTTAAATTTTTCATTTTGCTTGTCACATTCAGATCTTAAGCTATGGGATTAATGCTTCTTGTTTGATTAATCTTAATTGTCAACTTGATGAGATTTAGAGTCTCCTAGGAGATACATATCTGGGTGTGTCTGTGAGGGCTTCTCCAGCAGTTATAACCATAGACAAGGGGCAGGTTTTGCCTTTGCCTTCCTCTCCTCTTAAGCCTAATAATCATATGACTTGAAAGGATTAAAGGAATCTAACCCCACTAGGTGCTACAGCAACTGAGAAAACTTGGGGTGATTTAACGTGAGGTACTGCCTTTGGAAATGGTTATCCAGTGTGATAATGGTTGTTGGAATGTTAGTGTGTGACTTACAGTAATTGCATCTAAGTCTCCCAACAGTTCCTCCAAGCAAACAACACACTGGGCCACCTTGAGAAGTTCCTTCACCGTTGCTGCTGCGCACGAATGGCTCAGATGCCGCCTGTCTCCCTCTCTCTGGGTCTCCTTTGTCCCCTTCCATTTCCACTGCCACCACACCATCCCTTCACTGCTAAGACTGTGCTGACTTTAAGGCTCCACATGTCCCTGCTATGGTTTCTTTGAATTAAAAGGGGAAAAGGAAAAGCACCTGAGCTACCATAATGTAGATACTTACAGATCACAATGATACCTACTTTATTCATTTTGTCTTAAAAAGAAATTAAAATTTCAACATTTCTGCGAACTTGTAAAACCATGGGCCCTAAATATTGGACCTTCTGAAGACACCAGTGCCTCTCTGCCCTCTTTCCTTCCCCCCCTGTCTGCCTCTCCTCTGCTCTTCCCTCTCTCGACACTCCTGCTCGTCTTCTTTCTGTCCATTTTTCCTCTTATTCTTTCTTTCACTCTCTTTCTACTTTCTTCTCCCTCTTTTCCTGTCCCCACCCTGCATTCCCTATTTCTTTATCCTTCCCTATCTAGAGTTGGTATATTAGCAAATAATGTGAGTTTTTCATGTTTTATATATCTTGCTTGTAAAAATTTGTGTTTTAAGTAACCCATATTTTTTTTTTAAAGACAACTAGAGTCTAATGGTGAGGCTTGGCTCTCCGTGGAATTATATGAGTATCTTATCCTGAGTGAGATTAGTGCTCACCCCAATTGTCATCAAATAGGCTTCATCCAGTAACTGGTGGAAATAGATGCAGAGATCCATAGCCAAGCATCCAACTGAGCTTGGGGAATCTTACTGAAGAGGGAGGAAGGAGGGGTATGAGCAAGGGGATGCCTGGGGAGGGCAGGGTCAATGATACCCCAAAGGAACCCACAGAAACAACTAACCTGGGCTCATAGGAGCTCAAAGACACTGGACCAACTGCCAGGGAGCCTGCATGGGACCAAGTTAGGTCCTTGACATATGTGTGACAGTTTGTAGCTTGTTCTACTTATGGGACTCCTAGCAGTGGGAACAGGGACTGTCTCTAATGCTTTGGCTGGCTTTTGGAACCTAGTCCTCATACTGGGTTGCCTTGCCCAGATTTAATACATGGGAAGGAGCTTAGTCCTACCTCAACTTGATATGCTATACTTTGTTGACACCCATGGGACACTTGTCCCTTTCTGAACAGAAACAGAGATTGGGGGTGGAAGTTGGGAGGGAAGAAATAGGAGGAGAGAAAAAAAGAATAAAAGAGTAGTTTTCTCGATGTCTTTCATGCCACCACACACTTTGAATTATGTGCATGTTTTCTTTGTCTGTTTCCAGCATCACCCACATCTACAGAGAATTGGAGCTAGAAGGATCCTCTCCAGGAAACAGGAGAGATTATATGTCCCTGTCACACAGGGACTCTCAGTGTGCCCCATACTTGTACACCATATAGGTAGTATTAGGTAAATGAGTTCAAATGTTTGTTTAAGGACTAGGGGATGTGACTGTTCGGTTAGTCACTTGGGAAAATCATCTGCCTGCACCCTCTCCCCCTCCCCTTCCCCCTCCCCCTCCACACACACACACACACACACACACACACACCACTTTCCATGACCTTCTCTTCCTCTCTGGTCCCTGCAATCATACAATTTCTCATTGATTAATTACAGCTGTCCCCTTGTCCACAGAAATATTTTGAAAGACCGCCATTGGATGCCTTAGACCAGAACTAGTCTTGAAGCCTATCATTTAGTGTTTTTTCCATCTCTATAAGATCTTATCACAAGTGTTGTGGCTGTAACTTCTGCAGTTTGAGGTTGCATGGCAAAACTAGCCGGACTGTCCTTTTTCTCTGTTATAATTTGAGGGGTAGATTTGTTCTTACTATAGTTCTCAGCAAAACTCAGCACATTATTTTTTTTTTATTTTATCTCTCCTTTGTTTATTAAATCAGCTTTCTATGCAATGGCAGGACTCTTTGGCTTCTCTTTGGCATGTTGAGCACATTAGAATGGTGAGCATCACTAATCATGACCTGAATTCAGGCATTGTGATTCTCTGATATTTTAGAGACAATAGAATCTCCATTGAATGCAATAAAGATGGAAATATATTTATATATTATGTAGTAGTCATAATGCATAATATATAAAACATATGTTAGATATAATTTGTAATGAATGAGACGCTTGTGACCTTAGATTTCTTGGATGCTATTATGAGAATATCTTTCTTTACATATTAAAGTAATTATAATAACAATATAATATTTTTAATTTCTTTTGTGTTTCATACAGATTTACTACAAAGTTCTATAGAAGTTTGAAAAAACCAACAACAAAATCTGTTATCTTTGTACGAGTGATATACATGAATAAAAAATCATAAAAAAGCAAAATTAGGTATCAGGAATAGTGTTCCTTTAAGACCCTATGAGATTACAAATGAGAATTTTTTTTAAAGAATTTTAAAATAACACCCTATTTACAACATTTCTACTCCATTGTCACTAACTTCTGTTTTCTTCCACTCCCTCTGAAATAGTTATTATTACATATATACATAAATATATATTATGCAACATACTGAAAAAAAGAAATCAGTGTCTCATTTCCAAGGTGTTTCCAATCTTTTCCTCCAAATACAGCACTGAGCCAAATGGAAAGCACGAATGTTGAGGCCAGGGATGTGGCTCAGAGGCCAGCATCAGCAGTCTGCTTTTGGGTTGTTGTTAAAGGGCCAGCTAGTAAACATTTTAGGCTCTGTGGACTGTCTAGCTTGTTGCAAAAGCCACTTGGATACTACAACACAAAGGTATGTGGAGTTTTGACCCACGAGCCCTTGTTTGCAGCCTTCTGGCCTGGCCACTCAACCTACATTCCCGAGGAAGCTAACCTCCTCGATCTTTAGGAGACAGGAGATTCCCTATGAGACCCCGGGGTGCAGGTTCTGCTGGGAGGTTTGAATATACATACAATGTCTATTTCTATCTCCATGCCTGACCCAGGCAAGTCCCTCTTTCCCTAGGACTCAGTTTCCTCATCTACTTTTTGATCTTTTAGCGCCTGGATAATTTCAACCTTATCAGTCTCCTCCCTCTCCCTCCTGCATCTGAGTCCCCAGGGCGCATCTCCTTCCTGTCCTGGCCTCTGCATCGATAAGAGAGAGAAGAAAGGGCTCTGCCCCAGCTTGAGACTCACTTCCCAGGAGCTTCCCTGAGTACCTGTGGGCTTCTCGGCAAAGACTGGAGCTCCAAGGGCCAGCGTGAGTCACCAGGCTGGTGAAGATGCCAGGACATGCTCTGTCTCCTCCCTTTCTCCAGGCACTGCCCTCTGAGTCTCTGGGCTGGAGCCTGGCAGTGTGGGAGGAAGGGGCATCTCTCTTCCCAGCCCCACCTCGGTGTCACAGTTGCTGCTGTGTCCCTGTAGGAACTGCTGGGCTCCACCCACAGTCCTCAGACCTGTTCCTCATACTCCTTTGCCTGTACATATGCATGTGTGTGTATGTATGATACCTGCTAGCCATTGTGTAGTTCCATGAGCACCATGGCACCCAGATCTCAGTGTGTGGCCCAAACACTTCCTCTGTATAGAATAACCTGGGCCCACCTTGTCCACTCAGCTGGTTCCCACTTCCCTATCATATACCACCACCTTTGAGAGCATTTTCCTGGATCCGTGGGTGCCTCTTCTTCTGCTCTTTGCTACAGTGGTTGTCTTTGCGGGAGTGACACAAGGACCACTGGGCCTGGGCTTGATCTGAATTTTTAATACTAGGCAAGTAGTGCGAAAGAGCAGAGGTTTCATCTGCTCATATTTATTCCTCCAACCTTAGATTATTTGTTATATCCTGACGAACTCCTTGCTCATACTAGGAAAAAACTGATGTGTACTGAACAAATTCCTAAAAAAAAAAGTAGGTTTTATTTTGTGAAAAAAAAAACAAACAAAAAAAAAAAACAAAAAACAAAAACAAAAACAAAAAACCAAACAACCATTTCTTACCAGGCAGCAGATGTAGATCCTTAGCCCCATGTGATGGCTGCTTTTAGTTGTTGACCTCACTTCATTTCTGTTCTTTTGACAAATATTCCTGACCAAAAAGCAGAGGATCGCCATATGGGATATCAGGGTGGGTGTGATGGCTATTCTTGGTTGTCAACTCGACGAAATCTGGAATTAATTAAAACCCCCAAATAGCTGAGCACACCTGTGAGGGATTTTCACTTAATGAAATCATTTGAAGAGGGAAGATCTACTTTTTTATTATTATTATTAATTAAATTTATTCATTTATTTTACATCCCAACTGATTTCCCCTCATTCCTTTCCTCCTATTCCCTCCCCCAAGCTCCCCTCTGCTCCTCCAACCCATTCCTCCTCCGTTTCAGTTCAGATAGGGCCAGGCCTCCCATGGGAGTCAACAAAGCATGACATATCAAATTAAGAAAAGACTAAGCTCCTCCCTTTATATTAAAGCTTGATAAGGCAACCCAGTATGAGGAATAGGTTCTCAAAAGCCTTCCAAATTGTCAGGGACAGGCCCTGCTCCCACTGTTAGGAGTCCCACAAGTAGACCAAGCTATATAACTGTCACACATATGTAGAAGGCCTACACATGATGGCTCCTTAGCTGTTGGTCCAGTGTCTGCGAGCTCCTGAGCCTAAGTTAGTTGTCTCTGTGATTACTCTTGTGGGGAAGATCCACTTCTAATCTGGATCCTTGAGGTGAGAAGACATTTTCAATTCAGATCTTTTGAAGTGGGACAACCCACCTCTAATCTGGATCCTACTTTCTGCTGGAAGCCTATATAAAGAACATGGAAGAAGGAAGCCTCTTTCTCTTTACCTGTTTGCTCTTGCTTTGGGTGGCAAGCCTATTCCTTCACTGGCATTAGAGCCTATTTCTTCCAGATTCCAGTATATACCAAAGACCAGCTGAGACATCCAACCTTGTGGACCGAACAGCTACTCTTACTATATACTATATACTATATAATATACACCATATACTATACACTATGTACTATATATATATATATATATATATAGTATGTATATGGAGAGAGATTTAATCTATAAGTTTTATTATTCTAGAGAATCCTCACTATAGGATATAATGAGGGAAACCTTCTGCCTGAATGTGAATGTAGGTGACACCATCCAATGGCTGGTCTTGGACAGAAGAAATTTGGAAGAGGAGGTAGACAGCATCTTTCACATGCAAGCACCATTTCTTCTTGAGTGAGTATCATCATTATCATTATGGCTGCTGTCATCTATGAATATCAGACTCAAGACTTCTCAGTTTTCACCATAGTCTCAACAACACTAATGCTCCAGGGCACCTCTAGGCCTTCAGCATGAGCTCTAGACTACGGGGATAACCATTTTCTCAGACTGGGAAGCTACTGGCTTCTCTGCCTCTCTAGATTAAAAATGACCACTGCCAGACTACCCAGCTCCTATCTTGTAAGTCATGCCAGAGAGTCTCTTTTTAATGGTTTGTACATATGCCACTGGTTGTACTCATTTAGAGAACCTTCCCAGAGGTGAGGACAGCAGAAACAAAGGTTTTGGCAGGAAGATTGATACATCTAAGAGTGATAAGAGTGATAGTCCTGAGAGATTATGGTCATTTTTATTCAAATTTGCTTTCACTGCATTTCTGTCTCCAGTGTACATACCTTGTCTCCAGATGGAGGACACTGCCCATCATGTATCATGGTCCCCCTTTTCTTGTATTTCTCTGTCTTTATATCAAAGTCATCAGATTTGAGAATACATTATGACTTAAACCAATATTTCTCAACCTTCTTAGTGCTGCTGCCCTTTAATACAGTTTCTCATGTTGTGGTGACCCCGACCATAAAATTATATTTGTTGCTACTTCATAAGTGTAATTTTGCTACTGTTATAAAATGTAATGTAAATTGTAAATATCTGTGTTTTCTGACCATCTTTAACAACCTGTGTGAAAGGGACATTAGATCTCAAAGGGGTTGCGACCCACAGGTTGAGAACTGCTGCCTTAGACAGCCTTTTATAAGTTCATACTTTAGGGAATAAGAACTAGTAGGTAGCTTAAGATATTGTGTCTCTTCTCAGTCCTGGGAACACCTGATTCAAGTGGTTTACATCATCCTCTCCCAGAAGATGTCTCTATATTTCCTATTCCTGGCAAATCAGCCTTATCTAAGAGCTGTGACTGGTACTTCTGTGCAAATGGTCCTAACTTGTTCCTTATTTAATATACCCTTCAAGGATAAACTCCACACCATACACTTCCCTCAGAACTGAAAACAGAGAACTAAGAATGCTTCCTTCTGGTGGAGTGTGTCTTCAGCCTTCTGAGATGTCACTGGACTATCTCCAGAGTTACATAGTGCTGGAGATTCAAACTCCGCCTCATAGAAGCTGTCCTACCTATGCCTTAACTTACCATGGCACCAGTGTTCTCTGACTGGTCCAACTACTATTTTATTGTGCATTACCATTGGCAACCAAGTAACCACCATGCCTTGTTTATTTTTCATCTTAAATGTTTGTTTCTTCTCATGTCTCTTGTTACTACATGTAAAGTCATTAGAAAAATGACACTAGAAATCTGCGAAGGATTTTTAATTTACTCCTGTTTTCAATCTCTTCTGTTATTATTATTATTATTATTATTACTATTATTGTTGCTAAGGTAGAGGACATTGAAACCAGAGTCTTGCTAGTTAAGCACTGTACTACTGAACTACATTCCTATCTTCTTTTGTATTTTGAGATAGGCTTTCAGCAAGTTACCCTAGTTTTGTAAACCAGGCAAGTTTTAACCTTGAGATCCTCCTGCTTCCGCCTCCTGAGATGACAGGCAAACACCACACACTCAACTTCTCCTTGTTTTAATTTATTCAGGTTGATCTTTCTTCTATAACAATACCTCTAAAACTACCATGAACATCAGACTCCAGCCAGAAGCTCTGGAACTTGGCTCAGACTCTATAATGCAACATACTCTCAGGTCATAGAAAGACTGGTGGTCCATGAATGTCACCTCAAGGAGCAGAGTCCTGGATGACACTCTTATGTTCCCTCTGCTAATCTCTCTTCCTGATTGGCTACCCTACTTACTTGAACTCCTAAATTTAGGCTGGCATGCAAAGACAAACATGGTTCATGATGCTCTTATCCACATTTCCCCTCCTACTTCAGATTCCTCATAGGTTTATTTCTGACCATATTCCTTCATCTTAGCATTTGCTATCTTTCACACCAAGAACATGGCCATCATCCTGTCATCCTAAACCTCACTCATCCTTGAAGGTACACTAAATCTCTGTGTAATTCCTCCTCTGAGTTCCAAGCCAGGTTCTAGTCTTCTAGGTATCCACTTTCTGTTACTTGTTCCAGGAGCATCTCACTGGCTGCCATTTTTTATGATGCATCTTTTCTTCCCAACTATCTAAACAGTGAGTGGCAAAGACTGAACATCCTTTATATCACAATAGCTGGTATATAGTGATTATTAATTACCAAATGGTAAAACAACAATGGCTGTTTTGTGCTTTGTCGATGAAAAGCAGAGCTTTTGTGGGGGAGTTATTGAGGATGGCTGACATCTTCTTACTCTTGTCTCTAAAAAGGATTTTGGACCCTTGCATGTTATCATCAATTTTACATTGAGTCAGACTACATGACTTCTGTTAGCCAATATAAAATCAGAGTGAAATGAACTGTGGTTAGTAGATCTATATGTACACATATTATTGTAATTGTTCAATAAGTAACAATGGTTCTCAATAAGGGTTGATTTTTTTTCCATGGAGCACTTGGCAATGCCTGTTGATACTTCAGTTTTCACATCTAGGGCAAACTTTGTGGCACCTAGTTTGAGGATGTAGAGATACTGGGCAATACTCTATAAGGTAGAGAGCAGCATTCCAGAGCAAAGAGGTATCCAGTACCAAATGTGAATGAAACTGAGATTCAGAAAACTTGATACACACCAATGTCGTCTAAGCAAGTTCCATTGTGAATGGAAAAATGGGCTTTGGAGTAAACATTCCTTGGGGAACTTCACATGTTGGATTTTGTCATCTTGCTGTGCTTGTTCACTGTTCTCTCAGCAGCCAGGCTGATAATGCTATTCCCAGTAAAAGACTATGGAATTAAAGAAACACTAAACTCTGGGCTAGTGAGATGGCTCAGCAGTTTAAAAAAAAATCACTGCACAGTAAGCCTAACAACCCAAATTCAATCCCCTAAACCCATAGAAGGTGGAAGGGAAGAAGTGACATGCAAAAATTGTCCCCTGTCCTCCACACATGCACTGTAGTACCTGCATACCTGAACTCTCCCTCCCTCCCTCCCTCCCTCTCTCTCTCTCTCTCTCTCTCTCTCTCTCTCTCACACACACACACACACACACACACACACACACAAACCTCATAAATGAATGAAAGAATGAATGCATAAATATATTTTTAAAATTTAACCATAAAGAACCCTAGAGTCTGCGTCCCATCCTTACTAATCCCATGTCAGACATCCACATTCATATTTTTAATCCCCTATAAATGTTAAGATGTTTTATAGTGTCTTTAAAACTTTTCCCACCCCAAGGCCATGTTGTTATTAGGGGTTGTATCTGTACTGCCTAGCTGATTCTGGAGGATTGAATCCAAAGATGCAGGAGTTTTGCCGATGTTCCCCAGCAAGACAGGCAGCCAGAGTGTGTTCTTGAAACAACCTGCACTTGGGGGTATGCAGTAGCATGAGGAACACAGGCAAACCCGCTTTGAACACTTAGGCTGATGGTATACTGATGTCTCCAGCAAGAATGACTGTTTACAATGGGAGTCTGAACTTCATGCCTTTGATTAAATTACTGCCATTGTTCCTCTGCTTCTGAGTCCATTCCATCAAAGTCTTACTCTTTCCCCAACTTTTGATGACTTCAGATACTCTCTGGTTCTCTCCACTTGAGTGTTGCCACACACTTCTAGGACTTCAGATGGCCTCATGATTTCTCAGGTTTCAGCCGTCATACGTGCTGTTCCCTTGACCTTCTGTATGTACTCTTTTCCTCCTGTTTTACTTAAACAACCCTTTCTTATCTTCTGCGTCTATGCAAGTATGTTTCCCAGGACCCTTTGAGGTCATCCAGGTCATCCCACCCTATATTTTCCTAGTGTCTTTTCTCACTGCCAAGGCAATGATTAAGCCATATAGAGCTTCGTGTTCATACCTATTGAAACATTGAAATGCAATATGGTTGTAGTTTTTGGTGCTTGGTCGTTGCTTTGAGACCTCAATGACAAGCCTTGGCTGTGCTAGGGCACTGTTTTCCTCCTGATTGCTCCTTATTTCTCCATGACTGTTTGGCACTGTGGTGATCCTGCAGAAGTCTCACCTGTGGACAGAACCAACATCCATCATCCTGGTCCGTAGAACTCAATCTTATATTTCCTCTCTGCAAAGAGTTATCCAATAATCACAAAGTCTGGCATGCTTATCTATTGTCTTTGTTACATTTTAAACTCGAAATGTAGGCAGAAGGGCAGAGGAATTGGCACCTAAGATTTGCAAAGCAATGCTTGTGTTAAAGGCTTGTGTCATTTGATCTTGATGGTTCCAAGAGCTGAGAGCAATTTCTTATTTCCATTGAACCACTGAGGCTTCTGAAAATAAGAAAAGTATTTATATTGAAGGAAGAAGAGAGGGAGGGAACTCCCAGGGTGTCAGGCTTGGGTTGGTATTATTTGAACTCTGTCATCACAGGACACAGTGGGAGCTCCCTATATCATGGGGACAACTGCAGAGGCACTTTCATGAAATGTTTTGTGTCCCAGTAGACTTGCCCCATAGGTGGTCCTTTCTCACGAAATGTTTAAGCTGGCCTGGAGTTGAGACCCTAGAACCAGCCCCTTCAATCTGAAATATGGCTGATTCTGGTTTCTATTGACATAGATGGCCCTGGTGGTCTCTCAGTTTCTCCATTCATGTCCTGTGTCATGAAGTCAAGTGTGGGCTGAATCATCTACCTGGTTCACTGCTGACAAATGTAGCATGGTAGAAGGGATTATATGCCTCTTCCAATAGGTTCCAAAGATGCCATGGCTTCTTTGTTATTCATGCTGAGGGAATCCAGCTGCCACCCTGTTAATTTCCTTATGGGGGAGTCTCAATGTCACTGACCTGAAGGAATGTTCCTAAATCTGTAGTTAGCCATGAGCTGAGGCCTTCAGCCCAACACCCCCCAACAAAGGGATGACTAATATAGCAATAAAATGGACCTCAGCAGAGATCTCCTCCATTGAGTCTTGAGGAGGGATTGCAGTCCTATCTGGCAGACAGATTACAGTTATGTAAGAGATTCTATAGTTTTTGTGTGGAATGTCTCCAGAGAGTCCATATGTTAAAGGATTGGTCTACAGACCCTGCTGCTACTCAGAGAGTGGAATCTTTAGGAGATGGAGCCTAGTAGTAAGTTTTTGGAAGTGGGCCTTTGAAGGGGTTATGGAATTTCTGACCTTTTCCTGTTCTTATTAACATTCTGGCCATAAAGCTGAAAATCCTCCTCTACTACACATTCCAGACATGACTTTATCACCAGAAGCTCGAAGACAAAGGAACAAGTAGTGACTGACTGAAATCTAGAAAGTAAACCTTTCCTCTTCTTAAGTTATTGGGGGGTGCATATGTCACAGTAACGGAAAGTTGAGTAAGGGATTTCCACGAAGCTAAACCAGGCTTGGGGTATCTACCCCATAGAAATTGTGGGAGGCACAGAGATTCTTGTGCTCACAGATAGGGGGACCAGGAACATTATGTCTCTTGAAGGGAAGAGGGATGCCTGTTGAAAGGAAGAGATGTATAATCTGTTTTCAACCCGGAAGGCTGGGAGCAGACATAGTTAATAGCTTGTGTGGCCTATAATTCCCTATCTGTGTGGCCCAGGCCACACTGGACCTTCTCACAGGCCCTTATCATGAACTTGTTTTTCTTTGTCAATCTATATAACCATTATAGAGAATGTCACATGTACTTCTAGTGACTTTTACTCTATTTGTATTGCTGATACCTCTCCAGATCCTCCCCCAGACCCTTCTCATGTAGCGGTTTTTCTCCATCAATCTACAGAGCTTATGAAACCTATGAAAGATGTCACACATACTTTACAAAGAGTTTCGATAAAGCCATGTCTTGAGCTTTGTTGTGCACCTGGGAATGGGTTAATTATCACCAGGAGAATTTTTCACCAACTTGTGCTGGGATTAAATGCACCCAAAATAAACTATTCAGGGTCAGACTTCTGAAGTTTCAACCGACTCCAGCTACTGAGTCATGATGAACTGAACTGACTTCTTCCAGTGGATTGTTACTCTGATGGTCCTGGTGTTTTCAGGGATACTCCTTCTGCAAGGAACTATGAGAAAATAGATGTTAATTGTTTTAAATCACTAGATTTGAGGAGCTGTTTGTTATGCAACTCTAGATGACTAACATGCTGGGGGTTTGTTTGTTTGTTTGTTTGTTTTTAGTTGCAGAAATAAGCTCCTCTCTTGACATTAACACAGGGATATACATTCCTGAAATTTAGTAGCAGCTTATGGTTACCTCTCTGTGGGTTTATGCATACATTTTCAGAGTTCCCTAATATTGATTATGGACCCATTATGTATCGGAATGTAAACTGTGATTCTTAAATGTAGAGAGTTTGCTTAGCCATCTCTTCACCTCAGGGTCTAGGGCAAAGCCTATACCACGATATTCAGATCTTATTTATTTAATTTTTGTCTGTATGTTTATGTGTGTGTGTGTGTGTGTATGTGTGCAGAGGTGTGTGCACATGCCTATGGAGGCCACAGGACAACCTCAGTTGCCAGTACCCAGATGCTGTTCACCATTTTTTGAGACATGATCTCTTAATTGTAGGGGCTTGATAGGTAGGTTAGGCCAGATTGCAGGTGACCCCAGAAATTCTACTGGCTCTGCCTCCTCAGACCTGGGATGACAGCTGTATGCCACTACTACTAGATTTTTTTTAATTGGACAACTGCATTTTATTTTTTTCCTTTTTTTAATTAAGAGATTTTCTATTCATTTTACATATCAATCACAGATTCCCCTGTCCTCCCTCCTCCCACCCCCCAGCTTTCCCCCCAACTCACCCACCCATTCCCACCTCCTCCAAGGCAAGGTCTCCTATGGGCAGGGAGGAGGGGCTTGGACCTGCCTCAACTGAATGTACCAGGCTCTGCTGACTCCTGGATTTTTTATGGGAATTCTGAGGACTGAACTTGGGTGGGTCCTCAAGTTTGCAAGACCAGTCTTTTACTGACTGAGCTATTTCTCCAGCCTGTGTGTTTTAGTCAGCATTCTCTAGAGTAACAGAACTTACTGAATGAATCTCTCTATACAGAGAGAAATTCATTAGAACGACTTATAGACTGTGGTCCAGTAATCCAGCAACAGCTGACTATGAACACAAAGTCCAAGGATCCAGTAGTTGCTCAGTCCATGAGGCTGGATATCTCTGTTTGTCTTCAGTAGACACTGGAATCCTGAAGAGGAAGGCTATAATGCCAAGGATGGAATGGACTTGCTAACATAGCGAGAGAAAGCAGGCAAAGTGTAAAAATTTCCTTCTTAAATGTCCTCATATAGGCTTCCAGAAGAAGGCATGGCCCAGATTAGATCTGGGTTAAAGATCTAGATTAAAGATGTGTCTTCTTACCACAAAGGTTGAGGTTAAAAGTAGATCTTCCTACTTCAAATTAAGCAGAAATCCCTCATAGGTGTGCTCTCCATTTGGGGATTTTAGTTCATTCCAGATGTAGTCAGGACAACAACCAAAAATAGCTACCATACCATGCTATCCTGATTTTAAATGCTTCAGGAAAATCTATGAAATTGGAATCAGATTGCTCACC
Source organism: Peromyscus maniculatus bairdii (assembly GCF_049852395.1). NCBI lineage: Eukaryota > Metazoa > Chordata > Mammalia > Rodentia > Cricetidae > Peromyscus > Peromyscus maniculatus. The sequence goes on from NC_134856.1 coordinate 49,103,528, forward strand.
CACCTTCTATGACTGCCATCCCTGAACCCCAGAACTTTTACAGGTGGTAAATGGTCCTCTTCAACCTAAAAGGGCAGCATTACCCATGCCCTGAAACATACTTGCTCACAATATGGAAGAAGCCTTCTAAAAATGTTTTAATTGATTAAAGGCCTTAACCCCAAATGACTTTGTTCTTTTCCCTGCACCCCCATATCTTGTCTCTTGGTCCCAAGATCTAGTTCTTCAATGATAACCCCTGAGAAGCCGGTGACAAGTTATTTTGGTCTCACTAAGAATGACCATGGAGCAACTGGTGTTCTTTTCTGACTTAATAAAAACCATTTGTTGCAAAACCACAGGGCCCTGCAGATAAAGCAATTGGCAAGAAATGGCAGGGCTTAAATAGCAGAAAACAGCCCCTATCCAAACAGGTGTGCGATAGAGCAGGATAAATAAGCTGCTCAGTATGCAGCTCAGCCCAGCAACATTGTCTAAGAACCGTTTCTCCTAGTCTGAAAAAATGAGACCCCAAGCCAGCCCTGCAGTGTCCTTCTGAGATGCCACAGCTGGAAAAACAGATCTTGTCAGACAGTCCAAAGTAGGAGTTGTTTTAATTTTTTTTTTAAATAGCCAGATAAACAAAACCTTGGGAGGGGAATGATTACAGTTCTGTGAATGTGGCCTTGGGCACGAAACTTGTGAAAGACCTTTTAGAACCATCCAGAACTTTCAACCTTTAAGAACCGTGTCTGCCTCTTTGAATTAGCAATGGCCACTTCATGTTGTGTTGGGATGTTTTCCAAAACAGGGATTTTTTTTCGGTGGTGGTGGTGGTGGTGCAGTTTTCCTAACCACCTGTGTCTTTGACTTAAAAGTACAAGTGCCTAAGGGAAAGATTTGGTTTCCATTGGGACCCTCAAAATGCACAGGGAACATGGCTTAGAGTTGCCAGAGATCACAGGAACTATCTTTTTTTAAAAAAAATTATTTTTTCCAGCCAGGAACAAAGGTAGGATATGCTAGAGTGTCTGGAAGTACACCAGTTAAATATTTCTCACAGGGCTGCTTGGTGTTTGGCACTATGTGTTCTGTGCCAGCCTGTGTCTAGGAAGCCAGCAGTCAAGAACAACATTCACATGGCTCAAAGCGTCTGGAAATAGCTGATGCTTAACCCAGCGGCAAGGACATACTGTGTGGTGCAGTGGAGCAGGGGCTCTCTGTGTCCACAGTTCAAATTCTGGTTCCACCATTCCTGGAATGGCAATCATCACTGCTAAGCTCATTTTTTCACCTTTCACATGACCTTGAAGTGCCTATGAAGATTAAATGAGAATACACACCAAGACACAGGAAGATGACATCCGGTAGAGTATACACATGTGACGTCATCACCATGTAGCCCAGGCTGGCTCTGAACTTATAATCCTCCTTCCTCAGCCTCCCGAGGGCTAGAATCATAGGCATACGATATCCTGCCTGACTGGTTATCTTAGGACAATTCTACCAGGCAGCTGCACATGACATCTCTCAAAGAGCAAGGGCTCGATCGGCTGTGGCTTCTATGGGAATTGTTGTCGCTGCTGCCCTTCTTGGAGTCTGTCCTTTGAACACACGCCCGTCTCAAGGAGCTTCCTTAGGTATCCTTACTTCCCTTTTACTACAGCTTTTATTTAGTTAGTTGCTTTTGAAACTGGGTCTTACCGTGTAGCCCTTGCTGACCTAGAACTCACAGAATCCATCTTCCTCTGCCTTCAGAAGTCTTGGGTTCAAAGCACCACCACACCCAACTGCTTGTTACAATGTTCAGTCTTTGGTGTGAAGAATGGAACCACACCAGGAGTGAAAGGCAAAGCAAGGAGATCATTTGTCCCAGTTGTTAAGAATGCTCTCCCCCTAGCCAAATGGCCCTTCCCCGCTCTCTTCCCTCACCTGTGGCAAGGGCAGAACGGGAAGAGTCTTAGGGCCACTCTGCATTGAGCTCCTGTGCTGATCTACACTTCCTCTGAGAGTCTGTCCAGTCACGGAGCCCTCACCTGCTGCCTCCTTCAGCTGAACTCGGCCCTCTCCTCACCTCTAACAGCCATCAATACCCACTTCATAGCCAGGAGCCATCCTGACCCTGCCCGAGTCATATGGACAAACATTCTGACTTGTACCTAACTCAGTGTTTCAGTATTCTGGCTGCATCTAGAAAGAATCTAGGTTTCCTCTTAGAAACTTCATTTTCTCTAAGAAACAATGGGGCGGGAGTTGAGTCTTTCTTTATGTTGTAAATAAGTAACAAAGAAAGGTCGCTCCCCACTTTTTCTCCCTCCCCCAACAAGTATTATAAATAGGCGCTCGCTCCTTTTATCTGATCCTCCCCTAAATGTTTTTCATTTGAAAACCGAAGTTAATTTTAGATAATTGTCACAGATAATCTCAAACTTGTGTGTAACATGGGCTCTGGTTCTAAGTTCTAAGAATTGAAGAACAGCATGATTGGTCTAGAGGACCTTGTTTGGGCCCCACTGCCTCTGACTTGACACACTTATCAGAGCACAGCGTTTATCAGAAGCCTGTGTTCCCCTGGCCAGAATCAGAGCCATGACTCCATCTGCAAAAGGCTCCTCTGGAGCCCGTGAGCCTCCATGTGGGAGTTTGAAGGCTGGAGAAAAGGTCTAAGAGGCTCAGAGCAAGATGGAGTTACATCCAAGGCCCCTAACATTGCCTGCAGGGTCAAGGCTGAAAGAATAAAATGGCCTCTACCCCCTGAGTCTCCCTGGGTCCCTCCTGGTGACCCTGTGAAGATAACTGCAGTCATAAATGTTATGCAAAGGCTGCCTTGAGACCTTTCTAAATAGCAGGCTGTTTTCAGAGCCTGAGCTACATTTGTCCTGGCCTGAGCTAAGAGGTAAAGAACTCACTTGTAAGCATAAGTGGAAAAAAATATTCTTGAAGGGTTTTTTCTTTCTTTTTGCTAACAAGGTATGCAGAAGATTCAAGTTCCAGTAAGAGAAGGTTAAAGTGGGTGGGTTCACTGAATACAGTCATCTCCCCTCCACCCCTTAGTTTTTCCATAAAGTGCCATAAAAAGCCACTGTACTAACAAACATTTTGGGAAGAGAACAGGCTTCAGGCCAAGAAGCCACAAGTTTAAGAGGGGGCGGGGGCGGGGGAGGGGGGAGTCTCTGAGCCCTGAAGCACAGTTTCCTGCACAGAATCATTCTTCAAGTACAATTTGTGTTAAGCAGTAGCGATCAACCAACAGTAGATCTCTGGTTGTCCTGGATTCCCCAGGGCAGTGATAGATAGCACGAAAAAGTCATGTCTTTGATGGCGCTACACATACCTATGCATGACTTAGAAATCTTAATGAAGAGCTAGCAAGATGGCTCAGTGGATAAATGTCCTGAGTTGTAGGCGCAGAACACACATAAAAAGCCAGACACAGTGGTGCTTGTCTGTAATCTCAGTGTAGGGGCATGAGAACAGAACCATGAGAATCCTAGGGGCTCACTGGCCATGCAGTCTAGTTGAAAAGGCAAGCTCAAGGTTCCATGAGAGAGCCTTTCTCAAAAATGGAAGTGGAGAGCGATCAAGGCAGATGCTCAACATCAACCTCCTGCCTCACAGGCACATCTATCTACATACACACTGGGCAATGTGCTGAGCACCCACTAGACACACACACACACACACACACACACACACACACCACAGACATATACACACTACACAAACATGATTTTAAAAAAAGAAAAAAAATCACAATGATAGTACTTCTCCCCAGCTGAGGCCCTACAAAGAAGCCCGGCAGTGGTAGCACATGCCTTTAATCCCAGCACTCGGGAGGCAGAGGTAGGAGAATCTCTGTGAGTTCAAGGCCAGCCTGGTCTACAGAGTGAGGTCCAGGACAGGCTCCAAGCTATACAGAGAAACCTTGTCTCAGAAAACAAAACAAACAAACAAACCAAAAAAAAAAAAAAAAAAAAAAAAAGAAAAAGAAAAGCACACAAATATAAATACCTTGAATAGTGAAAACCAAATCCAATCTCTCCCCCTAAAAGGTCCACCAGCATTTATTCATTTTCATTTTATTTTTGTGAAACAACAAAATGTTGTGGAAAGATAAAAATAGAAAATGACAGGGCCAGAGCCACAGCAGAGGGGAAGGTGAGGGAGAGATGACATGTAAAATACCCCAAGGCCCTCGTCACAAAATCAGTCTGAGTGGGCTCCAGAATAGAAAGCTAGAACAGAGCAGAGGCCCTGGAGACAGAAATATGCATGAATAAAGACTTACAATATGATTAAGATGGCTCAAAAGTTATCAAAGATGGTTCATATATTTATTAGAATACATAGGGGAGCTGACAGTGACCATACAGGGAGCCATAGCATCTATATGTGTCTCTTGGGTGAGTGATTAACTTGGGGAAGAAATACCCTAAGATTAGCAGAAGGAAATCAGAATGGTTTTGTGACTTAGAGACAAACTTTCTACAGGAGACCTTATGTCACAGCCACAAGGAAAAACAAAAGGTAGGCTTGATACGAAAATCGGGGATTTCTTTTTAATGAAAGACGTCTAAAATGAACTTAATTGAAAACAATGTTAGAATAGAATATTTGCAGCTTTCAGAACACAGAACTAATTGAAGATAAGTGATGGTAAACCTGCACGTTAACAAGAAAGGGGTCATCACATCCAACAAACATGAGTGTGGTCTGCCATTGTTCTCTCCTTCCTTGCAACAGATGTAATGATACAGATGTAATGATACATGTGTTCTCCTACTGCCAGAACTTCCTCACCACGATAGGTGTGCCCTTGACCAGAGCCCATTCAACCCCTCCCTCCCTTCAGCTTACTTCTTTCCAGGTACCTTATCACAGGAACAGTTAATGTATCCAATACTCACAGAAATACAGTAATACTCCACTCAGGACACAGGAGAGTCATGGATACAAGAAGGGATTTTCCCTTTTTCCCTTACTGTGAAAATATGTTTTAAGAGCCTCTATTACACTAATGCTCATTAGGCAACTGTCAAGGTCTGGGAGCTGGAAGAATAAAATGGGATAAAGGATAGCTCCTCTACCATTCTTCATCTTCGAGATCCAGGACCTGAGTCTCCATTCCTGAAGCAGGAGATGAGGGATTGGAGTCTTCTTGTAAGACACAGCCAAGTATTCACACTGTATTGGTGATTATAGGTCCCAGAGTGGGACTGGGAGCTATATCCCCAAGAATGGGGTAGAATTCAACTGCTTCTGAAGGAGATCCAGGGTCTGGAAGTCACCCAAGGAACAGTAATTCGTCTGAACTGACCCGTTGAACTGTTTTTACATGTTTGGAGAAAGATAGTCAAACATTGACCAGCTTCCTAGAACTGAATCAGCTGGACAAAGGTAGACTTTTATGGGGCCTCTGCAGTACACCCACAGAGCTGGTCAGAGGGTACAGTTCTGCTCCATCTCCAAGAGGGAGGGAAACATAGCTCTAACCCCTGTGAGGAGTCTATCCAGACAAGACACGTGTTTTCCAGTGCCTGATAGTTGTGTATTTGAAGATGAAATGTTGATGAATGTACTCCCCTTGGTGATTTGGCTGCTCCTCTGGGCCTGTGATCAGCAGGGTTTCTATATGGCTTATCTCATATCCTCTTCACATACTGCTGGGAGGTTTTGGAAGTTTTCGAGGCCAGTTGGCTTTTACAAAGCACATCTAGATTTGAATTCAAATAGCTGCTTCAAAAGCTGAGACTTCCTTCTACCAAGATGGTGGTGGCTGGAGTCCTGCTTTTGAGGAATGCCAGCATTGAGAGGGTCCCCTAACATTAGGAATGAGTGGCCAGTTGTCTTCTCACCATCCATTTTTTAGCAAAAATGAAAGAAAATGAGTAGTGGGCTGAACTGGAGTTGGCTGAAAATAAGGACAATGATGACAATGATGAGGGTGAACTTGAATTTCATGCATGAGCCATAGACTAAGGAACGTGTGTTGCTATCAGCCCTTTTCTGTTTGGGGAAACTACATTCTGAAGTTAATTCAAGCAACTGGTATTCTTGAAGTAGACCTGTAGATGTAACCATCTTATTAAATAAGAAACAGAGAGCCAAATGCAGAGTTAAAAGCCCAAGAGGTCGGAGCAGTAGCTGAGAGCTGAGACTTAAAACCACCTTTCTTACCCTTTGTGGCTGCTGTCGTCCTTCCCCTCAGAAAGAGACCTACTTCCTGTGTGTCTGTCTTTTTATTGACTTTCTGTTCTGCCTTCTCATTGGTTGTAAACCCAACCACATGACCACCTCGTCACTACCTATCTATATAGACCTCCAGGTCTTCTATGGTTGGGATTGAGATTAAAGGCATATGTCTCCATGCTGTATCCTTGAACACACAGAGATCTGCCTGTCATGTGATCAGGATTAAAGGCGTGAGCCACCACCACCTGGCTTCTGCTATGGCTTGCTATTAGCTCTGACCCCCAGGCAACTTTATTTATTAACATACAAATAAAATCACATTTCAGTACAAATGAAATATCACCATATAGACCCTGCTTGACTTTCAAGTAATTGTGTTTGAAACACTAGTCCAAATTGCATTCCTAACATGGAGCGGTACACAGTGGTGAAGACAGTGACAAGTATGGGGTGGCCTCATGGGGCCAGTAGCCACGGAGATGTTGTTTTGTCCCTGGTGAAGTTGAAGTTAGTGGTGATGATATTGGTGGTATTAGGATAGTAAACATGATCATGGTAAAAGATGTACCTTGTTGTAGTAGTGGAGCAGATCGTAGTGATAATGGCAATAGTGGTGATGTTAGTGTTGGTAGTGGTGCTTATAATGAGTCATAGTCACGGTGGTAATGGTGTGGTAGCAGGAGGTAATGGTAGTATTATTCGTGATGGTGGGGTGATGATGCTGCTGCTGGTGGTAATGGTGATGACAGTGTTAATGTTGGTTGTGGTGGCAGTGGTGATAGTGATGGTGATGCTGGTAAGGGTGGTAATGGTGATAGTAGTTGTAGTGTTAGTGATAGTGAGGGTGATGGTAGCACAGTTGGAGATGATGGTGGTGGTGGTGATGATAGTAGTAGATGATAATGGTGGTGATAATGGTAGTGGTGGTGATGGTGAGGAGATGGTAATGATGGTGTTGGTGTTCATAATACTGGTATTGATGGTGATGATAGTGGGAATGACGGTGGGAGTGATGGTGGTGGTACTGATGATAGTGGTGTAGTACTGATTATAGAAGTGGCCCTGGGTCCATGAATGATAGATGCGATTTCACTGTCTCAGTCAAGACCTCTTTTGGAAGTTTTGAAAAAGGAGTCCATTGTTTACTCTCTGCCTGCAAGATCTGGATAACCTTTTTTTTTTTTCCTACAGAGTCCAGAAGGAAGGAGTTGGCCTTTCATCCCTCTGCTTCTATTCTCTTTTGCTCTGCTGACAGGCTCTGTGGGTGTCCAGAGCCAGCAGAAGAGAGACAGATCCCGTGACTATTCCTCTGAAGGTGGCCTTTGGCCACTCTGTACTGAAACACATGACCCACCTGCCTCACCCCTGCCACATTAGCCTGGTGACTGGGCCCTGCCAGAGCCCAGCCCAGTCCAAAGGGATTTGGGATTCATGTCCCAAACAAGGCACTGATTAGCTGGTAATCAGGCAGTGATTAGCAGGTCAGGTCACCTGCAGTTCAGTGCTCATTGTCCCCTGCAAAGTCCAGGGATGTTTGCCACAACGCCCCCTGGCCAGTCTCCATGTCTCAGAATCCCCATGCCTGTGGTCCTGCTCAGAAGACTATTTCTGGGTCAAATCCTCAGCTTCCCTGAACTTACTCTCTGACTACTCACATACAAAGGACAGACAGAGGAGAAGAATGCCTCATTAAATGCCCACAGTGACAGGGGTGAGGTTCAACAGATACAGTGCAAAGCAAGCCACTTACCAGCACAAACACCGATGCAAGTTGTCTGCAGCTTGAGCTGCAGAACCCAGGAAAGCTCGGTCTGGACTGGGATTTAACTACAGTCTCAAACTGTGACCTTGGACAAGATATGTAACCTCTGAGCCTTGGTGGTCCCATTTGTAGAAGATGTTAATATCAGTGCTTGCTGTTGATTGGACATTTATGTTTTAGAGAATGAATTGTAAAGCAGTTTAAACTGTCTCTGGAATAGAGGAAATGAACAATAAGAGTCATCATGCATGGTACTAGTCCTTGAAGGACCATTATATGAAAAACACATTTATTTTAAAAGCTGATATATATATATATATATATATATATATATATATATATATACACACACACATATATATACATATATACACATATACATATGTATGTGTGTATGTACACACACACACACATACATATATATATATATATATATAAATTTATATTGTGGTACAATATGACTGATGGTTTCAAGTTCGTGTCTGGACTGTAAGCTGGAAATGTAAGCTGAAATAAAAGCTGTTATCTCCTAAACTGCTTTATGCCAGGGCATTTTATCACAAGGACAGAAATGGAACAGGGTGAGTTGTGACCACTAAATACTGTTAGTCACTTTGATGTTAATATGACAGAATTCTTGACAGTGACAACTTTAGGGAGGAAGGACTTGTTTTCTCTGTTCCAGTCCATTAGAGAATGGGGGTGCAATTCAATGATTAAGTCACAATGGTGTGGACATGAGGCTGCCACTGTTCACATGGAAGCTTCCCAGAAAGAACAAGCAACATTGGACAATGCATAGGTATTGCATGGCCCATCCCTAGGGACCTGCACCTTCCAGCCAGGCTCTACCTTCCAAAGGCTTCACAACCATGCAGACATTGGCTGAAGTTGGAGACTGAGCATCCAAAGATGGAGTCTATGGGGTTCATTTCAGCGTCGAATAATAACCAGTGTCCCAGGCTTTGTAATCTACACCCCTCAGATCACAAAGCAGCTCTACTAAAGCCACAAATGTAGTTACATTTGGTGTGAGATTTTGATTTCCCATAAATTCCATGGTGGTTCCTGAGCTTAAGGTGCCTTCTGGTGATGATAATGTGTGTACATTTAAATGCAAATACAGAAGATGCTTCCAGAGCATTTTGAAGATGGAGACTATGTTTCTCTTCCTTTCCTAAACAATTATTTCTCTAAATTCCAATAATGAACATGTAAAGAAAACATTGAAAAATGCAGTAAGTTGTATGGATATGGAAAGTCCTTCCTTTCTTTTAAGTCTTGCCACAAGGCCAGGTTTTCCAGAATATTCCTTGTCCTGTGTGCCTGAAGCCCTGATTTTCTCCTGCAAGCACACTAGACCTTTGCCTAACCACAATGAAATTACTTTATGCAAGCTCATTTTGGAGATTTTAGCTCTTTGAGGAGCAGGTGGGCCCTAGCTCAGATATAGCAGCTGGCTGGAGTTCAGAGCCCAGAGGCACACACACTGGCCAGGTGCAAGATGGACAGCTATTAACTTGGAGGAGGCTGGAGAGTTATGAAGCCTGGTCCTGGCTCCATATGGAGAGGGTGTTTTAGCTAATGAAGAGCAGAGGAGATTTCTGGATTAGAAAAGAGATTAAGAAAATCCATCAAAGGGTAGGCCACAGGGAGGACCCCAAAGTGTGTAAAGGTGTACCAGTATCTGATACTTTTCCTATCTGGGATCCCCTTAAGAAAGACCTGCGTGTTTGAAGCCTGAACTGTTCCTGACAGGTTGATTGAGGTCCAAATATGCACACAGAAATAGAGTTAGAATCTGAGTTGCATTCTGACCCTGCCATTTAGTAGGAAAGCTGCCCGATGCTACAGCAGTGGCTCTATTTTCTTCTATGGAAATGGGATGATCTTTTTAGAATTGGGAATTTGCAGAGCTAGCAATTTTAGTCTCTGGTCAGACACAAAGCAGATTGTTAATGCCAATTAATAGTAATTATGCCTTTGTAACCAGGGTTTATACTTCTCATCACCTTAATTCACAGTTCTCATCTGTCCACAAGAGTGCTCCTGCCTTTGGGAGGTCCCTTCTCCTGCCCTCTGCCATCTCCACATTCCTCTACAGACAAGTCAACGGCTACAGAGAAACAGACATGAACTTGAACTGGCAGGTAGATGGAGAGTGTGATGGTTAATTTTTATGGTCAACCTGATTCCATTAAGAAACTCTTAAGGCTTTAGTGAGATACATTTTAGAGAGGATTAACCGGGGGAAAAGACTCATTTAGAATTTATGCTGCATCTCATGGGTTGAGATCAGAGAGTAAATAAAAGTGTGTGTGTGTGTGTGTGTGTGTGTGTGTGTGTGTGTGTGTGTGTGTGTGTGAGAGAGAGAGAGAGAGAGAGAGAGAACACTGAGTGCTAGCCTTTCCCTCTCCCTGCATCCTAACTACACAGATATGAGCATGCTCCCCCCTACCACGCCTCCTCCACTACAGAGGACCTTATCCTCTCAAACCATGAGCTAAGATTGGTTCTTGTCAGGCATTTGGTTGCAGCAATAGAAGCAACTAACATGAAGAGGTTGCCTGCCAGGACTTCTGACCCTTGGTAGAGGAAGAGCTAAGCCCCAGGAAGGGGTAAGTCAGGGAACCAGTGCCCAGCCCATCTCTTCTCACCCTCCTCAGCCCTGGACATACTCTTGTCAAGATCTACACTTGGTATCTCCTCTAACTCTTCTCAGCAAGCTTTCCCCGCTCCCTCTCACCAGGCAGTTTTCCTACACACACTTCTCCATGATCGGGGTACAGGCGTACTTCCAATGGCCATACCTTTCCCTTAAAACATATAACACAACACACAATGTCCATGAAACTCACTTTAAAAGAACTCTAGATATTGGATATGGTGATATACACCTGTAATCCCAGCATTCAGGAGGTGAAGGCAGGGTGTTCACTGCAATTTGTAAGCTAATCTAAGCTTCATATTACATTCCAGGACAGTCAGGGCTCAATAGCAAGCAAACCTACTTTGGAAATTGAAGCCAAATCTAACAGGGACACTCACCCTGCAAAGTATCACTTCAGGCTCCTATCACTGAAACTCAAGGTGTCATTCACTCTCATAAATACCCTTTCTTCCCCCAGGATTCTGATATTCTATTCATGAAGTAACTCATGAATAAGAAGATATCATATGAGGACATCCTGATCCATTGGTGATCTGACCATGAAACTCACATAGAAACTTCGAGAAGGAGATGAGTTCTGGAAAGAGAGGACTTCTCAAGGTTCCGTGGTAGAAGATAACATCTCTATGGTGGGATCTAAACAGAAGCTAGGCAGTGACAAAGGCTGTTGCTTTTACCTATAAATGTCACCTCCTGGAAACCCATTGAAAGGTACAGAAGGGGCAGTCGATGCAAAGGGACAGATGGAACATTCTAGAAGTCCTGCCAATCTAAATATGACCTGCATGAGACCTTTCAGACAACCCACCCTGATGGATACCCTTCACCCCTGGAGTTCACACACAGCTCAATTTTAGCACCTGGCATTCATAAACTCATATTAACTCTTTATAGACCTGACTCATTCTTGAGTTGATTGCCAGGTCCTTGTAGGCAAGCAAAAAAACATGGAAGAGTAGATTACATCCTGTACCTTCAAATAGTTACTAACAGTAGAAGAAGAATCCATGGGACATCTTTGAGACACTAGGCACTCATTGAAAATGGTGAATAAATAAATACTGAGACATTGTTAATCCTCTGTTCTTCATGTTTTCCCCAATATGTCAAATGCACTCCAACAGAATCACCACCAAAAGGAAATACTGCATTTAACATTTCCGGTGCAAGTTTGGTGAACTATTTCCATACAGAACTTCATGTACATGACCAGACTTCCTCAACTTCATTATTAACTGAATTCACTTGGACCAGTGGCTTATTCTTTTAAGTATGTTATTATTTAAATATGGGGGCTATAGCTACCAGTTTTTACACTATACATTATCGTTAAAATGAAAATGGCAAAATGGATTGTTTGACAGCTTATGACCCTGTTGGTAGGTGGTAGAATCATTAGGAGGTGATTATTATTAGGATTAGGATCTGATGGTAGGAAGTTAGGTCAATAGGAGATTATTTGAGGACTCTGAGCCCTCCCTCTCCTGCTTTTCTTTCTCTCTAGTGTGATGCGAACACCTTACTGTGTCCTGTACTACCCCTCATCACAATGATCTGTCTCATCTCAGGCTCAAATCAAGGAGGCCCGTTGATCACGGGCAGAAACCTCTGTGAGCATGAGGCAAAAAAGATCCTTCCTCTTCAGGAGCTGTTTGCCTTGGTTATTTTGTTACAGTGATGGAAATCTGATGAACATAAGAACATAATGTCTAATAGAGAAAGCTATCCTCCTCCTCATCCCTGGAACAGAGTCATGACAGCAATATACCAGTGTGGGCAATATGGATGTTGCTATTTGTATTTTTTATAAGAGGCCTCTGAAGCACATGAGGGATGTGGTTCAAGCTTTTCCCTATGTTTAGTCACCCGATGATTGACAGAGGGAGATCAAATAAGGATGCGTCTTTACATCTAGCAGTCTTTAGACCGGCAGGGCTCATCTTTATAACACTATGCTGATACTGATTAGAGGTGAAGGGTGGACATGATATTGAGGAAGAGAAAGAATGACTAGGGCATGAAATAACACTGGGTAGAGAATGTAACATAAATCCAGTCCAGGGGGCTTTGTTGTCTCAGCTCCCATGCAGATGAGATCTAGATTAGTGAGAAGTTCAGAGAGGTGTGGAAGCCAGCTGGCCACAAAGGAAAGACCATTCTTGGCATTTCAACATTGGGTTTATCAACCACCAAGCCTTGATAAATTAAAATGCACCAAAGGAAATGCCAAGTTGTTCCTCATCACTCCGTTCATGCCCCTGGTCACTAGCATTTTTTGTTTCCTGCCTTTAATCCGGACAGCAAATTTCTTCTCAGATTTCTTTGTGTCAGTCCTTTGGCATGAATGGTGACGCTCAGTTCACATCACCTTCTACAGGAACTCTGTAAATGGGAGCCCTTTGGGGGAAATGTTGCCAATCAGTTATGCCCTTTCAGGGGTCCATAAGAAAGTGCTGCCCATCCTTCAACTCAAAAAGTGACAGAAAGTAATGACTGAGGTGACTCACAGCCACGGGTTGCCAACTGCCACTCACTAGGAACCCAGAGATGACTTCTGCAGGATATTTCTTGGTGGCGAATGTTTCTGGGTAGCACAGGCCTATCTCTTACTACAATCCCACTTTGTCTTTATTAGAGTTAACTTTCTGCCATTTTGGAATGGCACATTGAGTCATGTGACTTCTCAGGAACTGCATGCACAAACACATTCTCTCTCTCTCTCTCTCTCTCTCTCTCTCTCTCTCTCTCTCTCTCTCTCTCACACACACACACACACACACACACACACACACACACACACACACACACGCTCCTGTGCCTCAGGTGATGTCATAACAAAAGTCCTTTTTGCTTTCCTAATATTTGGAAGACAATAAAACCATTCAGTCACTGCCCTAAGTGATAATTATCTTCTTGGACACATGACCTCATAGTCCCAATCTATTAAGCACACAAAATCTGCAAATAAGTGGCATTAGTGATTCGATTGAAATGGATACAGGAGAATTGAAACAAGATAAAGCCTAAAGCAGGCTTTAGCGCTGTAATCCCCAGAGGAGTAAGTGCTAAGAGGATGGGTGACTTGGGATATTCAGAAGAGGAAAAATGACCACAGGAAAATAAAGTAGTGGGTGTGCATGGCTTTGTCCTTGCTAGATGCATGACCTATTTGAGGTTACAGCTGCTTGTGGTAGAATGAAGATGTGTGTGTATGTGTATGTGTGTGTGTGTGTGTGTGTGTGTGTGTGTGTGTGTGTGTGTGTGTAACATGTGATTAACAACTGAAATGACCGATGACCAAATTCAAGGTTAAAGTTTCTTGGTCCTCCTCTTTCTTCCTCTCTTTCTTTCCACATGTGTGTGTAGGCATCCTTTCTTCTCTTTCTTTCTTTTCCTCTTTCTTTCCATCTCTTTCTCCTTCTCTTCTTCTTATTTCGTTCACCCTCTTCCTCTCTCTTTCCTCCCTTCCCTTCAGGTCTCTATCTCTCCTATTTTTTCCCTTCTTTCTTCTCCCTTTCCTCTTCTCTCTCTTTTTACTTCCTTCTTTCCATCCTCGATCCTTCCTTTTCTCCCTCCTTTCCTGTTCCTTCCTCCTCTTCTCCATCCCTGCCCCTTCCCTCAACTGGCACTACTAGAAGTAGGAGTCTTCAGAGAACTGGGGTGATACCATAAGAGCAGAAGGGGCTGTGCATGAGCACACTCAGCCTCAGTCCTGCTTCTAAGCCTCTTTGTTAGGATTCTCCACAGCCACTAGCGTTCTTTTGCCTCAGTCTGTTCACCAGGGCTTCCAGTGGGTGCTCCTCTGTCCTAAGGCAATCTTACTCAGATTTCTGTACAATCAGGTGCCACTTACAGCAAAGTGGGATGTCTTTAAAATGTGTGTCCTACAGGAAATCGCTTCCATACTTTCTTCAGGACACAGACCCACCGTGATGTATACAACACCAGAGGTTCTTGTCAAATCTCTAGTTTAGGGTTAGCTCCCCCTTTTCTGGAGTGTTCTCCATGGGGAAGAAAGGAAAAAGATTACATCTGCTGTTAACATGAATTTTACCCTCACAGTTTATGGCCTGCAAAGTCATTGAGCTGACCTCCCTATGAAGAATCCAAAGTGGACTCTCAGGCAAATTGAAACCTTGGGCAGGCCCCCAGCAGCTCCAAAGTGGGACTGCTGACCAAGTGTCTCCATGTCATCCTCTGCCCCTCTTATGCCCCCTACTCTGGCCCCGCTGAGATCCATGTTTAAAAATGCTTCTGAGCAGGAAACTGGGCTGATGGGTTAATCAATCAACCAACAAGTATTTATTGAGAGCACCTAATTTTTACCTAGTAAATGCTGATCAGAGCAGATGATAGAGTGACAGGTAATGGAGCACCTTTCAAAGTCAGACAGAGGACTCACAAGACCTACCTTTGTTCAACAGATAGCTGTGGGGACCCTTTGTGAACTGTGTTCTGTGCTGGGACATGGGGAAAAGGAGACTTACTGATCTTCCGTCACATGGAGCTTCTAGTTTCTCTTAGCTGTGACTTCTTCGGGATGCTTAAAATAAAAGCAAGAAATAGAAATTAGGCTGCTGATGGTGGTCAGGGTGGTGAAATGTTAAAAGTGCTTTAGAGTTGGAAGGCTTGGAAGGATATAATCAGGAGGATTTTGGGGAATCTCTACACAGAGAGACAGAGGGATGTACAAGGTTGAATGGAGTGACCCATCCAATTCCTCTCTTCTCAGAGCCACATAATGTGGAGATAGGGCCTTTGCAGATGTAAGGAAGTTGAGACAAACTTGTCCTGGTTTAGGGTGTGCCCTCAGCAGGATGACTGGTTCACTTGAGACAACACAGATGCAGACAGACATATGAAGGACACGGGAAGATGAAGGCAGATATTGAAATGATGCTGCTACAAGCTGAGACCTCATGAGGATCTCTGACCACCTCTAAAATTGCCAGACAAGTGAGGGGCAGACCGGTTCCCTGGGTTCTCCTGGGCACCATCTGCCCCCCACTTTACTGACTGAGCCACCCTCGCCCCTGGCTTGCCTCAGTTTTAAGCCTCCTACTGTTACCTACACCAGTCACAAACAATGCATATGCAGGCAACAGTAGGTGCTAAAGCCAAGGACTTCTGGAGGCTGGGTGACATGCAGATCTTGAGCCAGAGGAATGAGGGTTCCAGTGAGAAAAATGATCCTTCGTTTTGTATAACTGTGTGCAGAGGGGTGTTTCATTACCATAGCATCAGAGACAGGGTGTATCTTTCCAACTTGAAATGTGGTGAACTGGGTACCCCTGTAAGCAGGAAAAAACACTGAGCCTTGTAGACTTGCCTCTGTTTTGTGCAACAGGATGAACAGGCGAGAGAAAATGTTCAAAAGTTGTAGAAAAAACAATATTCAGCTCAACAGATAGTTTTTGAACCTGGAGTGCTACTTGCTCCTTCCAAGGCCACAGTGCCAGTCAGGCACAAAACATACAAACAAGAGCATTAACGCAAGAGGAGACAGGCAAAGACAGAAGTAGACCAAATAAATGGGAATGGGAGAGATAAAAAGGTAAAAAATGTCTCTGGCTAAGTGTGGTTAGAGTGCTTTTCAGAAAGGAAGGCTTTTGACAGAAAGCTGAAAAAATTGATTGGTGTTGGATCATGGACACAGGCGAGATAGAAGACACTTGGATGACCTTGTCATGTGTCATCTTCTTCCACAGAGCCTTGTCTGACCCTGTTGCCTCCTGCAATACACAAAGCCATGTGGAAACTCTTGGGTAAGTGAATGAATGAACTAGCAAAATGACCCTGAAGCCAAGGCAGGAGAGCCCTTTGGTGTAGTGGGTAGCAGAATACAAAGCCACGAGCATGTTGATGAAGCTGGGAGGGATGAGAAGTCAGAAGGAGTGAGAAGACAGATCCTAGGGCCAAGGAAGAGTGATCTTTGATGGCCAAAGACAAATTTTGAAGAAAGTCCAAGGGGATTGGAGGAAACATCTTGGAGAAGGGCCAGTTGGTAATATCTCAGAGGAAGATCAAACATAAAGGAAGTCTGAAGATGCTGGAGGTAGTTAGATTGTTAGAGTCTCTTACCATCTGGAATTTACAGTGACATGAACCGTTAGCTTTTTATAGAAGCAAGGGGTTCATCTTTAATAATGGGGAGCAGAACCAATGCATAGAGATCATCAGGAGGTGAATTGATAGGAAGAGATTTGCCCTCCATTGTTATTGGGTATTTCCTCTGTACTGCATACCTTACTAAGGGCCCCAGATCCATCACCTGACAGAACCATACAACAATCCAGAATGTTCTTGTATGCGCTTCACCCTTGAGTTGAGGAAACTGAATGTCTAGGAAAGAAAGCACCAGCCAATTATTTCAGAGGACCGGGGAGATGGCTCCAACGGCCAAGGGCTTGCTGTGCAAGCATGAGGACCTGGGTTCAGGTCTTTAGCACCCATGTTAGACAGTCTGGTGTGTCTGCAATCCTAGTGCTGAGGGAATGGGATGGAGACAGGAGGTTTGGGGGACTTCTTGGTCAGCCAGCCTAGCCAAACCAATGAGCTCCACGTTCACTGACAGATCCTGTGTGTTCCCCACCCCTAGGCCCTAGGTTAGGAGCAATCAGAGGAGACAGATGATGTGATGTTGACCTCAAGGTTCCACATAACACACACTTATGAGCTTGTGCACATTCATTCACACACACACACACATACACACACACACACACATACACACACACACACACACACACACACACACACACACACACAATGTAGAGGGTCATGAGTAAAACCAGGATTTAAAGATGAGTTTGTTCAGACAAGTAATTAAGTATTTCTCAGTCTTGGTTTTGTTCACCCGTGTAATTTTCCTTCCCGTGCTTGTCTTGCATGTGAGGACCAAGAAAATGCTCAATAAATGGCAGTTCTTGCTTTGCTGGTACTTTCCCTCTTTGGAATAAGGCCACTGGGTCCTTGCTAGACCCTCACCTGTCTTCCAATTAGTTCTCCATTGTTCTTTCACATTGAAGACTTCCTGGAACTCCCAGGCAAGTGTTCTAAAGTATCAGCAAGTCAGATCCATCTTCAGCCTTGGGCCCAGGATGTCTGCTGCCTGCTCTCAGAAAAGAAGCCATGTTTGGTGTACAAACTAAATACAGAACATGACCAAAAGGCAAAGGATGTTTCCAAAAGGGAAACTGCAAACTGAGACAATAGTTTTGCAGATCAATAGGAAACCTTTAAAGGCCCACTGATGAGCTCAACTACAGGGATGCTAGTCTTCTGTAAGAGGAAGAGAAAACGAATCAATAAGAGGAGAAAACTGATATTAAATGGCTGTGATTCACTCCTAGGCACTGCTTCCCTAGCTAATTCTCTGGTCAGACTTACTCCCTGCTTATCTCCCTGTGATGGGATATTAGCACCCTGAAATCTGAGCAATAGGACTTCAAATCGTCCCTGGGAAGACTTCAAGTCACCCCTGGGAAGGCGGCAGTAAAGCCCCAGGGCCCGTCTAGCTGCTGTGGGAATGGTTAGTGCCATAAGGATAATGTTCCTCAAGCAGCAAGCTGAGTATCAAGGAAATGTCTTCTCTTTTATTTTTGATGTATGTGTGCAGAGCCGCAGTGTGTGTGTGTGTGTGTGTGTGTGTGTGTGTGTGTGTATACACATGCATGTGCACGTGTGCAGGCAGACTCTCCTTTCAGTGAACATGTGGAGGCCATAGGTTGACTTCAAATATTTTCCTTAATAGTTCACTTACATATTATTTTTGTTATTGCATTTATTCATTTATTTATTCATTTATCTAGATAGACAGACAGACAAATGGGCAGATGGATGGACAGACAGAGACAGATAGACAAATAATATATGCATGTGTGGAGGTCAGAGGACAACTTACAGGAGTTAGTCTTCTCCTTTCCCTGTGTGGGTCACTTGGGTTGTAATCAGAACAGTAGGTGTTGTGGCAGGCATTCTTACCCACTGGGACATCTTGCTGGCCTTTACCTTATCATCATCGTCGTCGTTGTCATCATCACCATCAGCCTTAACGAGACAGGTCCCCTAACTGAAACTCAAGCTCACTGTTTCATTTAGTCTGACTGGCCAGCAGGCTTCTGAAGATTCCTGTCATCATGTTTCCAATGCCAGGGTTATCGGCATGTGCCCCTACACTTGGCTTTTATCAGGTTTCTGGGGACCTGAACACAGGTCATCTTGTTTGTGCAGCAAGTACTTCACTCTCTCAGCTATCTGCCCAGCCCCCATTTCCTCACACTTACCCCAGTACCCTTCACCTCCTAATCCCTGTGAGCCTCCATTTCAGCAGTGTGGTGTATATTATTTGAGCTTTCTGCTGTGTTTTTGTGGACTCATCAACAACAAACTGTATGACTTTGGGAGAATCATTCAACATCCTCAGATCTCAATGTCTTTAGAAATGTGCTAGTATTGTAATAAAATAG
This sequence comes from Peromyscus maniculatus bairdii, assembly GCF_049852395.1. NCBI lineage: Eukaryota > Metazoa > Chordata > Mammalia > Rodentia > Cricetidae > Peromyscus > Peromyscus maniculatus. The sequence goes on from NC_134856.1 coordinate 49,122,600, forward strand.
TGTAACTGGTCATTGTTATCTTCCTCATCACCAGTACTGCCACCACCATGATCACCACTCCAAATCTAACACCACTATGGCTGACTGTCCACATGGCTTTACAGAGCAAGGTGCAAGACTGGGAGAACTATAACTCATCAGCTGATTGGTCTTGAGCATGTTGTGAATCTCTTGATTGACATATAGTTCCTTATGGAGCCAAGAGAACATCTCTTCCAGGTCCTATAAGGGTTAGAAGAAGCTGGAGATGCCCTTTCCACCGGGTCTTATCCACATTAGTACCCAGCTAAGGTCTCTTCTATCCCCCATCTCAGGAGCAAGTGCAAGCCCACATCTAGTGAGGCCAAACTGATAACTCAGAGTACTGGTCTAGAAAAATGGGTATTAGGGGTTAGGGAAAGAAGATGGTATACGTGCTAGCTAGTGAGAAGCCTGAGCCATTAGGCCATACAGTTTGTAAATAATATAAGCCCTTGTGTGTTTACTTCCATCCAAGAGGCTGCAGGACCACAGGTAAGAGAGATTTGTGTCGACCACGGGGTGGCTGGGTGGGACCCAAGAAACTGCTACAGGATGAAAATTCACATTATCTGTCTCAACAGTAGGATAAAGAATACCCAGGGTGGCTTGGGACTCTTTGAGAGAGAATTTCCCACCACCATTTTTCTGGTCCTGTTTCTCCTACCCCAATGCAGAGTACACAGCTTCTCCCTTGAGTCCCTCTATGCTGTTATACCAAGGGTTAAAATCACTCTCCCCGGGCCTTCCTCTCCTTCTAGCATGCAGAGCTGGGTGCTGGGCTTTCCTGTCTACCCACCAACCTCTCTTCTAACACCTTGTTGCTCAAGTGTTGAGACCCATGTGTGATACAGGAGAGCAAGATGCAAGGATCAAGGTGACCACCCTTCTGCCATAGGTGGTGACTTATTCATCCGATATTGACTAAGTTCTCACCATGGGCCAGCATGATACTGGGCAGTGTGGACCAGGAAATCAGCAAAGCCCAGTCCTTACCCTGGGTGCACGGGTCCTGTCTTTTCCCTCACCACCCTTGAGTTTTCTGCTTCCCCACTCCTCCGTCTTGCTCTCTCCTTCTGCCACATCTCTTGCCTCATGTCACACTTGGATCCCATCCCTGAATCTTGTCTCTGCTGTTCAGCCACCCGTGTCCCCAGAGGAGGGTGGAGACAACCCCTTTTTACATGTCTGTTTATCTGGATTCCAGACACTTGGATATGTAGGAACCCTAGTGTCCAACTCATCACTGTGAGGGAAGGATTCCCCATCAGGCCAGTGGTCTAAAATGCTTTTTGTGGGTGGCCTGCAGTGTGTTCTGGGTGAGGCATATGCAGACTGTAAAAAAATTAAATAAATAAAAAATGTACTAGATTTCCCCTTTCACTCTCCGACAAGGACTCACACTGGAGCACTGACTCCACCATCTTTGTGTTTTCTGTTGCACACATCGCCTTGTCTCACTGCACTGAGTTCTCACATAGCTCCTTCTGGGATTCCTCCTTAGCAAATGTGTCTTCGCTAAGAGCTTCCTTCAGGATTGCAAAGGAAACCCCTGTGCGTTCCTTTCTTTCCCTTCAACCTCTTCTCCTTGGAAAGGGGACAGGGACTGAGACTGCTGAAAGCCTCAAAGAGTTGGATGTCATAAAACAAGCCCATGGAATGCCTCATGTAAGTGATTAACTTGTTTTATCAGCAAGGAATCTGAGGCACAGAAGGCTAACGCCATGTGTTATAAATCATAGGTAACTACATGACAGGTATCCAAGGTTCTGTGCTCTCTGTCCTTGGAAACACATGCATGAACGACACATGGGCAGTGAGCACAGTCAGTTGGGCCTGGGTGTCATTCATGCTCTGCTTACCTGTCATTCTTGATTCACACTGAAGAACTTGGTGCTAGCTTTGGAATTGTTTCTTCTAATGATGGCGTGTGCAAAGTTATACCATGAGAAGATGGTATAACCTTACTGAGATGAATCTAGGGCAGTAAGTGGAACCACAGTGCCTGAGTTCAAACCCTGGATCTTTCTATCTGGGCTCTCTCAATTCTGAGGATCATGAGAGATTCTTATGTTGGCTTGTTCACCTTCTTGCTGTCCCTGAACACAGGGGAAGAGCTGTATGAATTAGCTTGTGTGCACCAAGTAGATCTTTGTTCAACCTGTGGGAGTGCCATATAAATGCATACCATTATTTCACTAGCTGGAATATCCTTGCTCCTGCCACTTCTTAGTGATAAGACTTGGGGGTAAATCTCCTGTTATCTCCAATCTTCATCTCTCCTGTTGATAACTGAGGTAACACTGTTCAGGTTGAGGCATTACTGAGTCCCTCATGAAAGTCCCTAATGTGGAGACCTAACTTAATAATTCTTGATTAACCCATGCTACTTTTCTGTTACTTTTGAGGGAGGCTGGAGTACCAGCGTTCACTTAAGAATCAAAGAACTATGGAGAAGGAAAGAGAGAAGAGGCAGAGTTTGAGGCTGGATTAGCTGAAGAAGAGCATCATGGCGACAGTTCCCAAGAAGGGGTGGTCTAGTTTGAGTAATCAACAGGAGTCTACCCCACCCATTTCCCAAGTGGTCCTCTGAGCTGCTGGGTAAATGTCCTCTTTACAGACAGTAGTAGGGGAGAAACGATGATTCATGTCTGCATCGGGCTCTCTGAGTCACTCTAGGGCCCAGTGGTGACTGGAAGAAAACACCCCTGATCAATACCACACTTCCAGATTTCATTAAGGCTTTTAATAGCTCTATGCTCTTTTGGAAGGCAGCAGCAGGCTTGTATCCACTTATTGGAGGCAGAGAAAATGCAATAGGCCACCCTTTGAGTTTGGACTCAAGAACATTCCAGGTCTTCTGAAGGATGTCTCTTCTTCCAGTGTGCAAGCAGTTCTGTTGCTGCCCAGATGTGAGACGTTTTCCCTCTGTTCCCCTAGAGACTTTCTCAATGTTTTGTTCAGTGGACTTTTCTGGGGACACCAGGAGCTTGGTCCCCAAATCTTTCCCAAGTAATCATCAAGTCCTGGCAGTATCACAGCTCAGATGTCTAATTGTGTCTTCCCTGACCACCATCCCCTTCTTTAAATCCAACTCCTCCATTCAGGGAAGATCACCTACAGTGATCACCAAACTGCTGGTGGCCAGAATAACCCTGTGAAATGCAGTATGAGATACAATCCTTGTCAAGCTCCTTCACTAGCTCCCCATTCTTGCTGGTTAGCTTTTATTTTTATTCTTGTCAACTTGACACAAGCTAAAGTCATCTGGGAAGAGGGAACTTTACTTTGTAAGGATTGTCTGCTCCAGATTACCTGAAAGCAAGACTATGAGGCGCTTTCTTGATTAACAGTTGATATAGGAAGGCCCAGCCACTTATGGGTAGTGCCACCCCTGGACTGGTGGTCCTGATTTATACAAGAAAGCAGACTGAGAAAGCCATGGAGAGAATGTTAGTAAGCAGCACCCCTTCATGGCCTCTGCTTGCAGGTTCCTATCTTGAGTTCCTACCCTGACTTCCTTCACAAGGGATTGTAAAGATGTAATCTAAAATAAATCCTTCCCCTCATAAGTTGCTTTTGTTCATATTTACCACAGCAACAGAAAGCAAAATGGGATACCATTATTCTTTGGCTTGCTCTGTATGACCAGCATCATTAGGTCCATGCCCAGAGTACAAGGTCATCATTTGCCTGTTTTTTTTGTTTTGTTTTGTTTTCTGTTACTTAACCTTCCGAGATCCTTTTCTCATTTACCAGACAAGACACTTGAGACATTCTCATAGCCTGAACAACTCTTGTCACACCCTTTAGAGGCCTATAACTCTTCCTTGTCCATGTCTTGGCTGAACCTGATTAAGGATGGTGCTCTTCTGATGTTCTCATAGTTCACCCCAATTCTTTGTACATTTTGATTATGAATGATCTAGCTCATTGTTTTCAATAATTTCCCCCCACACCTTTGAGACAGCCATGATGTTCTGTTGATGCCCTCTTCCCAGTATAAACACTGTGTCTGGCAAATAATAGGTGTTTCATAAATAAAGTGTATTGAGTGAATGAGTGAATTTGTACAAGGAAGTGAATCTTCTGGAAGGCTGACTTCTTTATTTTGCTCATGCTGAGGCTAGAGTATGTATACTGATGCGTGCAAATATAGAAACAGAAAGAATGTTCTAGAGCTTGGGCCATGTTAAAGAAATTTTCCAGAAGAACCTGCACCTTCTATTGAACCTTCTGCAAAGCTGATTCACCCATTAGAACTTCAGGGTTGGGGAGAGATTGGATGCTCTTGGTCTCCTTCATTGCCTCTTTTTGGCCCATTGGACAGAGCCTGAACTTAGTTGTGTGTAGGACTTTGCACAAACTGTTCGGCTTTCTCTCTTCGTTTGCTTTTTTTTCTCAGCTCCTGGACCCCATCTCTATTGGAATGGAATAAGTGTGCATGTCCTTGAACAGGATCCCCTTTCCTCATTTGATCTGCCCCACTGACATCTGGGTCATCTCACATGACACGCTCCTCAGAGATCCTTCTCTGACCTGCATTTCATCTCTGCAGCTGGGTGCCATCATGATGCTTTGTGTGCCCTTCCACCTCAATCAAGTGTCCCAAGGGGAAACACATGGCCTCCTTTAGGCCAGTGGAAAAATATTAGTATATTCATTTTCTTTAATGTTTAGATTTTATGCTTTAGATGACACATAAAACATTAGTATATCATTGTACATATGTAGCTTTTATAAGAGAAATTATAAATGTAGTTAAGGATTATAGACTCAAAATTCATAATGATACATATTTGGAGGTCATAATAACCTGCAAGACTCATGGTTCTTCATTGTATGTAGCTGGGTTTTACGTGCTTTTTCAAAGACCTGCCTAGAAAGAATTCATGAGGGAAGAAGCTCCGTACACAACTGAGTCGCCCAAAGGTAAGGATGGGGTAGTGTTGGCGATCATGTGCAAGAGTCAGCCAGATGTCAATGTTTCCAAAACTGGTGAACAGTAATTGTTTCCTCTTCCTCCTCAGGTCCCAGGAAGAAACCTCCTTGTTAGCCACAATCCAACAAAGGGATTTTGTTTTTATGACCTTTTCCCTGATTGGTGCCAGTAATATAGATTTTTCTCTTTCTCGTAATGTCTCCAAATTGTGTATAAAGAGTAAATAACATTTTAAAGAGTTAAGCAGACGGCAATGCATGTGGAGCTCTAGTAAGGGGAATTTCCTGTACATATGGAAATGTTATATTAGTCATGCTAATGAGGTCTCTAAAATATGAAAACTCATGGGATGGGGTGGTCAAATGGTTAAAGCGATAGACTGCTAAGCCATGAGGACATAGCTGGGTGTGGCCATAGAGGCTTGTCATCTTATCACTCAGGAAGTAGAAGCAGAAGGGTCAGTAGTTCAATGCCAGCCTCAGTTACACATACAATTAAAGACCAATCTGACCTAGAGGAGAAGCTGTCTCAAAACCTAAAATAAGTAAAATAAAAGAAGAAGGCCTTGCTGGTTTTTGTTTGTTTGTTTTCTATTTGTTTCCATCAAGACTACATGTCTTTGAATCTGATTGTAGGGGGAGAAACAGACTTAATTTTGCAGGTTTGTTGAAGATGGGTATTAATGTGTTTAAAGCTATGTGTTTGGAAAGGCATGTACCTGGTCAGTATTAGGCATCTGTGCAATGAATGAATGGATGAGTGTAAATGGAGTCAACATGTCAGGGAGCCTGAGTATCCCTGGATATCCCATTCTTCTTAGCTGGAATGAACTGACTGTGGAGTAGCTCATTCTCATCCACGAGGGTCCCATTTCACACCCTACTGACATTTACCCAGGAGACCTAGGGGAGTTAACGAGCCCAACTAGTCTCTTAACTGTGTGATTAGTGTGAGACAGGGTGGAATGTGGGTGAGACCTGGACTAATTTGGTGGCTCTGCAGGAGTCTGCTGAAAATTTATTGCATAATGTTCATGGTGGCTAAATGCAATATCTGTATCCCAAGTAAATGTATCCCCCATACTATAAAGTGTTCAAACAGGAGCACAGAGCACCCGACTCAGGGCCTGGTTTCATGATGCTCTATAAAACAACATATTCTCACCCTGAAAACAGAGACATTTTGAAAGTTTCCTGAACCTATTCTCCAGAGGGTGTTTCTGGAAGCTGTGCATCGAGCGCAGATATGGCTCCATGGACAGTGTCTCCTCTCTCTTTCCAGCACACCACACACACACAGTTGTTCCACTCTGACTGCAGAACAAAGGTCTGGCTTTCCTAGGAGGCCAAACCACACAACACATCTTTTCAAAATAAATCCACGAGCTTCTCTTATTGACGTGGGTTTCTCATATGTAGTAGTCTAACCTGAGACTTCTTCAGTGAGGGCTGGCTTCTGAAATGGTAAAGATGGAAGTTCTCACAGGCTCCCCAAGGCCCAGTATCATTTCTGCTGCTAAAAATGCTCTAAGAATACTTGATATTCAAAAGAAACAGGTCTGGGAATGTTGATTAGTGTGTAGAGTGTTTACTTTGTAAGCATGAGGACCTGCGTGAGAATCTCAGAACCCAAGAAGAAAGGCTGAGTTTGTAAGCTCAGTCAGTGGCTGGCCAGCCTTGCCTCCTCAGCAAACTCCAGGTCAGTGAGAAATGCTGTCTCAGAAACAACACCTGAGTGTGTACTCTTGCCTTCACATGCATGTGTACACATGAACAACTTCACCAGCACATATGTACCCCTACACACAAGCACATATATCCGTGCACACATATGCACATGCATACATACACAGACTGGGAGAGCTTCCTCTTGATAAAAGTAGTGACATTTATGTATTTAGACAGAAGGGATTATTGATGATTCTATACAGACAACCTAACACACACACACACACACACACACACACACACACACACACACACCCCATTTCAAGGAATGGAGGACTCACATCTGATAAACACACTTAATCTGAGCATTAGTCAAAGCTGAATTTTTGTGGTGAGGTGTCCATAAAGCCTCCTGGGCATAAGTGATATTGGCTCCAGGTCTTTCTATTTTGCTTTTATTTTATTTCAATTCGAGGAGAATAAATGAGAACATGGAAGAGTCAAGTGTGTTGCTCTGCTTGTGTGTGTGTGGGGGGGGGAAGGAAGAGCCCTGGACTTCTGTGTATGTCCCATGCTTATACAAACATGAATGTACATCTGAAGGGAAAGTGGAGGTCACTTTAGACTTTGTATTCCAACACTCTGCTGTTCTATGATGTCCTGCTTTGAGTCTAAGCTCTTGCTACCCAACCTTTGCCCAGACCATCGTTCATGCGTGACTGACTTGCCTTGTGCACAAGACCATGTCTTTGTTCTTCTTTAATTAGCAGATCAAGGTCCAACCACTTCAACTTGTCCTAATGATCCTTTGGAAGAAAACAAGTCTAGCATTTCTGATCCTTCGTCGTTCTCAGGGACAGGGGAGACGGGGAAAGAATTTTCGAGATGGGAGGACAGGCCCTGAAAGAAGAGGCAACATCCAGTGAGGTTCCCGGTCTGGGAAAGAGAACAGCTATGTGAATCTCCAGCAGAGTTTCTTTCCTGGTTTTACTTAATGATAGGAGGCTTCTTCAGGGTGGCAGTGTGAGACGAACCTTATAAGGAAGGAGTGCTTGTGTACACAGAGCTCAAGATGTTAGGAAAGCATTAGAGACTAAGGTGACAACAGAAAGAATATATTTACATTAGAAGATTTACAATTGGTTTAAGTTGGTTTTGGCAGGAGGGAGGAATGCTGAGATGATTGTAACACATTTTAGTCTTAGCAACAATTTCTCCTTGCCACCTGCTCAGGGCTGCTTCTGTCAGAATGTAGTCAGTGCCATGAAACCAAGGAGCAGAGAGAATTTTCTGCCACAGTCAATGTCTGCTTAACTCCACTCACCCAATCAAGAGCCTTTGCTTTCAAACCACTGCATCTCAGATGCTTGTAAACCTCCACATGCAGAAACTAGGCTTAAAACAAGCTACAATTGACTCTCCACACACAAACAGACAAGCTGACTCTAAAAGTCAGACAGAAATACGGAAGACCCTGAATAAACAAAATCTTGGCAATGAATAGCAAAGTTTGAGTGCACACACATCTGATACTGTGTGGTACTGATAGACAGACAGGTCAATGGAATAGAATTGATACCCCGGGAGTGAAATGGAACATCCACGATAAATCAGTTTTCAGCAAAGCTAGTCAGATTAATAAATGGAAAACAGAATTTCAAAAACTGATGAGGAGACAATCAGATATTTATGTAAATAATGGTGACTGGCAAGTCTCATCTCTCAGTGGATAAACGTGCTTGTCACCAAACTGGATAATCTGAATTTAATCCCAGGGAATCTACATGGTAGAAGATCAGACTCTCACAAGTTGTGTTCTGACCTCCATATGCATGCCATAGCGCACACACATGCATACACACTCACAATTTTAAAAATGCAATTTAATTTTTCTTCTATATTTTAATTACTAGTAAAAGATCTCCTTTATAGAAAATCATTTTTCAAAAGATAGCTCTCCAGCCACAAATTCTGCAAAATTTTGAAGGCAAAATTGGCATTGTCAGATTATATTATAAAACTCAAAAATAATGATATTTCAACCTTGTCCCTGGAATCCCCAGGATAAATGTCCACTTGCTAGGAAACAAAGAGGAGACACATGGAATGTTCAAAATAGATCAACATCTTGACTCTTGTGTCCAGCCTTTGAACTGTTTCTTTCAGAGGTGGATGAACAGGGGCTGGTTTTCCTAGTTGAGTTTTTGAGTTCCAGAGTGTACCAGGAGGAGCCTACTAGATTCTGTCCAGCTCACTCTTCCTCACATTCCATAGACCAGGCTTCATTTCTATTATTCTGCTGCTAGCTAAATTAATTGTATGCTTAGACACCAGGAGAATTCGCTTAAAGACCAGTAGGAATTCATGATGACCTAATCTTGGTGTGCCTCTCTAGAAATGGGAATGAACATCCAAGGATGTGCACTGCATTACATTGCCACTTCTTAGATAAATACACCAATCTTGGTAGCCAGAAGGCTGTAAAGAGCTCAGGCCAGGACTCAGTCTCCCAAGATTTAAAGGTAGGTTTATTTGGAATTTGAAAAAATTAATAGATCTCTAAGGCCCTCTTGTGTGTGTGTGTGTATGTGTGTGTGTGTGTGTGTGTGTGTGTGTGTGTGTTTAATAGGACAGATGAACCCAGTGTTACACACATCATAAACAGGTTTACTGTTTTAAGTACTTACACTTGCATTGTCTAACTCTATAGAAATACACACTTCACAATAGGAGTGGACTGGCTTTCCTCTTTCAAAACGCCTGTGTCCTTTTGCTACACCAAATGATGCCAAGTATAAATTCAGCACTAACTAAAGCTTTTGAATGTATGGTGTCATTTATTTGATCATTTTTAACAAGAAAGGATTCGATGGGCCTGTTTAGCTGAATTTCACGAGGTAGCCATCCTTGTGTGACTTCTTTAGGCTCCCAGGCAACAGGGTTTTCTGAGCTTGTATTTTATTTCCCCCCGACTCTCTTGGTTCTAGATACTCCAGCTTAGAGTTACAAACCCTTCTGTTGCATGTTAATAAAACCAAGGAAATTGCCTCCCAACAGCCAGAAATACATTGTTGTAAAATGAGACACTTAAGAAATAAGGATTTGAGTTTTCAACGTTTATGTTTGCTTTCACTCCTAATAAATATTTAAGTTAAATTGAATTTAACTTAACTTGATGACTATTTAACTTTAATAGTCGTCTGTTTATAGCAGTACTTTCAGCAAATTTTTAGTTAAGAATCTTTGGCTCATAACCAAAGGCATTATAAGGAAACCACCTTTCTCCTCCTGCTCAAGACCCCTGTGTCTGCATTCTCTCTTGGAAATGTTGTATGAAGAGGCTTCAGCCATTTTTCTTTGTGGAAAAACAAAAGGCAAAGGACACATTCACATTTGCTACAGACTTCACCTGACTGGTTTCACAGGGTAGATCTGAAATATCTTTGATAGAACAGTATTCATCCAAAAATGTCTGTGCCCTAAGCCCTGGACCCTGTGACTGTGTTGCCTCACATGGCAAAGGAGTATTAAACTTTCAGGTATAATTACAGCTGTTAATCAGCTGGACTAAACATAGAGAGATTATCCTCAATTATCCAGTGAGTTCAACAGAATCACAGCCTTCATTGACAGTGGGAGGGGGGAGCAGAAGGTGACATCAGAATGATGTGTCTGAGAAGGACTGCTGCCATCACGGGTACATGGGGAGATGGAGGGAGCGGCAGTGTGCCAGGGATCCAATCGGCCCCTACAGTTGGAAGAAAGAATTTTTCTTCTAGAGCCTTCGAAGGAATACAGTCCTACTGTAGCTTTGACCTTAGCCCAGTGAGACCCATGGCAAACATCTGGTCTCCAGGACTCTGCTATGAAGCAGTTGTGTGGTCTTAAGGCTTAAAGTTTGTGTTCACTTGTGACAGTGGCGGGAGACAGCATTCTCTCTCTGGATAGGTGGCTATTTTTGTTGTTGTTGTTTCTTTCGCTTGTTGGTTACATAGAAAATTTCAACCACACTGAACTGTGTAGGGAGCCATTGATTCTATCTTTACATTGTCATGACAGTATTGTTTAATATGTATCTAACAGATTCCAAGTACTCCCATCAAGATGAGAGGTGCTCATAAATTAGAGTAAAGCTAATCTTTCGATCTCCAGCTCCTTTTCAAGAACCAGGAAAAGAAAACCCCAATCACCTGAGTGATGTATTCCATGTTGAATGAACACAAGGGTTCAACTCTTGCCTATCTCATCTGGCAGAGCTGTTGAACTCCCCCAAAAGCCACAAATAAGAATTGACATGAATTGTGAGGGGAACTGTGGATCCTCAGAGCAGTGTATTCTTTTAAAATTGCTTTTTTTCCTCCTGCTTCTTGCTCTCTTGTTTCCATGTGTGAAGGGAACTTGTGTTTCTTGACAAGTTCCAGCTAGCGGAGACGCTCAGCGAGAGCCAAATGACTCAGCCCCTGGACCACTACCAATGTTTTCAGGACTGAATCCTGCTCTTATTTTCTAAGGAACAATGTTTAACTGGGCTCTGTGGCATTGTGTCAACTGACATCACCCTTTAATTGCAGATATGTCACGTTAGACTACCCCTGACATGAAGGGAAGGCTCCCAAGGTGCGTTAAACAGTGGGATGGAGGCTGTTGGAGTGTTTTCCATGGCCCTGGCTACAGAATGGAAGGCCCATGTCATGGCAGTGTGCACACTGGAGTCCTTTCCTTTGACCTCAGGAATGCTACAGAAGGTTAAGTCACATTTATTAACAGGCAAGTCCAGCAACAAATTGGAAGATCTCTCTGGAGGGTGCATGACTCTCTTTTCATCCAGTGTAAGTAACTGTCATGAATCAGAGCTCAAAGCACACCAAACCTAGTTCACACCAAAAGTGTTTTGTTATCTTTCTTTGTGATTACAAATGTAAGGGTAATATGTGCAATGAATTATGAGATGATAAATCAGTGTCCTCATGATGTTTCTTGGGATTTTGAAAATTAATACTACATGGAACATGATGACATCATCAGCACAGTGGCCTCTGAGTTAGCCAGATCCTGTAGAACAGATCCTGCCCAAACTTGTTTTTAGTACCAGCAGACCCAGCTATGGATACAAAGAGGATTGACCTTTGCACAAGTCATTTATAGAACTTTCCATTCAGATCTGATCTCATGAAACAGCATTAGTTGGACCCAAAGAAAACATTAAACTTTTGCTTTATGTGAAGAGCAATGCATACCTTTATTAGCTTAAATTAGTGGGTGTCTTACAAGATTCTTGGTTGACTTGCATGGACCTTGAAAGAAATGAGAGTGTGGGAGCAGAATCATGGACAAATGGCCACATTTTAGAATGGCCACATGATTAGAAGTCTCAGATTTCCCTGAGAAGAATTTATTTTTCTGACTGTAAGATTTTCTCATTTGGTGGAAAAATATTTAGAAGAGTCTGGGAATAGTTAATTGTCAGCTCTAAATAAATAATCAAAAGTAGAAAGACAAGGATTGGAGACTGGAAGGTATTGTTGGCAGACCCCTTCCCCAGCATGTAGGATGTCTTGTCTTGGTTTCTAGCATCAGGTAAACTTGGCACAGTGGTACAGGTCTGGAATCCCAGAACTCAGGAGGTAGAGGCAAGAGGACCAGGAGTTCAAGGTCATTTTCAGCTACATAGTGAGTTTGAGTCTAATCTAGCACATTGACATGAGATACTATTGAAGGATTGGGGTGGGGATACCAAACCAGGACATCAAGGGAATAGTTTATAAGAAAGACATGGAATTAGAGTCTGCTCTGAGTCAGGCAGCAACATGGTAGACCAGGACCCATCAATTTCCAGAGGCTCTTCAAGCTATGCATGATGTATACTGACTGCTTTCATGCACGCTTTCGCTGTTGCTTTTTTCAGTCATGTTCAGCTGCTCATATGCTTACTCTAAGATTTATGGGTACAGTCCCTATTCTCAGGATAAGACCAGTGAGCTCTGGCTGCTTTCAAGATCTGCTCCAGCTGGGAACTGTTCTAAAATGTTCTAAAGCAAGCAAGTAGAGGAAAGGGGATGATTGACTGAATGAGAGAAGGAAGGAACGGAAGTGAACCCTGGGTCATGAGCCATACTTGTGACAGTGGCTTTATGAACAGCTGAGGTTGGCTTTATCAGTGTCATCCTGTTTGCTGGCCTTTGCCTCCTGCCTCACCCCTGGATTAGATGCTCTCTTCATAGGTAAGGCATTTCTGGAATACATTGGACATCACATGATGGGGCGCTTGTTCGTGACTCCAACTGATAAGTTGTTATCCTTTTTTTGGCCCCAAGCAAAGTACTAAGAATTCTCCAACATTGTATCATTGACAACATCTTTCAAAGACACCTAGCTACTGTCTCAGTAACTCAGCCCATGCTCTCCTGCATGAGATATTGGGTAACATAGTTTGTATGTTATTTACAAATTTAGGTTGGCTTTGAAAAGAACCTTGGTATTCTAATGCTACTGTCCAATACTGGTGTTACTTCAGATGAACTCAGATTCTTGAGCCAAATGAGCTACCCAAACTGACAGAATGGTCCCAATGTAGTTTAAATAAACTGATTTGTATATGATCAGTATGACATTATCAACTCCCCCGAGCTTAGATAAGTCCTGGAAGAGTTTCAAAGTGAGGTTGTAATGGATCCTAACAGATCAAGGACATGGGTACAAAGTGTAACTTTATTGGTCATCTCAGGTCAGGGTCTTTGGATGAAAAACTCCACAATGTCAGCTTTCCAAAGACATGCGCAAGAGCATCTGCTCCTAGGAAAGTTTAAAAACAGTTTCAGAGGATAAGGCCTAAATTCTGTAAATAAGACTTTCTTCCACCCTCCTTTCTCCCTTCCCCTTCCCTTCCCCATGCTTCACCTTTATGCTTTTGTTTATTCCTTTCTCCCATCTTCTCTATCAAAGAATATTGTGCCCACCAAAATAAGTGCAATTAAATCAAAAGTAATTAGGTTTCATTTCATAATGGAAAAGGAATTCACCGGACTGTCTCTTGAGGAAGAAGACACATAGAAAACGCCCTCACAGGATTCTCCGATGCAGACTGGGGTCCCAAGGGCCTGAAAGGAATATCACACTTTGTAGGGAGCCTAGAGAAGAATGTGTTTATTGTCTCAGAGGAAAGGGGGCGGGAGATAAGAAGGATGGGGTGAGGGAGGGAAGAAGCAATGGAATGAACAAGATGGAGCAGAGCTTACAAATCAATGTAGTCATTCCCAGTCCACACCCAAAATAAAATTATACCAAAATGATTATAAGGTTCCATGTGGTGGAGTCTGTGTCAAGCAGTAAAAGCCCCATTCTGTTTCCAGGCTGACGGCAGACAGAAAACATGGAACCCAGAATGCCATAGAGAAGCATGAGGACACAGAACCCCAAAGCTTACAGATTTTTGAGGAATCCAGGAAGGGGGTATTCAAATTGCCTATCAGAAGCCATAATGTTATTTAAGTCAAGCTGAAAAGTTTCTTAAGAACACAGATAATGTAGAACTTACCAGAAGAAACAGGAGGTTTTCTAGATTTTTAAGGGGACTTTTGATATGATTAGGCAAGGATAGCAATCAGCCAATAAAGAGAATGGTCATTCTCCTTAACAAGGCCTTTGATAGTAGGAGTTCTTAGGAAAGGGGGGCAATATCATGGAGATGGTCCAGGTTTTCTCCAGCAGAGACCCAGGCCATTAGGAATGGAAAGGAATTGTGTCTCTGACAGCAGATGGAGAAAGAAGATACTTAGAGAAGAACCTCAGGGTTCTTAGTGCTGGGTGAGGACTAATATTTGTGTGCTTAGGTAAGCAGTGATGGTCCACTCAGTTTGATAAGATCCAAGTGATTCCCAGATGAGCTAAAGACATGGAAGAAAAAGAGAAAGAAAGAAAGAAAGAGTGGGAAGAGAGGAAAGAAGGAAGGGAAGGAGGAAAGGAGAGAGGGAGAGGGAAGGAAGTGAAAGGAGGGAGGAAAGTAAAGAGGGAGGGGGATGAGGGAGGAAAGGAAAATGAGGGAGGGAGACAGTAAGAAAGGAAGGAAGAGATGGGGTAAGGAGGTAAAGAACGGAATGAAAGAGGGGGAAGAAAGAAGAGAGAGAAGGAGGAAGGGATGGAGGGATGGAGGAAGGGAGGGATGGAGGGAAGAAGGGAGGCAGAGAGGAAGGGAGGAAGGGAGGAGGTTTGTCTGAGGCTATTGATCTCAGCTGCCTGTCTAGGTGAATTGACTGTAGCATTCAGAGCTGCCCCTGGCAATGCATGGCAGAACCAGGGTTTGGATGTCTGGCATCTACTCAGCAGAAGAGGAGGCAGAATGGTGCCAAGGGAAGAACTGAGAACCTAAAATCAGACAGGCCTTCCCAGCCACCCCAGAGAAGGAAGACAGTCAGACAACAGGGCTGACACCCTGGCAGAGCATCTCAGGGAGAGATGGAGTTTCTAACAACAGTCTCTCCACTTGTGGTCAACCAGAAATCTATTTTTCAAAATTCCCATCTATCTCTCTTTTATTACATGGTGTAAAAGATTACCAAATGTCACCACAAAGTGTACAAGTTTTTTTTTTAAATGCTCTCTGTCTAAGTTTCACAGCACATATGGAGTTAACTATTGGGGGGTAGCAGTAGTTTCCAAGAAGTGGATGGTCACCCCCAAAGCAGCAGAAACCAGAGTTCAAGGGAAGGTCCTTATGACCTCTTATTGGGAGAGATGCCATAGATACTGGTGTCATAAACAGACAAGACAAACCACAGCATTAAAACTCTCAGCAGATTTGAACTGGAAAGCTGGATCAAGTGTCCCATGAGAGAATGCTCCAGCCTTGCTAGGTGGATCTGAGATTGGGCTTCTTCTCTCATGGGGCCAGCTGAGCTAGCACACTGCACTCAGGGCTGTGTTTATCTGGAGCAGCAGAAGGAAGGCAGCTGGTCTGAATTAAGTCACGCCTGCTGGGGCCCTTGTGTATAGAGTGGGAGTCGGGGGTGGGGACAGCATGGGCGGCAAGCCCAGGACTTGTGGAGATGGGGCATATGGCCACAGTGCGTCATTACGGAGCAGGGTCACAATGTGTTGGCTAAGCCACTGAACTTAAACAACAGCAGTGTGACACCCATCAGGACTATGACTTAGGCCTAGGGAACCTTGGTGAGTCTTGAAAAATAGGGAAAAATCAAATCTTTGAGTATTTTCATGACTTTGAAGCATGGAATGCTATTGTCCTGTCCGACGAAAACATCCAGCATGACCCTCTATATGCATCTATAGACCAAGATGGTTCCTTGGGGAACTGCTTGGGAGGATCCATGAAATGGATTATAAGTCTTAGAAATTTGTTAACTTTAATGGTGGTTTTGTCTGAGCCACAGTCATTTCTGTAATTAGTCATTTTAGAAAGCAGGGACGGACGCTTTCCCTTCTGTCCAGTGACATTGTGATACTGTGCCTGTGAGCCAACTTTTACCCTTCTTAATGTGGGCAAATGTCTATTTAAAGGTCTGAAGCAGAAGGAAAGAGCCTGGTGAGTGCAGATCTCACCTTGGGGACAAAGTTATAGAAAATAGGACATGTATTGTCCTGGGCAAGACCTGCTCTAAACCCATATGTTGCTAATCTTCAGAAAGAACATGTGGTAGCTCAGACCCAGAGGATAACTGGGTGGCAGACAATGGCATTCCGGCTACCTATTAGGAGTGGTGTGTGCAAGAAAGTTAAAGATGGCAAAAGACAACTGTCTATCATCCTGGGACAGGGACAATGACAGAGATGGGAAGTTGACCTTGAACTTTGATGCAGAGAATATAGCTTAATCCATTGGTTACCATAATTGTGGATTCTGGGACTCAGACACTCACTAAGACCATTCCCTGGAGAGAGAGGCTGTTCTACCCACAGTGAGAAGAATACATCCAGGGTGCTCTGTGATGACCTCACAAGGAAGAGGTTGGACTTATTGATCCAAATAGGGTCAGTGTAGCTGCAAATGATAAATTCCTCAACATAACCATATACTTTTAAAACACAAACTAAACCAAACAACCAACATTAATAACAAACGTCAAGTATGTGAAGAAGTGTGTTCATGTGTGGGCATTCACCTGTATGTATGTGTCTGTGTGTGTGTCCATGTATGTGTGTAGAGGCCAGAGGTCAACCTTGGGTGTCTGACCTCTGGAGCTGTCCACCTTGCTTTTTAAGATAACATCTCTCACTGGAATTGGGGAGACCAGCTTGGAGAGGGGACTTTGAGGGGCAGGAGGCAATCACTCAAACTTGACTCAAGCATCCAGCCTTCTTATGTTAATATCAACCTAAAAAGGGTAGACCAGGTCCTTGAGAAAGCAAAAGAGAATGGGGCTGAAGCAGTAGCCAGGGAAGATGCTGTAGAATTCATCATGTGCTATGCAACAGAGGGGACTTGAGTTTGTGCAGCCAGAGGAGAGCATCCTCTTGCTCAGACACTAGCTCGGAGTCTCAGATAGATTTGTAGTTAGTGCAACAGTGATGTTGCTATAAATAACAATACGGTAATGGCAGTATCTCCACTACTCTTTATAACAACAATGAGAGAGAGAGAGAGAGAGAGAGAGAGAGAGAGAGAGAGAGAGAGAGAGAGAGAGAGAGAAGCCTGCAGGTCACAATCTTCTCAATCCACACTGCCTTTCTCTAGCATCCCCTCCTGGGCTTCTGCACTGACTTTTGAGCCAATGAGTCATTTCAATAGGAATGTTAATGTGTTTGACATGTGTCAACATCACCCTGGAAAAAAAAGAGAGAGAGAGAAAGAGAGATGTTGAATTGTTTGATTGGCACACACAGCACAAAGGGACGTGACAATGCACGTGTTTGTCTGGCCTTACATTTACAGCCCATATTCAAATTCAGAAGCTCACGCAATCCTTTACATCAGCCCAGTGAAGTAGCATTCACCACCTACATGCCTGCTGCCCTTCCCTTAGCTAGAAATAGGGCTTTAGTAGACATAGCCTTCTTTTCTTCTTGAATCAGGAAACATTTACAGAAACTTTAGTACAGGGCAAGTGTCACTAATCTGAAATGTTTGGGATCAGAAGTACTTTGGATTATTTCCAGATTTTAAAATGCTTGCTTAAGAATAAGAAAATGCCTTAAGGAAGAGGAACCAAGAAAGTATAAAGATGAGAGTCACCAATGTTTCATGAACAACTTTGAGACATCCCTCCTGGGAGGAACTTTGGGCAGTGTTTTTAACGTACCTGTATTTTGACTGCAAGCCATCCTAGGTGGCTAGTACAGGATGGGAATTCCCACCTTGAAGTGTCATGTCAGGGTTCAGAAAGTTTCAGATACTTAAATATTTCAGACTGGGGATTTTTAGGTTATTAGTGCTAATTTTGCATATGTACTGGACATCAGTAGAATTATAAAGCACCCACAACTACAGAGCTGGTGTGGAGACTGCATGATAATGTACCAGAGATCAGCATGTGAGCATCAGCATTAATGACACACTAGCCCTTAGTGACTTTCTCTTGGACTCATTTCTGGAGAAATCCTGATAAAAACGAGCTTCTGAAAATTACATTTCCTGGTGATACTCTCCCTATAAAAAATTTAAGGGTGCCTGAGGAACAAGACCCAAGATTATTCTATGGCCTCCAACATGTGCACAAACAGACACATACATGATGAGTATACAAAGAGAAGAAGAGGGGAGGGGAGGAGAACAGAGGGGAGGGGAGGGGAGGAGGGGAGAAACTGGTCACTAAGTCAATTAAGCTAATGGGATGTTCTTTGCCTGCTGTGACTGTTCTAAAACATTCTACACAGTACATAAATGTTGTGTAGGAGTTTCAGGGTGATATTGCCTAACTGGCTTGTGTCTTTCAGTTCATGACTGTTGGTTTAAGAGACATTCTGAAAATTCCTCTGGTTCATAAATATGGCCCCAGCATCAGGTTTCTGATGTGAGTTTTCTAATGGCCCTGTTGGCATACATGTCTAGTGATTCTTGATATAGCAAATAAATAAATCTTGAAATTGTTAGTCTAGAGGTTTGAAGTCATCGAGGGAATGTTTCCCGGATGATTTGAACACTGGTGTGAAAGGGACTTGTTCAAACTCCTGAAAGATGGCAAGCTGTCTGCTTCCCATTCAGGTTGCCCAACAAGCAACATTTTTATTTCCAGTGCTGGAGTTTGATTCTAGGGCCTCAGACATGCCAGGCTAGTTTGGGCATTTTTTTTCTCTTCTTTCACAAGACAAGTCTGTCTCATTTCCAGTTCACATGGGAGATTGGCAAGGTGCTTGGGTGAGGTGTTGCCTTGTTCGTCAGAGTTATTATGTTTGAGAGAGAATTTGGTCCCAGCCTTGGGGACTTGGCTAAGGATACTGAGAGTCTTGGGTTTTCTAGAACTCCAAGATGGATTGTCCAAGAACCATGGCTCCTGTGCTGAACTAAGAAGTAAGAAGAAGCTGTAGGGCTGTGCATGTCTATACTGTGTGCCTTGGACACTCTCGATTGCTGAAATCGGACAAAGTGATGCAGTCAGGTCACACAGCAGCGTCCCAGGGAAGTCTTGGCTTTCTCAGGAGCTCACAGCAAGGCACAGAAAAATTTGGCCAAAGAAATTAGCAATGGGCGTACCTCGTAAAACATTTAAGCTCAGGCTCATTTCAATTAAGCCTCCCATCAGCCTCAGGTGTTTTGTCCAAAGTTTATCTGAGCTGAACTCCTGAAATCAGGATAGTCTGCTGAGGCTTGCAAGAACATGCTTCCCCAAGTGAAGCTTGGCAATGGGAACCCCTCCCCTACCCCCAATCTATGAAGAGCCACCCCAAAACTGGAAAGCAGGTTTCAAACACTTACAAACTATGGAAAAGGTGGATCTGATTTTAACCAGTTGTGTCCTCATCTCAGGCAAGAACTCACAGACTCACCATGATATGTGGACAGGCCACATATCATGGAACTACAGTCTCCATTAGCCTAAGCAGCAGTGAAGAGCATAGCATACAATGTTCTCTCTTTCTCATCCTTAGCCGAAAGCTGTGGTTTGGTCTGATTTGTGGGTCAGTTCAGGCCAAGTGGAGTTGGCTTCCTCTCACTTCCTGTCGTCATTAAATGCCTTTATCTAATATATTTAATAGCAGTGATAATGATGGGAGTAATTGACAGTAATGTAACCCTTACTCGATGTTGGGCCATGCTAAGCATTTTATTCGTGATTATATCCTTTCATCCTCACATCTGCATTCTGGGTGGGTGCTGTGATTATCTAGTTCAGTGCACTGAAAAGAGAAACAGTATCGGGGTATCTATCTGGCATGCACATCACTTGACTGAGTTTAGAACTTAGGTCTGAATTGAACTTGAATGTCTCTATTATTAGAGCCCATACATTTATTTATTTTCTCATTCAGCCATGTATTCATTCATTCTTTCTTTCATTCACCCATAGTTGGTGATGAACCGAAGGCCTCACATATGATATCCAAACCCTCTATCAACCTAGCTTTTGTGCCCAGTTACTTTTTAATTTTTTTTTTATTTTGAGACAGAGTCCCACTAGGTGGTCTAGGCTGGCCTTGAACTCACTCTGTCATCCAGACAGGCCATGAGCATGTGATCCTCCTGCTTCATTCTTCTAGGCAGTTGGAACTTCAGGCCCATGCCTAACACTCCTCTGGATGAGTCTCAACTGAGATACTTTTTGTAAAAAAGACCAGAGTTACCATCTAAACAATGACCTGGTTTTGTTAATAAGTTAGCAAGCATAAAAATATCTGGCTGCAGAGCCTCATAGAATGGTTGAGAATTAATTTTTACAAGGAAATTCTGTAATATGGGAGGAAGAGCAGAAAAAGAAACTAGGGAAGGAAATTGATCGCAGAACAACTCTCTCTGGAGCGTATCAATATAATGATTATGAATTTGTAAAACTTAAGTATCCAAGGCCCAGAAGGGAGAAATATGGCAAAATGGGGAGAGAGATTAGTTTGAGGGGAGGTTTGAGAATAGAGCAGGATCTTTCTTTTTCTGATTATCATTTCCATTGCATCGCTTGTACAGACTTTAAAAAGGAAGCCAAGGAGTTCTTGAGTCTCTACTGCACTGGGCACTTGAGGGGTTTGCATGGTTCACTGCAGCCTTCTGAGATCAGGCCCCACACATCAAGCCCACTGCCCAGTGTTTGGAGGGAGGGTAAGCACCACGTGGCAAATTCCTGTAAATGTTGGTACACTTTCCACAAAGCCACATTGTTAGACACTTAGACACTCCTGGTCCCAGAAGGGAAGATCCAAGCTTGTAAAAGGATAACAAGTGTGCATTTGGTGCTGTGACCTAAAAAAAAATTCATCTTGGAAGATTAGTATTATTTTTGCAAGTGATGGAATTGAAAATTAGGAGTATTTAACTGCCTGTGTGAGTGAGGTAACAGGGCTAAAACGAATTAGAATTAAGATTCAAAATCATTGTATGCACTTGCCCATGGCTCTAATTTCTTCGGAAGCATCCTCCAAAGGCCCTGAGGGGAAGGCTTGCTTGTCATCTGGGGCACCGCTCAGAGGTGGTAGGAACACTCACAGGTAGGGTCTAGTGGAAGGAACTGAGTCCGTGTGAGCCCTGTCCTTGAAGTGGGTACTGGGGCTTGGACTTCTCCCTGGTCTTTGCTTTGCCTCCCAGCTTTGCTTTGCTGCCAAAAGGCGACAGGCTTTGTTTCCACGTGTGTCTACTCCTTTGTTCCACCTCCTCACCATCTCCAAGTCGCTGGAGCCAGCTGACCACGTACAGTGGGGCAACACAGATCTGGCCTCTGCTAGAAACTGATGTTGTCACAGCAGTAGAATAGGACCCGCACCAGCCTTCCTAGTACACTATGCTGCTTCTAACCCTCCATCAGCTGGAGTGTGCTGTGGACCAAATGTGATCAGGAGAACCCTCGCGTTGCAGCAAAACTTGAGCATTATGAATGAACTGACCAGATATCTGTAGTCAAAGCCAGTCTTTAGTCTTACTGGTCACGTTAGTACTCTTAGCTATGAGGATGTAGTCTTCGCCTGGTGGAATTCCGGGGTTCAGGACTTCTACCCTGGGGCAAGCAGCACTGTCCTCCCACTGAAGGGGAAGCCTCTTGCTTCCTCCCCACCTGTCATCAGTAAGGCCTGGCAATGAGCAACTGCCAAGATAGAGTGTAAGCTGGAGGCTCCTGTGGCCTGGGCTTGGTCTCATCATATTTCTGAAAATTTAGGAAAGCCTGACTTTCTATGCAGCTATCATCTTTCTTTTTTATATTCTAACAGTATTTAATTTTTATAACAAAAAGGTCGTGATAGATAAAAATGTTTAATAAAATAAATGGTTGCATAAATGTGTTTATATATGTATTTGAACATAACACATATATATTTATACATAGAAAATAAATGGTTACATACATTGAATGTTAGATGATTGACATAAATAAACGAAGGCAAAAAAGAACAAAAAAGACCTAACTCTCTCTCTCTCACACACACACACACACACACACGTACATATACACAGAACACACACCTATTTATACATGTATAAAATACATATTAGTAGATAGATACTTCAGAAAACATTGAAAACTATTCAGAATATAAGCCATCACCTAACATCCTGACAGGTAGATAAAACCACTATGACCAGTTGTATCTATTCCCATTTGAGCTTTTTGCTCTGTATTGAATTGGAATTGCATCCTATCTGTTTTCATAATGTAACCTGCATTTTTTACTTAGCATGCCATAATCATTCTCCCATGTCATTAACTTTGTTTGGAAAACATGATTTTTGTATTTAAGGGTTTACTAAGTACCATGGTAGGAATACACAATTGATTTTGCCATTTCCTCTGTTAGTAAATGTTTAAAGTGCCCTCCATATTTTTTTTTACCAGCGCATGTGCACATGCACACACACACACACAAACCACAAAGAGAGACTTTCTCGTATATACATAAAATATTTCCTCAAAATACAAATTTGCATGCTTTTGTGTGAGGTTCTGTGTGTGAGTGCATGGTTGTGTGTTGTATATATGTGTGTGCCATGCAGAGGCCAGAGAAGGATACAGGATATCTTTCTCTACTGCTCTTCTTATTACCATGAGACAGGGACTCTCACTGAGTCAGAAGCCCTCCTTTTGCTATGCTGGCTGGCCAGTGATCTTTGAGATATGTTTGTCTGTTTCCAAGGGCTGGAATTTAATTTCAGCATTCTTTTTTTTACTGCTAGGTATTAAAACTCAGGTCTTCTTGCTTAGAAAGCAAGCACTCTTACCTACTGAGACATCTCTCCAACTTCATGTTTGCATGCTTTTACAGAATTTTCTTAGGTTCTTGGTAGATGTTGTCAAACTGTACCCCAAAAATAAAATACTCAGCTATCTTGCCATACTAGAGAACAACAAATTTTTCATTGAATATTCCGAACATCTCAGTTCTGGGCTTTCATATAATTGATCCCAATCAGTACAGGTCTCGTAGTTCTAAGTGTGTGTGTAAGTATTGCTATTTTCCAGTGTGACATTCAAAAACGGCACTTCTTGAAAATATGGGAAGTAAAATATCTCTTCTCACATGGGTGTCTTCCCAAAGTCTGAAGGGGAGACTTTCATCCCTTCCCCCCAGCTTTGCTTGAGTGAGTTTTAATCTATC
Organism: Peromyscus maniculatus bairdii; assembly: GCF_049852395.1. NCBI lineage: Eukaryota > Metazoa > Chordata > Mammalia > Rodentia > Cricetidae > Peromyscus > Peromyscus maniculatus. Next base: position 49,145,910 of record NC_134856.1, read on the forward strand.
TCTGGCCTCTTAGGGACCCCCTTCAGGATGCTGTAATCACAGCACTAACCTGTGTTCACATTTCCCATTATCGAGCAGAAATCCCCCTGTGTGTCAATGCAGCCCTGGCCATTTCATAATGGCCCCAGCTCCCAACTTTTAATGGCCCCATCCTCCTTTCTCCCAAGAGCCAGCTCTTTTTGCTAGTGTTTTAAGATTCCTGGTCGAGACGAAATTTCCTCCATGATGTCCATCTGGCCAAATTGAAGGTGATGTAAACAATAAGACAGAGAGATGAGTTTGTCTGCATCGATAGGACAGAGGAACCTCCCAGGGCTATCCATCTTCTGTCTCCTCCAGTGACATCCAACTGCCCCCACCTTGTCTACGATTTGGGGATGAGAGATGACATCCTTAATTGCCAGGGCCATTGCACAGAGATGTGGTGGGGGTGGGGTCCTGGTATGTTAAACTCAGTCTTCCCTTTTGACCCTGACAACAACTTCTTGGGGATACTGCATTTCTCTTGGTGAGGAAAACCCACCCAGAATACAAATGCTCCCCTCTATACTGGGGAGCATTAGCAGGCACAGCAAAGACTCTTATGGATGTTCACCCACTCCAGGGCTGAGTCTTGTCTCAAGTAGGAGGTCCTTGGACACTCTTGACCTCAACTGCAGCTTTTTCAAAATGGATAAAAGACCATGCTGATGTAGGTAATGATGGTCAGAAGTGATTACAAAGCATGCTGTGAGCACAAAAATAATGATTGTTTTATAAAAGGAAAATGTTATCAGCACTGGACAATGTCAGCAGCTCCATTTATTTTTTTTTTCAATTCCCATGAAGCCACCTGGGGATTAAGTTTTCCATTTCGCTCTTCCTTGATCAAGGTGAGAGATTATTCATGCACTTTTATAGCCAGCTACTAAGTACATGGGTTTTATGGTAGACACCTATTTCTGGGAAGAGAGATGATGAGTGGGGGTTGGTGGTGGGGTGGGGGTAATATTTAGTTGCAAAATCATCAAGTTAGCCCTGCACTTGGATTTAATTGTTAACTAGTGATTACATTATTAAAATGAAGAAGACTTCTCTCCCAAACCTAAGGATTATCTAGGTAGTAGACGGGCATTTAGAATGATTACAACACAAAGTAAGAGCAACACCCCCTGAGTGGATGCTGGCGAGCAAAGCCCAAGCTTAAATTTAGTCTAGTGTTTCTGCCCTCATAAGGTTTGTAGGGGATAGTCATTCATTGGCTCAGCAAATATGTGGTGCTCCCCTCTGCACTGGAGGAGTATTGGTTCCACGGACTCTGTTTGGTATTAAGAGTTCAGGGGTGGACAGCCTAGATACTGATCCTTTCTTTATAGAACCTCCACCCTCATGGAGTAAGGGAAGATCATCAGCTGGTAAACAAGAAAACAAACAGTGATCACAGGACATGATAGATGCTTGAAGGAAATTACTAGGGGAGATGATTACAGGTTAGCCAGAACAAACCAGCTGGCAACAATGTCTACTTCCCTCTCTTCCCTTCCATTCTCTATTGGGAGATTGGGGGAATATTTTGAGGGGACAAAGCTGATTGTATAAGATCACTGGAATTTGACATTTCTTTGCTGGAGAGTTACACTGTCTTTTCCCCTCTACTAACATAAACACTGTAAAATCAGAGGCATGGTTACCTTATGGATTCCATCCCTCCAGTGTATCAGATAGTGGGAGTCTGATAAATATACTTGAGTCAATGGATGGATGAGTGGGTGGCTGAATGGACAGATGGACAGATGGATGGATGGATGGTAGATGAGAGGGTAGATGGATTAATAGATGGGTGAATATGTGTATGAAGAGAGGCTCCATTGGGTAGTGGTGAGGGTGCTGGGATTTATGATGAAGATGGGTGAAAGCTAGTTGGTGTTCACTAAGAAAGTAGCCATGGGGAGAAACAACATGAAGCACAATGTAATTTGTCTGTAGAGAAGGGGAGATGACTCTCAATATTCATCACTGTCTCTGATATGTCAAGCCCAGCATCCTTCATCATGAATTCATGCATGGAAGTCTAGAAGGTGACCTGCAAGTCTAAAAAGTTTGCCAGCAGAAGACCACTGAGAAGAAAAGTTAACTCAACCTCTCAAGGTCATAGTTCAGGCTACTAAGACCAGAGGATGATCAATAGAGAACGTGGAAGATGGGTGTAGCTCTTTGGAGTTTATGACACTTAGACCAGGTTTTTGAAGGTATTTGGGTTTCTTCCTTTGTTTGCATGATTGGCATCTTCACCAAGTTACAAGCTTGGCTGTTAGTTGACATGACTTTGTTTAAATATTTGACCCAGAACATTTCTTTTAAAAAGTTGTTTTTGGTTTTTAGGCCAATTACAAGTCTTGACACTGAGAGCTTTTTTTTTTTTTTTTTTTTGAATACTCAAAGATTTGAGTTAAACCAGTGAATTCCTGGGTAGAGGAGCGATTCATACTGATGCTGTTCACATCAGTCAATGACAATACCGATCAAATAGCAGCTAAGCATTAGAAAAGGAAAAAGAAGTACTCAGAAATGCTGTTAAAACTCGATGTTCTGTGAGCCTGTGACATACCGTGCCTGTTCTGTGAGCTGTCAAAGAATGCTTTATCCTCTTACACATCCTTGACATGTACTTGGATTCAGGATCCAGGGGACTTGGGAGCCCTTGGCTTTCTCTTCTACAAAGAAAGGTTGAAAAGTCCTGTCTTCCACTACTGTTGTCAGAGTCCCCGAGGGGTGAGACGTAGGAAATACTAGGTCCCTTCTCAGCACTTTATAAATCTTGGTTGCATTTGATTATGAAGTCTTTCAATTCAGGGCAACCAAGAGTTTAACATTTGTTAATAACATAAGCTACACTGGGCCAAGTCAAAAATCAGGACTTCAATGTTCCCACACCCTGATTATGGGAGCAATGAAAAAAATGTGTTGATTTTATTCCTTTGCTAAGCTATACACCCACCTAAACAGGACCAGGCCTGAACATATGGTCTCAATTTCTCACCTCTAGGGAAAGAGCAATATTCCGTGAGCAGCTAATTTTTACCAGTTTCAATAAAATATAGTTTCCCATCCATGGAAAGTGGATTGGAGTGTTCAGAACTCTGCTTACTATTCTCATGGTGCGGTGGAGGCCAGGTCCTGCACAGGACTCTATCCCTGCTAGTTTCTCCCTGTCCATACACAACCCAAACCTCCACTGTCAGCCCACTTGTGAGCTCTTCCTCCAGAAGGCTTTTTTTTTTATTGTTCCAGATGAAGCCCCCATTATCCCATGTCACCGGGGCACACACATGAACACACACCTCTTCTGTAGCATGGCCAGTGGTGTGAGGCTCGTTTAGCGGAACTTGGGGTCACAGTGCATCTCCTACTTGGCTGAGAGAAACTTTGTTTACATCCGATTGACAAACCTCTAGCAGAGAAGCAGAACATGCCCCAAGCCAGGAGAAGCAGAGAGGAAAAAGGACATTTGCCACAGCTGATCAAGGCCCCAAAGAAATACAGGAACCAGGAAAGACACGGCACTGTGCAGGCAGGCTACTTACTCACTGGGGAACGCTTAGGAGGGCTCAGAGGTTGCAGCGGGAGGGATGACAAATTGGGGAGAGAGCTGCCTGACCCATAGGCCTCCACATTCATTCAGGGCCTCCAAGAAAGTTCCGAGAGGAAAACAGCCAGCCAAAGGATCAGCCTCCACAAACATGACAGTCTGCTTTGCTGCAACCCCAATTTTTTTTTATTTTGTATATATTTAGAAGAAAAACCTGTAGAAGATAAATTTCATGGCAAAAGATCATAAGGAGCACTTTGGCAGGGCTGTGTGAGCTGGGGGATTTAAGGAGAGGAGACAACACTATCTTTTTGGGACCCAGGGAGTCTCTGGAGATGGGGAGAGCTGCAAAGGTTCTGCCCTGCTTCGGGATTCTGTTCTGCAAGGAACTGCAGCTCGTCTCCGGTGAGTCATGAGAACAGCACCTTCCATGTCTTGTTCCGTGTCAGATGGGAGACAGGCATGCTCAGGCCACTGCTGCACAGAGAAGGTTAACTGAGACCTTTGTTCTCAACCTACTAGGCAACCACAGAGTACTGAATGCCTTCCTCTTGTCAGACTCGAAGCTGGGACTAGGGGCAAGTAGAAGGCTGCCAGGTAGAAACAAGCCAGGCCAGCCCAGCCTCTTCACTGGCCAAGCCTGCTTCTGGCTGAGGGCCACAGCTCAGGCAGCTTCTAAAGAAAAAGTAGAATAGATTTCACTTCTCACCCGCACACTTTGTTTGTCTATGTGTGTGCGCGCACGCACGTGTATTTCCCACTCATGCATTTTAAAAACATGGTACTTTACACTGAAAGCTTGAAAGCCATTTATGAGCAGTGGAGAGTATGGTACTGACTAAGGAGTAGGGAGGAGGCAGGATATATATAATTTAAAACAGGGACAGCCACCCTATTACTGTGTGACTTTAGGACAGAGGTATCCATCTCTGTGCTTCAGTGGGCTCCCAGTCAGTTAGCATAATTTTGCATCTCATATTAAGCACCATGATGTTTAAGCTGAATACAATGAATTGGAAGAAAATCCCTTGAAGAACAGAGAAAAAGGAAGCTTTATGCTCCAAATGAACATATTTGCTTGGGTGTGCTCCTTTGGACAACTCACACAGTTAGAATAGGGCTCCCAGTATCACATCAAGTTTGTGTGAAGTCTGAAGTTCCATGTGATAGAACTACATTTACAGTCACGTGGGAAGAACAAGACCATGCAGCCTTGGTCAGCTCACAACCAAACAGCTCTATGATAGCTGCCTTCAGTGAATGTGTATTGTAAAATGGAAATAAAGCTTTCCCCCCAAAGAAGCACAAGCTCCTCTTTTCTTCACAGATTCCTGGGGAAGACACATTTAACACGGATTTTTAACAGGCACCCCAACTGGAGATGGTTAGACTAGGTGAAGGGTGACAACAACCATACTCCTGCTGTCTGTGCCTGGGACTTCCTGGAAAGGAGCAGCCAGCAACAGACTCTACTGAGGTCCATCCCCACATAGGGGACTTGGGAAACCCCTTAGCATCTGGCCTATGGCAGAACTGTTGCACAAAAAAGTGAGATTCCAGGTTCTGGAGGTAGTATCAGATTCGAGCCCTGCTTTAGCCTTGCCATCTGGTGAGGCTGTTTCACTGCTGTGCCTCAGTTTACTCCTCTACATAACAAGCTTTAAGTAGGATGGAGCAGGCCAATTGCTTAGCACAGTATCTACCACGTTGTATGTCCTCAAGCAATGATCACTTATTAATATTGCCACAATTATTATTATTCAAACCACTCAATGCTGTCCATATACATGGGTTCTCTCCAGTTTAAATTTTCGTTTTATAAACTAAGGCCCTGCTTGGAGGCAAGGAAATTATCCTTCCATGCCAAACACCACCCACCCCCACCTCCCACACCTTTCCCCGTGTGTGTGTGTGTGTGTGTGTGTGTGTGTGTGTGTGTGTATTTCTGTCTCTCTGGTTGCAGTGTAAAGATTCAAGTTTTGAGAGTTTGTTAAGACAGAAGGGTAGGAGATGTTTAGTGAGTTCTCTCGTGAGAGTTCATATAAATAAATGAATTTATTAAAATGTAAAACACATACTTGCACAACAAAGTCGGGGATAAAATGAGAAAACAAAACCAAAAATCCCCAGAGCCAGAGCCCTCCAGGCCCTGTAAAGGTGACTGAAGTTAAGGGCTGCGGAAGGAAAAGCAGAGCTGTTACCAGCCTGACAGGTGAGGCCTCTGTCCCAACCTCCCCTTCAAACCAGCAGCAGAAGGGTTGGACAGTGACTTGCATAGGCTTCTCTGAGGATTCTGCACCCAGAGCCCTGCGGGCCTAGAGGGGCGGAGCCCCGACGTCTCCGCACATCATTGGTCCATCCGCTTAGCAACAGCCACAGGCAGACCAATGAGAGCAGTAGAGCCTCCCTCCTAGCTCCAGAAACTCACTGCCAAAAGTTGTCTGTGTCAGCCTGGACAAGCAGCCAAAGAACTCTTGAAACCCAAGCTAGGCCTTTTCTTCTCCTCCCTGTCGGTCCCCTCCACTCCACTCCCGTCCCCTTCCCCTTCCCCCTTCTTCTGACCCTATGCTTCCAGTCTTCACTCCCCGCTGATGCATCCAAAACCTGGCACAAAGGGAGTTTCTAACCAAGGCCCTTTCCCACGTAAGGAAGTAACCCACTGCAGATTAAAGAACAGATTGGGAACCACTTGTCAGGCCTTGAAGGCTCATGTGCACCCTAGGAAAAACAGATTCTTGCTTAAGATGTAGTGACTTTAGGTTTGGACACACTTTTGTAAATACTTCTACCTAAGCACGCGCAGATGACCCTCCAAGACTCTGTCCTGGGCATGCCCAGGTTAGTAAGTGAGAATTGAAATTCGAAATGGTGGAGTGTGGCGATATGTTTGTAATCTAAGAAATAAAGCTTGCCTGAAGATCAGAGGACAGAACCAGCCACAGAGTTAGCCACAGAGATCAGACAGTGGTGGCACACACCTTTAATCCTAGCACTCAGGAGACAGAGGCGGAGATCTGTCTAGATTTCTGAGAGTTCAGGGCTACACTGGGCTACTTGAGATTAATCCAGTCTAAAAGAGAAACAGCCAGGCAGTGGTGGCACACACCTCTAATTCCAGCATTTGGGATCACACGCCTTAGATCCCAGCACTAGGAAGGTTGAGACAGGAAGTGATATGGCTGGCAAGGAAAGGAATAGACAGCAAGAGGAGACAGAAATCAGGTCCTTTCTGCTGAGAACTCGGGGGCACTCAGTCTGAGGATTTGTGGAGTTGACCAGGTGAGAAGTGGCTGTGGCTTGTTCCTTTGTCTCACTGATCTTTCAGCATGTACCCCAATATCTGTCTCTGGGTTTTTATTAGAAGACCACTTAGGATTCATGCAACAGTGGAGTGGTGGTGATATATGGTCCAGCCGAAGCCACCCCATCAAGCCAATCCAACACCAAAGATACCCCGATGTCTTGATGCAAGGCACCTCCATTAACACTTACCAGGACATTGAGTCCCCAAGAAATGGTACAAGTACCCTGCAGGGCATGTTTTCATGCCTGCAGACTGGTGTCATCGGGGTCTGTCAGTTTGCATGCACAAGTCTTACACTCCTGTGAATGCTTTGCCCTTGCAATTCTGAAATGGTTACATTTTGGAGAAGGGGCCCCTACTTTAATAGGCCAGTAACTGGGCCTGCAAAATATGTATCTGGCCTATGAAGACAGTTTGTTTACTTGTCCCAGACTTGATCATTTCTTCACATCTTAAGGAAAGAGTCTAAAATTTATTTTGAACACACATACACACACACACACACACACACACACACACACACACTTAAGATAGCTTTACTATACTGTAATTTGATCCCTTAGTATATTAGACAGCAGTGTATATATGTATGGCTGTGTTTATGTGAGTGTGCGTGTGCGTGCATGCACACGTGCATATCCAAGCTGGGAATGGAGAATTAACAACACAAAGGCACAGCCCTGATTACTGACTCTGTTCTTTCCCTTTGGAGACATTGCAGGGGATTTGGACAAGCCCTGCTTTTGTGAAATACATGCTTGGGAGGTTTTGGAGTGGCTGTAAACATTGGACCTTGTGAGAGTGGGCTTGGTATCAAGCCAGGAGCTCTTGAAAGAGAGAGGCCTTAAATCACCTTCAAATCTGGATCTTCCTTCCTGGCGAATGCAGACTTCACTTTTAGTCTCTGGAGTGTGTTCATTCTACTCCTTCAGCTAAGAGATTTTGGTGAGGTTCTAGAATACACGAGGAGAAGATCCGAAGGGTTCCCTGGCATTCCTGTTCGCAGCTACAATGTTATCATGCACATGCATTTAAAGATGCTCCAAGATGTTAAAAAAAAAACTGTGGCATGGTATGTTTTCTGTTTAAGGAGATAGGAGCCTAGAGAAGCAAGCTGTGTTACTGCAGGCCACGTGACTGGGTAATAGGAAACCCACTTCTCCTGACTTCTCTGCTAGGACTCTCTCTCTTCCATCCTCATACAGACAGAAAAATAACTCAAAGCACTGCTAGCCTTCCACGTGGGAAATGACTACTGGTTTAATGACCATTGAAACGGTGTCATGGGGGAGATGGTTCAGTTGATAAAGTGCACAGCAATGTGTGCCTATAATCCTGGCAGTAGGGAGGCTGAGACAGGGGAATGACTAGGGCTGGCTGACCATGGGTCTAATCAAATTAAGTGAGTTCCAGATCCAGTGAGAGACCATGCTTCAAAAAGTAGGATAGTGTCTGAAGAGGAGGCCTGATGTTGATCTCTGGTCTCCATACGCTTGTGCACGTGCACTCCTTCACACACACACACACACACACACACACACACACACACACACACACAAGCGGTATCACAGGGGATGGCTAGTGACACTTATTAAAGTGCATTTTCCCTGCATGCCCACATTTCCACACTTGATTGACTCTTCAGGACATCACCGGCAGACTGTAAGGAGTATTATTTCTATTTAGCAGATGGGAAAACTGAGGCAGAGACATGGATGCTTTTGCCCTAATCCTAAAAATGGACTGGCTGAGAAGTAAACACAGTTCTTAATTTTTGAATATCAGAATTAAGCTATGCACATCATTGTGGTACCATAGTGGCTCACTTCCACGACAGCAGACAAAAAAAAAAGACTCTGCCCACCGCACAGAAATGGATGGTTATGCTCACTAGTAAGTTGACTTTGGGTCAATAATTACTCCTGCCTGAGTTTTGCCTCATTTTTTTGTGGGTTTTATGTTGGTGATCTTGCCACTTTACTCTGAGATCATAGCTCCATCTCAAGTTCATTTGAGGTGGATTGAAAACATCTCAGGCCAGTCCATGGGGTGTCAGAACAAGTATTAGCAAATGGCTTCATTGATTAAACCACATTGTTTCAGGAGAGCTTACAAAACTGTCAGGCACCCATCATGATGACAAACAGCTGCCCTGGGCCTCAGGTCGTGGGTTAGGGGGATCCAAGATACATACTCATAAACACAACGTGCTGTGTGTGACCTGTTCAACATGGATTATAGGCCACACTCAAAATAACACACACACACACACACACACACACACACACACACACACACAAACACACACAAAAATCCATAAACCGCATATATATGGTTTGGATCCACTTAATCCTAAGCCTCAGACACCACAAAGGTGACTTTATTAAGAAGGAATGTAGCAGATAATACTGACACTCTCACAGGGAGTGGGTCTTGGGTTGAGAGTAGACTCTAACACTACTACAAGGTGCTTTTGTGAGACAAGGAGAAGGTCTAGAGGCAGAGGGGACGATCAGGAGCAGATGGAGGCAGAGGTTAGTGTGATGCTGTCTGTCGCAAACCAAGCACACAAGGACCACTGTCAACAGCTGAGAGAAAGGTAGAGCTTCTCCTCTGGGAGCCTCTGAACTTTGCCCACATCTCAACGGTGGACTGTTCTCTAAGACTTTGAGAGCTTGGATATCTTATTTTAGACTGCTTGGCTCATGTGATCTATTACAGAAGTCTGTAAAAGATAAAACAGTTGCCACATTATTTTTCTGTATTTTGAAAAGTTAAACAGAAGAAGTATTAGAATGCAACAGTAGAATTCTAAGCTTAAACTGTCTGTCTGGAAATAGAAGGTACCATCATGAATGAAATTTGTGTGTTTACACATGTGTCTACAAAAAGTTCACCTGGTTCAGTCAGTCAATGCTTAAATACCCACGTAAGGTGGTAAGCTTAATATTTTACTTGAGGGACTAGCTGAAAATTCACCTAGGCTGTTGATCTGGGCTATGTTCTATAGCCATCTGAAAGGGAAAGAGATATTTGCTAGAAGCTTGGAGCCTTTGTGTCAAGTGGAAGTTTAGAATCCATCATGATGTAGGGGACTATTATTTTACCCTGACAGGCACGGTAACGAACTAAAAATCTTAACTGTCCTTGAACCCATATGACATTTGAGAGTCCAGAAAAACCAAATGACCCAAGTAAAGAGAGTTTTTGTTTGTTTGTTTGTTTGTTTATTTGTTTTTACAAGGAGGCCCAGGATGTAATCCCAGGATCCTCAGGAAGGGATGAACCACCTTCAAATCTGTAACACATTGCTAAAGACCGAATATTAGCTCACATGAGAGTATGTAGTCACAGGAGGGCAAAGACACGTCAGGAGCTCTCCTCTCTGAAGTTTTTCATCCAGAACCTCCTCCACATGTCCACAGGTGAGACTGTGTTCAAGAATGCCAGAAAGCCTCCCTCCATTAGGGACTGAAGCCACTGACATATAGAAATGGAAGACATCCATTCTCCTTGGGACCTTCTTGCCTTACAAAATCATAAAGCTGCTTGGAGGGCATCATCATACTCATTAATAATTAGACACAGATGAGGACACATTAAGGCTGAGGCAATATGAAATGTACAATCCCACTGTAAATGGAGGACCAAAATGAAGGAGTCTATAACCTATCCCAGCTCCAACAGAGATTTCCCATTTCTTGGGGAGAGGCAGGAGGGTACCCCTCCACAACCCTCCACTGTGGACTCAGGTAATAATGTGGCTTTTCTTGGTAAGCAGGACAGAGCTTCCAAAGAGCTCTGTTTCAGGAACCCCAGGAAGAGAGGGCATATCTTGGAGGGATGCTGGAAGTTTACGTTGGAAGGGGCTTTCTTATCCATATAGGGTTAAAGTGTTATTTGCAGGTTGACTGCAAAAACTTTTAAAAGTATGCTTCAGCCCTGGGGCAGCAGCTAAAAATAACTAAGGAAATAGGACTATACATTATGAGTCAATCACAGAAGCAATCTTTTCCACAAATGGTGCTGGAATAATTGGGCATTCCTGTGCAAAATAAATATACCTTACACCACAAGCAAGAAGGTGCTGAAACTGGATGATGGGCCACTGTGTATAAACATACAAAACTTCTCAAGGATGCTAGATAGCTTCAGCTTGTCCAAAAATTTTTCTTTTCAGTTCAACACAACAGGCACAGTGCATTTTGGAAAAAAATTGACAAATTGAACCTCATGAAAATTACAAATTCCTTCCCTTCAGAGGGCACTGTTAAGATGAATAAGCCAGCCACAAGCTATGAGAAAATATTTGCAAAATTCATATCTGATGAAGGATTAGTATAGATAATCTATAAAGAATGCTCAAAACTCAATAATAAGAAAACAACATAATACAAATGGGCAAAGGATTTGAATAGATACTTCATCAAGGAAGATTCAGAGATGATGGATGTGGACATGAAAAGATGCAGAATGTCATTAGTCATCGGTAAACTCTAGTTAAAAACCACACTGAGACTACCTATGCAATAGGACATCAAAAATAACTTTCAGAAATTTAATTGGCAACCTGAAAGGCAAATAATGGGAACATATGCAGCCTTCATCCTTGTCTGGAATGTACACAAAGCTGTATAGCCGCTTGGAAAGCAGTCTGGCACTTGAATAAAATAAACCATCTCTTTATATATGATCCAGTAATTTCACCCCCCAGTGTTTACTTAAGAGGATTGAAAATTGTGCTTGCACACACACACACACACACACACACACACACACACACTCACACTCACATATCCACACATGCAAATCCATAGGCATGCACACGCGCACACGTGTGCACACACACACAAATAGAAACTCACATATGCATACAATCTCACATATGCATACACTTATACACACACACCATAAAAGCTCAGATACAAATGTTTAGAGTATATTTCTTTATTATTGCTAGAGAGTATGCCATCCAACTAATGGGTGGATATACAAATTATTATTATGTTTAATCCACATGAATCTATTAAAATGATAACAGAATTTACTAAGATATAAATTGAGGAAATACACTCATGATTACAGAGTGGACTAGACAACAGAAGTCATCCTTTGATCTGACCGGGAACAAATTTGCCTTGCAAGCAGGAGCAGAGAGCAGGGAGAAGGGACCTGTGACCCTTCTCCAACTCCTTTTAAGAGGTCACGTACAATGGCAGGAAGCACCACCTCCTTTGGGCCATGTAGCCCAAGGTCATGAGTGGAGCAAATACCACTACAAATTATGGCACACACATTCAGTGAAAAACAACTCGGGAATAAGAAGGGACACATGTCAGATATGTGAGCATTGTAAATGGGTCTCAGATGCGTCACAGGAAGGGGAGAAATCAGACTCAAGCGAATGTTACTGCGGGATCCCGATTACTTGACTGTCTGGAAAGCTGAAACTATAGGAACAAAAGCCATGAGTAGTTTCCAGAGGCTGAGGTGGAAAGTGATCACAGAGTGTGCAGGGAGTTCTTCAGGGTGATAGGAAGTACTCTGTGTGATCTACAGTCACCGTGCTCTCTTCACAACTCCCCACGCTGGTCAAAAGTCACACTACCAAGCACAAATGGTCCATTTATTTCATTGGCTATCAATTTTAACACAATAAGCCTAAAGTCAAAAAGAGGTAAATTTTGTGATGAGAAACGATGGACTGTGGGTTGAAGCATGACCCTAATTAGTCTTAGCAATAAAAACCCTGAGTCAGATATCAAGGGTGAAAGTTAAAAGATCAGAGAAGCAGAGCAGCAACCACTAGAGATGTCTTACCTCTATGAAATCTCAGACCAACTGGGCGCTCCTGTCTCTATGAATCCTCAGACTGAATTGGCACAAGACCCTGTCTCCATCCACCTTATATTCCTGTCTCCACTTCCCTAGTCCTGGGATTAATGGCACCAGCCTCCTGTGTGCTGGAATTAAAGGCATGTACCACCACCACTGCCAGACTTTGTTTCTCTTTTAGACTGGTTCAGTCTTGTGTAGCCCAGGATGGCCTTCAACTTCTGATCTTCCTGCTTCCTTCTCCCAAGTGCTGGGATTAAAGATGTGTGCCACCACCACTGTCTGGCCTCTATGGTTAACTAGTGGCTAGCTCTGTCCACTGATCTCTAGACCAGCTTTATTTGTCAGAACACAAACAAAACATCATACAACAGTGGGTCATACAAGGAAGTTTATTGTGGAATAGATTCTAGGAACATCACACTGGACTTCACAAGCTCTGATGAAGGTTAATTCTTTTTCTTAATTTTTTTTTGTTTTCATTCCATTTACTTTACATTATTTTTAGTGGTGTGTGTGTGTGTGTGTGTGTGTGTGTGTGTGTGTGTGTGTGTGTGTATGTGCGTACATGCATGCAAGTGTCCAATAAGACCAGAAGAGGGTCTCCCCTGAAGATCCCCTGAAGCTGGACTTACAGTCAGTTATGAGCTGCCTGATGTATTGTGGGTGCTGGAACCAAAACTCAGGTCCCTGGAAACCAGCAAGTGCTCTTAACTGCTAAGTGGTGTCTCCAGGCCTCATTCCATTTTGTAAGACCTTGGTTCCTCATATGGGGTTAGGGAGATGCCTACATCCAGTGAAATCTGAGCACTTTATGGAAGTTGGCCATATGGATCACAGAAAAACACAGCTTCACGGAGACAACCCCAGGCTATGTTCTTTAGAGTGCCAGACCCTCAGACAAGAAGCAGTCCTTGGCAACTCCCCCTATTGAATTCTTGATTTGGAAATTCAAAATACACACCTGTATTTAAAACTCTGACAAGGACTGCAGGATAGAAACATGTTTTGAGGTCCTCCTGGTTCATTTTAGTGCCGTTATTAAACCTATGAATTTGCAGGCTCATCTCTAGGAAACAGTGTTTCTACTTTGCCTTATTTAGAAGGGCCCAGAGGAGCATACAATCTCTAAAAATTGGAACTGGTGTAACAGGAATCTTCAAAGTTCTTATTAATAAAATCAAACCCGAGGCGAGTTATTGGGGTCCATGCTGGTAGATCAGAGAGACAGAACAAGCCACAGCTATCTCACCTTGCCGGATCCTCAGCTGGTCCTGTTTCCTCAGACTGGATGCTTCTTGTGTCCTCATCTCAATGGCTCTCAGCTGAACTGCTGTTGCTCCAAAGCCGGAAAGCTTAACCAGCCAAATGCTTAACCAGCCAAATGCTTCTAGTTTCTGGTCCTCACGCCTTATATATCTTTCTGCTTTCTACCACCACTCCCTGGGATTAAAGGCTGGCTTTCTGGGATTAAAGGCGTGTGTCACCATGCTTGGCTGTTTCCAATGTGGCCTTGAACTCACAGAGATCCAGAGGGATTTCTATCTCTGGAATGCTAGGATTAAAGGTGTGAGTGCCACCATTTTCTAGCCTTTGTATCTAGTGGCTGTCTGTTCTCTGACCCCAGATAAATTTATTAGGGTACACAATATTTTGGGGAACACAATACCACCACAAACTGGCAATGGACAAAAGGCTTTGGAAAATGCAACAATCTCCCCCCTTCTTACTTTCTCCCTATCCATGTCTTTCTGTGGCCTCTGTGGATCTCCTTCATAGTTTGTCTTCCTTGCTTTCTAACTTCACCATGTAAGGCGACAAACACACCCATCTCAACCTTTATGTGTTCTCAGGAAAGACACCATCTGCAACCAGGTGATACCCATTTCATTCCCCCGAGTGATGGCATAGGATGGGAGGAACCCCTAGGCTATACTCAGGACAGTGAGTTTTGGTCAACAGTCTGGGAAGACATGTTTACCTACCTTTCAGACATAGTGTTGGCCTGAGCCCTAATGTGAGGTTCATTAGTTTGAGCATTCTCAATTCTACAAGTTCAAAATCCCCAATCTTCTGATATTTATAACTTTCTGACAATCTCACATAGTGAAATCAGACATTATGTACGAAATTATTTTAAAATGTTGTCTAAAATCACCCTCACACTATGGTACTCAGTTGTTTATGAAATAAAAGTGAGTGCCATCTTCAGACTTGGGTCTCATCCCCAACATACTTCATTATGTATTGATAAATATTCCAAATCTGGAAAAATAATCCCCAATCCAATAAATGTCTGGTCTCAAACACTTTGGCTATATAACCTGTATTTCAGAGATTGCTCCACAAGTGTAAGATTTTCCTAGAGAGCTGGTGGCTGGTGTCCCCTCAGAGGTCCTTAAAAAGACTGCTGAATCATAGCTTCCACCGTTGTATTCAAACTTGGCTGCATGCACGAGCCACCTGGGGAGTGTTAGAGCTACTGATGCTTGGAGCCCATGCCCCACGTTTCTGATGGAACTGGTCTGGAAACAGCTTGGTCATCAGGAGTCCTAAAAGCTCCCTAGTTGAATCTAATGCTCAGTTGAAGTAGAGATCCATAGGAAGGTATGTTCACTGAGCATCACAGGTGATTGTCAGGAGCAGCCAGATTTGGGAACACTGCTACAACCTACATCCTCTGCAAGAATAAGGGACAACTCTGACAGGTTATTTAAGAAGATGTGAGACAGAAGCCGGAGATAGCCCAAAGGTCTCCTGCACCCCAGTTCCCGTGATGTAGCTTGCCTAATTTCTAGGTCATATCATCTTGTTTATTGGGTTGAAGAAAGAAATAGCTAGAGAGGATGAAGGATGGCTTAGTCAGTAAAGTGCTTGCCTTGCAAGCTGAGGGACCTGAGTTCGATCCCCAGAGTCCATGTTAAAATGCTGGGTGTGGTGGCACACTGTTGTAATCTCAGCAAGGAAAGGTGGAGACAGTAAGGTCTTAGGTACCCAGGTATGAATACTAAAGACACACTGGTATTCTACAACATTTAAAATGCTTTGGACTGCTTAAAGCTCTGGGGAAAGAATTCCAACAAAACAAACAAAATAGTATGTTTGCATCCTGGTACTTTTTGCCCCACTTACTCCCTTCCAGAAAAGTTCACATTTAATGGCAGTAAATCCATTGAAATCCTGATTTAGAAACACTTAGACACCCTGATCAACAATAAACGCCATAGTATTTTTAGTATCTCATCAGTTTTTTTCTTAAATAAACAAACAAATAAGCAAAGCAAAAATCTCTACACAATGGAGCAATCTTCAAGAGGGAAAATTATAGCTTACTGACCACGTTTTTATGGATGGATTTCTAACCATTAACCATTGGCTGCAAAAATGCGTGAATTCCAGTCACTTCTGGGCAAAGCAAAATTGGACTGGTCTTGGAAGGCAGTGTTCCATCCCAAATCCAGGAAGCCAGCAACTCCTTTCTCCCTTCAGCCCCACTCACCTCTCTTTCTCTGTAAGGTTCAGGTTCATAACCTTGTTAAATCAGACTGCAGCATGTCCCGGGCTTAAATTATTCCTGCCGGTGCTTTTACAATGAGGACATGGAAGATGGGAGGCAGCAGGGGCAGGGGGGGGGGGCTTCCCAAATCACTTTCTCTTTACCCAACAACTTCCAGGCACTTGGTTTTACCTTCACTTTTCTAATTTTCTCCCTTGCCATCATCCAGACCTCAACACCAACGATTTCCCCAGCTGCCAGACTAGGCACCATGAAGAAGAGAATGGGATAGAAGCTGCACAGCCTAAGAAGAGGATGGGGAAGGGAAACCCAATGCCAGGAGGTGCCTTGCAAACCTCCCTCTGCCCAGTGCACTGTCACTTTATAGGGGGAAGAAATCGAACCTTTGAGGGCTTTAATCACAGGGCTTAGAAGACATTCTGGAGGCAGAAGGCACATAATCAAAATTGCACATTTTATTTATATTTATACAGGAACTTCTGGGCTTCCTGTCTGTGTGCTGTGTGTGGAAGCTAGAAAACAAAATAAATTGAGCTCCAATCAGACCCCCACACCTCTGCTATTCAGAATGGCTTGGAATAGGACAGCTATGAAAGATGTGTTCCATCACAGAGCTTTGCCTTGTCCTTTGCCAGACACGTCTTGTAGGAACAGATCTGTCTGCTGGGCCTGATGCGCTATGCAGCTGTGAACAAGTCTGGTGGCTCCAGGGTATTGCTAAGTGCACAAGACTCTGTCACAATGAAGGGCTGAGGAAAACATCAAAGCTTTTTATTAGTTATGTTTCTGTTGTTGTGATAAAGCACCGTGGTCAAAGAAGAAAGAGTTTATTTTGGCATATGCTTCAAGAGGAAAACTCCACAAGGGCAGGGAAGGTGTGACAACATGCGGTAGGAGCAGGAAGCTGGGAAGCTGGGAGGTCACATCTTTAGCCACAATCACAAGGCAGAGAGTGAACTGGGAGTGGAGTGAGGTTGTAAACTCTCAAAGCACAGTCCTAGCTTCCATAACTACCCGTAACATGTCACCAGTTGGGGACCCAGAGGTCAAATCCAGGAGCCTATGGGGGACACTTCTCACTCAGAGCCTTTTCAGTGTTTGGGGTGTTGTATTGGGACATTGTCCCAATGTCCAAAAGGATATTCTGTTTCGAGGAAGAAATTTGAAACTATCCTTGAGGTTTGGTGGGATTTCCATTGATGGGGCATCTCTAACACACATTATTTCTCCCAGTGTCTTTGTGCTGCTGCTCAAATGCAGCCAGAGTTATGGGTAAAGCTTGGGAGCTGGATTTTTGTTGTAGGCTTGTAGCCGGGGAAGTTTTAAAGCTAAACAGGGACATATTCGATGGAAACACTAGAAAGTTTCTCATTGACACTGTTCCTTCTAACTGGAAAAAACAAAACAAAACAAAACAAAAAAAACTTGTTCTATCCATTGTTCCCTGTCTCTGTCTCTCTCTCTCTTTATGTGTATATGTGTATGTTTGTGTGCACGTGTGTATAAGCTGGAGATGAATGTTACATGCTTTCCTCAACCCTCTCAACTTTGCTTTGTGAGGCACACTCTTTCAGTGAGCCTGGCGCTCACCCATTCTGCTAAACTGTTTGGCCAACCAGCTCCAAGGATCTTCCGGTCTCTGCTTTACCCTGGCTGTGATAAGACGTTTGTGTCACCCTGCCTGGCTTTTTATGTGGGTGCTGGGAACCTGAACCCAGGTCCTCATGCTTGCACAGCATGCGCTTAGCTGTCTGAGCCATCTGCCCAGCCTCTCACGGGAATTCCTTTATAAGGAAATCATTTCGTCTTTAAGAGAACTAGAGCATGGAGAATTCTTCTCTAATTACCACTAAAGCAAGCTTTCCAGTTCTTTTTATTTTATAAATGCAAGTGTACATTTCCATATATACATACATGCATATATATGAGAATGAATCCATATGTTTAATATTCATATACATAAGAATGAATTCACTCTCTGTTTTTTTCCATACCTGAAATGAGTAAATTAAAATTTGCAAAATAATACTAATCATAATAAATTGAATTTTAGCATTTGGCAAATCCCTTGCCTGGTCTCATTTCTTCCTGGCTGGCCCTCACTCTTACTCCTTTCACTCTGGTCTGCTCCCCATCTCCTCTCTCACCCTTCCCTGCCTCTCTCTGCCCACATGCACTTGAAGAACCAGTTTCTCTTCTTTCCTTCCCTCTCACACCATAAACTTAAAACAAAACACATGGCCTGGGACAGGGTGCCTTCTTCAGTGTCCCATTTCCCTTTTCTGATGCGTTCTTGTTGGTTTTGGATTCTGCCCTCCAAACCCCAAGAGCACACTTTCTAGGTATGGAGCAAACGAAGGCACCCCCCCCCCCCCCCGCCCCAACTCAGCAGAATCTTGCTGAATGTGTAGGATGCACCAACTCAGTGGTGCAAGATTTGATTGGAAGCAGCTGACAGTCCCAGCCATCTGGTAAGTGCACTCACCAAACAGCCTGTCCCCTGTGGTCTCTTAAGAAAGGCATTTATAGTCTTTGGTCACAACTGCTTCTCCTTTGTTCTCCTGAATGCTGAATTGGGCCTTGCCTTTTCTCTAGTGTGCTTGGGATAGGAGAACCAAAAGGGGGTTGCAGGTTCATGGGAGGGACCCCAGTGCTGTCTACTGCTGTGACTTTACATGTGAGTCTGAACCTTCTAGATCATTCCCCTTGTTTCTCACGGGGATTGCTGATCCTTTTATTGCAGGTCACAGACTGTTCTCTTGGTGAATTTTGGCATTTCTTTGCAGTAGAATGACACCTACCCCCACCCCGGTAGTCAGGAGACTGTAATTATGCTGAAGGCAGGTGCCTACTCTGAACCTGGAAGCAAACAGAGCACAGCCACTTAGTAAATCACTCTGGATGTTTCCATACCTAAGGATGTGCAGCCTTCTTTTCGCAGCTTCTTCAACTCAGTGATGAGTGGGAGGTGTGGTCAAAGGACAAGGACTTTGAAAAAAAAAAAAAAAGATCCACTCTAGAAACCATGGATTCACTGAGTCTTTGACATGGCCACAGGAGGGACATGCTCTTTGGATAGCTCTAGGGCAGTCCAGTATCACAAGGACTCTCAGGTAATAGATATTCCTACTGGTCAGATGGGCTCCAGTGGAAGACTATAAACATCCTTGAGGAGAAAATAATCCCCCCAAATGCTAATCATAATGCATTTACCCTGTTGGAGACCTCCTTAACCTGAGCATGGCACAGGGAGCTTGGCATGCAGTCAGTGAGCAAATAGTACAAAGTCCCCATATTCCTCTTCCCCTAACCCTGCACGAATTCCTCTTATTCACCTCTTACTTAGTGTGGTGTGCTTGTGGAAATCAATGAACTAATGTCAATGCACCATTATTAACTAAAGTCCATAATTTATTCAAATTCCCTTCGTTCTTTTTTTAACCTAATGTCCTTTTTCTTTTTCAGGACCTCATCCAGGACATAGCATTGGTCATCGTGTCTCTCAAGGCTCCAACTGGCTGTGACAGGTTTTCAAACTTCCCTTGCTTCTGATGACATCAACAATTTTGAAAAGTATAACGTCTTCCCTGGTGCCATCTATTGAGTTGCTTTGGAAGATGGAAGAGAGGGAGAACATAGAATTATGGACTCAGAAACCCAGACTCTTATGACCTCATCTTACTAGATTTTCAAATAAGGTTAGGCCTGGAACCATGAACCTCCTTTAACAGTTATTATTATTATTATTATTATTATTATTATTTTGGTCTTTGCTTCTATGTGTTCATCTTTCCCT
The DNA here is from genome assembly GCF_049852395.1 of Peromyscus maniculatus bairdii. Taxonomy (NCBI): domain Eukaryota; kingdom Metazoa; phylum Chordata; class Mammalia; order Rodentia; family Cricetidae; genus Peromyscus; species Peromyscus maniculatus. The sequence continues at coordinate 49,165,930 of NC_134856.1, forward strand.
TTGTTCTGGGAAATATTCTTAGAAGTCAACTTTAAGCCTCCTTTATTTTAACTACCCCCCACCCACCCCAACAACAGACCTTTCTAGAGCACACAGCTCTTTCCTCTATTGTTCTGAGAATTGTTGATCAACTCTGGAAGAACCTACCATCCTACCATCCTTGAAGTATCTAATTGGTAGAACAGCAAACACTGACTATGGACCTGAGTAAATACATTTTGACATTGGAAGAATCAATAGCCCCACCCCCTACCCCAAGGTTTCCTAGTGAATTGGCATCGTTCCTGTCTAGTGTGTGGAGTCATCAACTGACTTATTTCATGTCTTCCAAACTCCCTATGGGAGGTGGGACAAGGACTCTTTCTCTTTGTCTGATCAATGGGACTATAGCAAAGGAAAGGTTTCTCGAGTAGTTGACCGAAAGGAACACACACACACACACACACACACACACACACTTGCATATTATATATTTCATAATATATTAAATAAATATATAATAATTATATATTATACATATACAAATATATGATAATTATATTATGTATATTATGGGCCCATCTCCTTTTGTGTGGACTCAAGGTGGCTTGAGTTTGAAATAACTAATTTTAACTGGTCTGAGCCAACAGTAGAACTGGCCAAAGACTTTTATTTCCTCCAACCAAGGGAAAGAAAATGAAGATACAGTCAGGAGTGCTTAATCAGCAGGAGAAGTCAAGCCTCTTATTCTTTGTATACTGCAGTCAACAGAAAGTTATTGCTTAATTAACCCCTCTGAATGAATACCTGATAATTAATAAACCCATGAAGTATACCCTAAGGCTTTAAGTTGAAGAAGGCTCCTCTCTTCAAGTGGAAAAGAGAAGGAAAGAAAAAAAAAAACATGCTGAACTAATGGGAAAAAATACCAGTAGAAAGCAAAGCAATTAGGATTAGTGAATTCCATTTCATTTAAAGTTTCAAGCTACAGAATCCATTTATCTAACAAATTAATAATGGGAGTGACTTGCCTGCTATATAGTAACAAGTCTTTATACTTTATTAGTAGAAATCCAAAATGAATAATTTAATGATCGACATGCATAAATATATGTGTATAATTTTTGTTAGGCCTTTTTAAAAAACGGACTCCACTCAGTTTTAAATTTATGATTTTTTTCTCCTAAATTAGTCTCTACTTCAATTTGCAATGATACGTTGAGTATTATGGCTCTGTAGAAAAAACAATATTTTTTTTTAGTGTTTTCTTCCATGTTAAAGAGCTTCGTCATCTGGCTAATTATGTTGCTATAAGAAAGTAAAAGGGTTGATGAGGTGGTTCCTATTTCACAGGTGTTATTAAGGTCACTGTAGATTGTAAATGGGACAACTGGGAGCCTGGTGAATGGGACACAGGGGAGGTAGACAGTAGAACAAAACAGGAAGGTAGTCACCGAGGCCCACAAACTAATCTCTCTCTCTCTAAAGTGAGAGGAGATGATGGGTGGTATGTCATTAAAAGGTCTCTGATGGGGGAATTGTGACCAAGATCATCTGTGGATCCAGTTCTCAGGGATCGAGGCTTTTGGGGCCAAGGCAGACGAGGAAGCTCTGAGAACATCATACCTGTGATCTTCCCTTGTCTGATCTTTTCATCGTTGATAGATGTTTGCGTAGGCCCTGCTATCAACCTTTGCTCTACGCTCAGTCCACTGCACAGCAATTGCAATGGTCGTAACACTCAGGAATCACTCTTTCACATATCCCTAAGGAATGCTGTAGCCCAAAGAGGGAGGAACAGCAGCACCTCGCTGAGTCATGCTAAGTCTGAAAGACACCCCACAACTTTAGAGAAAAGTAGAGTGGTGCCAAGTTCCACCAGTCATGAGCTTGTCTTATTCTATGTCTCAGTTTCCACAAGCCAAATAGGAACTTCCGGTTGTTACCTGTATGATCTAGTTGTGCTGCACAAACACCCTAAAACCCTATACACACAATGACACCCAATGTCCTTTCTCATTTTCTAAGGTATTTGATTCTTAGAAAGGTCTTAAATCTTTAAAATAATAGCAATTATTAATAAAGATGATAATGCATAGTAATGATTCAGCAATATCAAGCATAAATACAATGTCAGGCATGCCACACAGATTTCTATAAAATTCCTTCAACAACTTTAAGAGATAAATATTATTTATAATATTTTAGGTATAAGACAAAAGGCTCCATTTTTCTGATATAATCCTTTTGTTAATACTGTTATTGCTAATAAGTACATTTATTATATATGAGTCCATGCTAGGCACTGGCCATACTTGCTTATTAATTTGGTAAGTATTTACCCAATGTTACTCACCATGGTGATCCAGTCAATACATTCTGGTAAATAGGGAAGACTACAGTCCCAGGCAGGAGCTAACATAAGGCTACCTCACCCCAGAAAGTAGAAACTGCCAGTCTCTTCAGTCTATATCTAGGAAAAGCAAGGAGCCATGCTACAACCTGTGGATAACCACGACTACATTCTCATCCAGGTATTGCTCTTTCAACCACGCATTCAGGGGAATCAAGACACTGAAGATGAAGTAGCTGATGTGGCCTGTGGTCTTAGTTTTTGTCAGCTTTTATAAGCTAGAGTCATTGTGGAAAAGGGAATATCAGTTGAGGAAATGCTACGCTGGATTGCTTTGAGATCAAGCCTCTGGGGCATATTTTTGATTAATGGTTCATATGGGAGGGCTTAACCCACTGTGGGTGGTCCCACTCTTGGACAGGTTGTCCCAGGAGATACAAGAAAGCAGGCTGAGTATGCTGCAAGGAAAAACCAATAAGGAGCATTCCTCCATGACCTCTGCATCAGCTCCTCCCCCTAGGTTCCTGCCTTGAGTTCCTGCCCTGACTTTCTTTCATAATCCACTTTATTGTGGAACTGTAAGCTGAAATAAAATCACTACACCTCAAGTTGCTTTTGGCTTTCATGTTTTGTCACATTAATAGAAACTCTAACTAAGATACCCATCTTCTTTCAAGGCTGAGAGATATTCCAGGGGTCCACAGGTCATTGCTTTTCTGTAGCTGGATGTAGCTTTCCATCTGTGGAACTGAAGTTCTCAAGTGAGCAACCCCAGGCCTGGTTTTTGCCACTAGTCACTGAATGTTCTTGACAATCTCTCAAAGTTTCAGCCATGAGGAGATAGCCACACTTTACCTAGGAATCCTGATGAATAAAATGGAACCTTGGTGACAATATGCTTTGGAAGTCAAAAAGTATCATATCCATTTAAGAGGTCATCAGTTCAGCTAATTGTGAGATGATTCTATGGCATGAAAAGAAGTTTGGATTCATCCATATACTTGTTAATTACTGTTCTAATATTTCCCTTTTGTGACTTTTGCCAAATGGTAATTGATGACAAATACATAGAGGAAAAGTATCCATTGCAATGGAAACTATTAAGTTACATCACCTATCCTCAGAAACAAAAAGTTAAATTCTCCCTCATATGTGGATCTTAGCCTAAGTATATGCATTTATGTAAGTAAACAAATGTCCATGGAGGTATAAAATAACATGTTCAAAGGAGAAGAAGGAAGGGTGATATCAGGTAATGAAGAGGACAGAACGGAGGCAAAGGACACACAAGTCTGAAAGAGGTATGAAGCTCATTGCTTGTTTAGTTTTAACTTTACCGTGTGTGTGTGTGTGTGTGTGTGTGTGTGTGTGTGTGTGTGTGTGTGTGTATAAGTGTATAAGTGCATAAAATGTAGTTGGCAGTAAAAGTGTAAAACCCTTGGGGAAGCTCCAGGGCTTCAGAGTGGCCACTCTAACTACATAGAAGTTCATGAGCTGTATAGTGTTTGGGACTGAGTGACTATTTTAATCTAGCTGCATGATACTTCTATTTCAATTCAGTAAAGTGATTTTCAAAAAATGGAAAAAGGAGCTAGAGCCTGGCTCCATGTGCCAGTTCAGGTGGATTTCAATGTTTACCTGTTTTCATTAGCAGTATCTAGCCCTCCCCTCAACACACCCTGCTAGACTAGTAGCCACAATCATATCAGCAATCCTCTTCTATGGCTGCTTAATCCACAGACTTTGTGTATAGACATCTGTGGTAACTGGTGGCACAAAACGCATGTCATTTACCATGTGCAGATACTCAAAGATCAACTGGATTCAATAACATAATGAGCATGTTTTCATCTTCAAGATTCCTACCAGAGTAGTTATCGTCTCAGAGTGGAATTTGCAGAGTAGGGAGCGATGAAGTCAGTAGTCACTGGTTCAGATCAGGTTTGGGAACACATTATAGACAGATCATGACCTTGGGTACTGCTAATATGCAAAGATAAATCTTTCCTCATAAAGCGAGTATTAGTAGCCATCTGCAGCAATACATTTAATTTTTCATATCCTTATAAATCTTCAGAGCCCCAATGAAGTACTGACTTCCTATTACCCCACCAACATCAGAAGATTTAGAATCATTCTTTAAAAAGAATGCCCTCTTTATTTTGCAAGTGTGCTTTGTTTCATTCTAGAAAACTGTATTGTCAACATCCAACAGAACTAGTTAAGGGGAGTTTTAAGAAAATTAAAGGTGCTACCAAGTCTAGACATCCTTAAAAAGAAAGTGCATGTGGTACATGCATTTGGTCCAGTCACTTTGGCCACCTTCTTAATGGACAATTTGGATGGCTGCACAGTCAATCTCCTTAATTGTATCTGTGTTGGCCATTAAAACAAATTGAATGCGCTATGGCCAATTTGATCATGTCATAAAGAAATGGCCTATTGGGCCCATCGAGAAGCACAATTTCAGCCATTATTCGATTATATCTGATCAATGGAGACAGCCTGTATGGGAAACCTAGGAGCCAAAGTAGATCATCTAGGAGCCCCTGGCCGACTTTGCTGACCACATTATTAGGATCAGCTGTCAGCAGCAACTAAATTGGCCAGGTGGTTGACAGAGCATCACCTTACTCTGTCCTGGGGAGAGAAAAGTCTGTGCCGCATGACTTTGCCTGAAATAGCCAGTCAGCAAACCAACAGGTCATCTCTGCTACTTGGAGTCCTGAGTAATTTGAGAAGGAGGAAAAAAAAAACATTCAAAATCTCTATTGGCTTTGACCTCTACTGTTGGTATAAAAATAGATCTCATGCCGCATCCATCGTGATTAATGCTGGGTAAAGGTAATTTAAGCGGGGCTTAATTTTCTTATTTTTCCAGATCTTATCCCCATGCACTGTACCTTTCCCTGTTCCTCCTATTTTCTGACAGGTCTCAGGATCTCCCTAGGTGGCCTTGACTCTTATTAGAGTCACCTTGTTCTAAAGTCACCTGTCTGATGTCACTTTGTCCTAAAGTCACCTATCTGGAGACACCTTGTTCTTCAGCTTCTTGTAAAGTTGGATAAGGACCTTTTGTAAGGGCATTACTGGGTTATAACTTAGGTACTTAAGCCAAGAAGAAATGACCATGAGTAACATTTACCAATCAAGTGATGTATGGTATGTGATAGCCATGGCTTTTAGGTGTATTGCCTCATTTCATCAGGATCTGGCCTTCACTGTGGGAATGGGCAGCTAACATGGACAGTAAAGAATGTGTGTTATTATCAAGTCATGACTGAGGGGGAGACACAAATCCAAAGAAAATGGAAAATTGGGATGGAAACTTTGCAGGTGCTGAAGGAAGTAGGGTTCAACCATCTGTTCACGGGGAGGAAGCATGATAGAAAAGATGCCATGAAGCATGGCTACCTGCTGTGGCCTTAGTTCAGTGGATGGAGGCAGTCCACAGGGCAGGTGGAGCTGTAGAGGAGAGCTTCCAGGAGATGCATATGACCCTTAAATTGGGCACATTTAAATGGGAGAGGATGTTTAAGCATGCTGAGGTTGATTCCAGGGAAGCACTACAGAGAGAGTATTTTACAGAGGCTGGTAGGAATGAAACACTAGCAGAGGATGGTGGAGGTAAATAAAGGTGATAGAATACCAAATAATCTCTAAAGTGAATAAGAACAAGAATATGACAGTTCTTGGCAGAGACATACCACTCCAAATGAAGTGATTAAATCCAGTGGGGCAGGTGAGATGCAATTATGGTTAGAATTAGATTAGGGAATGGAAAAGGGGAGAAAGAGGAATACAACTGTGTTTGTGATAAGTGCGGGAAATAGTTGTACAGAGACACCAAGACAATAATGCTGGTAGGAGACTATGTAGATACAGACTGCTATGGGGGATCAAAACTGAATCAGAGGCAGTGCATATGGGGGTGTCTTAGTTTTAAGGATATCACAATGTCAGCTTTCTCCACAACCACCTCCTCCATCATTGCTGTCATCATTAAGTCCCTCCAGCAGTATCCTGTCACCAATGTAGCCATTATATCATTATAACATTACCACCATTGTCATGACTACCACCACCATCAGCACCCCTCAAATTGACATTACCACCAACTCCCACTAAATCTGAACACCACAACACTAACCCTACGACCATCACCATCATCATAACCATCAGCATTACCCCATCATCATTACCACTATCGCCACCGATCTTAAACACTGCAGGGAACATAAAGGCAAAAATCTGGGAAAGCAGAGACCTAAGTAAAACCCAAGATGTCATAATTTTAGCTATTTCTTTCATGAGTCTGATTGGGCTTTGTGCCTTTCCCTTCCAACATTTGGCAGATTGACCTGTGGTATCAGTGTCCCATCGACCTAGGACATGGCCTGTCCTGCCTTTTTGAAGACTATCCTTTCCAGCTCTCAGACAGAAGCCAGCCTTGCCAGCCTACTTCAGCTTGCATCTGAAAGTAGGGTGTGTGTGTGTATGTGTGTGTGTGTGTGCGTGTGTGTGTGTGTGTGTGTGTGTGTGTGTGTGTGTGTGATAGGCCAGCACTGGGTGTTGGGTGTTGACCTTCAATTCACCTTGCTTAAGATTCTAGCCCACCACTGTTGCATACACAAGGCCAGTTTATGAGTTTACTAGATTCTCCTGTCTCAACTGCCCATCTCATCACAGGAACATTGGAATTATAGATAGGTGGTATCATTTTCAGCATTTTCATGGGTTCTGGGAATCTGAATTCAAGTCCTCATACTTGAATACTAAACATGTTACTATTGAGCCATATATCCATCCCTAAAGGTGACTTTAAAATATCATTTATAGAGGGTATCACAATCCCTTCTATCTGAGGAGCTACTGACAATTAACAGCTTCAGGGGAGGGAGAGTCAGTTTTCTTTAAGGGTTTGGTCCCAGTAGGTTGACAATGCTCAAGTGGATAATACCACACCCATGAGGACATGAGAAACACCAACTGGACTAATGGTTATAGAAAAGAAACCAAACTAAATCAAAAACAAAAGAGGACACGAAATTTGAAGTTGGTAGGGAGGTATAAGATACATCTGTGAAGAGTTCAGGAAATGATTCAGTGGTAGATATTGTTGTGGTATTGTGTTCCCCAAAATATTGTGCACTCTAATAAACTTATCTAGGGTCAGAGAACAGAACAGCCACTAGATAGACATAGAGGCCAGAAAATGGTGGTACACATGCCTTTAATCCTATCACTTGGGAGGCAGAGATTCATCTGGATCTCTGTGAGTTTAAAGCCATACTGGAAACAGCTAGGTATGGTGACTCACGCCTTTAATCCCAGGAAGTGATAGCAGAAAGCAGAAAGGTATTTAAGGTGTGAAGACCATGAACTACAGCTGGTTAACTTTTAGGCTTTTGAGCAACAGTTCAGCTGAGACCCATTCAGATGAGGACTCAGAGTCTTTCAGTCTGAGGAAAGAGGATCAGCTGAGGAACTGGTGAGGCGAGGAAGCTGTGGCTTGTTCTACTTCTCTGATCTTCCAGCATTCACCCCAATAACTGGACTCAGGTTTGATTTTATTAATAATAACTTTTAAGATTTGTGCTACAGGATATGATAAAATGCATTGTATGCTTATGTGAAATTCTCAAGGAATTAATAAAAATATATTTTTAAAAGGAATTTATGTTAAACATCAAATAGAGACCCGGGTATTCTACAAAAGCAGCTATAGTTTTTAAATATCTGAAGTTATAATTAGACAACTTACAAAGTGACTATCAATTTATACACACAGATGTTGTAGACATACTGTCAACAGAGGTTCCTCCGAGTAATTTAAAGCCACATGATGTGTACCAATAATCAATGAGCATGTAATGTTAGGCAAAGCAGTTTCTCCATAGAGTGAGAGGTATCCATGGAGGCTACCACTTTCAGAAAATGCATGATGGGGATCTTTATCCATCATAGGTTCAGGGTCAAGCAGTTAAAAGGTTGGCTACCTTCACTTCTTCTGTGGCTACTGAAGCTGACTCCTTTCTGGAACTATAGCACCTGTTAGAATGTGCAGTGTAAAGAAGGCCCCTGGTACCCAAGTGATGCATGGAGTTACAGCGGTTGCTCTCAATGTCCTGCTTCCCTCAGGCACATTCCCCTTATGAATTCTTAGAGTTGTAATTCTTGCATGGAGTGTGTCCATTCCTCAAGCTGAGTAAATGTCGTTTTGTCAGTAAAAGTGTCCAAGCCCCGTGAACACTTGATTTTCTGGAAAGTTGCAGCAAGCCATCATAATCTAGGGGCCATAACAAAATGGAACTTTGCTCTGTCATTGTTTGGGGGCCTGGATGCAGTGTGTATAAAGCTAAGGGAGGTGCATGCTCTTTCTGAAGGCACTGGAGTAGAGCCCATTCACCCCTTTGCCCTGGTTCCTGTTGCTTTTTCTACACTCCAGGGCTCTCCTACACTGGTTGAAATGGTGCTTGCGTATCTGCCTCTGTTGTTTCAGGATGTTCACACGGTGGGACTTGGCACCTTCTTTCTGTGTGTGCCTTATCTTCACATGAGATTTGTGTCTCCACAATGCCCCTTCCTTTTCTTTTATATCAGGCCGCCGGTCACACTGGACTAAGGACTCACTGTATAGATAAGTATGCCCTCATTTTGGTTTGCACCTTAATTACAACTGGAAAAACCAATTCCCAAATAAAGTTGTGTTCACAGGCACCAGGTAGTGAAGGCATCAATGCACCTTTTGGAGGGGAGACAATATAACCCTCAAAAACCCTAGAGAAGTTTTTCCTCTATTAGAAGGATCAGTGGCTTTCTCAGTAAAATGGGTATTATCTGCTGTCTCTCTCCTCTTTGTGGTCAATCAAGGGTTAAGTGAGAAAATGAATATTATCTTTTTACATTGAGGGGACTCTCCTCTGACTACTTTCTTGCTTCCACTTGGGTCCCCTCTCATATGTTCATGGTGGGATATATCACAGCAAAGAAAGACTCCACAGGTAGGATTTGAGGCCATCGAAGCTAAATGAAAGTTACAACAGTCCACTGTGTGTGTAGACCGGAGCCGCCCTCTAAGACTGGGTGGGCGGGGGGCTTTTCTGGGTGGTTACATTTTCTGTTTAACACACAGCCCTTTTCTATGTAGGACACGGGGGCTGGACTTATTCAACTGACTTGAATAATAAAAGTTAGGGGTGATCCCAGGACAGCAGGCCAAGATGTGTGTGTTTTTGGCTGGTTATCTGTGTCATGAGTAGTTTTTTTTTCTTTCATGGTCAGAACAAATAAATACATAAAGCATTCCGAAAACCTATAGGGAATCAAGTTTCCAAACTGTGTTCTTGTGGCTGCCCTCTGAATCATAGTGCAATAATTAAAAGAAGAAAACGCGAGGTTGCACTTGGCAATGAAACTCAAATTGTACCTTTGTAAAGGTCAAATACTAGTTGTGATTAACCAGACAAATCACAGTGCATCCTGGTTAGAATACTGAATTTTAAGACTATTTATAGGATGATACCCCCACCCTCTTCCTTGCAGAAATTCATAGCTGGAATCTGGCTCAAAGTGGGGTTCAATTTATTTACTTAAGTCCCTCCTCTCTCTCTCTCTCTCTTTTTTAATCTGCAAGATGATTTCCATACACTGTGGTTTGGCAGACTGCAGCCGAGCTGTACTGTGGCATTATCAGGGTGCCGACAGCTGCTCCAGCATCAACAAGCAATGATGCATTGAGCTGGCCCTGTCCATATGGTTTGGAAAATAAAATGAAATAAAAGAAAAACATTTTTTATCATTTTTGGAGTTTTTGAAGACAAGCAGCATCAGAGCAACTTAATGTCTTGCGTGGCTTTTTTTTTTTAATAAATAATTATAAGCAGGAACATTTTGTTTTGCTAGGAGTTGCGGTTTACTGTGTGGATGGGGAGGGAGCCTGTATCTCCAGCAGCTGGGACTCTTCTCCACCTCGGCTCTCGTGACAGGCCCAGTGCTGGCGAAAGCCTGATTGCTGGATCACTGAGGCCAATGGAATCTTTGTCTGCTTATCGTCTCAAACACTGTGGGACACTGCATGAAAATCTTGGCACTCCAACTTTCTCCTCTCCTAGCCCCTCCACACTGACCCTTGAGTCTGCATGGAAGGAGGGCAGATGGGCACAGTACTTTCAAAGTTGACTTGGGTACTTTCTCCTTGAGAGCTAAGTCCAGGATGCCGATTGGCACCGTGCCTATCTCTTTTCTGTAGTAGTAAGGGCAATGCCAGCAAATAAGATCATAACCCAGGATGGCACTCACAGAGCACTCTCCTATTTACAAAGCACATGGATGTGTGTGTGGTCCCATTGGGGAGACTCCATTGCCCATCTCTATTCCCATCCCACTTCCTAAATGTATAACCTTCAGTCTGCTATCCCTCTTCCTCTGGATTTCTCCCATACAAACCTGGGATGGGAGGTCAACCCCAACCTTACATCTATGATTCCTTTTGTCAACTGAGAATATGAATAGAAATGAGACTGTCAGGTATCTCTGTGCCCCATCCCATGTAGTGTAAAATGCCTTTATTTTGTAGATAGGACAAGTTCATGGTCATCACTTTTTTTTTTCTCTAAGTGGATCAGAAGTTCTGATGGGCAGTTTACATGTCTAGACACCAATTTCTTTATAAACATGAAAATGAATGCAAAATTGTATGCAATGATAAATGTGGAGTTGAAGTGGATGGCATGGCATGTGCAGTCCATGGGGGTAAAGATCTTGTCTATTTTCCCATCTAATTCTCAGGACCTGGCAGAGGGCTGATACTTATCAGGGTCTCAATTGATGTGAATCAGGGGATCAACCACTAGATATTTCAGTCAGAGAATCAGGAATAGGCAACTGTGAATATCATCAATGTCCTGGTAAATTGGCTTTGTAGGGAAAAGAAGCCATGTCCTAATATGTGCTGATTTCCCATTTCTGTGGTGTAAACACACCCATCATGGCCTGAAAGAGGTCTCTGAATGCCGAACGGAGTGAAGTTTTTCACAGACAGCTTCCTGGAGTACCAGCACACCTCCAACTGTAGTGGTGAATGACCTTGACCAGGAACCAGTACCATTTATTTCTAGGGAGCTTCCTCCACTGGGAAAAGTTAGGAGAACTTCCAGAGTACTTGGGTGACACAATTCTCTTTCTCCAGTCAGCATAGGAATATTCTCTGGTATTTTGACTGAAGAGAAGGGTACACATGGCTGGGTGGTGAATACAGTTGAAGAACTGTTTGACCACTGATTGGGCTCAATCCTCTTGGCCATCTCCGTGGTGACCCTCTCCTTTGCCTGCAGGGACTGACCCCCTAGCAGTTTTAAGTGGGCCATGCCAGTTGGTACCTCTGTAACAACTACAATTTCCTAGGCTTTGCAAAGCCCTCAGGGTTCTGTTTTCTTCCCAAGGTTCATTTCCTACCACTTAGGTATCCTATTTCCCATGCTCTCTTGCAAAATTGGGAGGAGCGGGATCAGCACATCTTTGTGCAGTCGGCGAATACATTTGGAATGCTCATTTCTGAGAGCTGTTGAAGGTGCCTAACAATTTTCCACCGCACAGAAGGACTCACAGGAAATTTAGCAGTGGCAAATGGAACCACTGTTCGGGTTGCCTTTCGGTAAATAAATGACAGCAAAGCCTGTACATACGTAGCAGAGTCTCGGATCCACAGCGGCCTCGGTGATTATCACTGGAAGTGTCTTTGTGCAGACAATACATGGTGAAGTGTCCTGAGGCTCATACCAGAAGCTGACACAGAAGGGTTGCTTTAATGTAGCACAAATCAGATTGAACAATGTGCTAAGAGCTCAGATGCTTCTGGGAGGGTGCCGTTGGCTTCTACTCCCTGGAAAATGCCTTCCAAGCACTTTACCAAGTCTGTAAAAGCAGCTCCTTGGCCTGGAGCTTCCTGGCCCATCTGAAGACTTCAGGGTCCTTCAGGAGCCCAAGAAAGCTAGGACATTGGCACAAGGTCAGGACCACACTTTGGAGTGATTTGCAGTGTATTAAGCTGTTTCTTGTCACCTTGTGTGCACCAAATGCAAATGTTTATCAGGAATAGAAGGCAAAAGAAAAAAATCCCATACATGGCTTCTGTGAACAAGGGGCTCTTCTATCTCAGCAATGATGTCTCTTTAGTCCAATAGCAAACTAATGACATTTGAAAGAAAGAGAGAGGGTAAGGAAGAGAAGGAAGATCCATGCATTAGACAGTTTGGGGCCTTCATAAAGCTGTATAATGCCAGTTCTGTTCCCTTTCTTACAATGATTTATCCTTTGGACTTGATTTGAAGTACTATTTTCTTAGAGAAACTTCAATAATCCTAACACAGAGTCAAATCTCACTCTCACAATGTAATTGGATGAAACCCTCACCTCTGTAGCTCATTTTATGACTGTTACGAGCACACTTTCATGTATGTGGTGATTGTTATATGTGTGTCTGACCCAAAGATCCAAACTTTGGAACTAGTTAGCTCCCAAAAGGAAGAGACCACCGTAAGCTCTGAATGGAGACTCCAAGGGACTTATGGAGTAGGTATATGAAGAACGGATGCATATCTGAGATATCTGGGACTTAGAATACGAGCTTTGCTTTCACAACAGAGTCCTGTCTGTAAGCATGAGTGTGTGGCCCAGCTTGTAAATTGCACAGGAGATACGTTTAGTATCCCTATGTTTGCACCAATTTCTCAGGTCCCAAGAGATACAGTCTTCCTGAGGAGGGTCAGAGGCATGGACACTATGCCATCTCCTGATACTGGAGTCCCTTTCATGGCCCCCACCATGTAGTGGACCAGCCCCTCTACAAGAGGGAGGGGAGGACAGAGAGTCATGTCCAAGGGCAGTCAGGGAGAGTGAGCATGACAGGAAGGATTTCCTCCTACTGTCTCCCCCTTTCTTTTTGCATTAAGGATAAGCGTCATCTGAACATGCAGCACAAATGGGGACGTGATGAGGCATCACTTTTTCCAGGGCTATGACCAGGTCCCTGGGGCCGCAGGAGAAACTGTCCTTCTGTGTTAGCACTTGAAGTTTCCCTCATGTCTCTTGCTGCAGGGGAGTTCTGCCAATCAACCGGAGGCTTTCATTTCATGATTCCAGTCATCCATCCTCTGAACACTTAGGGCTACATCACTTGCAACACGGACCTAAGTTATTGTTTGTTGGGTGAGCAACTGTCCCAGAACCCCAAGGGTAAGGAACTTGCTGTGTATAAATAGAGACAGTGAAAAGATGATCAACTTTGGACAGGAGCTGAAGATGTAGTGTTGCTCTGTAGTCACCATACAGAGTATAAGGCCCAAGAACTATTTACATTAGCACATCTACAAGAGCTTGCTAACATCAAGTCCCAAACTCTAACCCACATTCTTCTGGACTGGACATAGGATCCTATATTTAATCAACTCCAAGTTAATATTATGCTTAATGAAGTTGGCAAACAGCTAAATTCATCCTTAAATGTATGGGGTCAACTACAGCTCTGTCAGTAGAGGCACACAGTTTCACCAATTGCATGATCAATATGGCTTCCATTTCTTTTTCTGTAATAGGTCTGGTGATGATGTCTTCAAAATATTCTTGAGTAGATAAAGGAAGTGAATTGCAGCCTTAGTCCATTGTCTAGCACAGAAATTGTCACACATTAAATGATCTTTTATTTTTTGCAGTATTGAGATGGTCACATTGATAGCAACAGTCAAATTCACCCTTAGTTTTTATCTTTTCTGGATCTGGATCAGGATCAGACAGGAGGCAGATGTGTGACATATTTTGAATGTCCTAATATTGAAATTTAGTTCCTATCTATGTATACAGAGGGCATCTTGAGGTAGATCCTTTAGGAAGTAATTGGTATAGATGGGGCCATTGCTATAGAATCCCCTATGAAGAGACTGGTGACTTTATAAGAAGAGGAAGAAAGATTTAAGCTAACAAAACCTTACTCTTCCCCATTTGTGGTAATCTCCCCTTGTTAGAACACAACCAGAAGGCTCCCACCATCCACCATGCTGCTACCCCACACTATTCTGTTGTAACATCATGTACATGGTCTTTCCAGGCTCCAGAGCAGCTATAACAATCTCTATTCTTTATAAATTACCTGGACTATGAGTATTCAGTCATAGCATCTTAAAATGGATGAAGAAAATAGGTCAAAAAGAGAAAAGATGACATTTTCTAGGCTCATCTGTAGTACATAGCCCACCAGTATCCCACCACTCAGTGACCATGAATTCCTTTGAATGTGAAGGTCTCTGTGGAAAAAGAAAAATAACAAGGGTGGAAAACACCTTGGAGGACCATTCTGCATCCAATAGACAGACCCGGAAGCCACTTTTCATTTACAGGAACTCTGGTTGCTTTCTGGTGAGCCTCATGGCAATGGGGACATAGTTTCCACCTGAGACCATGGGGACTCCAAGATGGGAAAGAACTCACAGTGCACTTCAGAGACAACCTCAGGCCTTGGACCCAGATGGTTTACCCCTTACAAAGCATTTTTGCTTGCTTCTGACGTGTGTGTGTGTGTGTGTGTGTGTGTGTGTGTGTATGTGTGTGTGTGTGTGTGTGTGTGTGTGTGTGTTTGTAGATGTCTATGTGCCATGGTGCACATGTGGCAGCTAGGGGACCACCTTGGATGATGGTCCTCACCTTCAATGTTAGTTGAAGCAGGGTCTCCTGTTAGTAGCTGTATTACACCAGACAAGCCGGCCGGTGAGCTTCCATGCTTTCTACTGCCTCTACTTTCCATTTCCCTATGGTCTCTGAGATCCCAGAATCTCACTGCTGTGCCTGGCTTTACATGAGTTCTGGGGACCTTCACTCAGATCCTCCCAGTTGCCTGGCAACAACTTTACCCACTGAACCATCTCCCTTGCCCTTCTTTGGACTAAAGAATGTTCCAGAGAAGCTACTTGTTCTAGTGCTACTAGGAAGGTAGGTGGTGTTAGGGACAAGGGGTCGTTCCAGCTGTGAGAAGGTGTTTTGTAAGATGGGTAAGCCAATAGTGCCTGTCTCAGTTAATTGGAAGTTGATAAATGCCCCAGTCACTCTCCTACATTAGATGCAGAAAGGCTCACAGGATTGTGGGAAATAGTTACTGGCCAGGCTCATGATTTGACCTTCAAGCTTTGGTTCTGCTGCTGTCTAGATCCGGGGATATGGGCATGTTCACAGTATAGCTATCTGGTCCTCAGCATGTGCCTCTGCAGAGCAAGGATGGTAAGAGCTGTGGCTTCGAGTGTGTCCTTTGGAGTCAATGGAGACAGGCAGCAGAAGGTGGTTCATGGTCACGGCTCCTATTATTTCATTATTTCTTTTCCTATTTGAGTGACAGGTTCCCACTCATCCCTCTCTTTCAGACCCCTCAGTCAACTCTGTCTCAGGTTCCCAAGAGATAGTAGGTGGAAGAATATTCCCACCCCCCTTCATATCAACTGGGAAACTTACACTGTCCCCTTATTTATGAATATAGTTTTTATAGATAACAATCTAAATGGGGACTCAAAGTGAGGTTATCCTGGATGAGGTTAGAATCCACATTCAATGTGGTGGTTCTCACTAGAACTGACTGAATGCACAGCTACAGAGGAGGCTGGAAGGCCATAAGTGGCAGCAGAAACTAGATTCCATGTTCCCGCAAGGAAGAGATGGGACGAGATCTTCCCCGTGGAGTCTTCAGAGATGCTGATGCTTTGATTTCATGCCTTGGTTTAAGGTGCCAAGTTTGTGGTCATTTGTTATGACAGCCATCTATAAAACCAGCACCAGAGTGAAGTCTGGACTTGGCACCTGACACCTTTCTAAACCGACCCTTGTGGGCTCTGAACAGGTGGCAGGTATCGGTGTTTTCAGGCTCGTGGGCCAAAGCCAGATGCGGCATGCAGCATAAGCAATGCAGAGACTGCTGAGCCTTGAAAGCTTGTAGGTCCAGATGGCTGCAGTGTCTTTGGAAAGAATGGGGAAAGAGCCTGAACTAGACATACCAGAGACAGGCGACCAAATAGCAGCGTTCTTTGCAACTCTCCCTGAAGGTATGCCCAGCATTTCCTGGGTAGTTCTGTGGCATTTCCTGGCCATGTTTTACAAGTTTGTTTTGGCACCAGACATGTCCTTTCCTCTTTCCAGTGGCTCTGAAGCCTTGAGGCTCTCTGTTTAGCACAAGGCCCAGCCCGTGGCCTACTTTTTTTTTTTTTTTTTTTGTCTTCTCAGCTGCCACCACCATCACCTTATCTTAGAAGCCCTCTGTCTTTCACATCTATAGCCTGCACATCTGTGCTGTTCTGTCTAAAGCCTGCCAGTACTGGTCACTGTAGGAAAATTGGGGACGAACAAGAATGGCAAATAATCTAAAATCTAACCTTGACTGCACGTTCCTAACAGGTCCAGAATTTTCCGTCTGTGGTCGTATTTCTACTCCAGGAGAGCTAAATGGATGGATAATATTGTTGTAGCTGGAGTTCCCTTATTTCTTCAGGATGCTGAGGCATTAGAGATAAAGAAGTCATCTCTTGAGGTCATGTGATTGTTAGGGAGAAAAGGAGATTAGAAAACACAATTCTTCCTACCCCGGGGTCCAAGTGCACAGTCTCAGCCCTGCTGAGGATTTTAAGGCCACAGTTGCTGGCTTCAGTAGAGTCTGGACTTGAAAGCCTGTGTTACCTACCTTGCACACTGCTGCAGCAAACCACCTGACAAATGCAACTTAAGGAAAGTCAGGTTTAATTTGCTCCATAGTTGTCAGATACAGTTGATCCTGGAAGCAGGATCATGAGGCACCTGGTCACAAGGCATCCACAGTCAGGAATCCCCTAAATTGAGGGCTTTCTAAGCCAGGATTCTACTGTGCATCCATTATGTGGTAGTAAAACCCTGTGTTCACGGGAGTGTAGACATGTAGGGCAAGCTTCTGGGAGATACTGCCTGCTCATTGCCTTCCTTCTTACGAAGCAGTATGACTTACAGAGGCACGTCCACTCCGTAGTCCGTGGGAGTTCATTATTTTCGAAGCCTGATCTGTGTAAACATCAAATCACTTACGAGCCATGGCAGGCCTTCCCCAGTGATGAAATCTGCAGCGACTTCTTCATTCCCGTAATCACCCAGATGAGTCCTGAAGTGTGGGTCTCTAGCTGCTCGAGAATAGGAAACAGAGTCAAACTCTGCCCTGCCTCCAATTGTATGTGACAGCTCCTGCTCAGTTTCAGTGACAAGAAATGTGTCGAGCTAAAAATATTCTAAGCAGATGCAAATCTGGGAGATGTAACTGCAACACACCCAGGCCAGCCATTTGTTCAATTCAAGGGCCCCTTGATGTCCCTGTAATCCAGGGGACTATAATAGCCTCTGTCTACAATTTATTTGTGCAGTCTCATGTCTGACTTCCCTAGAGATAGATTGGTGAAGAACATCCCTGTGTCAACCAAGCACCAAGGCTCCTGGCACAGCAAGCCAGAGACACAAATCATGTGCCAAGATAGCATGCTTTCTTTCTTTTTAATCATATAGTTATTTGCATGTTTGTGTCTTTCCTTTGTTTCCCCATATCATTGTCAACAGCATGATTCCACCTGGTGTTTGGAAGATACATTCCTCCAAAAGATTCTGCAGGCCAAGAGCTTCCATTTGACCCAAGCAAACCTACAGGAGACAGACCATCTTGGCATCTCTCCTTGCATTGAAACAGAGGATGTGGTACCTTGAGGATTAGGCCATGCAGAAACTTCATCCTTACTCTCTTGGCTTATGTATGGAGAAGGGAATTAATTCTGATCTTTTTCACAGTAACAGCAAGGGCTGCTATTGTTTTTGTTTTTATAAGAGGCATCTGATGCTCTGGGCACAACATCCAGTTATAGTCACTTGTGTTTAATCCTGTCAGTCATCAGAGCTTCAGGAAGCTGTGTTCATATCAAGCCAACAGGGCCCCACAATGCACTGAAATGTGGAGTTTCACTTTGGAGGGGTCAACATGAGCTTTTCTATCCCTTCTTTTTATCTTGGACACTTCTAGAAATCTGAGTGAGATTTCACTTGGAAAAGCAAAACTACTCTGGACCTAGGTTTCTTGAGCACTTGTATAGTCAGATTGTTTAGAAAAGGCAAGTAGTGACCAAAAATTCAAAACTTTTCTCAAATGGATGGAGTGTTTGTGTTGAGAGCTGGCATTAGAATTGGGATAGCAAGCCTAACCTTAGACACAGGTCTCTGAGGAGGTCACTCTGAGGATATTCTTAATGGAGAGGCCAGTGATAGCCAATGAGAGTTAAAACCATTAATGAATCTATAATCTTCCATTGGAGGAAGCCAGGACTTGACTGAGTTTGACTCCGAGGTTAGTTATTTATGAGCCTGACTATATTCCTATAACTCTCCAGTTCTTCATCTTTAAAATGGGCATGAGTTGTGCCTAGACAGGCAGAAGAGGTGTGAAGTCACTGTGACACACTCCACACAGGTGCATATTATTCAGTGTCTGGTGAACACCCAGAGGCTACCATTGCTGTTGCCAATGGCAACACTAGCTGAGGAGGTGGCCACCCTATCTTCTCTATCCTGATCCAGGTCATGGACTTCTTGTCTGTGAGTGTGAAAGACTGTTCCAGGAAGACTGGTAACATCTTGGGCTGCATCAATGCAAGGCATCCCTCAGTCACACTGCATTCCCTGAACTGGGTCCTTTCTATGAGTCATACACATTCTCCATGCAGACGCCACAGGGAATCACTTTTCCCGTCTTGAAGAACCAGACATGCTCCAGTGTGGTGATGGAAAGAAATGATGAATGTAAATGATCTAACCAGACATGGCTCCACTGAGCTTTAACCCCTGGCTTTCTTTATCCCACAGTGACTGCCACTGTCACATAGCAACCACTGAGGGAGGACATTATGGAGGACTCTGTTAACCTATTTGGCTGGGGTGAAGACTGGGGCATAGAACATCTGTCTTTATTTGGGGTTCTAGATGACTTTTCATGAGTATGGCATGTCCAGATTTTGGGGGCAAATGGCTAGTAGTCTATTCTCCTATACATGACCCAGGCACAGGGGTCTCCACTATGGCATGAAATGGTGATCCCAGGCCTCATATCCCTCTGGCTCTGATGCCTGCAATTCCAGGCTGTGGGCTGGACAGGCCAGTGTACATCCCACCCTTCTTCAACAGCCTTGACCTTGCACTTGATTTCTACCAACACTGTGACTGGTGAGGCAAGCCCTGAGCTATCTGCTTTGCCTACATGTTCTCAGCTCATCCCTATGAAGCTGCAGTGATGTCACTCCCACATGTTGTGAAAATAGACCGAGATTCAAAAAGTGTGTGTCAGAGGTCACACAAGTGTCTTACATTTCTACTCCTGTGATAAAAACATCATGGCCAAAAGCAACTTGGAAAGGAATGGATTTAGTTCACCTTACAGCCTGTAGCCCACGATCAAAGGAAGGGCAGGACAGGAACACCAGGTAGAAACCTGGAGGCAGAAACTGAAGCAGAGGCCATGGAGAAATGCTGCTCACTGTTTTTCTCATCGTGGTTCACTTAGCCTTTTCTTAAATAACCCGGGACTACTTGCCTGGGACTGGCACCACCTCCAATGACCTGGGCCCTCCCATACCAATCATAAATCAAGAAAATTCCTCACCTATGCTTGCTCACAAGTCAAACTTATAGAGGCATGTTCTCAATTAAGATTCCCTCTTCCCAGATATATCTAAGTTTATGTCAAGTTGACAACGGCCAACTGGCACACATAGCTAATACACCACAGTGCCAGCATCTGAACCCAGTACACAGTTCAGGTTCTCTGTTGCTCTATCCTTACCGTGCTGTGTGCAGGCAAGTTCACATTGCAATCAAGGTAACAGGATATGCAGCTAACTTTATTAACAGAAATTCAGGAAGCCTATCCCAGACTATTCATTAATGTTTTAAAAGCAGTAATTAAAACATTAAATAAGTGAAGAAAGAGGTCAAACAATCTTGGTAAGAGAATACTAATATCTGTTGCCATTCATTTTTAATGTTTACTTACTGTTAATTAATAAAATAATTAGTTTTGTGGTACTGGGCTTGAACCCAGGGCTTTGTACATACTAGGTGACTGTTCTACCATTGAGCCACATCCCCCCACCCTGCCATTCACATTTAAAAAATTCTTATCTATTTACCTATTTGTTTATTCATTTATTATGTGTATATATGTGTGCCTGTGTGAATTTACATGCTTTACCCGTGTGCAGGTGCCCAGAGAGGTCAGACTATGTTAGACTTCCAGACATGGAGTTGCAGGAGGTTGTGAGCTGCCTGATGCAGGTGCTGTGAACTGAACCCAGATCCTTTACAAAGCAGCAAGAGCTCTAAAATGCTGAACCATCATCTTTCCTGCCTCTTCCCATTAACTTTATAAACTGAGGGATAATATACCAGTTATGAAGAAAATAGAGTACATCAATCTTATATGCCCAGCATGAAGTTCAGGTTTCCAACATCCCCGCCCATGAAAATAAGAGTGACAACATATATATATTCTCCAAGAGTCTCACCTCTGTACCTTCTCAGCCTGGTTCTCTTTTTCCCTCACCACCTAAACTTGCATCATTACTGATTATGTTAGTCTCTCTAAATTATATAGACATTAAATATTTTGTGATTGTTCTCTATCCTCAATCCAATGTTTGTGAGATCCTGCTAATGAAAAATAGACGAGTCTGTTGTGCCAGCACAACGTTCTTTTTAACTGCTATGTGACAATTCACTGTATGGACATACCACATCTGCTTTTTGACTAAGATGAATAAAAAGTTCATAGTTTCACATGTCTTTTCGGACACATGCAATCACTTTCGTGGTCTTTAAACTAGAGTTGCTGGGTTATGGTCTGGGTGAATGTCCATTCTGATGCAGATTTCCAATGTCCTTTTACTACATTTTGTCTCCCTGGCAACACTTCTTTGGCTTCCTTGCCGGCACTTTCCTTCCTTCTTCTGACTTTTAATAACTCCCCCCAAATTCCTTCACTTCTTCAAACAAAATCTGCAATGTGTCTAATGTGAATCACACACCAGTTAACACTTTAACCTGAGTTTTTCTGAGTCTTCCTCTCTAAAGTAGATAAACTTAAAGTCTTGTTCCTAATGAGAAATGGTGAGTAAAGAAGACCCATTGAAGAAAGGAGCCTTCAAGTCGGGATGGGATGGGGTGCACAGAATCATTACGGAATGCCCACAATCAAAGCTGGATTCCATGCCTGAGAAATCCTGGCTTTATGACCACCCCCAATCCTATTTTATAAAGAGACAAATTCAATGATTTGGTCCTTGCCACAGACATAATGCCCAAATCTACCCAAGTCATCAGATGGCGAATGTTTTATTTAGCCTGAGATATTAAATATTCATGAAGACTCTCCATGGTTTACATGTTCACACTTTCATTCATTCACAACACAAATATTTGTCAAAAGTCCACTGTGAGCCAGAGCCTGAGCTCTGCACTGTGTCAAAGAAGCCTAGAGATGCTGCCTAGAAAGAGTAAGTTAAATTAGCACTTTGTCATCCGTGCACTAATCACCCAGTGATTGATTTCCCCCTGCATAAACATTGCTGGTCATCTATATACTACAGGTAAGATGGACACTGGCTTTCCTGCTCCTAAAAGCTTGTATCCAAGAAGCAGAGGGAGACAAGCAGAAATCCTCTGGTCAAAGCTTGCTGTAGTCAAATATGAAGAGCTGTGTGTTTCCAGTATTGCAAGAAAGGAGGAAAGCAGTATTAAGGATTGAGGTAGCAGGTGACAGAGTTAACGCCATTCCAAGAAACCCTTATTGTGTACAGCCAGATGATGTCCCCCAATCCTAAAATCCCTCCCTACAGTCTCAGAGGCTTCTGAAGCCACTAGGATTTGGGTGCAAGTTCACAGCCAGGCTAAGCCATGTGAACTGTGCTAAAATCAAGGCTGGGATTGAACTCACTATTTACATGAGATTAATCAGCTTTTTACCCTCATTCAATTCCTGTCTCATAATTAACATTTCATTAATGTGAAAATTGAGGCTTATTGAGTCCTAGTCAGCAAATGAATGGGTGAACTTGGACATGAAGAAAACAGGTTGGGTGATGGACACTGATTTCAGTGTCTAGGCTGTGCTTTTGAATGTGTGTGGACTTTCAAAGGAGGGTCATATGGTATAACAAGGTGTCCAGGTGAAATATTTAGGGAATTTGCTTTAGCAAGTGGTATGAGTGCCATATAGCTTACTCGGTAATGCCAGGAAACTGCCAATTATCAATACCAATGATAATCATTGGTTCTTCACATGAGGATGAGTAGATGGTTCCTGCAGAATTATTTTATAGGTAACACACAGGAGAAGTGAAATGCAAATTCAGGAGGTCTGACATCAGATCACCTGTGGTCTGAAACCACTAGACTAAATGTTGCATGTCCAACAGTCAGAGGGTCCACCCAAAAGGGTCATGCCTAAACCCACATGAAGTTTTCACACACTGGTAGAGTGGTGGGTTACTCACCGTATACTTGATGACACTCAACAATGCAGTTAAATTCAGATTTAGATAAGGCACAAAGGCTCTTTTCAACTCTCCCATCCCCAGAACCACTCACAGTTGGACAGAGTATGCTGTCTCTGGTTGGTGCTACATCAGACCTTCCCTGCTGTCTGCATCACTCTGGGGGGGGGGGCTTTTTGGCCCTATAAATCTTCTTAGACAAGTTGGGCATAGAGCTCCTGCTCTCACATGGCTAGTGGACATGTAGTGTCAGGGCTGCTGGACTCCACTCTCCATTCTCTCTACAGGGCATTCTGAATGGCACAGATTCTGTGACAAGAGGCAAATACCTTGTGGCAGTCTGTGATAACCTTAGTCTTACAAGTATTCTCTCTCTCTTGTTTGTATGTGTGTGTGAACATGCATGTGTGTGAACATGTGTGTGTAGAGAATCCTAGAGTATCATTCCTCAGGTACCATTCATCTTGACTTATTTTAAGACAGACTATCTCACTGACCTAGAACTAAGTAGGGTAAATAGGTGAAGCTTGTTAGTGAGTGAGCCTTGGGTATTTGCCTGTCTCTGCCTCCCAGCACTGAGATTACATGGGTTCTGAGGATCTAACTCAGATCTTACGACTTGTAAGAATAAACGTCTCTCAAACCCAAGATATGTGCTTCCTTTCAAACCAGTCACTCTGATTTTTCCCATTGACTGTATGGAGCACAGCCCACAATGTGAGTGCACCTACCTTCTCAGTGTGATGACTTCTGCAGTGAATGGCATTCTTTCTTAAAAATTGACCTTTCTCCATAGGTCAACTTTTGGAAGTAACACAAGATTATTGAAACTAAACATCTGCTTACATCTACTGTGAACACTAACATTTAAAAACACACAGTTTTTACTATTATTACTGAAACCCTGAGTTCAATGAGTGCTGAAGACATGAAGGTGGGAGAGAGAGAACCAGGGGCACCTAGTGGGAAGTAGTAGTGAACGGGTTTGATCAATATACATTGTATAAATGTTTGAAACTGCCATAGATTAAAGAATAGTATGGAAAAATGGGGGCTGGAGAGATGGCTCAGAGGTTAAGAGCACTGGTTGCTCTTCCAGAGGTCTTGAGTTCAAGTCCCAGCAACCACATGGTGGCTCACAATCATCTGTAATGAGATCTCACACCCTCTTCTAGCCTGCAGGCAGAACATTGCACATATAATAAATAAAGAAAATATTTTAAAATAAAAGAATAGTATGGGAAAATTAATGAAGAAACACATTGCTTTTGTTTCTTGCCCTGCATCTTTTTCTTCCTGATGGCCATTTGAAAATCAGTCCCTTAAGATGTGAAACCAGTTCTTTCTAAAACTTCTTGAGTGTCCCTTGATTCAAGCTCCAATAAGGAATGTGCCACTCCGGATAGGAGAGTCTCCATGCGAAGGACAGGCAGCCTCTCTAATTCCTCATGCTTGCAGCACACGTCTCTGAGAAATGGTTTCTGGAAGCTGCGAGGCTGGGAGACAAAATGCAAACCAAACAGATAATCCATTTCCAAGGTCTGCTTGCAAAGAGAGAGATCTATTTATGAAACACATAGTGCTCAGATTCAGGGGAAAATCATGTAATCATTGCAAAGGGAAAGCATGGAAAGTGCTTGATTTTGCATAAAAATCCCCTTGCTCTATGATTTATGTGGCGGGGCATTTTAGGCTGGGCAAATGTGGATCTTAGCATTCCTCCAAAGGAAAGCAGACTCTAAGATGCAGAAAGAATCGCTAGTCACAAGGAAACATTTGAATTTAGTAACCAGGCCTTCGGTGTGTGGGGCTATCATGGAAATCACAGGAAGATGGAAATGTCCTTGGTTGGTGGGAGATCTTAGAGAAGAAAGATTGACCCTCAGCTGCACATTACTACCCAGAGTGGGCAAATCATTTCCTGCAATTAATATTTGAGGATCCAGCTCAGTCCTTCTGAATTTGTGTAGGGCGTAGGGGATATCATCATTGATTTAATTTACCAGTTACCTAGGCAGCTGAGAAGCGATCTTTTCCTCCCTCTGGCTGAGAACGCAAAGCTCAACAGCTTCTGTTGGTGAGATGCCCTCCAGATGTATCTACAACTTAAGAGGCATTATCTGGGTAGGGCATCACTGTCTTCTCCCAAGGCACTGCTTGGAGGGGAGGTAGCAAGCCTTTAAGGCCTAAGGTCTCGCATTCTCCCCAGCACATCTTAGAGAAGTAGTTAATCAGCGGCAGCACACACAGTGATATGGAGGAGATGAGCACTTCCCAAGCTGTGTTTTCCAGTGCCAGAATAACAGCGGCTGAAGAAAATCAAAACTCCAACCTCTTTCACTTACTAGAACATCCTCAGTTGCATCCATTTTTCTGCAAATTGCATCATTTTATAACCAATCTGGCAAAAAAAATGAATACATTCTGAAGAAATACTTGTGTCTCCCAGTCTCTTAGACTGTTGGACCAATTGACCTTGGAAACTGGGATGTCTCCCCTACTGTCAGGAATCTCAGGATGGCAGAAAGAAAATACTAAAGTCTGACACTAGCCTGAGGGGAATCTTGTCTTCAGAAAGAGATTTCACACACTTCTAATAACTTGTCAGGCCACCTTACAGGATGAGACCGAAGCCCAGATAATAATGACTCAGTTGTTGCCAAGACCATGCCTTGACTGGGACTGTATAAATATATTCATATCCCTGGCCCTCTATTTAAACTTGGATTTCACAGTACAGGGAAGATGAATTGAAGGGGTCAATGGATCTCTGTCCCTTTTCCCAATATGGCCACATTGAATAAATACCCTGTTTCCTATTTATTTGTCTGTTTTAATTGACCTCAGTAGAATTTGTCTCACAGTCATATGGCTGTATGGAGTGCTTAATTCATGGGACTTCCTTGTTGGCAGTGTGGAGAAGTAAATCACTCCCTGTATCCCTCAGGATGAAGCTTATTTTGCTAAAGTAATGTAAAAGCACTTAATCTCAGTAGCTTCAAAGGATTGAGGGGGTTTCACTTTGGGGGTCACACTTCACATTCCCTGTAGTGTGGTAAGAAGAAAGCCCTGGCCTATCTTATCTTCACAAGGTCACTTAGCTGATGGACGCTCAGTGTTGACTGTGCTTTGTTATGGCTAGATGATTCAAATATGAAGTGTCCCCCAAAGACTCATATTCTTGGATGATGGAATTGGGGAAGCTAGTCTAGAAAGTTTTTGATGTAGGGGCCTAGCTTCTGGCTTCACTAAGTAAGTCACCTAGCGTGGTTCTTTGGGGTTGCCCTATCCCTAGTGCCTCCCTGCCTACCTCTCTCTTCGCTTCCTGTCCACCATGCGTTAAGAACCTCTTCTGAAATAAACTTCTTGTTTAAAATGAAAAAATAAAGAACCTCTTCTGTCACCAGCCCCCAATACCATGCTGTTCTTCCCAAGACCATGTCCAGTGACAATTCACCGAACTTCCTCAAACCGTGAGCCAAAAAAATCCTTTCTAGTCACCACGACACAAAAGTCCCTCATTAATGCATCTGCTCAGAATGCATGTGCTTTCACTTCCATCTCCTATTGGCTGACGAAGTGCAATCCTGCCATGTCCTGGAGAGTGAGGAGAAAGGGTTTGCAGGATACATGGAGCCTATGCCATTTCTCAGGAATTAAAAGTCACAGTAGGCACTCTTAGCCAGCCCAGGACTTTCTCTGTCCTAGGGTGACATTAGGTGAAGTCTTTACCACTCTGGGCTGCCTCCTTTACAACTTCTACCCATGTGTTCCTGTTAATGCAAAATATCCAGAAACAGCTTTGATACTCAATCTAGAGACTGAGAATCTGCTCAGGAATGCAAAGTAACCTGCTTTCTTTTAGCAGATAATTCATACTAAAATGTTTTTTTTCAGTCAATATGAATTGCTGATCCCATTGTCAACTCAAGACTATCTATGTCTTCCATATATTTTCCCATGATACCATTTCTTCCTTATCCCTTGGTGCTGTCATTTATTGACTTTTGAGTCACACAGAGAGTGTTTCATATTGTTTCTAAAGAGGATCTCTTTCATTTTTGTCCTCTCCTTCTCATAATGGTTTCAGATCAAGTTTTCTCTTATACCACATCCGTTCCACGTGTAGAAGAATGGGAAAGTACAAACATGTCAATCCTAGCTGTAAATTCTGATCAATGCCCCAGCCTTGGATGCAATGGCCTCACCATTTTGGAGGGCATGTTTTTATACTCTTTTATGCTTTAACAGCTTATCTGATATATGATCAACATACAACCAACTGCATGTATTTAAAAGTACCCCATCAGAGGGAGCAGAGGGTACAGGGAAGGCAAAGAGAGAAGGGAATTACTGAGAATGGAGTATAGTAACTCATATGTATGAAGATGACATAATTAAATCCATTACTTTATATGCTAACCTAAAAATGTAATTAATTTAAAATTTTAAGTGTGTGTGTGTGTGTGTGTGTGTGTGTGTGTGTGTGTGTGTGTGTACATATATATAAGTGCTCACCCCTGGAATACAGAAAAGAGCATCAGCTCCCCTGGAGCTGGAGTTATAGATGGTTGTGAGCTGCCTAACCAACATGAGTGCTAGGAACTGAACACAGTCTTCTGGAAGAACAGGGGTCAGGTGGGGCGAGTTCATAACTGTTTAGCCATCTCTCCAGCCTCATAAAAAATAATTTGAAAAGTAAAGTAAAAACATCTACTTTAAAAAGGATACAGTCTTGGTAAGTTTTTATATTTGTCAATACCAAAGAAACATGGACCATAATCAAAACTGTGGACATATCCATCACTCCCCAATCTCTCTTACACATCCCTTAGCAAACTTTTGCTCTTGCCTAGGAGACATTTTCCAATCACTCACGCTGTGTTTTTGGTATCAGCACTTAGCACAGTTCCCAGCACAAGAGGAATGTTGTATACATGTCCATTGGTGATCTGAAGGCACCTGGATGCTTGCTGGACTCAAGAAACATCACCCAAGGTTGGTGCTTACACAGAGGTTCGTGACTGATGTTATGTATCACTCATATAATGAAATAATAGCTGGTTTTCTTGTCCAAAGGAAAACAAGTTGAAGGTGTCCAAGTGGCCTGTGGGTCTCCTGAGAATTCTGACCAGTGAAGACAACATAAAATATTCAATCATATTTTTTTCCCTGGAAACTGATATGCAGAAATGGGGGCATGCATATTGTCACTGCGGTACTTCCATTTGACCCCAAACACACACACTTCAGTCATCCACAAATATTTTCTAAATGCTCACTGTTTCAGGCATTTTGGTAGGCACTGGGCATTTAGTGTTTGGAAGATCTGGAAAGAATCTGGGAGAGATGTTTATTTGTGTAGCTGGAGTGTAAGAAGGCACAAAGCTGCACAGGGAAGGGAGAAAGAATTGGAAAGGTCAGGAGCAGGATGCATCTGATAATTGGGGAGTTGAAGGGTGGTATAGAAGTAACCCACAAGAAACACTCTCTAGCCCTACTGCCCTGTCACATTTCAGTTTGATTTGCTTCTGTTTGAGCAGAAATTGCATTACTCAATGGCTTCTTTTCCACTAGGTCTTTTCCTGCTCATGCAGCCTTTAGAGCCTATGTTTTACCAATGTGCTGGGAAAGCCAACTTCATCAATTAATTAAGAACTGCTGTCTGGAGCTCTAGGAGGTATCATGGACACGGGGCCATCATTCTAGGATAAAGAGACATTGCTGTGCTTTTAATCACAAGGTAACAGAGGGGCCCACTGTCTCAGTGGGACCGTGGGACCCATCTTACAGAAGGACCAACTGCTTGGTAAAAGAGAAAAGGGAAAATGATTTGGAGAAATCCAGATGCTATCGACCCACACTACACAAGCCCTGCATTATTCAGTGTTGAGCACTAATGCATGATGCATGCTATTACCATCAAACTCTTGCTGCAAATAATTCATGCTTGGAACTTTAGAAGATATATTATTAAAATTATCCCAGCAGAATCAGACTGGGTGATTTCTTGGATTTTGATGGAAATGATCATTCCAGCCTTTGAGATTTTCTTTAAGTATTTATTTGTGTGTGTGTTGGGAGGATGTACATATGTGTCCATTTGACTATGTTCACGTGTGCATGCCCACGTTTTTGTAGAGGCCAGAAGTCAATGTCAGAGGTGTGTGAAAAGAATTTTCCTGGTGAGATGCAACATATGACTGCTCACCCCAGACAGAGGGTACACAATAGACCAAAGTACAGATACCACTAAGGTCCAACTTGGTGAACTAATGAATCTGTTGTTGTTATTGCTGTTGTTACCTATAGGAATATAGGTGAGAGGTTGCTTATAAGGTCAGAAATGACTCACAGACAGCTGCATCATCAAAACCACCCCAGCATGGAAGACATCTTACAAATGCTAGTAACATGGACCATATTGCACCATCTACAGGTTGGAGAATATGTCTCCCAAGTGTCTCTGGTCTAAACCTCTTCTAGGCAGCTGGTCTGGTCTCAGAATCTTCTTTGCAAGATGTCTGAGGGTGACTCTCAGGAGCTTGGCTAGTTAACTCTTGGGGAGAGGAGCCTAATGTATCTGGTCAGTTTTAGGGACTTCCTGAAGCTGTTTTGAGTTGTTTGCCTTCCTAATTCAGGAGTTACCTGGCAGGATGGAATGTTTCACTCTCAAGGAAATCATTATAAGACAGATGCCTTCTTCTAATACTCTCCACTTTGAGGTAGGGTCTCTCACTGTAGCTAGAGCTCATTACTTTGTCTAGACTGGCTGGCCACAGAGACCTGGGGATCCTCTTGCACCCAAGTACTGGGATTACAGACACAGCTATGCCTGGCTTTTGGCATGGATTTGAACATGCTTGGGATTTGAACTCAGGCCTTCAAATATGACAAACACTTTACTAACTGGGCCATTTCCCCAACTCTATCTTTAAACATTTATGTCTCAATAGAGAGACTTATATAAGTTAGCAAAAATTTGGCCTTAAATTTGAAAAATAACAGTTTTGAATCTAGTGTAATTGTGATTGCTTAATAATTCAACAAAACTTGAACTCAATTCTCTTTCAGAGAAAAAATGTTCCAATTGTTTTAATAAATGGTTCTGGATCTAACACTATGGTTTCAATAGAATTCAAACTCAATACTTGATTAAAGGAGAAAAGTATTATTTAGTTTGTGGGTTTTCAAAATTTGCTTGGTCACTTCAACAAGATGTTAGTTTTATACAAAATTATAGTAAAACTTAAAACTAACAGCTCATGTCCATGAGTTATGGGCCTTGGGTTCACCCCACATTCTGCTGTATACCCTAAAGTAAACAGTCCAGCCCATATCTCAAAGAGTTGAGCAGCCTTAAACACTGGTGTTGTGAATCAGAGAAATCGTTGTTTAGAATGAGACTGTCCCCCTCAATTGTAAAATTGTTATACTTTTGGTTGCCCCAGGGTTTCTAGAAAATGTGCACATTATCAGAATGCTGTGACTTGTACCATGTGCTCAACACAAGAAAGGTATTCTCATGTGGGCATGACTTGTTACCTGAGTTTGGATCAGTTCTCACAGAAACAGATGGATACCTCTGACCACTTTGCAATGGGTCATGTGTTTCGAAATGGGTCCAGCAATGTCATGTGTTGGGTGAATTAAACTATATCTAAAAAGAGTTAAATTGTCATGAAGCATTAGGCTTAGGATTATGTGGCATTTGCAATGGAAACAGTGTGTTTGGACCCAACTCTGCATATGGACCAAGATCATGTCCTCTTCCTTTGCTTTGCTTCTATGTCTTCACTACAATAAGGAGAAATCTCTTCCTGTGTCTGACCACAGCCAGAAGAAGCACACACAAGGAAAGCCTGTGCATTTCACCAAGTGGAGATGTATATCTTCTGGTGAAAACTGAGTGCTGCCCTGGACTCAAAACCAGTCATCAGGGCTGAGCAGATGCGCTATAAAGTCCTTGCTGAATGGGAACCTGAGTTCTAACCCCAGCACCCATGACAAAAATGAGCTTGATTGCACACCTTTGTAATCCTGGTGCTACAGATGCCCAGGATGCCCAGACAGGTGGATCGCTGGGGTTTGCTGACCAGTCAGTCTAACTTAACTGTTGAGCCCAGAGACTGATGTGAACCTGTCTCAGAAAGAAAGGTGGACAGTGCTTGAGGAGCAACAGAGGGTTTTCTTTGTCTTCCATGCATGCACAAGTGTGCAAACACACACACACACACACACACAACACACACACACACACACACAATTCCTTTCTCCATCTAGGGCAATGGACATGAAAGGGATGCAGCAGACAACCTATCAAAAGACAGAAGTCACACCTAGGTCAAAGTTTAGAAGCCTGACTTGAAGCCTGTTTGCAAATGGGGTTCTTTCTTCTGCTTCTTTGCCTTAACCTCTGCAGCACAGATCCTTCATCTGTTCCTACTATCCTGAAAGAAGGCCAGGAAGATTTTTTGTGGCAAGCCATTTGTGCCATCACTGGACAACAGGGAAGTGAACTACACCTCTTCCAAGCTTCTAAGAAAAACTCAAGCAAGGCAGAATGTAGGAGAATTAAAAGACACATCTGGAAGAAATGCTGCCAACACACACACACACACACACACACACACACACACACGCACGCACGCACGCACGCACGCACGCACACACACACACACACACACACACACAGAGAGAGAGAGAGAGAGAGAGATGCAGAAAGTGCTACTACTTGAGGCAGCTGAGAGAAATCAAGGTTTTTGGTAAGTGAAGGACTCAGTCTTCTGTATGGCATTGGTGTGTGCATCACCTCCATCTTCTTTCCAAACCACCCCTAGAAGAGCTCATCTCTAAGCCAGATTTCATGGCTTTCTTCACCCAGTAGAAACCCGTTATTGGCATAAACATAACCAATGTTTTATTCAGCTACAAAAAGCTTAATGTGATAAACTCTGGAGTAAATCATTGCTAGAGCTTGTAGCTTAGAAAATATTAAAGTGCTTATTCCATGGAGAGTTAATCATTCTTGGTTTATTGTATGATTTGGTCTCTGCAACATCTGAATCCCAGTGTAGGGAGGGTTTAGATGAGGGACTCTTCTGTGAGAGAGGAAACATTGGAAACCCCCACAGGAAGAGAACATGGAGACTCAAACGTAAGCCATGTATCCCCAATCTATGGCTTTTGATCTGGAGCCATCTTGTTCATTCATTCCACTTTGTTCCTCTCTATTTGTTGTTTGGTGACACACAGGGAGGCCCTGGGTTAGTTAGAGTGACAGGCCAGACTTTTCCATGCATGCTTCTTCATGGCAGATGGAAGGGTGGTAAGGACAGAAGCTGGACTATTCAGTTGAGGACTTTGTCAGAACCTTCATCTGAAATCAGACAAGGTAGAGCTGAAGTGAGGTCCAAGACCTTCAACCCGCTCTTTTGGACTAAAAGGTCAAGAACTTAGATGGTGAAGCTGAGATCTTGGAGTTGAAATGTCTTGGTTAAGACATTTCAACTTCCTCACACTGATAAGAGGAAGTTATATAGCCGTAGCATCAATAAACCAACACATTCTCTCTCTCTCCCTCTCCCTTTTCTCCTCCCTCCCTCCCCCTTTCCCTTCCCTTTCCTCCCTCCCTCTCTCTTTTCTTCCCTCCCTCCTTTCCTCTTACTATCACTGGAAAGTACTTTGAAAATACTCCAAATCACCTCTTGAAGAAGCTGCAGAATCCTATTTACAATAGGATTCTGCAATCCTATTTACATCCTCTGGTGAGGCTGGCTTGGGTTTGAAATCAGGAACAAAAAAAAATGACAACTTGTTAGATGTCTTGTGGGAAACTTGGAGCAAATGTTTCATGTGGGGCCAATTATATAAATTATCAGAGTTATTTTTGTTGCTTCGCCATGTGCTTCAAAAGACTCACCAAGCCTAGAACACCCTGTCCACAGAACCCTAATATTAACTTGATGAATGGGACAGAGTCTGCTGAAATGACACTGCTTAATTTCCTGTAGCTATTGTGAAGTTTACGTTCATTAAAGCTTTTAGCTCAGCAGTAAGATATCTCCCACTGAAGATACAAGTGGCCATGATAAATTAGCCTTATAAAGGGACTGGGATTATCCTAAATTCAACACTCTATACACTCTTTAACATTTCTTGATTAGCCACTAAGAAAACATTCCAATTAAATAGTAACTTCTCCAAGGCTGTGTCAATGTGTCCAGCAGCAATGGTGGGAAAGGCTTGCTTTCCATTCAATAATATTCCTGCTACTACTTTTATTTTCTTAACACAATATTGGAGAAGAATACTTTATCTGGGGATATCTTAGTGACTTAGGGCGACATGCTTTCTACCCTCAAAATGCTTCTATTCTAGAAGGTTGACTGTGTTTTAAGTCTAGTCCTCCTAAGCAGAATCCATTATGTATTTGTTGAATGAATGAATCAGAGAGCAATAAAAGGAGGCTGGAAGTAATATTGTTATTTATCTCTTGACAAATACGTCTTCTAGAATTGGACCACAGCCTCATTGAGACTAGCCCATACTGATTTTCAGAATCCAGATAAATAATTCAATCCGTCTCTGCCCAGACGATTTATCAATGGGAAAAGAGGCTTTAAAACCTTTGCTTTGGGGAGATATGCTAGCCCTTTACATCGAGGTGCTGGCAGACAGAGGAGGCTTCTTGGTTTAGCACCATTAAAGAGGATGCAGTCTGCACTTTGCTGGATTCTTCAGGTCTGATGGGAAGAGCAACCACCTGCCTCCGTGAAGAACATCAGTTTAATGCCGGCCTATGTGGTAGCCATCCTAGCAGGAGTGGAGAGATTCTGAAGATACATTTGTACCCCATCCCTTACCTTTAGCTATCAGATTATTGAAACAATGGACTAGAAGAATGGGAATTCCACCAGGAGTCTTGTGCTGGGAACTTGGTATCAGAGGAAGAACTTGTCTGATGGAGCAACATTTCACACAGCTGCCACACCTTGACAACCACCATGAAGAAGAGACCGAAGCCTTAAACACACCCCAGCCAGGCCTTCTTAGCCTGGCTTCTATTTATACAAATCATCTTAGGACACTGAAAATGTACTTGGGAGGTGATATCACTACACCCTTTTGTCCCTTTTCCTAACGTGCATAATTCCCTTCTCTCTGCTTTTTACTGTGAATTGACTTATCAAGTAACAGTGCCCAGGATTAGACTGTTAGTGCCACCAGTACCCAGGATCTGACCTTAACAACACAAGAAACAATTGGGTGTGCAGTAACTGTGGGCTACTGGTGCTCTTAGTTCTTGCTAACAGTCCCTGAGTTTGTTTAGGGAAGTACTTAGACCAGTTTTAATGGAAGACACTGTCAGGCCCAGATCCTGGATAGCAGCCACTGTTCATGTTAGTTAGTTCCATAGAGGTGGCAACTGCTAGAGACATTGGAAAGGCATTTCTTTAAAAGATCCATGGAGAAGGTTAAGATGAGATGTAGTGTCTTTATTTGCAGAGATCATCTCTTTGTGGTGAATGCGATGAGATCAAGCAGCTTGTTTGAGGCCATGAGGCAAAAGCCAAGAGAAATACAGAACACAGGCCTGAAAAGCACTGGTTCTTGACTCAAGATTTTCAACCTTGGCATGATGACATCAGGGGTCAGGTGACTCTTCATTGTGGAAAGGTGTGTTCTTTTTGGCAGCATATTTAACAGGGCTCCTGTCTTTGACCCACCAGGAGCAAGTAGCATTTAGCAACAATTGAATATACGTGTCTCACAGTTACAATATCCAAAACAATGCCCAGACATTGCAAAAATGTCCCTTGGGACTGGAGGAGAGAGTGTCATCACTTTGAAAATGACCAAATTAGACTAACATGGAAGGACATTAGATGCTCGTTTGCTTGAAGCTGTGGAATTGTGTCTTGTGTTACTTGTGGATGAAAGCATTCCTCCTGAATGTACAGCAGACACATGGCTAGCACATGTACAGGATCTTTCTACTGTCATGACAGGGTGTTGATGATGGTGCTTTCTACCCAACACTGCCTGATCTCCCCACAGAGGCAGCATACTGCCTCCACAGAGGACCTAATGGCACCCTGGACATTCTCTCCCAACAACATTCTATCTTTCTGCACCTTATTACTGTCTGTATATTCTATTTTTGTTGTACATGGGTCATTGAGTTTGTGCATGTTTATGCATGTGCATGTACATGTGTATGCATGTCTCATCCAGAGGTCAACCTTGGGTGTTATCCTCAGGAACACCATATACCTCTTTCGAGGCAGGGTCTCTTATTGGCATGGAGCTCATAAATTAAGTTAGATTGGCTGATTAGTGAGAGTCAGGGATTTTGTTTTTGTATCTGCTTGCCTAGTTCTCAGAATAAAAGCAAGCAGCATCACACCTTGCAATTTTTACATGGTTTCTGAGGATTAAATTAAAGATTGTTGTGCTTATAATGTAAATGTTTTACCTTTCAGCCATTTGCATTCTTTTCTTCTCTGGGATAAATCTTAGGACAGTGTCTATTGCTCAACATGACTAGCCTGACTATCTGAGACATAGATTCTAGTAACTGGTAGCTGAGAATATTGAATTTCTAGTCAAATTTCCTGATTTTTACAAGTGAGACAAGTGATCTGGGGAGACTGAGCCATCTTCTCTGAGACTATAAAGTAGCATGTTATCTCTATTTTCCCCAAAATCCACCAAAAGGATTCACTGTCTTGACCCTTGAATGCTCTCTTTTTTTGGAAAGTGAGACCACAAAGGGGGTGGACTAGAATTCTATCATTGAGTTCCTCAACGGGTATAAACTGAGAAGGGAAAATTGGATTGAAATGGTGAAGCACTGAACTTCAAGGCGCTTTGAGGGCATTCTGCTTTCATGCAGCATTTCTCCATTTCTGGTGAAGAAGGCACAGGAGCTGACATTTATATTTTGTGCTGCAAGCACCAAACCACAGATTTATGCCCCAAGGCTGTTTTATTTACAAAATATTTCAGCTTTGTCACACAGCCATGATACAGAAAAATTGGTGAATGTCTCTGAAGACATCCTTTAGCTTCTGGTGAGAACATCTTTGGGTAGCAGCTGGCCATTCATTATGGATATAAAGACATCCTGGAACTGAGATGCTCTGAGTCAAGCGCTCGTTTATTTCTGCCGTGTAGTATGAGGATACACTTCCGTCTATGTAACTCCCATTTCTCCTGGTGCCCGGGAAGACCATGTTCTCTTGAACTCTCCTTTCAGAAAACAAATCACAGTCCAAGAGAGTGGAGCACCTCAAAATCACATTTAGGATGCTAGATGTATTTGGGTCTTCAGGAAACAATTTGTTGTGCTTGTGAGCTTCATATTCTACTCTCAATCTGGTATCTCCATCTTCATTATAACAGATCCCAGTGTGTACTCCTTCAAAACAGCTACAGCCCACAATGAGCGATTCCTGCAGAGATAATACAAACCATTGGTCATGTCTCTAGGCAGTGCGGTATCTTAAGAGAGCCAGCGTACTTTTCTCATCTTTCTCTTGCCCTGGCTACAAGAGTCAGAGTGGAAAGTCTAATAGCTGAAGTTTGTAATAATTACAACCTGGGCTCTGCCATCATTTTGGTATGGCCTGAGTGTTAAAAATGGGATTTCTTAATTTGAATTATTGATCAGTATGTTCACTCAGGCGGCCATTCTCCTCTTCAAATAGGCAGTAGATCTCAGCTGACAAGGATTTGCGCTTTGAAAAATATCAGCAAACTCGGGAGCTTCAAATAGAGTCCTGGGCATTCTCTCTCAAGCCGAGAGCTGCCGTCCTAAGACATCCATCACAAAAGATAAATAAAACCCAGTGTTTAAGACATCCGGATGGGAGTAGATGTTCTCTAAGGCTGTAAACAGCTTTGCAGGGGTGATCTCCTATGACAAGACTTTAGAACTTTAATGTGTGCTAGGAATTACCTAGTGATCTGGTTAAAATGTAGATGTGTTTGCAGTGGGTCTGGGGAGGCTTGACAGTTTGTTTCCAGTCCCTCCCTGGTGATGTCAACACTACTAGTCATGATGGTTCCTGTGAGATGTCTAGTAGCAACAAGCTTGACTCTGGCATTGAGAATATGACTTCTACCCAAATCCAACACATTCTCTCTTGCCTGGAAAATAAGTTAGGGCCATGGTCTCTCATTCTAGAATGTTCTTATACAGCCACAAGTCAATGAGAATGTTCTGTCGGGACAGCTGGCACATGTTCAGCCAACTCTTTTCTCAAGAAATGAAGCAAAGAACGACCTCTGTGGAGGAAGAAGTCTGTGGATGGAACTCAGGTCCTCTGGAAGAACAATATGTACTCTTAAATGATGAGCAATTTCTCCAGTCCAAGAAATCAGTACTTTTGAGTAGGTGGTGTAATAATGGAAGGCAAATAAGGCTATTTAAGGTATGATGCTATATTTGAGAGAGGTGACTAAAATTGTACAGCTAAACACAAGAGTTAAAAAGTATTCAGAGTAAAGTGGAAGCCATGAAATAAAGTTAAAACATCAGTTTGGCACGCACACGTGTGTGTGTGTGTGTGTGTGTGTGTGTAAAATTGACACAGCAAAACTGAAAAGGATAAAAAAGATTAAAGCAAAAGAAAAGACATTTATTAATTATAGTTATGTGTAAGATACACTTCAAGATGGTTTTCCTAAGTTAAAATAATAGGGCCTCTGACAGTCTTAAAGTGATAAAAGGGGATTTGGGATAAAGCAAAAGAGATACATATAAGGCAGTTTTTAGATCTAAAACAACTAGAGTTACGCAAAAAATGGGGTGGGGGTAAAGCTATAACTTGAGTACTTGAGGCACCCTGGGAGAATCTGATAGAAATTATTTGATATTCAGATATGCACTTGCCTTGGTTCTCCATTGTCAGGAAAAGTGTGAATCTCATGACAGTTCAGCTCAGTTATCTGTAAAGAGAAACACCAGTATCAGACTGGTTCCTGACTTCATGTCAGTAGTGATTCAATGCTATAAGACTGTGGCCACATAGAAAACACCACAAGGGAAAGAAAACGGGACACCTGAAATTTGCAACCAGCTACAGGACCACTCAACTAGAAATGTAGCAGACATATTTTCTGTCATGCAAGAATTTGGAAACTCTAGTTCTCCAGCTGAACAGACAGTGTCTCTTCACTGGGAGATTCAGACAGGAGCATGCTGTGGGACGGTCTGTATGTCAAATTGCTCTGATTGGTCAATAAATAAAACACTGATTGGCCAGTGGCCAGGCAGGAAGTAGGTGGGACAAGGAGAGAGGAGAATTCTGGGAAGCGGAAAGCTGAGGTGGAGAGACACTGCAGCCGCCGCCATGACCAGCAGCATGTGAAGACGCTGGGAAGCCACCAGCCACATGGCAAGGTATAGACTTATGGAAATGTATTAATTTAAGCTATAAGAACAGTTAGCAAGAAGCCTGCCACGGCCATACAGTTTGTATGCAATATAAGTCTCTGTGTTTACTTGGTTGGGTCTGAGCGGCTGTGGGACTGGCGGGTGACAAAGATTTGTCCTGACTGTGGGCAAAGCAGGAAAACTCTAGCTACAGGAGCATGTTGGTTATTTTATATATATTTTTCTCCTTTTCATGTACATATGTATAGTGTGGTGTGCATGCATTTGTGTACGCACACATGTTTGTGAATGTATATGCTTGTGGAGGCCTGAAGTTGATGTTAAGAATCTTCCTCAATCACTGTTCCAGATTATTCTTTTGCTATAGAGTCTCTCAATCAAACCTAGAGCTAGCAGATATGGATAGTCTCTCTGGCCAGCTTGCCTAGGGAACCCATCTCTGACTTTGAGGCTGGGATTATGGGTTGGCTGCTACACCCACAAGGCATTTATATGGGTTCTGGGAATTGGAACTTTGGTCCACCCACTTGTGTTGAGCCATGCTCCCAGCCCTAGTATATATATTTTAAAACATATACACGACTCTCTTTCTACTTGTGACAAAGTTATCTTGTTCCAGATGAAGAAAAAAACATACACAGAAATGTCTGTTCTTCTGGCCTGAGGTGTCTTGTGCTAGCCACACAGGAACTGTTGCAGCCTCTCCCCCCCCCTTTTTATAACTGTCTTAGTTGAGTGGGACTGTTAGTTATTAATCACTGGGTTTCTATACCAGGGTGCTTAGATTGCTTATTGGACATAGCTATCTGATGAACACAAGGCTAGCTATGCTTGAAGTCCATCCTTGATGTCCTTCTTTTGACTTATCCTTATCAAAATCACTAATTCCATTGCACACTTGCAGGCTGGGCATTCTGTGTCCTTACCACAGCCATGCATACCCAATAAATATTGTGCTAAGACAGTGAAAAGCAGGTATCATCTCTGACATGATAAAGCTTATGCTATGTATATATAGGAAAAATATATGGAAAGAAATGTTTAAAGTAGCCATGCACTTACAATTAACAATGGTTAAGTTATTATTAATGATCAATAATAAGTTAACAAACAAAAATGGTAAACGGTGTGAAATCAAGTGTTGAGAGAAATAGGGATACATGGAAGTGGATTTCCAAGGAGAAGGGTCCAGAATGTTCCCAGGAGGTAGTGATACTAATGTGGGGGCTAGAAAAACACATATAATAGATGGTGATTGCACCTCCAAAGAACTAATGTGCTGGTTTTTGTTTTAGAAACAGGAGTAGCATGAGTGAACCTCTTGAGTTAACTATTACTCCACCAATCCATGTATCTAAATGATGCCTGGTTTAAGTCACTTAAGGGAGGGTAGAAGGAAGGCATCAGGGGCTGCTGAACACAGAGATGACATAACACCATGCATGATCTGCAATGTCTTACAGAGGAGCCGGTGTCACTGTCGTGGGCAGTTACAGTGTCTGTGTTAGGAGAGTAAAGTGACTGTAGGACTTCTCAAGGGATCCTGTTGGTGACCCCTCCCAACAATCCCTTCCAACAGACATTTCTTCTCAAATGAGGAGGCTTCTGAGAATGTGTCAGAGGCTCTACTCCTCCATAGTTGTATCAGATACTCCTTTCCCCACCTTTCCGGGAATATACACACAGTCTACTCCAGTCAGATATATGCTTTGACCAAACAATGTCTTGGTTCGTTCATAACTGACTTTGCTGGGTTCTCAGAAGGCTTTTCCTTTCTTTTGAAATTTAAAGGCTCTTGGAATTTGTCAAGGCAACAGCAGACACAGAAAGTTCACCTGATTTGGTACTGTGCAGAAATTAACACTAGCACTCCTGCAACTTGCAAGCTGTAGAACCCTTGGCAAGACTTTTAATTTCATCATGCTTCCCTCCTTCCCTTCCTTCCTTCTTCCCTTCCTTTTCTCCTTCCCTCACTCTCTTCTTCCTTTCTTTCCTAGTTCCTTCTTTTCCTATTTCCTTCTCCTTCTCACCCTGCCCCAGCCCCAGCCTCTGTCTCTTGGTCTTTCTATGAAGCCTGGTTTGATTCTAAATTGACCATCTTTCCAAATACCGGAATTGCAAGCATGAGCCATCATACTCCACCCACGTCTTATTTATTAAAAGTAGAAGGCTCTGTTTGATTCTCCATGAGAAAGAACAAGAACAGTACAAGTCTTCACTGGGTGGTCCTGAGGATTTCAATAAACAGTGTATAGAGGATGCCTGGCCCACATTCAGCCCTATGCCTGGCCCATTGTGAACGGTGCCTGCTGCCTCATTGTGATGGGCCAGGGAGTCAAGTTAGGGGTGGAGTTGTAAACTCTCACTTCAGAAATAGAGAGCTGGTCATCCCCTTCATTCTCTGCCTGGCACCCTAACGATGGCCAAGACTGATACACATCCCCCATGTGGACCCCTGAGATCTATTTCTCTCTCAGACATTTCTTTTTCCTCCAAGAAGGGAAACTTTTATGCATGTTGTTCTGGTCCACGTATGTCTTTGGTGACCCACTCATTCCATAAGCATGATTCATCAATGACTTCAAGTAACCCAGAATATTCTTTGTGTATAGCATACAGCTGTGAAAGATACTTGTGTCAGGGACAGCATCCAGGGAAGGCACAGATGGAAAACAGAGGCCCATGCCCATTGCCAGGGACTATGGGCAAAGCTCTTGCTGGTTTGCCAAAACCTTGGCAGACTCCAGAAGAATGGAATTTTACTGCACTTTAGGGGGTAAGGCTCTGTGGTAGACCCTGTTAAAAACCTTAATGTGAGCTCTCAGGTGTAATTGGTTAGACTTTTTCATGCTCTTAACAACTGGTACTGCTATTGGTAGTTGATACTAGTTTATACTAACTGAATAGCAATCCTGAATTTTCTGGACAGTATTATAGGATTCATCGATCTTATCCCCAGCACACTAATTCCAATGGCAAGCATTATTTCTTAAGTACACACTCTAGGCCAGGTCCTGATAATGCCCGGCTGTTACGTCAGGCAAGCCTGAGTCCCTCCAGTTTAGACTGTGGTTGGAGAAGCAGACATGAAAGCACTAATCACACCAATTCCTACATAATTAGAATTTCGGTAAGTACCATGCTGAACATGAGAAGGGGCTGTGAGCAGAAATAACAGAGAAGCCCAAGCCAGTTCACAGAGGTGGAGTCAAGGGGGGGTTCAAGGAGCCAGAGTGAAGCTCAGCCCAAAGAGAAGAGTAGGAATCAGGCAGGTGAGGGTGGAAGCAGAGTGTGATTGAGAGAGAGAGAGAGAGAGAGAGAGAGAGAGAGAGAGAGAGAGAGAGAGAGAGAGGTTCTTGAGATCTCGGCAGGAGGGATTGCAGAGACAGTGCTGGTATGTCTGAAGCTTGAAGGAAAAAGTTAGCTGGTGTGAGGAGCAAGACTGGAGAAATGGGTTGTGCTGAAGGGAAGAGAACTTGCTGAAGATAAGGTCCAGTAACTAACAAGAAAATGTCTGACCTCTTGGTTAACTCATTATCTTGTTGATTCTGTAGACTATGTTTAGGTGACAGATCTCATAGTCAATATGTCTGTATTTATAGACATATTTTTCCAGTCCCAGGTGATTCATCCATACATTTATCCATCTGTTCAAATATTCACTCATTCCCCCATAATCCAACCTCCTCATCCATCTCACCCATATGCTCCTTTATCTACCCACCTACTTGTTCCTCCAGCATCTATCCATCCATCCATCCATCCATCCATCCATCCATCCATCCATCCATCCATCCATCCATCCATCCCAGTTTTCTACCTATCCACCCAGTCACCCATCCATCCACCCATCCATCTATCTGTATATTCATCTATCTATTCATCCATCTGTCCACCTTTCTACTCTTCTACTTATCCATTTTTCCATCCATGTAACCCCTCATCTGCTATCCATCCATCCCATCCACATGTCTAGTCAGTCAGTCTATCCATCCACCTACTCATCCATCTGTCAGACACCCATCCATCTATCCAGCTGTATATCAGTTAATCTATATATCCATTCATTCATCCACCCACTTATCTATCCTTCCACCTATCCATTCTTCCTTATTCTATCAATGCATTCCTTCATGCATGCATATACTGAATATTTATTCCATTCTTTAGGACAGCATTGTGCTGAATATTGACATAATGTGGTGACAAGGACACCATTCTTTTCTTCAAGAGGCTTATAAGCAAATAAGCAGGACAAATAGGGAAAGATAACATAGGGGACTCTGGGCTGGGATGGGTGTATGTACCTATGATGTATTGACAGAGCTCTAAGACATAGAATACAGTCAGAAACAGATTGTGCCAAGTCAGACAGTGAAGAGGGCATGGGGCCAAAATACGGCACAAAGTGCCAGGAGCAAAAGATAAGGAGGTGGGGGTGACTGATTTCCAGTGTGTCTGGGTCAGGGGCTGGCTGAAATGAAATGAAGGGAGAGCGTTGAAGAGGTCAAGGGGAGCTTTATGGTGTATAACTGAAGATTTGACTTGGGTATTTTGGCTTAATCACTTTTATTTTTCTTGGTGTCTTTTCATGGCACTGAATGACTAGTTGGTTGCATTTTTAACAGAAGTATATACGTAAGGGTTGATATAGTTTGATAAGTTCTGCATCATGGCAGAGGTCATTAGATGATAGAAGAAATAAAATTACATTAATGAAGTGCTTACTGTGTTAGACACTCAGGCTGGTTCCTTTAAATCTCTTGCTCCCCTGA
Source organism: Peromyscus maniculatus bairdii (assembly GCF_049852395.1). Classification (NCBI taxonomy): domain Eukaryota; kingdom Metazoa; phylum Chordata; class Mammalia; order Rodentia; family Cricetidae; genus Peromyscus; species Peromyscus maniculatus. Next base: position 49,209,013 of record NC_134856.1, read on the forward strand.
GAAGAATTGGTACAGAGGGACCCTATGCCTGAAGGCTGAAGGTCAGTGAGGAGGTTGCACAGCTGGCAAGGTGAGGAGGAGACGGGCGTATGCCCAGGTCTGCCCAACTGTGCCGCCATTGCCTTAGAGCATGCCTCTGTTCTACGTCTCCCCAAACCAGTCATTTCCAATTGCATGGGCTAGTGATTTCCAGGACTGACTCCAGGAAACCCCAAATTATCCAATTATCACAGGGGAGGAGGCAGCATTGCCAAGACTTCTTTCAAAGCAACTTAGTCTTAAGGAGTTTGCAAGAGGGTGGGAGAGAGAAATAGCTTACATAAAAAGCTTCAAAAAGAGATGCACTGTTGTGCCTCAAGCACAGTGGTAGATGCTTTAGCTCCCTTTAGTAGAAAGGCATTACTGAGGTCCCCATTTTATATAGGAGGCTGTCTTAGTTAGGGTTTCTGTTGATATGAAGAGACACCACGATCATGGCAATCCTTATAAGGAATGCATTTAATTGAGGTTCAGAGATCCAGAGATCACAGAGATTCAGTTCATTATCATCATGGTGAGGAGCATGGCAGGGAGCATGGCGGCATGCAGGCAGACATGGTGCTGTCTATATCTTGATCAGAAGGCAACAGGAAGGACTGTGACACTGAGCAAAGAGACCTCAAAGCCTGCCCCCATAGTGACACACTTCCTTCAACAACTTACTCCAACAAAGCCACACCTCCTAATAGTGCCACTCTTTATGAGTTTATGGGGTGTCAATTACATTCAAACTATCTCAGGGACTATGGAAACCTAAATCAAGTAGTTTGTCTATGGTGCTCACTAATTGGTGGAGTCAAGATTTGAACCCATATAATAATTCACCCACATTGTCTGCTAAGTCATGCTAACTCATCCATAGCTCACATTGGGTGATGGATTTCGGGTCTGATTCTAAGTAATAATTCTCCCATGGTGCACACGGGGTGGTGGGTTTGGGATTTAAATATAGGCAGAAACTCACCCATGGTGCATGCTGGCATTGGAGAATGAAGTTGGAATTCAAACCCAGGGAGTCAACATTAAGTAGTCATTCTGAGCTGTGGGATCACGGTACAAAGACATCAGACATTTACCTACAACAACATGCAACCCCCCTCCCCTCAGAAAGGAAAGCTTGGGAGGGACATAGGATCTTTTACAAGAGGGCATGACCCATGGGGTGGAGAGATAGCTCAACCATTAAGGACTAGACTTACAACCAAAAAGATGGCGTAAGTCACACAGTGCCCCAAAAGACTGAGAAATCACAACATCCCTTCATGCCCTGTGTGTTCTAGAACAGCCAGTACCAAGAACCTCAGAACCACAGTTGTCCCTGCTGTGGACCCTGGCTGGCTGAAGCTCCCTTAATCATCTTTATAGCAGAGCTCTCTTTTTTCTCTTAAAATGATTTCCTTTTTATCTTTACTGTAGAGGAAAAACATCCCGAACAGGCTTTGGTGGCGCTCACTTCAATTTGTCTTGTATTTTCTGAGCTTGAAGAACTCCAGTGTTATGCTAAGTGACAGATACGCCTGTCTTCTCTCCTTCCCGCTTTCTTTCTCCCATTTTCTCTTTTTCTTCCTTTGTGTGCAATTTATGTAGAACATCTGGTTTTAAAAGTGTTGCAATTTTAAAACATATTAGAATGCTCATGGGCTTCGAATATCAACAGCTGTCTATTGCGGTGAACCACATGTCTGGAAGACAGACCCTCAAACCGAGTTCTTAAATAAACACGAAGCATCCCCAGCACATGACTCCAAGCAGCAGCCATTTGTAAACTGAATATTTACGCTGGATGAAGTGGGAATGATTGTTTTCTTGGTCTGATTGTCGAAGCAGGGAGGGGATCTTCATGTTTTCAACCCTGGATTTCTCTGGAGATCTTTTTGATTTTGACCCAGGGGCCTGACTCAAATGGGTGCCTTTGTCCACTGTGACTTTCGTTCCCTTGCCTCTAGTTCATCCTTCCTTCCTTCCTTCCTTCCTTCCTTCCTTCCTTCCTTCCTTCCTTCCTTCCTTCCTTCCTTCTTTCCTTCCTTCCTTCTTTCCTTCCCTCCCTCCCTTCCTCCCTCCCTCCCTCCCTCCCTTCTTTCTTTCTTTCTTTTTTCTTTTCTCTCTCTCTCCCACCCTCCCTCTTTCCCTCTCCTCTTTATCTCCTTCTATTCCTTCCATCTCTTTCACTCCTTTTTTTTTTACTTTGTCTTTCTCTTTCCTCTTTTCTTGTGTATTTGTGTGGGAAGACACATATGAATGGGCTTGAGTATGGGGCCCAAGGTGGTCAGTTGGGAATCTTCCTTGATGTCTCCTCTACCTCATTCTTTATGGTAGGGTTTCACAGTCAATCTCAAAGCTTGCTGATATGCTGGTCTCACTAGAAGCTTGCTCCGGAGAGCCCCTAATCTCCACCTTCCACTGCTGGAATTACAGATGGGATAACCATGCCTGACTGACATGTATGTGGATTCTGAGGATCTAAACTCCTGTCTTCAAGTTTGTATAGCACGTGTTTTAAGACCTGAGCCATCTCCTGAGCCCCTCTCTGCTTTACTATTTTCTCTTTATAAGGACTCCAGAAATTCAATGGTACCTGACAAGCCATTTGCTCACCTGACTGATTCCCAAAGTGAATTCTCTCTGTGCATATGGCTTATATACTTATGGGTGTGTGTGTTTGCATGTGTATCTGAGAGTGTTCTGTGTGCACATGTGTATGTAAACATCCTATTTTCTTTTTTATGCAGGCATTGTTCCATACATTCAGCAAAGCTCTGTTTCCAATAATTCATGGCATAAATATTGTCAGCATCCTCAGCTTACATATGGGCAAGCTGGGGCACTGAGAAGTTACATCACTAAAAGAGAATCACAGCCTGTACCTGGTAGTATGCTAATATCTTGCACTACATAGGCTATGAAACTGCTTCTCAGCAGACAAGCAGGAGCCTTTGGGGGCATCAAAGAGACCATGTATTTGCTAAACAGAATTAGGACTTGTTCAACATACCGTTAAGGACTCAAAGGTGGGAGATTTTTTAAGAGTCTTGGAGGAAGGTCTTCAACTTTTGACATTGAGAGTTTGGGGATATAAAAAGCTTCAGATGAGTGTCTTAGGAGTAGAATTATCTGATGAAAGGTGGTCCACCAGTGTGAGGCAAGGAGATGGAGAAGAGAGAAAGAAAGGGTTGGAGAAAGAGAAGGAGGGAGGGAGAATGAATAACAGGGGATGACTAGGATTATAGTATACAAGTATAAAAACCATCAAAAATTTAAAAACACTAAAATTAAAACAACAACAACTGGGAACAATGAGAAAAATGGCTTTGTAAAACCTTCCAGAAATTTCCGCCGAGGTACAACAAAGCTGAACACGAAAGAAAGCAAAGACAAGATTTGAAATCAGCCCAGCAAAGAGCTTTTCTGCCGCGGGGACACTTGAGTAAAACCAAGCCGCACTGAAGGGCTTGTCTTTGTGTTACAAGAACAAAGGAGGGAAAATAAACGCAGATACTAGAGGAGCTTTTGTGTTCATATTTCCAAATCTTATCATGTATTAGTAGCTGCATCAGCTGTAAAATCAGTGGCTCCAGATCCCTTTGTGTCGCACCCTTCAATTTCGCGCTATCGCCCTCCCGCCGCCGACCCTCCCCTGCCCCTGCCCCTGCCCCTGCCCCTGCCCCTCCCCTGCTTGTCTTCCCTTCTTCCTAGGCTGTTTGGGGTTCCAGTGTTTATGAGCTTTATAAGCCTGATAAGAATTGTGAAAGATGTCTCGTAACAAAAAGGGCCCCACAAAAGCTGCCTGCGGGTCCTTTCCATTGGCATTGTCTCTGTGGTACAGTTAGATGGTGATGATAGATTGTGATAATATTATCAAAAAGGGGGGAAAATTCTAGCCTCATTACTCAGTTTGCTGCAAACTCACTTTTCTTTCATTATTATTATTATTTTTTTTAATAGCAGGGGCTAAAGCTTCCAATTTCCTCAGGCCTAACCTGGCCTTTTTAATTTTTTTTTTCCAGGTGGTTGTGAGTACCAAGCTCAATTCTGAATTTGCATTTACATAATATAATTTTTACCATCAATTAATTGATCACATTTAAATTCCTGAAAGGATCCCATGAGTAATAACTACCCCCCGGGTGCTATAAAAACTTAATTTTCCAACACAAAGGCCACTTTGACTTTCAAACAGCTGAGTTGAGTTTCTCATTTATGTCAAAGTGGAAATAAGAATAAAAAGTTTACTTTTTAAATTTTTTATTTGTTTATTTTTTTTCTTCAAATGACCATCCCAGGGGCTAGGATATGTCTTGGTTGATAGAGTGCTTGCCTGGCATGCAGGAAGTCCTGGTTCCACTCCACCAGCTTATAAAACCAGGCATGGTGGTGTACACTGATAATCACAGCCCTCGGAAGCTGGATGGAGGAGGATCATGAGTTCAAGGTCGTCCTCAACTACATAACAGGTTGGAGGCTAACATCGACTACATGTGACCTTGTCTCAAGAAAGAGACAAAAAAAATAGCCAAGTTGAAGATGATGCCAGAGTCACATGAGGATAAAATGGAAGTTAGCCTTAAGGTTGTACAGTCAGGAAAACCAAAAAAAGCAGCCCATGGAGAGAGTTGCCCCTGGAAGTTTCTGTGTCTTAACTAGGTCTATTGTAAATATTACTATATCAAGACATTTTTCTTCTTGCATACTGAATGGCCATTCTTCATAGATGCACTGTAACTAGCCAGGTGACCCAGATAATCCAGCATATAGATACTGAGATCTTATCATACAGTGAACCTGATGGTGTTCAATAAGTAGTTTGTACAACATGATGAACTGGAGAGGATGCAGCATTTGGAATGTGAAGTTCTGGTTTAGAGATCCCGTGTCCCATTAACTGGCTGGGGGCCTTGGCCAGGTCACTCAACTGCTCCTCAGAAGCTAATGCCTGTCTTAGATGTTGCCAGAAAGCATTTCAGCTGTGGGTGTGAGAGTGTTTGTGAAGCCTGGGGCACAGGCGGAGGTGATCTTTCTGGCATAGGTGTTGGGGAGACGCTTTCTGGTACTCAGTTGTTGAACTTTTTTCCTGATATGATAGTAACAAGGAAGCACACACTCCTGTGTTCTTACCTCCTCCTGAAATCACCTTGATTGGCATCTGACTGGTTATTTCAACCCTGATTAAAGATAAATGGTCAAAAATGGCTTAGTGACTGACGCACAGACAGGACAAACCAGTATTTGGTTATAACCAAAGAAACAAATTAGGAAATGCCTGGATCTAGACTCTGCCATGGGATGGGCCTAGGCTTTCACATATCCTATATGATATTAGTGTTGTCAGTTTGACAGAATCCAGGATCACCAGGGAGACGGGCCTCTGAACATGCTTGTGTTGATTTTTTGACTGATGTGGGAAGACCATCCTAATTGTGTGTGGGACTATTCCCTGGGCCGGGATCCTGAGCCTAATGGAGAAAGGAAGCTGAGCAGTGGCGTGCCTACCTTGTCCTCTGCCTTCCAGCTGTGGATGTGATAGAACAAGCTGCTGCAAGCTCCTGCAGGCTTGACTTTCCCCCACAGTGGACCTCTGAACTGTGAAGTGGAATAAATTCCAAGTTGCTTTGGTCAGGGTATTTTATCCCAGCAAGAGAAAAGAAGCTAAGGCACTCCACATCACCATTGTATGTTTGCATTATGACTCCATACCAAAACCATGAACTGCACAGGGTCAGAGACTGCTGCAGGTTTATCCATTGTGGGCCATTCTCTTCTCCCTCCACACAAACACCTAGCACTGGGTAGCTCTCCTTGGTGCTCACTGAATGTTTAGTGGATGAATGGATGAACGAAGGGAGGATCATAAAACCAAATGAAGTGGAATTTAATCCCACAGCCTGCAAATCAAAATCAGGCTGCAAACGGAGGTCATTTTCAGAGAGATAGCTCAGCATCACGTGCAGTTAATCAGAATACAGCAATTTGTTTTCCATAAGCACAAGACAGACTATGTATTTTTTTTTCCCACTCGCCCCTTAAATAGCATCCTCTTCAACTAATTTCAAAACCAAATGGGATGCTTGAAACACCCAATCAAATGCTGATGTGGGTTGGCTGTGGCTAATTCACAAAGGCTGACTCTTCACAGCCATGACCAAATCAGGCATGGCCAAAGATTTAGTGGAATTGAAGGGGCGTCCTTATGGTTTTAAAATTGCCCCCAAATTTCCAGCAAATTGCTCTGGCCAGGGTGCCTTGAACCGGACAGCCTCAAAGGCAGTTTTTCTCTGCATGGACCCAACTTGAAACTGTCACTTGGAAAGCAGGGGACCCAGCTTAAAACCTCATCTGTTTACCATTTTCATAACCCAATCAATTTAATCTGAACAGAGTCCAAAGTAAAACTGTGTCTAACTTTAGCTTCCCTATAATTCTTTGGTCTTGGGGCAAATGCATTCTCCTCATGCAGCTGGAAGCTTATTGGGTCGACACAGCCTGAGATTGCCCCATTTTGGAGGCTGTGGGAAGGCACCGGACAGAATATAAAGACAAAACAGGTCACGTGTACATGGGGGAATCTGAGCTCTGCTGCCTATGACTAGCTGTGTGACCCAGGACAAGTGACTCAGCATCTCAGTGCATTGATATTGTATGAATTCATTTGAGAACATAGTTATAGTGCCTGCCTCAAAGGATTACTGTACAGTTGTATGAATTTATTGAGAAGAAGAGCCTATGACATTCTGTAGCATGTACTGAACCCTGGAAGGATTTGCTCATACATATTAAGATGACACTGCCTACTATATTATTAAGACTACAAATTGCTTTTAAATATAAAATTGAAACTCAAATGTTGTTGGATGTCTGCTACAAAGCTATTTCCAAAATGGTGAAGACTGTGATTTCCCAGGGGTGTATGACAATGTTTCGGAGTGCACACAGAGCCATGGGGAAAGCAAGCAAGCAGGGAAAAAAAACCCTAATCCGGGCATCTTCTCGAAGTTAAAAATTTTCATTTGCTGCCTTGAAGGAAAACAAATAAAAAAAAAAACCAGCAAGCTGTTTGTTATATTAATATGAGCGGTTATATTATGGAATGAAGTGGATCGCTCATGAATTTTCTGGTGACAGGAGCCCTTAAACAAGACTTCATGTTGGCATTTCTGCTGCAGGCTCATCTGTCCCCAACTCAACAACAGATGTGGAATCCAGAGGTGTCAAGGCAGAGCCTCTCTGGGTTCTCAACCAAATTGCAGGGTTAGTCAATGCTCTTCAGACTCCACGTGAATACCATATTCATGCTTTGATAAAAACACAACTAAAATAAATCACTAGCAACCTGGAGACAAACAAAAGCAGACCCAAGTTAGGAAGGACTGGATTAGCAGACTTAAAATACTATGTTAAATTCCTCTACAAATACCTAAGTGTAGACTCTCCCTCCATCCCTGTGTTCATCTAGCTGAAAGCTGGTCAGGAGCTGTTGGCTGCCCAAGTCTCACTTGAATAGCTGCCCAGGTGACTTGAGGATGGACCCATGAGCCTTGCCAAATAAGAAATAGAGTCTGCATGGCTGCATAGTTCAGACGTCTTGCTAATTAATACCAACCTTTTGAGAGCACCAGGACAGCTTAGAGCCCAGCAATGGACTTCTCTGACTCCCAGCTGCTGGTGTAGACAGGTTGCAGAGCTTGCACCACCCTGTCTACATCAAGTCCTCAGAGTCCTTAGTGTCCCCAAGGCCTCAAATCACTGGGTCTGAGAGTTACAACTTGCTGATGATATCTATGGGACTTAAGAAGCTCCCAGAGGAGAGGTAGGGAAGTGGAGTGGTTAAGGTATTGGTATGGAGAGATCAGAGCAATGGGGGCCACTTTCTCTGTACTTCCCAGTAGATGATAAATACTATCCTATTAGAAAAGTCCAGAGGCCCAGGTACATTTTGTGCATATTAATAAAGGGATTGTAATCTGAAATGCATGTGTTAAGGGGTTTGGTCTCCATCCAATGAAATGACACAGAGGCAGAGGAGCCTTTAGCAAGTGAGGCCCAATGAATAAAAAATTCATGCCGTTGAATGTGCACCTCTGAAGACAATAGTTGAATCCTGTCTTTCTCTTCTCTTTCACTCTCTCTTTGCTTCCTGACTATCAAAAGGTGAAAGGTCCTCAGTGCTGTGGGATGTCTTTCTGTATGCTGTGAATATGTGTTGCTTTGATTGGTTGAAAAAGCTGCATTGGCCTGTGGGAGGGCAGGATGGAGCCAGGCAGAAAAATCTCAGAGAGACAGTGAGAGAAGAAAGGAGAGTTGGGCAGATGTTGCTAGCTACCGCCAGGAGAAGCAAGAAGTAAAAGTACCGGTAAGCCATGTGGCAAAGTGTAGATTTATAGAAATGGGTTAATTTAAGATTTAAGAGCTAGCTAGCAAGAAGCCTGAGCCATTAGGCCATATAGTTTGAAAATAATATAAGCCTCTGTGTGTTTATTTGGGACAAAGTGGCTGTGGGACACAGATGAGAGAGATTCATCCCGACCTCAGGGCCCAGGTGGGACACAGGAAAACTTCCAGCTACACGTCAGTCACAAGATATTGCTTTGATGTACCCTGTTGCCACAAGAGCCATGGACAGAGTCTAAAACTGTGAGCTAAAAATGAAGCTTTCTTCTTTTTAAATTGGTAATCTCTGATGTTTTATCACAGTAATGAAAAACTGCCTGACTCCTAAGGATATTGAGGAAATCATCTCCAATCTATTGGAGTGAATGGTGCACAGCCATCCTGGCTTTAGGGTTGACAAGAAACGAACTGAGCATCTATAAACAACCACACTGGGAAGTTTTCTGAGGATGTCCTGTTACTTTTGTTTTACATTGAACATAACTTTTTTTTTTTAACTTCCCGCCAACCTTACTTGTACTGCTTCAATTCCAGAGAAAGAGAAAAGGGGCTCCTGTCCTCAATGCTTGGCATGGTAATATGTGATTAGCTCAGTCTGCCTTCTCATTGATTCTGGAATCAAACCAGTCTGCCCAGGACCACATCTCCATGGTGGTACACCTTGGGAGACAGGAAGACCAGTGGGCACAAGCCCTCCTGCTATGAGGTAGTGTCTCCTGGGTCTGACATCTCCAGCCAAGTTCAGAAGAAATTTAATGATGGGCTTTAGGTGGGGCTCAGGTGAGAGGTGGTATTACCAAGCCCAAGGGCCTGAGCTACAATTTCCAGGTGCTTGGAGAGGTACTTCGAATGCCAAGAACTATCTCAGAGACATGGTGGTTTTAAAAACTACCCCACCTGAGCACGTGGTTTGGGCCCAAAATGTTGAGATGGAGACACTAGAGCTGAGAGATAGTGAAATGGATGTTGCTCTTTGCCTATCTGGCATGAAACCCATGTGTCTTTTCTAACAGCCCCTGAGCTTTCGATACGTAACAATATGGAAGAAGCAATGCTTTTGCTTTGCATATGGCAAAGTGATAATTAGCTCATTTAATCCATGTAACAACCCCTAAGCATGGGCATGTTATTACCTCCATTATACAGCTAAGGAAACTGAGACCCAGAGAAATCTCCAGGGACACAGATGTGATCCGAATCCCTAGCTCAGGTTGTGGTTGAGCATGCTGCATTGTCTCTATTCAATCTGCAGCCCTAGGGATGGGTCTTGCTTGATCTGTTGAAGACAGTCAGAAGACTGGGGAGATTCCTCAACTGGTCCTTGTTTTGCAAGTACTAGGACATGAGGATCTAGGGCTAGCCTCAAACCAATGTGAAAAGGTCAGGCATAGAAGCACACACTTGTATCCCCAGAACCCCAGATGGATGCAGGAAGATCCATGGGGCTTGCTGGTCAACTCACCTGGCCTATGTTGGTGAGCTCCAGGCCCATAATAAACCCTGTTTCCAGAGAAGGGCAGGTGTCACCTGAGGAGCAAAGCCCAAATTTGTCCTCCATCCCACACATGAACCTACACACACATGTTCATGTGCTCATGCATACGAAACCACACACACACACACACACACACACACACACACACACAGAGAGAGAGAGAGAGAGAGAGAGAGAGAGAGAGAGAGACAGACAGACAGACAGACAGACAGACAGACAGACAGACAGACAGAAACAGGGATAGACAGAAACAAAGAGAGACAGAGACAGGCAGAGACAGAGGCAGAGAGAGGAGAATGGAGCATAGCATTTCCCTTACATCATTATTGGTGCAGGGTCAGATGACCTGACTTGGGAGGATCATGAGGATGGAAGGTAAGGACTAGGTGACAACTGGGAGTGACATCTGGGTGTCCCTACTCTTACACTTTAAGATTAATCCATATCAAAACTGTCAATAAAAAAAGAGAAACATGGAGCCAAGTGTGTGTCTTCACTGGTGTTATGGACCACTCAACAGCTGGCCCTGGAATCTGCCTTCCTTATCAATGCCTGTGTCAGGCAAAATCATGCGTTTCCCACTACTTAAGTAAGTTTATTTTCACTATTTATTTCTAAATGTATGCAGACTGATGTAGTCAAGATGAGAAGCAGGAAATGAATACTGGCCTGTGGCACCAGAGACCCTACACTTGGCCACTGCACCCTCCCTCCCTCCCTCCCTTCCTTCCTCCCTCCCTCCCTCCCTCCCTCCCTCCCTCCCTCCCTCCCTCCCTCCCTTCCTTCCTCCCTCCCTCCCTCCCTTTTTCCCTCCCTCCCTCTCTCCCTCTCTCTCTTCTTTCTTTCTTTTCATTTTCATTTGTTTTTTTCAAGTATGTGTGTACATATATATGCATATATATATATGTTCATGTGTGTTCTATTTTCTATATGAGTGGGGAATATATGTGTACTTGTGTGTATATACATGTAGAAGCCAGAGAACAACCTCAGGTCTCTCTCTCTCTCTCTCTCTCTCTCTCTCTCTCTCTCTCTCTCTCTCTCTCTCTCTCTCTCCTCTCTCTCTCCTCTCTCTCCTCTCTCCCATCTCTTCTCTTGTTTCTTTCTTTTTGAGACACTGAGATTCAGGGTTCGCTGATTAGGCTAAGCTGGTTTCCCAGTGAGTTTTAGTGTTCTGCTTGTCCTTGCCTCCTCCACACTGAGATTACAAGTGTTCACAAGGACTGGAGTCTGGTCCTCATTTTTGCATGGCAAACACTTTACAGACTGAGCCCTATAATAGGCCCTACACCTCTTTCTTAGGTCAGATCCAAAAGCCCAGCAAAGGTCAGGATTGGACTATATGATTGGTCTTTTTCACTTTCCTAGTGAAAGGGACCACCAATCCATGACATTCTCTTTGTCAAGAGCCCGTGGCCCAGCCCTCCACCCGTTGGCACAGGTATACATATCTGCTCCTTGACCCTACTTTCCACTGTACCCCAAGCTCCTTGAAGTTGTACTCTCAATCTCATTTCTCTTAAATCAATATCCCATAGAAGCCTACTTCCCATCTCCCTTCCTGGCCAGGCATCCAGCAGATGCCTGGCAAAGCAGAAGCTTCAGTGGATGTCTGTGGGATGCATGAATGACTTTCATGAACCCCCACACTGCTAATTTGGAACCTATGATACTTTGGAGACAGAATATTTATTGAGTAGAAGTTTGGAAAAAATACTCTAATTTTGGCTTTTACCACTTATGCAGTTCATTACCAAGGAATGCGAGCCTCTAATCCTCTCCCCCCATAACTTTCCACATTTTATAATATGTAGAATAATTAAGGTACAAGAAACTGCATTTCTTTTAAAGGAACAGTTAACTTCTGTTGTAATTGGACTCCTTGACTAATTTGGGAAAAAATTTCTACATCCTATAGCTTCCATCCATACCCTACTCCAAGATTTTGTTAATGAGAAAATCACTTTTAGCTACACACACACACACACACACACACACACACACACACACACACACACACACACTTGCCTTAACTTGTCTCCCATTGAGCAAAGCCTTCAGTGCTTCTCAAAAGGACTTCCCTGACAGCAGCTTCAGCATCAGCACCATTGGACTAATAGCAGATAGAAACAACTTGAAACAAAATGAAAGAGGTTTATGTTGGTTCATGGTTTGGGCACACCATCCATCATGTTGGGGAAGTCATGACAGCTGATGCACCTTGGTGGCCTGCAGTGGTGGGAGCTTGAGGCAGTTGCTTGTTAACTGGGTGCTGACCAGGAAGTATGGTGTGGAAGTGGGGCTGAGCTATAGTCTTTAGGGCTCACCTTCCAACAGCCCGCTTCCAGTTCCCACCTCCTTAAAAGTGCGGCACTCTCCCGTACCATCACCACAAGCTGGGGACCAAGTGTTCAAGCTTAGGAGCCTGTGAGGTCCATTCTATATTCAGACTTTAACATCCTTTTGGAAGACTTTCTCAAGTCCAATCCCATACCTAGTCAACTAGACATTGTGGAGCAGGGCCCTAAATCCCGACTTTGTTTGTTTGTTTGTTTTCCGGACAGTGTTTCTCTGTGTATCACTTGCTGTCCTGAAATGCAGTCTGTAGACCAGGCTGACCTGAAACTCACTAAGATTCACCTGCCTCTGCCTCCTTCCTGAGTGCTGGTATTAAAGGCTTGTGCCACCACTACCAGGCTCAGGACCCTGACTTTTATAAACCTTCTCAGAGAAGCTGGAGCTGTTCATTTTTGAGACCTTTTGACCCAATAGTCAGAGGTCAGCCAGGCCTTGTTCAGATCCTCATCTGCCACTGAGCAGCACATGAGTCATCTTCATGCCCTCACTCCCTCTGTTTGTAAAATGTGGATACATGGTGTTGCTAGGGACTTTATGAGTCTGTATATGTCAAGCTCTCAACACTCTGGGAACAGATCACTTTTTCTTTCATTCCTGTTACTAAGGGTAGGAGGAAGAGAAATGAGGAGAATGGGAGAAGTCTCAGGGTTTTCACTATGATGGATTTGGAAAGCAATAGTAGGACGACAAAGGAGGTGAGCCTGGGAAGTTCAGAGACCCCATTTATCCAAAAGATGGGAACTTGGACCCTTCACAAGACTGGAGGCTGGAGCGTAGAGATGGGTGAGATGAATGTGGCTCCATGCATAGGATGGAGTGGGAATGATTTTGCTTAAACCAACATCCCACAGAGGAGTGTGATGGGTGGAGCAAACAGGTCATGCTATTGCAGGAAGCACGTATATTCTGAAAAACAAACATTCAAGCCTGAAGACTTCTGTGGTAAGTAGGAAGGGACATGAGGTGGTCTTTAGGCTCCCAGCAGCTTTCCTTAATCTAAAGACTAGCTGTTTTGGGAAAAATGTTTCTTTCTTTTTCTGGTTGACTGAACAATCCTCCCCCTAAGACTCCTCAGTCCCTTGGTTCACAGAATGTTCTTCAATCCTTTACCTATTGAGTTGATTCCAAGCTCTCATAGAAATGTTGAAATTAAGGACATAAAGGCCTAGATACACAGAACAATAGTAGCTGATGCCTGCCAAGGGCTACTTCCTTTATGACAGTCATGAGCTATGCATTTATTTATTTTATGCATATGAATGTTTTGCCTACATGTATGTTCATGCACCACATGCATGCTTGGTGCCAGTGATAGCTCAAAGAGGACATCAGATTCCCTGGACCCAGAGTTACAGAGAGTTGTGAACTACCATGTGAGTGCTGGGAATTGAACAGAGGTCCTCTGGAAGAATAGCAAGTACTCTTAATCACTGAGCTATCTCTCCAGCCCTGTAAGCTGTGTGTTTATAAATTACACATTATTGGATATTTCCCTTCAGGAGAGAAACATTTATTATTTTTTTACTGTTTTACATGTAAGAAATGAAATGTTACAAATGATTAAACAGAGTTTCAAACCTTCAAAGCTCATATGTAACCCTTCTATGCTAGACTAGTGAGAAGACATGTCTGGAGACACTGAGGACAGGGTTTTTTCCCAAGCACTTACAGCTAGCAAGGATCACAGCCAGGGCTGGAGGGTCTGTCTCCCAGTACCCCTCATAAGAGCCCCACAAAACATATGTACTTTCATTTACAGAAAACCACAATGCAAAAAGAGTTTTCTGACAGATGGCTAAAGCTTCTTATATAATAGAAATGAGTTCTTAAAGCTACTGGTAACATTGGCTGAAAAGTTCTGGAATTTAAAATTTGTCTTAGCTGATTTACACAATCACCACAGTCATGTTTATATAGAAAAGTATGGCACACGCTTTGATTGCCACAACTAATAAATCCACATAGCCTCCCTCCCCTGTTTGACATAAATCCTCTTCCTCCGTGGCTATTTAGTATGCAAGGCACATCAGAACATTAGCAGTGCAAAAGGGTAAATAATCTGGTAATTGATCTGGGATTTGTGGATTTTTACCTCAAATTTCTGTTTATGGCTGAAGGTCGTAAGCTATCCAAACCTCTATTGATCAGCATCTTTTGTTTAAGCAGAACCTACTGTATTTGTTTGTGCTTCTCTTCCAAAGTCAAACAAAAGGGCACACATGGAGCTAAGCCTCAGCTTGGCACTGCGGACATGTGGCCCATTCACTCAGGGTACAGATGTTTTCAATCTGCACAGTTTGTCTTTCTTATCCATACACGATGAAACAGCCTTCGCTTAGCCTGGGAGACATGCCAGCAAGAGAAGACACATGCTTAACCCTTCATAGACCCAGTGTCTACTCCCTAAGGGCATGAATCTGTAATGCTAACTGGAGATGTGGCCCAGTACTTTCTGAGCTGCTTCTGTTCGTAGGCAGCGGTTGTGTCTGGAGACAAACAGCCCCTTCCCCTCCCCTTGCCATCGTCATGCCTCAGTCTGTACTCCAGGTTCCTTAATAATTCCTCAATGCTATGTCCATGGAACAGAGTGAGAGACTAAAGAACAGCATGCCCCACTTCTCTGGGTGTTTTGAACAATCCTACATAAGGTGTAGCAGCAAGTCTATGAGGCCAGCTAGACCCCTGAGTCCCTGGGTACTGTGTATCCTCCCAGAGCAGGAGAAAAGGTAGGTTGTGTCTACAGGCTAATCAAGCCATGAGTAAGTAACAGTATTGATTATCCAGAAGTCTTTCCCCAAACTGCTTTAGTCTCAGCTTGACTGACACATTCTCCTGAATGCTAAGTCTTGGGAAAGAATATATCTGAACCTTACCTACAGCTTTCTCTCTCCTGGTTGACTAGAGTTGAAGTCCATGCACAGCCACTTGCTAACTACTGAGTCTTCTCAGGTGAGGTATTCAGCTCCCTGGAGTTCCCAAACTCCACTATAAATACATGTGATTGACCTCAAGATAGCTTAAAAATGCATATGGTGCCATATAGGCCCCTCCATGTGGATGGCCCACACTTGTGTTATCACAAGAACCCCCCCCCAAGTTGTTGCTCACTATTAAACTGTTCTTCAGTGGGTTTCTAAATTTAGAAAAGATTCAAAATAATGTGAATCTTACAATTTAAATGTTAGTTCTTCAATAGAAATCTTTGTAACATACAGGAAACCCTTCCTTCTTCTCTCCTGTCTGCCTGTCTGTCCTTCCTTCCTTCCTTCCTTCCTTCCTTCCTTCCTTCCTTCCTTCCTTCCTTCCTTCCTTCCTTCCTTCACTCCCTCCTCCCCCCCCCCCTCTGTGTATGTGTGTATGGGAGCATGTGTGAATGAAGACCAAGAAGACAACCGTGGCTGCTCAAACATTATCCATCTTTTTTTTTTCCTCTCTCTCTCTGTACTAGGAATTGAACTCAGAACCTCACACATGCTAGGCAAGCACTCTACCACTAAGCTGCACGCATACATAGGCAACCATGCTTTGTGGTTTGTTTTGTTTCTCTGAGACAGAGTCTCTCACTGCCCTGGAAATGGTTAAGCATGCTAGGCCTGGCTGGCCAGTGAGACTCAAGGACCTGCCTGTCTCTGCCTCCCCAGTTTTAGGCTTATACCCATGTGCTAATGTGTCTTTTTTTTTTTTTGTCTTAGGTTCTCGAGATTGAACTCAAACATTTGCCGACTGAGTTCCTAGAACCTCACTGGTTTTTGTGTTTGTTTGTTTGTTAATTTTCAAATGTATGTGCAGTCTTAATGTTTGGGCGGGGGAGATGGGATCCCTTCTATCTCTTCCAGATTCTGACTTCCACAGTTAAGAAGATACTCCCCAATATAGCAAGATGTGCCTTGCCTGAAATGCACAGCAGAGCAACTAGACACAAGAGTTTATCAGCAGAAGCAAGCAAGCTTAGATCCCAGGGTTAGTAACGGTCACCATGACCTGTGTTAAACACAGCAATTTACAGCTCAACAGCTCCATGGCCTATTATTTTATACAAAGATTTCCCCGTCATTCCATGGTCTGTGTGTCCCTAGCAGGCCACACTTCAGAGCTGAAACCAGAAGTTTTCTGACTCAGAATCATGTTTCTCCTCCAGCATATGTATTGGCCACTCTGACAGACAATGAGTGTTTTATGCTGGAGACATTGAGATGCTGTTTCGTTCCCTGTCCATGAGGCCTTAAAAACATCCTAGAGGGGTAAAAAGAGATGCTGAGCACTGGAAGTTTTCTATGGAGAGAGGAGAGAGAAACAAGACCGGCTGATCTGTTCTTACAGTTCCTCTGCTTTGAATCTAGGCCCTCCACCAACTTCTCTCTTCTTACTGAGCTTGCTCTCTCCCCTCAGGCCTTCTCCTAATTATATATAGATATTTATAATGGAGAACAACCCATCTGGACTTTGATATAATACTTTATCTTTCTCCATATATACATACATAATGCAATACTTATACATATTATATACGCTATATATGCCGCTTTTGCATTTTGTTGATCTATCTTCACCAAACACCAAACAAAAACCAGTTTGCCTCCATGCTATTTGTGTTAGCGGTTTCTCTCTTCAGATAAGTATTTGAAAGCATATGAAATGATACCTATAACTATGTGGGTGTATTGAAGAGAACATAAATGTCCATAGGACAGTGCCTCAGCTTAAGGATGCTGAATCTGTTTTGGTACATCTTCCTTAGCCAGGCTCTTGTTTCCTCTGCAGGTAGCAGAGGTCTATGCTGAGCAATCTCAGTTTTCCTTTAAACCTTCTTATTTTGATTTCCCTCAACTATGCACTGTGTGTGTGTGTGTGTGTGTGTGTGTGTGTGTGTGTGTGTGTGTGTGTGGCCAGTGTTTCAGCTTTGTTAAAATTTGCTTGTATTTTAGGTTAGCTAAGGATACTCAATTTTTCCTTCTGTTCCCAAGTTCATCCACGTGGGTGCTAGTGTTTGTCAGCAGCTCATACATATTTCCCGCAGGTAGAGTTTCCCTCCGTGTCTGTTGGTAGATAGCAGGGCTGTTCACTGTGCTCTGGTTTTATGAATTTATTTTTCTTTGGCAATATGATTGTGTGGATGATGTCAGCGTTTCTGTAGCTAATGCACACTACATAAACTGGAAGGGAGGGTAAATGTGGGACCATGGTTTCAGGAGGATTACAGTCCATCATGGAAGAGTCCATGGTCCTGAGAGCCTGTGGCAGATGCTCCCCAAATCACAGCCACCAGGAAGCAGAGAGGGAGGTGGGATCTAGCGGCTGAGTGGCTGAGTAGAAGCTTCAAATCCCCACCCCCAGCTGAATGCTTCTGCCAGCTAGGCTCCGCCTCTTAAAGATCCCATACCCGCCCCTAAGCAGTGCCAGTGTCTGGGGGGAAGGTAATCCAAAACTGAGTCTAAGGGAGTGTTTCACAACCAAACCATCACAGCAACCACATGACATCTTTGTCCAAAGGGCTTTGAAGGCAGAAGGGCCTCGGCTACTTTATATCTCAGATTCCCCACACTTCAGTTACTACGCTCAGAGAAAAACCTGAGTATCGCCTCTGTCAAACAGACTTCATAGCGGGTAATTATTAAAAACATAACAGTCATTACAATAAATTACAGCTTTTACACCTGCTTTGGAGATCTGAGATGAAAAGGCACTTCATGGAGGCAAATATTGTGACAGGTGAGCGATGTAATTAATGTTCAAATCTTGCACAACGTCACACACAGTCTTCTTTTTTTTTTTAAGCTATCAAGTGCTGGATTGCAGGTGCTCCCAGAACATTCCCCAGGAAGCAGTGCGGGACCAGAAACCTTTCATTCAGCCCCTCACACCCTGCACCTTTCAGAGCTCATGCCCTCCACTGTAAAGTGACGCCATCTGCTCATCAGCATTGTGGGTTAACCAGCAGACATGGTGAAAGCCAGGATTTGAATCCTGATGCCTAGGAGCTCTCAGCTCAGGGCAGCTACTTAATCCTTCCAGTCTCATTTCCTTCTTTATAAAATGGGATAATTATAGCATCTAACCCTGGGAGGAGATATTGTGGATTAAGGAAGATATTAGCACAATGCTTAACACACTGTCCATTTTTCTCTACACAGAAGTTATTATCAATACTGTCAATAGCCAGCAGTTGGACCACTGTGAAGCAGGCTGCCCCGGGTTGTCTCATGAACCGTCTTCTCTGGACTGGAGACAGAGTTACAGGGAATGTCTCTATAAATAAATCCATCTTCTTTTTATGAAAGCCAATCTGGATAAATTGGTGTTCCCCAAGCTTATAGGGAATGCTTGGATGCTCTGGCTTGGCCTGGGTGTTAGCATTTAGGCATCTGTACTGGCTTGCTCTTAGGGTCCTGAAAGGATACGTCCTCAGCTGCAGCCACTAAGAGCACCCCCTGTGCACAGTCACTACTTTCCCTTATAAAAGATGGGCCTTGCCCACCTCCAGTCTCTTTCTCTTCCTTCGCCCTAGGGATGGTCTCTGCCCCCTTCTCTGCCCTGCCCCCAATAAACCTCCCATGTGAGCCCTGTTGCATGGCATGATTCCTCCTTGATGCTTTTAATTTACAACACTGGGGACTTAGTTGGGAAAATGCTTCCTGCACAAGCATGAAGGCCTAAGTTGACCTCTAGAAACCACATTTTTTTTTTTTTTTTTTAGAAAAAGGTGCTATGGATCATGATCATGCTTATAATTCCAGTGCTACAGAGTATGAGACAGATAGATCCCTCGGGTTTACTAGCTACCCAGCCTAGCCAAACCCGTAATCTCCTAGCCAGTAAGACTCCCAAAACAAGGTAATGGGTGACTGAGGAAGATGCTGGAGGTTGACCTCTGGCCTCCACAGGTACATGTACACACACACACACACACACACACACACACACACACACACACACTCACACACTCACACACACACATACATACACACTAACACACATCAGAATGCCAGAATGACCTACCTTAAATATAGATTTGGTACTGTATAGGGATCTATATGGGCCATGTTTTTAAAAGCAGACATATATCTTACAGAAAAGTTCAAATTGAGCAGATGGCTCAATGTGTCACACTAAAGAACACCGGTATGATGTATGAAGAAGAGAGACCAAGGATAGAACAAGCTGAAACCTAAAGAACCCCCAACAAAACAAAATAAAAAAACTTTAAGCAGGTGTGTCTGTCTTCAGGGCCACTTACTGATATGAGATACTTCTTGCAAAGGCAAATACACACAGCAGTCTGCAGGGAAGCAGCATGGAGGTGTTTACATGTTCAGGATGAATGGTCACTCTTGGCATATTTCAGATACATCCCAAGTGAGGACCTCTGAGCAGCTAGATTGCTCAGCTTGGATACTAGATTACTTAGACCAAAACTCAGACAATCTCTGAGCCAGCAGTTCAAATCCGACCTCTGTCTCATGGCAAGTGGAAGAAGATAAGAATACATGAAAATCTGATCATGAGAACAAGGTCAACCTGGAACATCTCTGCTCTTACAGAGAGGACACACGGAGTGTTTTAGAACATGGCCGGTACTGGCAGACTCCTGTGTGAGGGCACCCCCAGCTTACAAAGCCCCCTACCTGGTCTGACAGCAACACTAAAGGGAGGTGGGACTAATTCAGCTGACAAACTTGGAAACTGAGGCCTGAAAAGATCCTGGGTGTCTCCTGAGGTTCCAAGGAACCTCAGGTGACCTAGCCTATACCAGGTGATGTGTCATTTTAGAAGATGAGCAAATGCATGCTAGGGAGCACTTGAATGTAATAGCCTGAAAACCCAGAAATAGCGGTGTGGTGGCTCTCATGCTGGGCAGCAATGAGGTTAGAGTCACTGGTTGTTTTGGCAAGCAATGGACAGGTGTATTCTGTTTTTCTTTCTCACTTTTCATGTGTGGTATGTGCCAGCATATTTCTGCATATGTGTATAGGGTAGGCACATGAACTTGTATTACTTGCACATAGAGGACCAAGGTTTATGTTGGAACTCATCTTCCACCACTCCTTGACTGTATTCTTTGAGGCAGAGTCTCTCAGTAAAAAAAACTAGAGCTTTTCAGTATGACCAAGGTTGCTTGCCAGCTTGCTTTGGGGGTGCCTCCTGTCTCCACATTCTAGGACTGGAATTATATGAGGGATACCATGCACACCGAGCTGTCGTATAGGTATCTGGGGATCTGAACTCTAGTTCTCGGGGTTGTGTGGCAAGCATTTTTCACCACTCAGCTATCTTCCTAGTTCCAACAAGTGTCTTATCAATCTTCATTTGTCACAGCTCTCAACCTCAGCCAGTGCTGCCTTAACACTATTCACTAACTGTGCTGTACAGGTCTAGGTTAGGGTTCCACGGTCCCACTCCAGAGGCAGAGAAACAGTCTGGGACCTTGGCATTCAGGTTCTTGTATGTGCTTTTAGATTACCCAAGGAGACCATGGTGGAGAGAGGCAATGAGGTGGAGAGAAGATCCAATCTTCTCAGCTGTGATGGGTGACCAGTTGTCCCTGGGTGTGTAGCAAATAAAGAGCTCACAAAAGTCCTCAGCAAGAACTTTTGTCCTCTCTGATTTGGGTCTTTGGAGACAGGGACTCAGCATATAAGCCAAGCGCAGGCTCACACTTCTGATCCTCTTGTCTCAGCCTCCTGGGTGCAAAGTTCACCGGCAGGAGCTACTATGCCTTGCTGGTGGGCTCTTTCCGTGTCTCTCTTTGTGTCAGCAAAGAGGAGCCTCATGCTCAACAGTGAGTGGGCATATCTTGTCTCTTCTGAAGCTGTCAAACTGAACTGATTCTCAGTCATTTTAACCCAGGTAGTTTTAGCCAACCTGATCCCCCAGGTGAAAAACCAGTTTATCAAAGACATCATTTATCCCATTCTTCTGTCACAGTAAGAGAACCTTTGAACAGCTCCAGGGAAAATGAATGACTGGTTCCAAAGGATGTTAGTAACAATAATAATAATTACTGTTTATGAGGCATCTATTACGTTCCTTGCCTGTATGTCCCTTTTATATTTCTTCAATAATCCTTTGAGGTAGATAATAGCTCAATAGTTCTTCTCGTGTGTTCTCTCATTAAATCCTAACAACTTGTGGTGTGTGTATGATTATCCTAATTATTTAGCAAAAGAAACGGAAGCTCAAATGATCATATGTGACTTGTTCAAAGTGACACAGGCATCGAGAGAGCTGGGATTCTGATTTAGGGGTGGGAATCTCGGATGCGACTCTTCTGGGCTGTCTTTCCAGAATTCGTCACCAGACTCCTGCTCTAGAGGTGCCATGTCACTTATGACTCTCGCGAAGTTTCCTTGGGATTCTCACTCAGAACTGGGTAGCAGGCACAGTCATGGGATCTACACTGAAGAAGTTAAAATACCGAGAGGACCAAGAAAGATTCTAATATCCTGTAAGCAGGGGACTCGGCTTTGGCTGCTGTGGGGCCCAGCTCTGCCACCTAAAGCCACAGGTGTCCTTTCCTGGGCCTTTGCTTTTCTATAGGCTCAGTTCCAATATCTGTGTAAAGAAAAGCTGTGTGGATGGAAATAAACAAATTGAAATCCCACTCCAAAGCAGTTGAATGGTAAGTACCGTAACGTGCGTTGAACTTGGACCCTTGCCTGTAGTTGGGCTTCAATAAACACTGCAGCAAGCTCCCCTTTCTTGCTAGCATTACAGTCATATTGCCAGGCTAGGGTGTGGCTTAGTAGGTAGTGTGATTGCCTGGTATATGCACAAGGTTTTGGGTTAGATTCCTTTTATGCCGTAAACTGAGTGTGGTGGTGAAATGCTTATCAATCTAGCTGAGAAGTTGAGGCACAAGGGTCAGAAAGTTCAAGGTCATGCTTGACTACAAAGAAAGTTTTAGGCCATGCTGGGATACATAAGACCCAAAAAAATAAATATGTCTCAAAAAATAAATTCTCATTGCTGTTAGCAGAATGGGCCAACTGTAGCCTGCCTGGCTGATGACTGTGACCTTTCTGAAGTATGACCCAGTGTCTGTCCTCTTTGTTGGGTTCTGGGCATGGTTCCCTGAGATCAGCTGCTCTTGGCAGAGGAAAATCCCATAAGAGGCCCAAGATACTGGGTGTGTCTGGCACCATCCACTCCGTATGTTTGCATCTGGCCAGGGAGACACCAGCGTTCCTGGAGAGGGTACAGTGATGGTTTCCTCCTAGCAGAGAGATACAGAGGAACTAGAGTCTGAAGACCAGCCCAATTAACATACTTAAAATGGTTATAAAGTGTGTGTGTGTGTGTGTGTGTGTGTGTGTGTGTGTGTGTATGCACATGTGTGTGAGTGAGTGAGTGTAGCACGAATCTTAAAAGGTCTTATTAATAAAAATGAACCTGGAGCCAGGTACTGGGGTCAATGCTGGAAGATCAGAGAAGCAGAACAAGCCACAGCCACCTCGCCTCGCCAATTCCTCAGCTGATCGATCCTCTTTTCTCAGACTGGAAGCCTCTGAATCCTCTCATCCAAATGGATCTCAGCTGAACTGCTGCTCAAAGGCCTAAAAGCTTAACCAGCTTTAGTTCCTGGTTTTCACGCCTTATGCACCTTTCTACTTTCTGCCATCATTTCCTGGGATTAAAGGCATGAGTCACCATGCCTGACTGTTTCCAGTGTGGCTTTGAACTCACAGAGATCCGGATGGATCTCTGCCTCCCAAGTGATAGGATTAAAGGCGTGTGTGCCATCATTTTCTGGCCTCTATATCTATCTAGTGGCTGTTCTATCCTCTGACCCCAGATAGTTTATTAGGATGCACAATATATTGGGGGACACAATACCACCACAAGTGAGTGTGGAGGTCAGAAGACAACTTGCAGGGATAGGTTCTTATCTTCCACCTTGTAGGTCATCAGCTTGGCAGCAGGCCTCTGTACCCACTGAGCAATCTTACAGATCACACAGATAACTCTAAAAGTCTATGTGTTTCTGGTGAAGGGCTTAATGTGGACAGTGCTACCTGCCACCCTGAGCAATTCTGGAAGGAACAGCAGCTACTGAGGTCCCCAGTCTGTCTTTCAGGGTCTAATCAAAGGGAGGTTCACCAGCTTGAAAATGAGTCACAAGTTTAGCCCCCAGGGCTGAGTCCTGGGTATAAGTTCTTTCTTCCTTATTTTCTCAGACCTTCTCCTGGCCCCACGTGGCTTCTTTCCCTCTTGTTTTCAGCTTCTCTCATCCCTCATGTAGGAAGCAAGGTTGTTCTTCAGAGAGCAGACTTCACTGCCCACAATGTTGACCCATGCCCAGGGACATTTTTAGCTGTCACACTTGAAGGAGGGAGTGCTTTTGGCTTCTACCATGTGGAGACCCTGGGTACTGCTGAACATTCACAAACTCACTAACGATGGTTCACAGGCCCAAGAGTCATTCAGGCTCAAACACTTAACAGTATCCAGGGTGAGAGACTGAAGGGTAAGGTGATTCAAAGAACTGCCTTCACTTGATATGGACTCTGGGAAACCTTGACCTCTCCTAGCCTTAGCTTCCCAATCTTGTTAGTGTGAGTTTGCTCTAGCTGGGTGGTTGGTTCTCAGCCTCCTGTGGATCAAATTATAGTTATGAAGTAGCAATGAAAAATAATTTTATGGTTGGGGAAGGTTCACTACAACATGAAGAACTGTATTAAAGGGTTACAGCATTAGGAAGGCTGAGAACCACTGCTCTAGATGGTCACAGGAGCCCAGGCAGGCACTGTGTTGCCAACACCCGGATCCTGTTCCTTTTATTCTTGGAGCTTCTTCTAGCCTCCATAGAGGGTCTGAACATGAACACTGGAGCACGTTAGTCTTCGGTGCTCATGTTCTGCATCTTTTGCCTTCCTAGGCCCAAACAATCAAGCCCATCCCTTACCCTCTGGGCCATCCCCTGCTAGCCCTAGGCTGGCACCACCATCAGGATGGGCAGGCGATCGGCACACCTTGCCTCCATTGCTCAAGGACTGGCAGGGGATCAAAGCACTCTGGTTAGAGCAACATTTGGCAGCAAGATGTAGATCAGCAGAATGGTCCTGGCCTGAGCACAACAGAAGTGCATCCTCCCAGGGGCGTGGCGTCTGCAGCTTCTGTCTGTGCCCTGCCCACCTTCCCTGTTCTTCTCTCCCAACCTGGCAAACTACCTTCCCACCCTCTTGTCTCCAACCCTGTATCCTGAGAGCCCAGCACCATAATCCCATAAGTCCAAGGCATAGTATGTGCTCAGTCTGCCCTTGTGTGCCCTAACCTCCATTAAGAACAGTAACCATTTAAAGGTCAGGTATTGAGCCCCAAGCTTCATATATCTGATCTCTTTTTATCTCAGCAACACTCCTAAGGTGGATTCTGGTTCCTGTCATCCTCTATCGTCCAGCTATTCTGATCATTACCAAAGAGCTTGGCATCAGAAGACTCTCTGTTAATTCAGTTAAGACCCAGAGCACCCTTCTAAAGTAGAGACAAATCCCATTCCTGATGTTACCATTGGAGAAACAGGCAGAAAGAGATTATTTAATGAGTTAAGATTAAAATAACTACCTCCATTGTCAAAGTGCTAACCATTATACAAACTACCATTCAAAATAAAAAAAGGAGAGAGACAGAGACAGAGAGAGAAATGGGAGAGAAATTTGCCCAAGGTCATCAGGACTGGACATGTTACAGAGAATAGTAGTCCCCAAGTCAGTTTGTCTGGTGTCCTATTGATGTCACAGTGTCATGGTGTTCATGAAGAAAATTCTAGGAACTGAGAGACAATCTAGGTGTGATCCTCAAAAGATACAGTAAGGAAGGACCAGTCACATGGACATCCAGGTGGGATTTCCACTCTGCATAACTGTGAAACTTAGTCACAAGTACTGGAGCTAATCCAGCCCAGACCAGGACCAGCTTTCACTGCCTCCCAGGGACAGCATGAGTTACTATTAGCCTGTGTTCCTTCTTACTCACATTCCAAAGCATGAGACAGACCTTTCAGCATAGGTACAGAGGTGCTTGGGAGCTGATGGCTCTTCTGGAATATAACAGATGTCTTTACCTCTCTGCTAAACCAAGATTCCATCCAGGTAGGGTCTCAGGGCTTCCAGAGGAGTACACTTCTCAGTGAGGCTCACTGGGCTTAATTCAATTGCAAAACACTCTAGAATTCTACACGTAGTTATTACCCTCCCAAGCTTTTTGGCTGGCTCTTGGAAAGTGCTTCAGTGTCTTCATAGCTGAGATGGACAGTTCCATTTTGGTTGTGAAGCAGTGTCAGGCCTGCTGCAGGCTTGGGGACAGGTGCACGCTTGTCGCAGATAGGAAGAAGGAAGCTCCTCTCAGGCCCTCTTGGGTGGTAACAGACCCAGAGCTGGGACCAGAGTTACACCATGCTTGTGTGGGTGCCAGCATCCTAAGGCTTGTAATTACTCATGTGCTTCACCATCAGGGGCTGAGAAGGCATGTGGTTTTCTCCCTCAGTATTCCCCTCCTGTGCCAGTGAACCTGGAGGAGCCCAGCTCCTCTTCTCCTGGTGGATTGGCAAGTGTCTGCTATTCACACGGTTCAGCAGCCTCAGACGTGCCCATGTGGGCTCCACCTTGCCACACACCCGTGTTGGTTTCCAGGACAGTGATTGTGTAAGGAGCCACACACGTGAGTAGGCGCCAGGGAGACAGCCAACAACCTCCCTCCCTGGGAAGAGGGGTGGGAAGGCCACAGGCAACTTTAGCACTGGAGTGAGGTGATATGAACACAAAGTCTGAGTTGCAGCAGCCACCTAATGGCAGATAGAGTCCCACGAGAAAGGTCTTCTATGGTAGATGCCTTCTAGGTCACAAGATGAAATATTTTCCATGGACCAAAGTGAATGTGCACTCAGGAGAGCAATGCACCATGCATGCCACAGTACCTTGGAAGCCAGCCGCATTCCTCTTGGAGACCAGAGAAAAGGATGAGGTGATTGCCATGGGAATGCAGAAAACACTGTCTCTTACTGAAGCCTTCCTGCGGCTCTCATTAAGCATCAGAGAGCTTGTGATGTCTCCCTAAGACATCCACCATTCCTACATTTCAGCCACAGCTCTTCCTCCCTTCAGCCAGTCTTCAGCACATCTCCTGTTGCCCCAGTCTGGGTCCCTTTCAACTACATCTTACTCTTCTACAGTCACAACTTGGTTGGCAGAGCATCAGAGAATCATTGGGATGCACACAATCTTATTAGCACACTGTAGATCAAGAGCAAGTCCTAGGAGCTGGAAAGACGGCTCAACGGGTAGAACATATACTATGAAGCCCCAGCCTGTGTGGAAAAAGCCAGGCATCATGGCATGCACCTACTAATCACCGCACTAGAAAAGCAGGGGCAGAGAGATCCCTGGGGCTTACCGGCTGAATCAGCAAGCTTCAGGTTCAGAGAGAAAACACGTGCCAAAAACTACAGTGGAACATGATAAAGGAAGACATCCATTGTCAACCTTTAACCTCCACAAACAGGCACACACATGTGCATACACACACAGACATACTCACACACACACACCACCACCACCACCACCACCACCACACCCTGAAAGCTTTATGCCATCTTCTAAATAGACACATTTTTATCTTACTTATTTAAAAATATTTTAATTACAGTAAGTGGTATCCATTTGTCCTCCCACCTCCTCAGACTATGCAAGTATGTCGTGAATATTTTCCTTTGAATCCTCCACATTCCTGTCACCCCTCCATCTTCCCTCCATCACACAGCATCAGGTAAAGGCCTACACCTCATTTCTACTTTCTCTGAAACATTTCCATACCTACCTAATGTCACTTGGCCTGTGCCCACACGAGCACGGTAGCATCGGCACAGACTGGAAGCCAGACAGCCTGGCTCTAAGCTCTGTACCAAGCAGCCAGGTCACCTGCGGCAAGTTGCTCAACTTTCTCCGCCTCAGTCAAATAAAGAAAACAGTCATAAATCAGTCTTAACTGCAACTGTCGTATGTAAGACACTTAATTGACAGAAAGAGTGCTTAGAAAAAAATAAATGCTTAATAAATACAAGCTATTATTATGGTTCATGAACACTAAATAGGATAATTTTTATGTGTTTGGGGGACCTGTCTGTATTATACCTTTACAGCTACACAGTGTGTTCTGACTCTGTCTCTCTCCCTGCTTTCTCTCTGTAAATTTTTTCAAACATTCCCATTATCCATTTAAAATTATATTGTGTTATTTTAGCTGCTGTAGAGCAATGTATTATTGTTTTAATTTACACTCCCCCTGATTTCTCATTGTTAACTAGTTTAGGGAAAAAAAATTCCAGTTTCCAAGAATTAAATTGTCAAAGCAACTTTTAAGATAAGGAAGAAAACAAAGAGGCTGGACTGTATTATAATAATGCAAAGACTTATAAATTTATGCAGTGATTTCAATAGAGCTTTCTAGAATGCTGGAACTATTCCAGACCTGTACTCCTCAACATGAGAGTCACTACCAGTCCTATGTGCCTTCTGAGCCATTGAAATGTGGCTAATGGGATGAGGAACTGAATTTATACTTTAATTGAAATATAAATGGCTACACGTGATCCTCAGCATCCAATGGACAAGCCAGGCTTACAGGTGAAAAGACAAGTGACAGACACAAAGAAAATAGAATGGAGTGTGGAAAGAGACCCTAATAATGGCTGTATGACCAGGAGGGTGTGGTAGGTTGGCGAGGGAGGTGGTCAGCATATTTTTAGTAAGTGTTTCACTTTCCTCTTCTTTAAATGCATTTTTATTACTTGCCCTTCCAACTTCCCCAGTTGGGTTGCACATATATTATCTCTAAATATTTCATGACTATTTGAACACACACACACACACACACACACACACACACACACACACACGTGCGCGCGCAATGTTCCATTAAGTTGGTAGGGTTTTGTAATGAACACTTTGTTTAAAGGTTTATATCTTAAATCTTCAAGGGTTATGCCTTTTATGTCCGTTTGAATGACTTTTTAATTTTATTAAATTTGTCCTTTGACATTGCTATACATGAATACAATGCATTCTGATTGCTCTTGCCTCACTGGCCCCCTTTTTTCCCTCCCCTATTAATCCCCTCTCTTTCCACTAGTCCCTTTCGGTATCTATGTGTTTCTGTTTTGTTTTGAAATCCAGTGGGTTTAGCCATGTCCCTTGTGGGAAAGTGGGTTTGCAGATCTCCACTAGATCCTGGTGGGCTCACAACTGTTTACAAAGCAGGTGGCGGCAGTGACCCCTGATTTCCCAGGCTCCACCAGTGGCCACTAGTTGCATAGGATGTGGTCAAGGCCTATTGGGCCCCTCCCTGCTGTATCCATGGCTGACCGTTGACAGGCCTATTCTTGTGCAGGATTTTGCCTTTTGTAATTTAAGAAATTTTTCATTTTAGATGAAGCTCTTGGATCCCACACAATCGTTATTTAATACCTTGAGGGGCAGAATTCTCAGTTAATACTTCACCCACTTGAGCCATCAAAGACTCAAAGGTTTATTGAACCATCAATCCTTTCCACTTGACTTAAAATTATCCTTTAGTACTTTAACTTATCAAATAAAAATTAGAAAGCCATGTTGTCATCTAACACAACCTCCTCAGATACTTTAACTCCAGTTTTATCAAATTTCTAGAATAATTTAGAGAGGTTTCTATCTTCAACATTTGGGTTTTCTGACCAAGTGCCTAAAATGGAATTCCATACATTTAGGTCTTGTTTTATATGATTCTATAAAGTGTTATGTAATTTTGTTGAAATGGAGTGTTCCTTCACACCTGCTCTAGCATTCCTAGGTAGAGAGTGCAGCAGAACTCTGTTGCTCCTTAAATTTTGCATGTCATCAGTTTTTTTGCAAGACATTGCAGTCGTTACCATAATTTCTTTGCATTATATACGTTATTTCTTTTTCATGCCCTATAGTGTTGGCTAGCAGGTCTATAAAAACATTGACCAGAAAGTTAGTAGAAAGATAGTCTTGATATCAATGGGATGATAATGTTATTTCCCTATCAGAGAAAAATGCTTGCTCTAGGCTTTACTTAAGTTCTTAGTTTGCTGCTTAGGAAAATTTTTCTATCCTTATGTCTATAAGATTGGTTACTTGGGCTGGAGGGCTAGCTCAGCAGCTAAGAGCACTTGCTACCCTTCCAAGGACCCAAGTTTGGCTCCAGTCTCAACATTGCTAAGCTTACAGCTATCTGTGTAATTTCAGCTCCAGAGCATAGGACACCTCTAGGGTCCTTGAGCGCATGTGTTAATGTTCACATGCTCACATGTAGACACACACACACACACACACACACACACACACACACACACACACACAATTAAAACATAATAAAAATAAACTTTATAAAAGAATGACTAGTTAAGATTTTTGTCTTGTTTCATATTCATTAACTTTTTTTGAAATTATGATTTGTGGTTTAATTTTTTACTCAACTACTATAATTTCATTTGTTTGTTTTTGCCAGTTCCAGCACTTAAGTGGTTTATTTTTGTGTATTTATCTGTCACATGTACACATAGATTTATATATTTTATAAGGCCGAGTTTTAAACACAGTGAAAATATATTGTCAGTATTAGACTCATTTTCTTTTCTTTTTAAATTTTTGTTAAATAATTTGTATTAAATTTTTCTTCTGTTTTAATTAATGCTATTAATAGATACTGACAGAATATTTCCCAGTCCTTTAGGAAACCTACTCCCTTAACCTCATGGATTTCCCCCTTTGTAACATTTTGTGGCTATTTAACTGGTGTATTGTTAATTCCTGAATTCTTAACTTTCATCATACACTCTGTACTACATGACAGCCTTGAACATGAGAGTGGTCACATGGCAAATTCTCAATGAATATTTTTTCCATGCCATTATATTTTAAAAGGAAGAATATGCATGTATGATTCTCTGCTAGCAGTCAGGTGGCAGAAATAGAACCGTTATTACCACTGAACGCTTTGTTCCTGGTGGGCCTGGTTAATACTTGGATGGGAGGAACTGGTATCCCTTTTTTTATTGGTGGCCCAAGAGTTGTCCAATCCTCATCTCCTACAGGAATCTGGAATCTCCATCTGTAATCTTAGCAAGGGGCCCTCTCCTCAGTGTGGACCACTGTTCTTAGAACAATATCCCAGTGTACTGGATTCAAATGGCAAGCCATGACTGTTTTATCTATATGAGATGCAAGTCCTTAATGTGCAGACTATGTTAGGCAATTCTTTCCACTGTTTTTATAAAACACAATGAGCACACAATAATATGCATGGACTGCCATAAGCAATGACTATTCCCTAACCCTGCTGAAGGAACATTGGGAAAGTCAGAGTTGAATTTCTCAGAGGTGAAGAGTGTGCTTTGCCTCTTCTTGTAGTGTAGATTTAAGAAAGTAACAGGCAATTTGACCCCCTCAAAGATAGCTAAGTGTAGAGGGTTCCAAAGATCCCCACATGGCTTCATCATTGTCCTTTCCTTCCACCTAAGGGTCTATAGACACACTGCTTCCTCAGCCTGTGGTGCTTCCCACCCCTCACTCCAATGACATACATGCATGGTCACATATATAGATACACATACTACTCATACATGCAAACATAGAGTGTGCATATATTCAGTCTCTCTAGGAGCCCTTCTGGTTGAGATGTCTGCCACTTCCTGGTAAATCTTCCTCACGTTTGTCATATCCCATGAAAATGTACCTTTTTCTTTAGGCTGAACAAAGCTTGTACCTAGTGTGTCATTATGCATCCACTAGTGTGGCTATCTAGTAGAGATGTGCCTTTATCTCTAGATTATAAGCTCCCTAGACCAGAGGCAATTTTAATTTTGTTTTTACTTTCCTGTAGTAAGTACATAAAAGCTGCTCAGGTAATGGGTATTAATGAAAAGCCCTTTGTGATTCTTGCATTAGAAGAACAGACTTTTGTTCCTTCTAATAGTGCCTGGGATCACAATAATAAAGTCAACTCCAACCTCAATTTTATGCAGAGGACCATGACTACATCAAGATACTATCTATTTCTCTTGCACCAGGCATTAAGACACAAAAGGCCAACTTCAAAAAGCTAGTCATATCTCATACCAGGCATCAAGTGGTGTTACCAAACCTGACCAACCACCTCAGATCTAAGACTTAACCAAATGTCCTCCAATTAGTTCTGACCCAGATTCTTTTCTCCTTGAGGGACAGTGACACGTGTACTGGTCTGAAGATAACAGCTGATTATCCAATGGGCAAGAGGAATTTGCTGTGCTCCTCCCTGCTCTGTTTTTTAGCTCAGAACCAGGCACTCAAAAGGATTGTGGACTCCAGTGTCTGGTTCTGTGCACTAGAGTGTAAGCACATGGGCTCCAAACCCAGATCTTCCTTGTAGATGTTGGACCAGAGCTTAAGACTACTTCATGGAACTACCCCCTGCTCATCTGCAAAATGGGGACAAGTACCTCCCTATGAGAAGAGTTCTATAGATAACACGATGTAATAAACCTGTGGAGCTCAGCAGATTCTTGTAATGAGTGGGTATCTCTAATTGTTAGCATTACAGCCATTAATATATGCACCTGTGGTATTGCTCTACAACAGAGGGTTTGAAGTTATGTGATTGTGATAGTATGGTTCATCAAATATTCCCTCTCATCTGACTCACTACCACTTTGGGCTTGGCTAGATCTTCCTGTTGGCCAAATACAATTAGATGTGATCAAGCATCTGTTCAAGCTGAAGTTTTAAGAGACCCCGTGTTTGTCTCAGTCTTTCTGGAACTCCTTTCCACTGGGGTGGGAAGAATAGTCCCTGGCCAGGTCTTTCCTCTGTTTCCTGGGTCCCAAGCAGAACCTAAGACGGAGACTCATCGAGAACAAAAAATTAATGGTCCTACTTGACACCATCATAAGCCACTCTGCTTTGGAGGGTAGTTTATGATGTCATCCCTGCAAATATTTTTTGTGGCAGTGACACATGCTGGAACCAGCATACCACGTCATATTGGCATCATGTGACATGCAATGGCTAAACAGTTGTTTAGCACATTTGTCTTTGTATGTGGATGTGTGGTGTGTGTATGTGTGCACAGGCATGTTCACATGTGTGTGAGGGAACATGTGCATGTACACTTCTATCTATCTATCTATCTATCTATCTATCTATCTATCTATCTATCTATCTATCTATCTATCATCTATCTATCTATCTATCTATCTATGTTTGTGTGTATGTCTGAGGTTTATTTCCAGTGTCTTCCTCTTTTGTTCTCCACTTGTATTTATTGAAGCAGGGTCTCTGGTTGAGTCCAGAGCTCTCCCCTGCTGGCTGGTCCAGCTAGCCAGCTTGACCAGGGAACCCCCATCTCTGACTTCTGGGTGCTGGGATTACAGGCGGCTCTCACACCTGCTCATTTCTTAGGTAGGTTCTGGAGATCCAAGCTTGGGTCCTTGTGCTTATGACATAAGTACTTTGTCCACTGACTCACCTCCCCTGACTCCCATTCAGTTGAAGCAGGGTCTCACCTGGTAGTCCAGTTGGCCCTTGAACTAGCTACATAGCTCAGGCCAGTGTCAAACTAGTGGCAACTCTCTTGGTTCAGCCTCCTGACCCCTGAGCTTCTCTGTGGTCAATCCCATGGATATGCGCTCTCAGTCATATGGACTTCCTGGGTTGGACAGTCTAGCAGGACCACTCAGTCCTGTGGGCTACAGGTGGCCTAGGATAATTTATGGATGCTGCCTATCAGGAAATGGGGAACCTACTTAAAACATGAGGATGCTTGGCAATTTTCTTTTCTTCTTTCTCTCTTTTTTTGTTAAACTCAAGCCAGCAGCTGTTGAGCACGAATGAACTCCATAGATGACAGTAAAATTGTTAATATAAAAATATATGTGATAAATATAAAATTGTGTGTGTGTGTGTATATATATATGTGTGTGTGTGTGTGTGTGTGTGTGTGTGTGTGTGTGTGTGTGTGTGTGTTTTAGAGAGTGGAATTTGTAGTGCCTTCTAAACTTCTAAATGTTCCACTCTGATATAAGAAACTTGACTCAGCCTTGATCAAGAAAAGCCAGAGGGCTGGGTATCCCTGGTACAGGGAACAACTCAATCTGAGCTAGACAATGTTTTCCTAGAGAAAAAAATATGAGAAACTTACCTCAGCAGACCAAAACTGGGTCAAATTTCTTATTACAGTGTGAAACATTTAGATGTTTATAAGGCATTACAACTTACACTCCCTAAAAGACATATATATATATATATTAAAAATTTTACTTTACATTCTAAGGAATATACATATACATATTTCTTAGAAACCTTTTAATGCTTATAATTTCCCTAGTACTTACATGTCCCATTAAAAAGAAAAATAACATTAAAATAATTTTAAAGGTTTTTGGCTTAAGTCCACTGACATAGGAAATTCCCCTGCTTAGAATCAAGCCCTCATTATCTGGGCCAGGCTTGTATTAAGGAAGGACTCCTGCAGCGTGCTGATCTCTGATTGGGTTCCAGCTGAGAGTGGCCATGCTGAAATTAACGTGGCGCCACCAGCCTTCCAATAACCGGGCTCTCTGTGGCTCTTTGCCTTGCGAGTCTCTTAAGGGTCCTTTGGAAGGAAATCTGACAAATTCTTCCCGTGCTTGCTTGACTTGGGGACTGTCCATGCATATTTTCTAGGGTGTTTCTGACTTTTAAAGATTTTTTTTGGTCTTTTATACATAAACATACCACTATTCTAGCTCAATGACAAACAGCTTGTCCACATGAAGGCCCAAGGTAACTTCATTCTCTTGTCTGTCTTTACATTCTGTTTACTCCCTAGATTTAATCAGATTTCAGTCTCAGAAGAAATAGGCACTAGGCTCCCCTGGTGCCCCATTACCTGTTAAGTTGATTTTAAAATTAATTATTAACTTTGGGCTGGGGAGATGGCTCAGGGGGCAAAGAGTTTGTCACACTGGCATGAAGACCCGAGTTTAAAGTTCCAGGATCCAAGTAAAACAATGTGGTAGCAAATGAATCTAGAATCCCGGCATTCCTGCAGGGATATGGGAGATGGAGATAGGGGAATACTCAGAAGGTCAGGGGTCAGCCAGCCCAGCACACACTACAGAGAAAGAGACCCATCTCAAACAAGCTAGAATGCAAGGGTCACACATATACCTGAGGCATATGGTGCACACACATGGTAGCACACACATAAGCCCAGCCTCCTGCATACACATATACTATACACATGTGTGATGCACACATTTACCAAATAAAAATAAACATTATTACTAAGTAAGCGACAAGCTGTTGCAGGAGAGTGTGGTAATTCACTTCTAGTGTTTTCATTTGGGCTGCTATGTCCCTCTTGTGTCTGTTCCAGAAGGAGCAGCAGAAACAGGAGACTAAGGTGTGACTTCACTAGCCACCTGTCAGGAAGCTGCCAAACAGTAAAGATTTTCAGTCACTGCCAAGCAGGTTCTAGATTCGAACCAAGGACCTGGGACGAAAGTCTCTGTAAGCCATTACCAAATTATCCCTGAGCCGTCTGCCTCGCCAGCTAACATTCTTCCCAATAAGACTCCTCGTCCTGTCATGGAATCTGTCAACATGCCTACAAATCCCCGAAGGGTGCAATTAATTTGAACTTCACAGTTAGGCCAACACACTCAGAAGTGAGTTCTTCAGAAATACAAGCCAATATTTCAGACATTGATCTATTTGGAAGGGGAAAAAAATCGCCTTGATTTCCTTTTGGGGAGGGAGTGATTGCAGAGAACAAGGGTCAGGCAAACAAGTGCTGTGGGATTAAGGATTTCAAATTCTAGTTTTCTTTCTTGTTTGAAGATTTATTTTCTTATTTATTTATGAATATCTGTGTGTGTGTGTGTGTGTGTGTGTGTGTGTGTGTGTGTGTGTCCATAGAGGAAGGTGTCAGATTCCCTGGTGTTGGAGTTCTAGGCAGTTAGTTGTAAGACACCTTGATGTGGGTGCTGAGAACAAAACTCTGGCCCTCCGCAAGACCAGGGAGCACTCCTAACCACAGAGGCATCGCTCCAGCCTCCAAAGTTCTGGTTTTCTTATGGCTTGGGGTGGGTGACTTATCATCCTGGTGTCTGGAATTGTAGGAGATGAAGAGCTGAGTCATCCAGAGAGTGTGGCTTCCTCCAGCCAGGTTTCCTACAGTTTCAGCTTGATCGTCCGATCATCCGTGGGTTTCTGAGCATGGCAAGCCTCTGTGCTCTCTTACCTTTCATCCACTCAGGAACCCAACTCCAGGAGCAGAGGCTTCCTGTGGCAGGAAATGCTTTATCTCATCATTTCTATCCCACCAACACCTGCATAGTTCAAACTTTATTGGAACCCCACCAGATTTTCTCGATCTTTGATGAGTTTGTATATATGTAGCCTACTCACAAAATAACTAGATTTCCTATGAATTTAAGTGCAGCACATTTTCTGAACCTGGAAGGGAAGTGAGTGGAAAGCGCTTGGATCAGATGTCATCAGATATGTGACAGACTGTCCGAGGAACCTCTTTGACCTTTCCTGAACTTCCCGGTGTCAATTTCCATAGGCTTTCTTCACACATGGAAGATTCAAACATTTGCACCCAGTTCTGAGAGCATCCACAGCCTTGCAGAGGAGTTGACATGGGCAGGAGAGGGTCAGGTTTTGGAAAGCAGTCAAGACAGGCATAAGCCAACAAAGTCACCACTTTGACATTTTGAGCATGAAAAAGAACCTTCTATTTATTTTCAACTCCTGCATCAGACAGACCTATATTTGTTACAAGTCTTGTGGAAAAGGGATGTTTCACAGTCAGAGACTTAGAGAGTCAGATTCTGGCTTTCCTGTCTGACAGCATGACCTTGGAATGAAGCCTTTGGACTCTCTGCTTCTTCCTCTGTATTGTGCCAATCACACTGCCTGTGATATAAGGTAGTACTGTGGGTTAAATGAGATACAAAATAGACTCCCTGTTGCCACTGCCAGTTGATGGTCACTAAGAACAGGATGGCTGCCATATTACAGTATCATCGTCTTTGTCACTGTTACCATAAACGAGCTACCTCACCAAGCCAACCTACCTTTGGATTGTAGGAAATGCTACTGTGACCAAACAGAGCTTTGCCACAGGCATCTCTGGTCTCTGCCCAGTGACTTTCTCTTGTAATCTCAGGGCAGGTACAAGGGCCAGGATCTTAAAACTTCTTTTTTCCTCTCTGTTTTTTATTTGATGTGTATGAGTATATTTGCCTGCATGCATGTCTGTGCACCACATGTGAGCAGTATCTTCAAAGCCCAAAGGGGATATTGAATCTCCTGGGACTGGAGCTATAGGTGGCTGGGAGCTGCCATGTGGATGATGGGAATAAAACTCACACTGAGCAATCTATCTCTCCAGCCCTCAGGTTCTCACTCTTACTGGGTAGGAGGTGGTGGATAACTATCCCTGAGTGTATTTGTTTTCTGTGTTTAACACAGCCTTATGGAGGTCCCAGTTAGAGTCCCAGTTATCCACATCAACAACCAGTACACAACTCAGGTATATACCATAACGTAGCTCCCCACCAACTTATCACATTTTCCTAATAAGTCTACTCAGAGCATCACTGAGTAAATAACTTCCACCCAAGTCTCTGTTTCCATGTCTACTCTCAGGAAACCTGACCAAGACCCCTTTGTGAAGTACAGAACCCATGCAGAGCTTTCTACCCAGAGACACCAGTAAACATCAGTTGGACCTCAAATCAGTACTGGATCTCAACTCAGCTCCTGGGTCTATGCTGTGTACTCATATTTGAAAGCCTCATGTTTTCTCTGCTCAATGTGTTGATAAATATGGACTAACTTTCCTGGCCACAGAGATCATTCATTATTCGTTTGCTCTGCTACTCAGGACAGTATGTGACTATCTCTTGAAACATGCATCCTTGATACACCCATAGATCTGGTTCCTAAGTACAAAGCATCCTATATGTTCAGTCAGACCATCCTAGACATATCCTCCTAACTCAGTAAAAATCTACCCAGTTATTTTACATAATATGATAGGAGACAGTTGGTTTTTATTAACAGAATTATAAGCTAACCGACTGAAGCTCTTTATTCATAGAGCACACAGGGGCAAAATAATTTCCAAATATTTTCTCCTTTGAATTAAGCTATGAAGAAGAAACAAAACAATGACCCAGAAAAAATGAATAAAATTAATCAGGTTTGTAATTTAAGATGTGCGAGTTTAATGGTGCATGAATTAGTAATATTTTATGTACCAAGATGGACACCTTTATTAATGTCATTGCTTAAGAAATACACTTTGCAATGACCTCATAGTTTTTATTCTAAAATAATTGTGGATTTTTGCATGGATAATTATGACCTGGGTAATGAGAGCACAATCGGCCATTTGGTTTCTTTCCTCGGGGCCCAGGTGGCACCACTAAGGTTGCAGCTATGGCTAAGGCTGATAATGTGTAAACGATGCTTTGACAGAGGACTTGAATTTTCCTTATGTGATGGGGGTGTGGGGCAACAAAGACCTGCAGAGAGAAGGCACTGCTGTGCACTACTTCTGGTGTGCTGTGACCTTCACATGAAGGGACCCTTGGCTACCCTGCTCCCATCTCAACCAACAAGGCTGAGGAAGGCTGACTTTGCTGTAGAATCCTAATGTTTGTGAGATAAAGTGGGAATAGCCGCTTTGTAAACTGTGTGCTCATTAGGTAGTGGTGGACCTGCTTGTTAGCACAGCCCACCCTTGCAACCTCCCTGTGATCTAGAAAAGATAGATTCATGTTTTCTTGGCAAAAATAAGAAACTGGCGATGACAACTCTTGTTTAACTCTTGTTGATTAGAAAACAACCATGCCATCCATTTCTGAGATTAAGTTTCTTCCTTCTACGGTAGTTTTCAGAGCATCCAGAGCAGCAGAATCCAGCTGGGCAGGGTCCTCAGAAAATGCAGACTCCAAATTGAGGGTGGTGGTTCATGCCTATGAATTCAGCACTCAAGATGCTGAGAGGCAGGAGGGTTTCACATTTGAGCCCAGCTTGGGCTACAGAGCAAATTCAAGGTCATCTGGCTTGACTTAAACCACAGCAAAAGCACACTCCATTTTTCCCTACTCAACCCCTACCCCAAATCATCCACTCAGTGACCCACCCACACCAAAGCCCCTAAGTTCCAGATAAACCATCTGCATGAAAACCTCAGACCTGGGACTGCCTTAGGAATTGCTATTCTTAAATATCACTTCAGGTATCATAATTCTTGATTATGTCACATTGTCAGAATATTTAGTTGTTTCAACACATTATCTTCCAGAATTGAGTTCAATGAAGACAGTCCTTTGGAATGAAGGGAGCTTCCTAAA
Organism: Peromyscus maniculatus bairdii; assembly: GCF_049852395.1. Classification (NCBI taxonomy): domain Eukaryota; kingdom Metazoa; phylum Chordata; class Mammalia; order Rodentia; family Cricetidae; genus Peromyscus; species Peromyscus maniculatus. The sequence goes on from NC_134856.1 coordinate 49,247,667, forward strand.
TGCAGGCATGAGGAACTTTGGGTAATTATCACTGGAGACAATAGTTGTTGGAGGCCTTTCATAGGCATCAACCATAGTGCTGAATGATCTATTCATTCATATTAGTTCAGTGGATTCTTTGAAAACCCACATGGCCCCTGCAATAATTCAACCTATGAGGCAAGTATTATTTCCCTTCCTGCTTTTCTGTGAACTGCTCCTCTCAGAGAGGTGAATAAATTTTTAGAGCCACCTCACATAATGCCTAACAAAGAGGAGCTGGGGGGTGTGGCTCAGGGGTAATGTTCTTGTCTACCATTTACCATGTCTTAGGTTCAGTCCCCAGCACTGGGAAGCTTCATAGACTAATATCGTTAACTTCAAAGCCACAATGGAAGTGATCACATGGGTGAGAGGGCTCAAGAGATCTCACTTGGAGTCTCAAATCCATTTCTTTTGTTCTTAAGGTTTGTTTTATTATTTTTAGTTGTGTGTGTGTGAGGGGGGTCTTAGTAAGTGTGTATGAGTGTAGTGATGAGAGGATATTGGATCCCTTGGAGCTGGAGTTATAGGATGTGGATGCTGGGAAATGAACTTGGCTCCTCTGTAAGAGACATATGTGTTCTTAACCACTGGTACATCCCTCCAGCACCTCATTTCATGCTTTAAAAAGAGCATGTGTATTTGTTGTGGTGTGTGTATGTATGAACCACATGTATGGCTTGTGAATGTTGATCCTTACCTTCCACCTCCTTGTTCACACCAGACTGCCTTAGAACTTTCTGGAATATTCCTGCCTCTTGACTCCAGCCTCCCCACAGGAGGCCTGGGATTGAGAGGAATGTGCTATTATATTTGCATTTGGACTGGATTCTGGAGATCCTAACTCAGGTCTCCAGGCTTATGTGGCAAGCGCTTTACCGTATACTGAGCCTTTCTCCCCAGGCCCAGACTCATCTCTTTTTTCATGTCTATATAGATCTATCTATCTATCTATCTATCTATCTATCTATCTATCTATCTATCTATCTATCTATCTATCATCTCTCTATCTATCATCTATCTACCTACCTACCTATCTGTCTATGCATTGGTGTGAGGATTTCAGATCCCCTGAAACTGGATTTATAGACACTTGTAAGCTGCCATATGGGGGCTGGGAATTGAACTTGGATCCTCTGAAAGAACAGCCAGTGCTCTAAACCACTGAGCCATTTCTCCAGTCCCTCCCTCAAAACTCATTTCTAATTTGCATTAATCTCATAAGACTGGAGTCCATCTCACATAAACATGCCCCATTAGGCTTCATCCCCCAACACTGACAGTGAGGATCCAGTTTCCACGCAGGCTGCCCAGGGACACACAGCCCCATCCATATCTGCTGTCTTTCCCTCCACGGCACTTTACAGACCACACAGCTGTTGTGTTCTGAGAATTATCGTCTTCACCTCTGTTAGGCCCTGATCTCCCTCTCTAGCCTCCTCTCTGCCCAGTTGGTTCTAGTCACACCAATTTCAGCTCTGCTACAATTACAAAGGACCCAGGGTGGCAGAACCCACTCTCAGAGGGTACAGATGTTCAACATGGCTGTTTACTTACCCAGAAGTTCTTGTTTTGAGTGACATCTCAAGTAGAAACATTATTAACTTTCAGAAAACTAGCTCCAAACCCTGGCTATTTGCACGCTGGCTGATCGTGCTGGGTTCCATTTGTCCCTGAGTAGTGCCCGCATCGTGCTGTAACCACTGAGCAGAGACTGCCAGTTCAGACTTGCCCTTCATCCAGTTGGACTCTTCAAAAGTAAAATAACAGTATCAATAATACTTAACTGGCCCTTCCCCCCAGCACAAGGTTGTCTTCCTGATTATGAGTGGTTACATTTTGATTTTCCAAGCTTGCTGCAAATGGGCCTGAATCAGACCCGATTTCCCGTCATAATTACTTCTGCGTGAGATCTTTCCAGAACTCTTTGCTACTGCTGTTTTAATGGGAAGCCTGTCTATTTGTATGTTAATCGTTTCCTTCATGTTATCGAGTTTGTTGATGGAAAAGCACAAATCAGATGCTTCCCTATTTTCAAGGTTTATATTAATCTGGATCTTTCATATGCATGTGTATGGCAACATAAAGCCATTTCAGTCTCTCCTGCTTTGAAAAAATGTCTAAGGACAGATTCCAGACACAAGCATCCTCCCAGGAAGCAATAGGTGCCCAGCTCACATGTTCAATGAAACCACAGAGCCCAGGTCACTCCACAGGTGGGTTTGTGGGTTTGGAAGTGAACATGCCCCTCTGGATAAACCATTCACTCAGCTTCTGAACTACTCAGGCCTATGGTTGAGAAAGTCACTTGAACCGGATGAAGGGACTATGCCCCGCATATGGTATTAAAGTGGATCAAGTCAGAAGAGGGAACCAAAACCTCAGGGCTGGGCTGGAGACATGGCTCCATCGGCAAAGTGCTTGATGCATAAGCATGGTGACCGGAGTGTTGATCACCAGCACCCATATAAAAAAACCCAGACACAGCAGAGCATGCTGCAATCCCAGCTCCCAGATCAGGGAAACACAGAGCTTGCTGGCCAGCTACCCTAGCTCAATCCATGAGCACTCCAGGTTCAGTGAGAGACTGTCTCAAAAGTGAAGATGGGGAGCAGCAAGGGAAGACACTTAGTGTCCATCTCTGGTCTCTACATACTTGTGTGCACACATGCACAAATACATACTCCCACAGGAACATGTACACACCATATACCAAACAATGACACCATGCACACAAACACCTACATACACACTCACAAATGCATACACCCATATTCACGCACACATGCACACATGCGTGCCACTTTGGAAGCCAGGCTCTGCCAGCATTGAGGGTTGCTGGGTAGCACACAAGACACTACCTCCGTAATCTTCAATTTCTTCACTGCTAAAATAATGAGAGCAAGAGTTAGTAATATTTTATAGTATCCATGAGACAATGATCAGCACACAGTAGGTCTCAATATCTGATCATAAAAACTTAGCAACCTGCAGACAATGCAGCCTTCTGTATCTGTGGTTTCACACATAGGCCAGGGTATTTGTCTTGTCCCTTCTCCCCAGTGGGTGTCCAGAATGTTTTTCCATAAATGCAGTGGATGCATAACAAATGGTTGTAAAATAAATGATGAGAGGTCCCATTATCACTTATTTACTGAACATCTGTAGTGTACCAGGACTTGGGCCAAACAGAGATGTCTAGAAGTAGAAATCTGTCTATCTTGTTCCAGAGAGTTTTTACCTTGAAGGCAGAGGTGGAGGTAAGTAGAGCCAGTAGGCACAGTCACAGGACATCCAGAATCACCAAAGGCAAACGTTAAAATGCAGATCTGTCAGCCTAGCGCAGCCTTACAGATTCGCCTATCTTGGGAAAAGTCCTGGATCATTTATAGGAAGTATCTCAGATAACCACGTGGCATTCTTGTTTGGAACCCGGCAGCGGTGTGTGCAGATAGCTGGCTTTGGCTTGTTTAATTGCTGTGACAGCTACCGTCAGGGTCAGGGGGACCACAGCAGGTCCCTTCAGAAGGCAGACATTGGAAGTAAGGCCTGAGTGACAGAGTGAGGACACAGCCACCTAAAGGTGTAAGGACATTCCAAGACGGAGAGAGGCCTGGGTGCCTAACAAAGCCAACAATTCCAGGAAGAAGAGGAGACCTGTGTCAGGGAGACAGGGCCAACATAAAGGAGGCAGATTTTTGTTTTAAAGATTTACTTTGAATTCTGTGTATGTGAGAGGGGAGGTATGTGCACATAAGTTCAGGTGCCCTTATGATCTAGAACTGGGCTTCACATCCCCCGGAACTGAGTTACAGGTAGTTGCGAACTGCCCACATGATTGCCGGGAAACTGAACTCTGGCCTCTGCCAGAGCAGTATGTACTTTTAATCCCTCAGCCATCTCTGTAGCTTAATATTTGTACTTTCAAGACATGCTCATACTATGTCTGAGTGATTTCCCACCTAGCTACCAATGCGTCTTCTAAACAATACCCAGAACACTGGATTGACCTTTCAAGTGTGTTAGTGTGGCTGGGTCCAGAAAAAAAAATTCTTGAATATATATAATGAAAGCTAAGTGTCCAGATGTTGTCATTGTACCTTACTTCTGGCTCTCCATGTTCTAGATCAGTGGTTCTCAACCTTCCTGATGCTGCATCCCTTTAATACAGTTCCTCATGTTGTGGTGACCCCCCCAACCATAAAATTATTTTAATTGCCACTTCATAACTGTAATTTTGCTATGTTATATATTTTAATGTAGATATCTGTGTTTTCTGATGGTCTTAGGTGACTCCTGTTAAGGGGTCATTCGACCCCCAAAGAGGTCATGACCCACAGGTTGGAAAATACTGTTCTAGAACTTTCCAATTGGTCAAAGTACATTTAAAGCTTCATGTGCAGTGGGTGGTCATGATAATAATACTTTAAAAATGCCACAATTTCTTCACTATTTGGTTCAAGAAGCTAAGCCTAGATGTTTCCTGATCACATTTTTGCTTGGAGCCTCTCGGCCTAAAATAACACATATAAGGAGGTTCACTCCAAAAGCTATGCACAGGGACAGCTTCCGTGGCTCAATGCTCCGGTGACTCAACTGATGGCTCCTTCATAGAATGACCGACAGCAATCAGGTCTAGCGACAGCTTCTCCCAGGACCTGACTAGGAGCTCCTGGATGCTAATCCCCAGCCTAGGCACAGTGCTACCACCTCTTCCTATTGGAAGTCCCCAGGGAAAAATAACAATACCTAGACCTGTAGCCCCTTCACTGATGACGGCCTGACTCAGCCTTGGGTGGGACACACCGTGGAGTTCAAGGGAAATGCGAGCCTGTTGTGACAGAACCCCTACACTCAGCTCTGAGTCACTGTTGCAGGTCCTCAGTTACCTCCCCCTGCGGTCCCCTCCCAATCTAACCATGCCCACTTCTGGGAAGGCATTAGTCCAAGTGCCCAAACACAATAATGCAGTATCAGCTCAGGAAGACTTGAACTGACCCAAGCCTGTCAAGCACGGTTTTGGCTCAAAGGACTAATCACATTTAAGGGCCTACTGTGTACAGAGACTTTAGCCGATCTGGGACCAGGAACTGGAATGCACTGGAGGGGGATGGGCAGAGCGGCTAACTTGTTACTGTTTACCCAGCAATATCCTAGTTTGGAAACTGGTAGTTTTTGGTCTTGGAAAGTCCCTCAATCCTAAGTGGTCAGGAGCCTTTGCTTACCCTAAAGAGATAAGGGTGTAAGAGAAGATAACAGGGTAAAGCAGTGGTTAAGGTAATAGCAGAGTTGCTAAAGCAATGGCCTGGCAAGCATGAGGATGTGAGTTCAATCACCAGGAACCACATTTTTAAAAAGGTGAAGCTGAATGTGATCGTGTGCACTAGTAATCCCAGTAAGAGGGAAGCAAAGACAGGTGGATTCTCGGGGTCCCTGGAAAGACGAACGACCTTACTTGGTGAATTCCAGGCCAGAGAGATCCTATCTCAAAAGAAACAGAATGGTGGACAGCACCTGAAGAATGATGACACCCAAGGTTGTCCTCTGGCCTCAACACACACACATACACACATGCACATAAAACCCCACACATGTGTGCTTGGACAGAAGGGGAGGGGGAGAAGGAGGACAAGGGAGAGGGGGAGGGGAGCAAAGGGGAAAAGCAGGAAGACAGTTTTTCTGGCCCTTGAAAGGCCAACAACGGAAGACCTACTGAGGCCCTGCATGTCCATGGCTGAGGTGTTCACTGTGTTCTACACCACTGTATACTGTGTGTGGTCAAGACAACAATCCTGAGAGGCAGGCAGGGTTCCAGCCCTCATTTTGCCAAAGAGCAAACTGAGTCACAGAAGGGTGAGCCACTTTGTGAGGTCACAGGCTGGGAGCACCAAGGTCAGCAGCTTAAAGGATGGGCTCTAACAGAACTGACTCTATTAGGCTAACTGCCCAGATCTGCACATGTATACATACAGGTGTGCACGTACATGTACGCATCCAAACATGCATGCAAGTACACGTGAATAAGCAAGCATGCACAGGCACAAACATTCACACATACACAGTCCACATGGAGGTATAAGACATAATACAGAGAAGTCGAAACACCCTTCTGTATATCCAGTGATCCTTATATAACTATTTAGCTACATCACAGCCATTTAGTGTTGCCTTGACATAATTTTCCCGTTCATTGGAAGGGCAAAATCTGCATTCATAATAAGTAAACAGCTACTTCATAATCAAGTAGTTCTTGCATCCAGGGCACCTGATGAATGATCCCTCAGGCAAATTTTGACATCTATATCCATATATATGCACATGTACATACACAGATATGGATGCATACATATACAAGTATAGTATTTGAAAAACACATTTGCATGTATGTGACCCTAGTTTGAAATTAATTATAAACCAACAAAGGAGAGAGTAAGTCTAGCATTAAACAGAATTCTTGACATGGGGTATTACGTTAGAAGCACTTGGTGGATAATGTATAATGCTATTAATGGTCTCCTCAGCTTTGAGAAGGAGGAGGCGTGAGTGTTCTTCCTTCTTAGGTTCCAGTGTGATGCTGGAAGAGTCATCACTCTGCAGTGAGCCACGTCGCGCTCCCCAGCTGTGTAGGCCTCTCTTCCCTCCCAATTTTTGCAGTAGAAAGTAGAAGGCAATGTAGATCTGTCCACTTGTGGCTTCAGCTTCAGTTTCTCCATAAGGAATCTGTCCTGTATATAGTTAGTTCCAACTTCTCACACTCAAGAAAAGGAAAAGGCCAAAGGAGAACAAGCAACTGAGAAGCTGAGGTGAGACACAAAGGTTAGTGTTAGGGAGGACAATGAATTAAGATTGCCTTTTTCCCTCCCTTCTGCCGGTGTATGTGTGTGGTATGCCTTTCATGTGGGTGGTATCATGCAGAGGCCCGTGGTTGATATCAGGGATATCGCTGGATACAGTGCTCTTATTTATTTAGGAAGTTTCTTGCTGACCTCTGAGCTCATTTGGCTAGCCTGGCTAGCAAGTTTGCCCCAGAGATTCTCTCTGTCCCCCGCCAAGCACTGGAATTATACAGGGCCACCTGCTTGGTTACTTTTATGTGGGTCCTGGTTGTCTGAAATCTGATCATTACACTTGAATAGTAAAGTGCTTTTATCCACTGAGCCATCTGCCCAGACCCAAGATTGTATTTTATTATTGCATTCAAAAGGCAAGCAATCTCATGAATGAGTCCTCCAATTACAAGGGAACTACAAGATACTGGCTACCACGTAGAATCTTCTAAAAATGACTAGACACACATCTATGACAAAATGTGAATTGTGACTGCGGGTGGTGCCATAGGCTTCTAATCCCAACACTTGGAAGGCTGAGGCATGACGATCTCCACAATTTTGAGGATAGTCTGAGCCACGAAGTAGGGTGAAGACAAGTTTGATCTATGTAGTGAGACTCTCTCTCTCTCTAAAAATAAATAAAACAGCACATCTATATATATACACTTATCTCTCTCTCTCTCTCTCTCTCTCTCTCTATATATATATATATATATATATATATATATATATATATATATATATATGCATTTACTGGGGAGTGCATGATCTTGCCCATGACCAGTGTTACAGAGGGATCATGGGATTAACTTCAGAGCCACAAAGTATCATAAGAAAACTAGGGATCCAAGTCCCATCAAGTGTCATAATTCAGAAACGTATGTTTTTTCAACTACAGCTCAGTGCTGGTTTTCAGTTGAGTTTTTGATGACTCTTTATTGAGAAGAAACCACATGATTCAAGCCAACAAGAAAGACTTCAATCTTGAAACCAACTCACAATGTCATTGCCTTTAACCAGAGCAGGCTCTTCTGCTCTTCTGGTGCATGCATGAGTGTGTGTGTGTGTGTGTGTGTGTGTGTGTGTGTGTGTGTGTGTGTGTGTGTGTGAGAGAGAGAGAGAGAGAGAGAGAGAGAGAGAGAGAGAGAGAGAGAGAGAGTCCTCACCCTTGCATGCAGGTGTGGAGGCCACAGGTTGTTGTTGGGTATTCTATTACTTTCCACCTTAGTTTTTTAGATAGTGTCACTTACTAACCCAAGCACTTGCTATATCAGTTAGATTAGCTGGCCAGCAAAGCCCTAAGAACCCTCGTGTCTCTGACCTGCCCCATCACTGGGCTTATAGGTCTGTGTACTTGTCCCCCAAACCTTGTAGGTGCTGGGGATCTGAACTCAGGTCCTCATGTTTGCTCAGCTAATGCTCTTACCCATGGAGCCTTTCCCTTTCTATTATCAGCTTTGGATACTCAGATGGTGACTATCAATTCTTAGCCTTTCTCAGGTCCTTGAAGTGAGGCTCTTCAATTTAGATCCCAGGCACACATGAGGTAGAAAAGGGTGGGGACTTTCCTAAACTGGCACATAGCCAAGTTCAACCTCCAGGAGAACCACTCTCTCAAATTCTCTACTTTAAGATATACAGCGGTGTGCTTTATCTACACTGACTCAATCATTCCCCCAAATCCACCTTTTAAGATGAGTCTAGAGATTAACCCATAGACAGGTGAGCAAAATGAGTCTCCACACAGAGAAGGGGCTGCCTCGCTGTTACCTGAATCAGAAGCAGCGGAGCAGGAACCAGCCTGAATCCAGTGATTGAGAATTAAAATAAATTGAGAACTATTATCTCACAAGATGGATTGTATTACATGAAAGATGGATTGAAGCCCCAATCTCCAGATGGTATGGTAGACTGTGACTTTGAACATAAAGTTTCTTCTGGTAGAGTTAGGTAAGATGCAGTCATATTGATGTGGGTGAACCCTTCATCCAAAATGATTAGTGTCCTTTTAGAAGATTGGAGCAGAATCACACGGGGAGAATGGTGTTGAAGACAGCAAGGAGGATGGAGAAATACTTCTGTAAGTTACAGAGGACATCTGGCCAGCAGCACATACTAGGAAGAGGTGAAGAAGGCCTCTGTCCAGAGTCAGAGAGGTAAAAATCCCACTAAACCTGGATCTCACACAGCCTCCAGAACTGTGAAATTCATTTTCTTCCAGGTGGTTGTGTTCAGCCACTCTGTGTGTATTGTTGCAGCAACCTTAGGAAACTAATTTGCATAAATTGGATTGCCAGATGAAGTAAAAGTTGCCAAGATAAATTTAAATTTCAGATAAAAATTGAAGAAAGATTCAGAAGTAAGCATGTCTCATGAAGTGTTTTGCACATACTTGTAACTCAAGGTTGTTCTAAGTTTTTGTTTGTGCATTATTAACAACCGATTCTACAAACCACTTCACACAGTATCAAACACAGCTTTCAAAAATATTAGCTCTTGTCAAGATGTCCCAGTAGCTTGATCGGAACAGGAAATGTGTAGCTGTCTATGCATTGTGTGTGAATAAATCCATGCATTCTACAGACATTCTGATTTTTTCAGGCATCCAAAAGGACTGGGTAATAGTATTCATTTCAACACAGACTAAAAACAGAGCACCATCAACATTTGAAAAGTAAAGATGAAATCCAATCACCTTGCAATGACAGGACCATGGAGACCCTCTCTGATTCCATGGGACGTTGAGGTTCCCATCTCATCACATCCAGGTTGCTACATGTACGTGCCTAAAAGTGATGTAGAAGCTGCGTGTCTGGGCAGGCCCAGCTACCTTGGAAAGCCACCCTGTCCCTGCAGCCTGTTCCCTCCTTAACTGCCAGTGTGTGCTTCTCCCTACTGCTCCCATCCACCCCTCCTGCTGGGGCCACAGACTGATAGTGACAAACTCTGTTGATTTTATTAGCCAAGCAGATGCTGTTGATATCTGGGAGATCCTCACATCACTGTTTCAGTGTGGGAACTGGACCGTTTCCTTTTCCTCTCCCTCCTTCTCCACAGCTTCCGACCCAAGTGGTGGGCTTCCTGACATTCTTTTAGGGGATTGTGCTCTTCCCGAAAGCAGGGTGGGGCCTCAGGGTAACATGATCTTAGCAGGCAGACAGAGAAATTCTGGCATGAAGATTTTATGATGTTGCCTGTGGGAAGAGCAAATTCTGAGTGCGCCATGCTCAGGAAGTTGTTGAAAAGGAGGAGAGAAAAGGGAAAAGAGAGAGGAGAGAGAGAGAGAGAGAGAGAGAGAGAGAGAGAGAGAGAGAGAGAGAGAGAGAGAGAGAGAGAATGCGAATGGCTATGGGGCGTGTGTGTGTGCGTGTGCGTGTGCGTGTGCGTGTGCGTGTGCGTGTGCGTGTGTGTGTGTGTGTGTGTGTGTGTGTGTGTGTGTGTGTATTTGTGTGTGCATGCAGGGGGCCTTATAAGTAACTCTTATGATACATATGAAAAGTTCTGATAGGTATCCAGTAAATGTTACTAGTTATGGATAATTCAACAACTCCACAAATATTTATTGACAACTTACTGCCCACCAGTAACTAGCAATCTAGAGCTGAACATGAAGACAAACCCTTGTTACTCTAAAGGAGATAGACAAGCACATATGTAGACACTTTAAATGTTATTTGTATTAATCATTGGGAAGGATGTAACAGTGGGTTAGTGAACAACAGAGCTAAAGAGATCTGCTTTAAGAAGGTATCTCTGGAGGGGAGCATTGAGAGGAAAGGAAAGAATAAGGAGATAGCTAAGGGAAGTCCATGGTGAGCCCCAGACTTTCCTGAGAAAGGTGGATTATATCCATCCATGTTCCAGGAACCTCATTCTAGAAGCCTCTGGAAGAGTTGAAGTTTGTTAGGAGAATTGTGCTTCGAATATCTATTGCATGAAATGGAAGAATGTGTCTCTTCTGTATCCAGGCTCTTCTGGTTATTAAGTGGATGTCCTACTTCTGAATTTAGAATGTGTCAAACACATTTCTCCCTGTGCCTGTAGGGCCACTCTACTTACTGAGAGAAGCTCTCTCTTCTGTTTCTGGAACGTTTCTATTTCTTTGAATGAATTACTTCGTCTGCATGTAGTTACTGGATAACTTACTAAATAGTTACCAAATAAATTCTTTCTCCAGCATCTAGAATGAGTCTAGGTATTTGAATAAATGGATTTCTTTCTTCTGCTTTTAAAGTGGTTCTAGCTGTGTGCCCCTCTCAGGAGGGCTGGGGAAACAGGTCCTCACATCATCTTCCAGACTCTGTGGCTTGAATGAGTAGCAACAGGAAAAGATGGTTCTCAGTTTTAGAGATTATGACAAGAACTCATCTGATGAGGGCTTGGTCTGTGGCATATAGAGAAAGATAGTAGGCACAATGAAATGTCCTGGATTTGGGTTGTCTAAGCTAAGTCTCGGGTTCTCCAACCATCAGTGGAAATCATGGTGTAATCTGGGAAGGGTTGTAGGTTTAGGTATCAATATGTACAATCACTCAATTTAGTGCCTGGGTTTATGTATAGGAGCTTCTCTTTCTTTTTTATTCTTTTCCGCTATGAGGGTGAACCACATCAACCTAGCGGGCAGAACTGTCTGTTGAAACCTTACACTGCAAAGATTTTTGGGGAGAAACAAATGACAAAACATACCCCTGACTCTTGCCCCTGTTCTCTGCCAGGATTCCACTACTAGTAAGAAGCACAGCAGTCACTGTGCTTCGGATGTGAAATTCACAATCCATGCCCACTTAACCACAGAGAAGATGTGGAATAGCAATGGAGGCAGATTTTAGGTTCAGGAGTCCTGTTCGGGTCTCTACCTCTCAACTGCCACATACGTTGTTACGGATCCATTCAAGGTTATGGCTTTATTGATTGATTCTAAGAGTGTCCAGACTGTCCCTCAGCCATGTGACAATGCTATTTTCCAATAGCTGTGAGTTTTAGATACAGTTGGATGGACAGGGGCAGTTATACTCACCTGGCACTAACTACTGTTCACCTCCATTACCCGCAGTGCAACTGGCTAGCTCCTTCTCTTGCCCACTTCTGGGCTGTATCAGCTTTGGAGGACTGAACCATGTTTATTTTGCCCTGTTTGGGACTGTTGTCTGGCAATAGCTGTTCAACAGAAAAAAAGGAAAAACCAAACTCAAAACCAGACATGCACTGTCAAATTATAGACTCACATGCAGCCTGTCAGCTCACAGGCTTTCCTCGTTATATGCAAAAGGACATGAACACACAGGAAGTGACAGAGGTGCACACCATATCTGTCTTGTCTGTCTGTCTATCTGTCTGTCTGTCTCCCTCTCTCTTTCTTCATTCATTCCTCAATATCCCTGCATCTCTGTATATCTTTACATCTTTACGGGAGCATTCCTTACACCTTACTGCTCTCCTCTGTGGCCCCTCGGCCTGAGGCTGGTAGGAGAGATCACAATAGAGATCTGGGAGTCTCCACTCTTTGGAACTACTACCGCTTCTCAGACCAGGTGGTCATCAGGATCAGATGCAGTTCACGGGCCTGCCTCGACTTTATGAGTCAGAGCTCAGTAAGAGCCATCAAGGGAGACTTAATCTACTTAAATGCTCTCCACTCTGGGGTCCCAGATGGTGACGAGGCCAAAGCAAAGGTGTCAGACTATGTGTGGTCTTTAAATAGCCTTTTTATGATTGTCACAGGAGCTGAGCCTGGGGCCTGGACCCATTCCAGTTGGTAATTGATAATTCCAACTGGTAATTACGTGCTCTGGGTGGTTTCGGTTGGCATTCTGAACATCCTGTCCTCAAATGGGGAGAGGTGTTCCTGGTTTCATGCCAGAGGTGGCTCCATTTCAAGCCCCATAAAGTTTCTAAATACCTTTGGAATGCTGCAGGAAGAAAGATGCTGTCCTCGTTAAACACGCAGACTTCACAGAAGAAAACCCATGCTCTCTGATAATGACAATTTTTCCTGGCCCTTATGTTTCTTGTTAAAGGAAAATGTCAATTAATAGGATACACACATAATGGCCTTTTCAGGAACTAATTCACATGTTTGGGGGCTAAACAAGAAATCCGCTTATAAACCACTGTAATTCTCTGACTATTCAGTCCTTCCAGATCATCCCAATCATTCTTCCCTTTGCTTCTTTGTACTTTTTGGTAAATAATTAATACACACTCTTGGATGGTAGCCTGCTCACTCACCCCCCTCCCCCATAGGTCTATCTTAAAAGTCCTGAGCTTGTGAGAACCTCTTTGAATGAACACTGGCCAAGGCTTTATGATCAGAATGAGAGGAACACAAGTGTAGCCTTCCTCTACCTACTCACTCAAAGGATTTCTAAACCCAAGTTGGGTTCAAGGGGTAACACGCCGATCATGGAGGCGAACACATTTGAGAACTCTTTGTGACAGCCTTCAAGTGAAATGGCCAGCTCACAATTGTCCACATTTCCTGAGAGCACCGCAGGCTTGTTAGAAACTAGTGTTTGAGCCATCACTTATGTACCAAGTTCTCTGTTGCTCTTTAACAAATATGTAGCACGGCAGTGGTGGCACACGCCTTTAATCCCAGCACTTGGGAGGCAGAGCCAGGTGGATCTCTGTGAGTTCGAGGCCAGCCTGGGCTACAGAGTGAGATCCAGGACAAGCACCAAAACTACATGGAGAAACCCTGTCTCAAAAAAAAAAAATGCATCTATGCCGGCAGAAAATGACTCAAAACAACAGTATTTATTATTATCATTATTATTATTTCACTCCTCATTTGGCAATTGAACTGTGTTCGGCTAGATGATTCTGCTATCAGCCTTGCTATGATGCTTTGTCTATGACATGTCCCCACACAGGTTCTTGTGTTTGAACATTTTGGGTGGTTGTTGAACCTGTGGGAGGTGTTCCCGAGTAGGGGAAGTAAGTTCCTCAGATTTACAGCTACTTCCTGTCAGGCCCTGCTTCCTGTTCCACTTGATAAGTGGGAAGGGGAGGAATCTTAGCTGCCCATCTCCACCTCCATGAAGCTGCTTGATACCCTGATGTACCTGCCATGTATCCCTTGAAACTTTGAGCTGAGGTAAATCCTTGCTGTCACAGCAAGGGGAGACATGACTAGTGCTCTTGTTTACAGTCTCTCGAATGGTAATAGTCAACGAGATGCTAGGACTGGGGTTTCGGAAGACAGGGTCCTCAGGTGGCCTCTCCTTCTGAGTACTGGTAAGGTTATTCTTTTCTTGGAGCCTCGCCACCCCATCTATCCAGCCCAGTAGCTGGACGTCTAACACAGCAGCTCAGTGGTCCAGGGTGAAGGGTGGAAGACAGGAGAAGCAGAAACATCAAGTTTGTTAACACTGAGTTACTCTCTCTACATTATGTAGCTAAAGGTAAGTGCAAGAGACCACTGGAAAGGACTGTGTGGGTGAATGCTGGGACACATGGTCCACTGGTCCACCCTTGAGAAGGAGCAGACAACTTCTACCACAGGCTGCTTTGTGCCACCATTCAGGAGAGATTTATCCCCTCAGCTCATTGCACTGAAACCTGAGACCACCCCTTCTCATTTTGTTCCACAGTTTGGATCTTGATAGACTGATTTTTTTTCCCCCAGGGTCAGCATTGACCATCGCTCGGGTTTTTCATCTTTTTTGAAAGCTCATGTGGATTTCTTTGCAGCCTAAATCTGATGGGAATTCATTGTAACATCAAGGCCAACATCATACTGTAACTGCAACAAACTGGAAAATGGTATACATATTTCCTTTATTTACAAAAGGAAATAATGAAATGTATATATCATAAAGAAAATGCATGAATCAATACATACTAATAAATGGTGGTTACCCACTGTCTCTGGAAGAATTTGGGTACTGGGAAAGGATGACAGATACTCTTCATTTTATACTTCTCTACATAAAAGAAAAAAATTTGTAATCAGTTTGCATTTCTTTCATAATGAAAAAGAACTTAAAAACTTAACCCACATTTAAAAACCATTTGCTAGATTTTGTTCATGAATTAGGGTCCATTGTTAGGAACAATGATTTTAAAAGTGGTAAAATGTGGACTTTAGAAGAATCCTTTCGCTGTTCTGAACATGGCATGTGGAAAGACTCACACAAGCACACACACACACACACACACACACACACACACACACACACGCATGCTTGCAGGTACCCAATGAATGTCCTATACCTATCATTAAATGTCATTAAGTAGAAGTGTTCAACAGACCTCAAAGGCCAAAGTTTGCAGAATGCTTATCAGAAGTTAGGATTCTCAATTTCAAAATGAAAGGTGTGGATGGGCCTGCCCGCACTTTTTCCCCCAGGGTACTCTTGAGCAGAGAGAAGTGAGAAATATTTAGACAGAAATATAGAGGAGAGAGACAGATAGAAACACAGGATAGCCTAGGGAGGGCCTGGGACAAAACCCACCAGCCCCTTCTGTCTCTGCTAAAAGGCTTTTAAAGAAATGCCAAGGGGTGGAGCAAAAGACCTCCCCCAACACAGCCAAGTGCAGAACATTCCAAACACCTGGTAACCATGCGCGTGGTCAGTCCATCTCCCACTGCAGCCCTGCTGTGTAAAGCAAGCTCAGATCTCACTAGGAAACCTTTGTGGGCTCCCACAGAAAGGTGCATGGTTGGCTCTGCTTGGCCCCTTCCTTTCTTGGGCTGTCTTGAGAAACTTTCTGTAGAGACTAGACCCCCAAATTTGGCTCTTGCAGCCAGATACATGCTAGCTGAAAGCCACCCATGTAGGATCCATTCTTGGTGTACAAAATGTGTCTCTCACTTGTCCATCAAACAAACTTCCAGAATGCCTTTCTCTCTGAGTGGGCAGGGAACAACCTCGCCACAAGTATTTTTGATCATTCCAAAGGATCATTTCCGGGTTTTACATATGTTTGATTATTGATGCTTCCCTGTGATGGCAGCGCTGTGTGGAGGAGCATTTCAGGGCTGATCAGTGTTGAGGGCTCTGTCAGGATGTGCAGTGGTCGAACTCAGCTCAATACACTTAAGCTTCTAAGGCAGGGATTCCCACCTTACGTTTGGAAAATGTTTGTCCAATCACTTTCCACCTTATTTCAAGTCAGGTTCTCACACTGAACCCGGAGCCCATTGTTTCTGCTAGACTGACTGGACAATGATCCCCTGAATCTACCTGACTCTGCCCAAACAGCAGAGGTCACTGACATGTGCCACCTCACCCCAGTTTTTACATGGATGCTGGGAATCTGAACTTAGGTCCTCATGCTTTTGCAGCGATCCCTTTACCCATTGAGCTATCTCCCCAGCCCCTAATTTGTGGTTTATTAATTAATATTCTCACCATCAGCACTGGTAACTAAATGTTAACCTGGGAGAAAATGATGAGACCACATGATGCATAAAGTCCAGCACAATAGTTAATAATCATTGACCTCACATGTTAAAGGGAAAGGATTTGAGACTAAGATACATTTATGCCTTTTAAAATGGGAAGACCAAGGTTTCATACACATACGTATATATAGATAAATATGGATATGTGGAACGAAATGGAATTAAAATAAAGGGTTTACATAAGTAAAGGTGGCATTAGACAAGTTCTCCTTTGAATTAACATCAGAAATACTTACTGAATTCTCATCAGGAATTGAGAAAATACCACCAAATTCCATGGAAGTTAGATGATGTAGGATACTCTAATATCTAGGGCTTGCATAGCGAATATCATCAGAGTTTAGGGAAGGAAAGACATATGACAATTTCAATATGAGGTTCATTTCTGTGCAGTGCATTAGGTGCTCAGGAGCAGAACAGGCCGTTTGGAGGGGGCTGTCTGGGAGAGGAAGGGTACCCCGTGGAGAGTTACCTGAGAACAAGCAGAGGGAAGATGGCATGTTCAGATGGGAAAATCATTCTTTAGGAGAAGGTCCCACACAAGAGCAGTTCTGTGAAGCAGCACTCAAAGGTGTCTGCTCCAGATGTGCAGATCTGAGAGGATCTTAAGTCCTTCTGCACTCCCCTTTACTCCTCCTTATGCTGGGAGGAGGCTTCAGTCACCTCTGACGCTGGGGTCTCTGTAGGGTTATAGAAACTCTGCTCTGCCTCAATTGTCCCTACTTTCTTTTGCATGCATAAACACGTGCATGTAGAAGCCAGAGGACAACCTCAGCTGTCCTTCAAGCGACACTCACCTGACGCAGCCTCTCATTGGCCTGGAACTTGCCATGTAGACTATGCTGGCTAGATACCAGGCCCCATGGATCCAGCCTTCCCAGCTCTAGGATTATCAATATGTGCCACCACGCCCAAGATTTTTTTATTTTAATTCAGATTCTGGGGATCCAATTCAAATCTTCATGTCATTTCCCCAATCCTAATCTCTACTTTCTAATTCACTGTGTCTGGGGTGTATGTGTGTGTTTCAGGGGTGGGTAGGGTGTATATAAACTGCATCTTTAAGGTGTTTCCAGGCAATACCATTGAACCCCATTGAAGGACCCCCTGGCCTTTTACTTCTCAGATAAAGACTTTAAGTCCTTGATAAAAATGTTGAGTTAAGACAGAATTGACAGAAGTGTCCTGGTGGTGAGTAAACCTTGGACACTGGCCTGAAGTACACCCTGCAGTGTGGTCAAACCACTCCCCTAACTATCTTCCTCCTATCAGCTATCCTGTGGCCAAGCTGGGAGTACCCCACCCGGTGCTATGTAGACTTTCACAGCCCTTGGAACACACACATGGTCACAGAGATAGTCAGGGGCTTTGTAACGTAAATCTAGATACCTGGGACTTGGCATCAGTTAAAAGGACTTGTACCTGCATTAATTATTCCAGCATGGGAGTGACTCAAGGAGGAGCAAGCAGCTTGTTATGAAGCCTCCTTGCCTGCAACCAGATACCAGATTAGGAGGTTCTGGGTGCTAATTGTGCCATTAACGCTAACCAGACACATGCATCTCTCTTTCTTTGTTGTTACTGTCAGCATCCTAAACTGAGTCTCTTCATCTTTGAAGTAGGGATGAGGTCGCTCGATTGTCTCAGAACTGGATGCCCAGTTGCTGCTTATTAAATGCTAATTAGGACATGATAAGTACAATTAGAGGGTCGGAGATGACTGCTAACACCTGCCCAGCAGGGAAGCAAAACCAGTTTTGCAACTCAAGAGAGAATAACCTGGAAGCAATCAGTCCTGAAAAGCCTGTTTGCCAAGGTCAAGTCCCAGGTGTTTTAGAGTCTGGCTTGGTACATTTTGAGTTTGCTGTGTGTCTTATTTCTCCACTCTCCCTGAAGGCACAGAATGTGACACCTTGTACATATGCCTTATGTACATGGTCTATCCTGAGCCCAACACGACAAATAAGGGACTTGATGAATGAGGAGAACGGGATGCCTGGTGTGGCTTTATTGGGTTTTGTTGGACTGTGAGAAATTCTGAAAAAGTAAGTGTTATCTCAGTCTTGCCAGGATCCCAGTTTTGTGTTCTCTGAGACTCTGGAGGTCCCATCTCTCATGGGCATAAGACGGCTGCTGTCACTCTAGTGCTTTCAGGTAGAAGGAGATGGACAGACAGGGCTGGGCCTGTTCCATTTTCTTCTAGGAAAAATGAACCCATTTCTTAAAGGGCACTCCCTCTCCTAGACGAACTCCCTTTCAAGTTCATTGACAGTTGTGTCCTATAATTACCACAGTCGCAAAGGGATCTGGGCTAGCCAGTGTGTACCTGGGGCTGATGTGACAAAATGAAAATATGAATAGAGAGAAATGAGAGAGTCCAGAGGTGTCTCAAGTCCAACCAGCAGTTGCCTTTGGAGCTGTGCCAGATTCAGTCACAAATCCTCTTTTTAGCAGTGGCTCAGCTTGCCTGCTCAGGCTTTCTGAATGCCCCTGTTCACATATTCTTAGCAGCAATCCTCCTTCATGCCTTCAGGGATATTCGTGAGGGTTCAACAACATCACACATGGAGTCCCTAACAGTGTCAGACACAGGGCAAGTGAAGCAAGTGTCTGTGCAGAACCTGCACTTGGGTTATCAGTAGGAGTGACAGCATGCCTCCTCTGAGTCCACATGCCCCTAGGCCCTGGAACAGGGTGATCTGCCCTTTCCAGAGGCCTGCTGGAAACCCAGGAAAAGCACCTGATGTCCCTGTGGTCAGGTGAGCCCGGGGCCCCTTGGGTCCTTTGTGTCCCCAGGACTTTGCTCATCTCAGTGGAGAAATCTGAAAAACCTCCAGACAGGGTGGTCACATCATGGCTGACCTTTAGCCTCAAGAGCATAAGTGTCTTGTTTTTCTCGGTCAGAGTCCATGCTGCTGGCTCCCAACTCACATGGGCTGGCTCAGTAGCAACTGCTTGTCCCAGAATGAGGAAGGGCAGGAACTAATGACCCCCAATTGATATGTAACTTGCCCTAATATTGACCCCGGCTCCTTGGTTAGCAATTCTCACTGCAGAGTAAATGATTGGTCTGTGTTGGCTTTCACCCCATTTGACTCTACCTGTGTTGGAACTGTGACATACAGGAGCAGCCCTCTGCATGTTCTACCAGGGAAAACCACACTTCTGAAGTTTTGTGGACATGGTGGCCAACTTTACAATGTGTCTTCTGAAACCCTGAGGGAGTCTAACTGCTTTTCATTAACTATAACTATGACCACCCCTTGTAGGAAATGTGTCCATGTCGTACTGCTCCAAGGAAATACTGGTAATAATAATTGAGATCGATATTCTTTGGACATACAAGTGTTCACTTATTTCTCAATTACTAACTCCCACACATCTGCTAAGCTCTATATACACAGGCCCATGGTTACAACAGAGTCCCTGCCCTTTGTGGGGTGACAGGCTCTCATTAGGTCTAGGCCACCAGAGATGTGAGAATATTTATTATTATTAGGACAAATACTGTTCACTTTACTACATAGCAGAGATTGTATTTCAACCCCTATCACCACTTTTGTCCTCTTCAGAGGCGAAGATCAGAGTTACAGTGTCATATCCACAGTCACACAGCCGGTGCAAGTCATGGGTAGAAGTGGGATTCCCTCCTGGCAGACTCCAGAGCTCACTCTTAACACCAGAGATGGGCTGTACCCAGCCAAATCACAACTCTGCCTCTTAACGCCTTGTAGATGTAGGTAAGGTCCTGCTCTCTGGACTCCGTTTCTTGATGTGCAAATTGAGTTTCAAATCACCCATTTCACAGGGTGGTCATGAGAAGTGATGAGTTGAGTATGCAAAGTGATTGAGACAGTCAACATATAAACAGATCACCTTCCATGCCATATAAGAGCCTGTCGGTATACACACTGTGTTACAAGAACATTGAATGGCGCCTCATCAGAGCTCGAGAGAGGACAGCAATGCTGAGGCTGGATGGGCAGATAAGACCTTACAGATGGGAAGGAAGAAGGTAAAAGAGACCCTTTTCATAAGGGCCCCAGAGCCTGGCAGACATGGCCAGCTCAGAGTGACAGACTAGCTGTCTAGGGCAATGGGAAGACAACTGTGTGGAAGTGGAGGAAGCAAGAGCCAGGGCTTCTGCATAGGAGGGTGAATACTTCCCTAAGGATGGTGGGAAGATGCTAGAGAACAGGAAGCAAGCAAGCGACTCACTCCTCACATAAGAATGGAAAGCTCTAGAACCACAGTAGGTCTCTGTTAAGACAAATCTTTCTTGTTGACATATGAGATACCATTTCCTCCTTTTCCTCTTCCTTCTCTCCTCCTCTTCTATTCTTTTCTTTCTCTTCCTTTTCTCCTCCTTCTCCCTTTCTTCTCTTCCTCTTGCTCCTCTCCCTCCTCTCTCTATTCCCTTCCTCCTTCTCTTCACCCTCCCTCAAAAAGAAGTCTCCAAGCAAAGTCCAACTTGCTATTTCTACCTTCTACCCACTTCTTCAGAGATCCCAAGCCCTGTGATAGCCCAAAGGGACTGAGGAAAGTGTTCCGTTTTCATCTATAGGCAAACACAGTATCACCCATGGGTATATGTCACAGCTGATGAGCACAGGTCATGAGGATGTTGTTGGTATCACCAATGGGTGTATGTCACAGCTGATGTGCCCAGGTCATGGGGTTAACATTGGTGTGCAGGTCCATGGGCTCTCAGGCCTGTCAGAACAATCTCCAGTGAAGTATAGAGCAAGCCTTGACAAACAGAAAGTTTAATTGAACAATGTCCCCAGGGTCAGAGAGTTGCCCTACCAATAGTCACATCTCAGGAAGAGGATGCAGTTGAGAGGATGGATCTGTCAGGACCTCTTCATAGATGTTTCTATTCTCAAGAAAGCACCAGAATGGAAAATGGAGCTTGATGAGTCTTAGCCTGCCCCAAAGGCCTCCTGCCAGCCCCAGGGAAGAGAGCCTGCCTCCACTGTTTCCCAGATCCATGTGGGCTATCACAAAGGCGCTTTTGAGGATAAACAAATGCAGAATTGAGAAAATAAGGAAGGAGCTGGCATGCAAAGAATGTGAATATTTAGAAAATGCTGGGGAGTGGAGACAGAGTGGTCTGTTCTGTTGGAGGCTGGGTGGCTGATAGCCTGGGATAGAGGAAAAGGGAAGGAAAAAACCATCTTGGTGGTGACAGGGACCAAGCTCCTTCAGAGCTGACTGTTTCCTAGTGCCTACATAAGCTAAGAATATGTAGGGAATAATGAGATTGACACCTCCATGGGTCAGACCCTAGCTACTACAATACCATGAAGGTTACACCATAGTGGACAGTATAGGCTTGAGTCTTAAGAATCTCAGTGGCTGGCTTCTAACCCTGGCTCCAACACATTTACCTAGATGAACTCTTAAAGTTACTGAAAAGCCCATTTTATTTGTCTCCTTAGTTCCCAACCAGATAGGTTGGAGTTTTTGCCATACAGAGGGAACATCTGATAACATCTGGAAACAGTATTGGCTATCACAAGTGGACTTGGGGAAATGGATGCTGCCACATCATTGGGTCAAGCCAGGAATCCTGCCGACACATCACTCAGGATGGTCGCCATGTCTGTGGCTGCTCCAGCCCCACCCCACCCATGCTGCAGGCTAACAGCATAAAAATTTAAACCCTAAGAGCATTTCAGAATAACAATAGCACTGAGAAGTCAGAGGTGATGCATGCTGGGAAGGTGCCAACATTAACCATACCAATGGGTATGAGCAGCATATCAACTGCATTGTTCCACTCTCTCTGGTTCATAACACCTCATGCCTAATTGGAAAACCACTTTTATAGCTAGATCCGGTGTGCATTTTCCACAGAGGCCTTTGGAGATGGAAAAAGACATTGTTCACCCTGGCTTGGTTGTGAATGGACTCCCAGTGTCCTTGAAAACTCTCATGCTTTGGCCCACTCCTCACTAATTCTGCTTCCTGGGACAGAGGCCAAGCACTGTTGAGGCTATTTCTACCTTCATTAAAACAATTGTTATCATGTATCTGGCATTTCATATACATTATTTTAATTTAATATTTTCTATAACCCAGCAATTAGGTCTTATGACTGCCCAGATGGCCAAGGCTCAGAAAATATGAAGCAACTTGGCCCAAATTAAAGGGCTCTAGAGAAAAGCAGTAGCCAGATTTAATCTCATCTCCACTTGCCTCTGATGGAACATTCTAGACTCTCATCATGGCCTGCTGGGTTTGGATAGAAATTCACAATGAGGTAATTGCCACAGTCTGGCTCTTGGAATGTTGGGATCTCTCTCTCTAGGTCTCTGTTGTTATGAACAGCCCTTAGGTACCCAGTTGGACATACAGGTTTCATGCATTGAGAGTAGATGTAAGAGTTAAGCCTTGGAGGCAGGTGTGGTGGTTCACACTGTTAATCCCAGCACTAGATGGGCTGAGGCAGGAGTTCATGACAAGTACAAAGCCAGTCTCCAGAAAACAAACAAACAAAAAAGAAAAATAGGAAAAATACAAAGATTTAAACCTTTGAGCATTTGTCATTATTTATTCAAAAGATATTAAAAACTCATTTTCTGGAACACTACTAAGTTCCCTCTCCATGTTAGCAACAGAATCTATGTTTTAACAATCCATAACTCAAATGTAATCTTGGAAGAAATGTTCAAATGATAAACATGTTACTGGTGATGTGTGTTTATTTAATGCTGCTGCTGCTATTGAGCAGGGGAATTAGGTCCATGGTGGATGTGGTTTTGAATGAGATACCTGCAGAATTGAGGGACTTGGAAAGACATTTTTCTTCTGGGGACAACATGTGGCCCTATGTACCTCTGTTCTTGAAGTTCCTTAAAAACACATTGGCCTTTCCCCTTCTTTTTTGGACTCATGTTCCCAATGCCTGTTTATCTGTGCATTTTGAAGATTTCTCTATCTCTCTCTCAACAGAATAGTAAAACATTTCTTGAATTTAAGCTTATGTTACTCTCTATGTTAACTTTTCCATTGGAGTATGATGGAAGTATAAGCAGATAATAGAGTGGGGGGGGTCACATTATTCACAGCCAGCTGTTTAGTTCTCTCTCTCTCTCTCTTTCTCTCTCTCTCTCTCTCTCTCTCTCTCTCTCTCTCTCTCTCTCTCTCTCTCACACACACACACACACACACACACAGTTGTACACATGTACTCGGGCACACATCCATTTGTGCATTCATGTGTGTGGGTGTACATGTGGGTGCAGGTCCACTGTTCTGTACAGTCTAGAGAATGGTTTACACTAGTCATATATTCTAGTTTGAATGAGTGGGTTTAGACAGAATACAGTACACCACAGTAATATAAAGAAGAGTACATAGCAGATAGACAGATGGCAGATAGCAGAATATATATCATCGTGGTAGTTTGAGTGAGAGTGGCACCCACAGTCTCATACTTAAATGTTTGGTTCCCAGTTGGTGGATTAGTTAAGAAGGATTAGGAGGTGTGGGCTTGTGGGAGTAGACATATCCCTGGGGGTGGGCTGTGAGGGTTCAAAAGCCCATGCCAGGCCCACACTCTCTTTGTGCTTGTGGATCAGGTGTAAGCTTTCAGGTACTGCTTCAGAACCATGCTTATCTGCCTGTTGTCACGCTTCCAACTATGATGAAAATGAACTCACCCTCTGAAACTGTAAGCAAGCCCCTAATTGAATGCTTTCTTTTATAAGTTGCCTTGGTTTGTAGTATCTTTTCACAGCAACAGAACAGTAACCAAGATGGTTATCTAATCAAATGTTCAAAACTCCCAGCATAAATCATCTGGGGCAAGCCCCTCTGAGGCAAGGGGAGTTCCCACTAGAGAGTCCCAGGCAGAGCTGAGTGTCTCCTGGAGTGAGGCTTCCAAGTCAAAGAACACATAACAATAGAAAGCAGCGATGGCATTGTCAAGTTGAGTGCTTACAACACCCAGCAGAAATGGAGTCGAAAAGCTGAGGCAGTCAGTTGGAGTTTCCAATTGAGCTTTCTCACCATGGCTGGATTTGAGCTTCTCTCTTCCACCCCGGGCCCTTTTGTATCATGGGATCAAGAGCTGAGCCTTTTCGCCTTGGGAAGGTGTTCTGAGGTGCAGAACTTACCAGCAAAGTGCTGCTGCAAATAAGAAACCGAGTACTAAGCCCTAAATGGGACATCTGTATCCACATCGGCACCCACAAGGCTTAGGGAACACTGCAGAAGAGAATGCAGAACGAATGAAAGGGCCAGAGGGTGGGGAGGAGCACTGCTTTTCTGACAGGGCGTGGCTACAAACTCAGGAACTCAGCATCTCTGGTTACGGGCACAGGACCTGTACAAAGCCAAGCCATCTAGAATTCCAGCATCCATCGAGGAGGGCCTCCACCAATAAATTTGGGGGCTGTTGCTAGTTGATAGCTGCAGGAGAAGAGGAATTGATTCCTCTTTGGTAGTGTGGTCACTCAAAGGTTGTCCATGCTCTAGTGGAAGGTCCCATACCAGTACACACAAGGAAAGTCCTAAGTACATTCAGTGAGTGAGCTAAAAATAAAAAATAAAAAAGAAGAAGAAGACGACATGGATTGGGGGCACATAGCACATGGAGATCAATCTGGGAAGAGTTGGTGGGAATATGGGTAGATATGATCATATTTCATTATTTACAGGTAAGGAATTTTCAAAGAATAACTTAAAATATCAATACTTCCACATTTTATGGAATTCAAGGATGTTGAGGGAAAATGATGTAAAAACTTAAAAAGGAACACACGCCATCAACAACATCAATCTACAAGTGTTTAACATGTATCCATTTATTTTAGTCTTTTCTTAATGTATCTTTTAAAATAAATCTGTATCTGAATTATTTATAGCTGTCTGGTGTTAAAATTTTTTAAATATAATTTGACAAACAGCATCAGGCTAGTGACAGCATAGGACAGCTCAAGCCCTCTTCCATTGCTGGGGATAAAACTGTGCAAACTGGAGGTGTCTGCTGATAGTGAATGTGTGTATATCCTCTGGTCCAGCCTTTCTACTTCTAGGCATGTCTTGCATGTATCCACTTGATTAGAGAAAGACACGGATATGACAGTCATGACAACACTGTGCCCAGTGGGTACCCTTGGTGGCACTGAAATGCTCAGCAAGAGTAAAGTGAGCAATTCTTCCTGTCAAATGGAGAGCTTTTACAGACAAAATATTCAGTGAATGAAGCTGGAGACAAGAGATTTTACTGGCTACCACTCTGTAAACTTCAAAACCAGTCAAAATTGAACCAAAGTATCAGAAGTGGTTTTCCTGATGAAGAAGCAACAGAGAACTCTATTCCATGGTGCTGGGAATATGTCTTTTGATTTTTTTTCCATCCAGGGACCCATTACTTGGTGTGATCAGTGTTTGTTGCACTTCCATAATGCCTCTCTTAAAAATATCTGCCATAGCATTTTGTTTGTGTGAGTTCCTTATGTGAGTTCAAACCAATAGCTGCAGGATGTCTCACCTGGCTAATGTACCACTGTTGACCCATTGCTGTATGTGTTTTCCTCCAAGTTTTGTCCACTCTTTTCAGTAATGACATGGTAGCTACATCTGTATAGAACTGATAAGGCAAGTGGATCTAGATTGATTTTGTTATAATCAAGGCTGAGAAATGGACTGCAAGGGGTTTGGAAGCCCCAGTTGTATTCCAGATGGTATAGAAAGAACAGTTTCCACCACCGTCCATCATGCTGGTTTGAGTATTTGTATGGAATAAGTCCCCACTATCAGAGCTCTGACAAGTTTGGGTTTCTAGAGACTTCAATAAGTGTGACTATGTGATCCTGCTGCCACCCTCCAACATGCACCAGTGATCCCTCTCAAGAAAAAAATGCTTTTGTCCCACTAAGAAACATTCTAAGTAAGAATTTACACTCCTCATTTTGAATTCTGTTTCCTTGGGGAAGGCTTTTCCAGCATCTTCTTTCTAAGAAGCCAAGTGTTCAAGACCCAATTTCCCAACTGGAGGAAAAACTAGACACCTCCTGCCAAGCACAGGGGGAACTGAGAGGTAGATTCCCATGCAGATCATAGGCAATTTCATGTGCAAAACGAATATTTTGCTCCATGTGCTAAGCTGAAGAAGTGGAAGGGCACAATGGAGGCCTTTAGCTGTCATGGCCAAACATGTGGCTACAAAGCTTGAAAACTGGGAAGATTTACTCAGCTTTTTCAGACAGAATTGTCAGTACCCAACTAGAAGATCAGTTACTGAGGCAGGGAAGGAATTGACAGAAATCTGGTGTGAGAATCCAAATGTCTAACTACCATGAATGTTGGGTATGCTCTGAGAGCTCAGAGCTGTCCTTATATTGATTCTGGGACATTGCAGGCAAGCTGACAAGAGGAAGCCTCCCTCCAGAAATAGGAAGAATTGATCTAGGATATTCATTCTCACATCTGTTCACCCTAAGAGGAGCTTCAGAAACTAATGGCAGGTATTGGGGCATGGACAAATGTCCTAATTATTCCACATAACAGGAAGAAATGGAGTCAAATTCTTTGGCATACTTGAGGAAGATTTGTATTTGATTTTATGGGGGAGATAGAATCTTTTCTGATTGTGATGCTGTTTGAAACAGCCTCAAATAATTCAAGATGGCCTTGAACTCATGGAACTGAAGACAGTATTGAACTTCTGACTCTCCTGCTTCCACTTCCTGCATGCCAGGACTATAGGTGGGTTTGACCACACAGAGTTTATGTGATTCTCGGAAGGGAACTCTGAGCTTGCTGCAGGCTAGGCAAACACTCTACCAACTGAACTACATCCCCAATCCAAGAAGAGAAATTCATTTCTAAGCATCTTTCAGCTCTGCTTATGGCGATGAGGGGCATTTCTAGTGTGTGAATGTCACTCTAATCCATGTGGCCTCATTTTATTAACATGGTGCGTGTCTGTCCCACATATGCAGCTGCTGCAATAGACTCCTTGCTGGGACACCCACAACAAAAGTCAAGGAAGAATGCTTATTTACAAAACAACAACAATGAATCAGTTTTCCCTGTGAAGATTGCAGCCTCAACCCAAAGGACAAATGAACAGTGACCTGTCCCTTCTCTTGGTGGCTTTGAGCAAAGGTGGGATTCTTTGAAAGGTTCAACGGAGAGGAAAGAGGGGAGGAGTTGAGGGTGCAGAAGTACATTGTGGGGACCCCTCTCCTAGAGGGGGTCTCCTGGACCTGACAAAATTGCCCACTCACTTCTCCACATGGGAGCAAGTTATGCACTTATCAATATTCCTCAATTATTTTTCATGTTCTGTGGCTACTAAAACAAATAAAGGATCATGGGCTGGGGGTAAAGTAGCTGTGGGTCAGGTACTTGCTGCATGAGCATAAAGACCCAGCTATGGTAGCTCATGCTTATAATCCAGCACTAGGTTCCAATGAGAGACCCTGTCTCAAACAAAGCAAAACAAAACAAAAAACAAACAACAAACAACAACAACAAAATGTATATATGGCTCCTGAGGAACAGCATCCAAAGTTGGCTTCTGGCCTTCAAAAGCATGCACCCATATGCACGCATACTCCTACATGTACACAATAATAAATAAATAGTTTAATTAATCAGTTAATGAATTAAATCGGGCCTGGAAGGGTAGTGAACACCTGCAATCTCAATACTGGGGATGGAGAAATTGGAGGATCAAGAGTTTGAAGCTAGCAGGGCAGTAGTGGTGCATGCCTTTAATATCAGCACTTGGGAGGCAGAGACTGACAGATCTCTGTGAGTTCAAAGCCAGCCTGGTCCACAGAGTGAGTTTCAGGACTTCCAGGGCTACACAGAGAAAACCTGTCTCAAAAAAATAAGGAAAAAAAAGAGTTTGAGGTCTGAGGCCAGCCTGAGATTATAGTACCATGCGGTCTCAAAACCAAATAAACAGTTAGGTGAGGAGAGAGAGAGAGAGAGAGAGAGAGAGAGAGAGAGAGAGAGAGAGAGAGAGAGAGGTGATAGGTAACAGTGGATGGTTCACAGGAGAGTTGAAGGTCAAGGTCAAGGATTGGATATGATCAACATACATTGTATACATTTATAAAATTTTCAATAAATACATTTAAAATATTATTTTAAAAACCATATAAACAAATGGGGTAGATACCTGAATTCTAAATAGAAAAGAATATTCATGAGGCAGGAGAGATATGAGCAGGGACAGTGGAGAGAGGTAGGTGGATCTATCTGTGCATATATGGATAGATCCACTAAACATCTCTCCCTGCAATGAGAGGCAGGGATGATCTCGCATTTGACCCATTCCTGGCTTGTACTGATTTCTATAAATCAAGTAAATGAATAAAATAAAAGTGAAAAGGAAGAAAAAGTCTGTCTCTTGGTTTTTATTAAGGATTAATAAAAATAAGGGGTGTTGTTTGTTTGCTTACTTACTGCTGAATGAAAGCAGCTTGTATGAGAGTCTTACTATGGAGCTGGGTCACTTTAAAATGTGGCCTGCAGTGGGGAGCCAAGCTTCCCTTTGGAGGAGAATCCCTCTTAGCTGTTTCATGGTTCTACATTTAGACCCAGTTCCACTCTGACTGACAACATACCTTTTTCTTTGCTCTCGTTGTACATGAGAGGCAGTGCTTATGCCTAGAAGTGTCACAGCTAAGCACACATTACAGGAAGCAGCTGAATCAACTCCCCAGGTAACACATCTGACCCTAAATCATAAGACAAGCAGAGGCCCAGCATGATTCCATCTACTCCTGTCTTAAAGATGTCACTCCACGAATCTTGCTCTTTGATCTCTTAGGAATATTGGTGACTATTTATTTTGTCCTAAGAAGGCAAGTTCAAAAATCATGTCTTCTGGTTTCAAACTATTTCATAGCTGTTTGACTTCCTTAATGTGTGCATGCTGGGTTTTCTCATCTATAAGACAGTGATCACAACGCTAGCTGGCTGCCCTTCAGGGACTGTTTTAGAATTAATAAACGGATGCTCGCAGTAAGGTAGAGGAGATGCTTAACTTATGGAAAACAGACTAATAATTGCTAGCAATAATGGTTAACATTAAATCTCTTTTGAAACCTTTAGTGTACTGGAAGCCTCAGTTTCCCCAGTTACAAAATGGAGAAAGTAATTCCTCTTCTCAAGAGGTTTATGATGCATAGATGATACCATGGATGTGATATCCTTACTGAGTCTGACCTTCAGCTTAGTGGTTCAGCCTCCATGGGAGTAGAAATGATGTTTGTGAATTGACTATTAGCACTCACGAGGAGAAGGTGACCATCCTGCTTAAGAGTGACCTGTGAGATTTATTTATGAGTAAGACAAACAGGAGGAAAGAAAAGTTTGGCATGCCCTGCAGCCAAGAACCTATGGACCTTAGCACAGAGGATAAAGAGGAAATGGGTACTCAGAGAACTTTCTGGAAGCTCAGGAAAGCCACATGAGCAGACAGATTGGGAGCTGATATTTCACAACTCAGACTGAAAATCTGAGGAATACTCAGTGATCTTGGATCAAGGGTTCTCCATACTTAGGAACAGCCTTGATAGGCAAGAAATGTCCAATGTTCACTGTGAACATAAGAGCTCTGCTCAGACTTCTCTACAGAGAAGTGTCTTGGGGGAAAGAGCATCACCATGCTCACTCAAGGAGAAATTCACCAGCTGAACAGAGAAAACATCATCATGACCAGTTCCTCTCTGCTTGAACCATCCGCATCACCTGCCATGGATAGAACTGTCCTGTTTGAGGTATCTAAACTCTCTGTTTCATTATGTGTTATATTTACTTTCCACTCCCACTTGTAATCCTTCTGGTACTATTTGACCTAGTACATAAAACTGTACCTGAAATTGTAATTATGAAACTTAACCCTTGCAGAATAGCTATTCTCTCTTCCAGGAAAGGCCATGTGGGGTAATCATCAAGAGTACAGGAGTGCTGGGGAGATAGATCTGTGAGGACCAGAGTCTGGATCTCCAGAATCTTGTAAATGTTGGGTGATCCAATGATGCAGTGATTCATGCCTCAAAAAGTGGAGAGGCAATTCCCAGAACTGGCTGGCAAGGCCAAACACATCAGAAGTTTTAGGTTTGCTATCCTGACTTAATAAGGCTGAAGAGTGATAATAGGTGATTTTTGACATAATAATGTTGAGTCATATGCACATATACACATATGCTTGTGTGCCCACACAGATTTGAAATACACACACACACACACACACACACACACACACACACACACACACACACACACACAGAAATACTACAGAGCCAAGGACTGACCTTATAGAGCTGGAATCTGGAATCTGGGATCCTGGACAGCTTCGGGACTTTCATTTTCTCTTATGTAAGATAAAGAAAACAAAATGCTCTGTCCATAGTGTTTTAGTGAGGACCAAATAGGATCACACCTTGAATTCACTCCACATCTCACATAGCACTGTGAGTGCTCAGCACACAGGAAATCAGTATTTCCATCTTTGTGGTTTTATCACTATGAGAAGACCCTCACTACCTCCTGTATGTAGAGAGGTGACTTTCAAAGTGTCAGCTCTGCAGTTAATTGGACCATGCCTGCTGTCTGGCTATGAGTCTTAATGACAAGCCATTACACTTTTAGCTTCCCCATCTGTAAAATGGAGATAATAACACACCTTGCAGGAGTTTTGAGGGGATTAAATGAAGTCATGTCTATGGAGTGCCTGGCCCAGCTAGAGTCAGCATTCTGTAAACATGAGCACTATTTAGCCCTTCTTCTCTAAAAATCTCAGCACTTTGCTTCAAAGCAAGAATATCTCAATTCAGAGGTGTTCTCATTTTAGTTTGTTTTCATTTTTATTTTTAGGACTAGTGAAATTAGAAAAAATCATGATTACTTCAATATTGCACAAAATATACTGGGTGATCAAGGTGAATTCTGAAGCAAATGTTTGGCTGTTTCAATTTGCATTGAGTGTGTACACATGCTTACACTGTTGGTACTTTGAAAAATCATATTTACCTCGTTCTATTTTGCAGCCCAAACTTATTTTGGGGGCAGCTACTGGAGAGAAAGGGGATGGAAAACAAGGATAAGGAGATGGCTCAGTGCATCAAGTGTTTGCTGCACAAGTATGCGGATTTGAGTTCAACTCCCCAGCATTCCCGTGAAAGTAAGATGCAGTGGTGTGACCCATCACCCAATCCTGAAGAGAGTTGAGAGGATGATCCGTGGAGCTCACCACTCAGAATTATCTCCAGGGTTTCTGTTTTCTTTTGTTTATTTTGGAGAGACCCTGTAGTAAGAAAGAGAGACAGATGGATAGACACAGACTGAGAGAAAGAGAGAGACAGAGACACACAGGGAGGATATGAATCTAATGTCAGGCTTTGGCCTCTACATGGGCACACACAAATATGTGCTTTTGTGAACGTGCACGCCACACACACACACACACACACACACACACACACACACACACACACACACACCTCTTAGTGCTTGAAATCTCAGTACTTAAACTTGGTCTTGTTTGTGTATAGTAAGTGTTCAACAAAGATCTGTTGAATAAATAAAATAACCCCATGAGATCTAATGTGTCAACTACCTGTCTCTTCATTTGTCCAGCCCTCACCGGCTGAAGCATTGCAGAGAGGAACATTTCCTGTTGAGATCTGACATGAGAGGCTAGGATAAAGGAAAGTGTGCTGTGTCTTTGTCCAAAGGCATGGGAATGATAGTCTTGGGTCAAGCTCTACTGTGTGACATTCACAGAGTCATTCTCCTTCTCTGCATTTGTTTCTGAAATTGAACACTGAAGGACAGGATTAAAGGACCTTCTTTTGCACTCTTCTTTATTTTCTGTTACTTGGTAGTAGCTGGGCATGGTGACGAGTCAGAGTTGGGCTTCTTTGGGAAGCCACAAAGGCCAGTATGCGAAATCTTTTGCAATCACCCACCAAATAGATGGCATCAAGCTTCCATTTATCCTCATGTCTCAGTGGTGCTCATCTTCAGGACAGCAGCAACCAGAGCCTCTCGAGGTGGCTTGAGGATGCCATGAGGTATGGGCCATCTCAAACGTAGCACAGGTGCTGGTGCTTATAAGGTACTCAGCGATGGATGCCCATCATTTTTTTGCATCTGGATGACCTTCCTGGCCAGATCTCTCTGTACTGAAGGTGACAGTCACAGTTCCCTTCCTCAGTCCTCTCTTGAGCTAATTAAGAGCAACCTCCAGGAGGACAATGCTGATGAAGTCAATAATATGAATTCAGTGTTTTGGGGACGTGCACTCAAAGCACACTGGGCCCTCTCTACGTGCTGCACGGATGTGGCATCTGATACCAGGCTGAAGGCTGCTCCTTCCTCTCTCAAAGCTGACTTTATTGATCCCCTCACCCTAACAGGGACAGAGGAGGAAGGAACAATAAGGAAACATTAGCAAAGAGGGAAGTGGGGGCCACTGGGTCTTTTCTGCACTCACAGATGTGGGAGCAGCTGAAAGATTGGGAAGAGCCCAGGATTAACCTGCAGCCCTGGATTTTTCTCCTGTTTTCCAATCAATTCCCAGATGGTAGCCATTTTTAATTCTCCATTTATCTTCCTTGACCAGGGTCATGTCTGTTTGCAGGGCAAAGATGAGAGAAGTGGTAGATAAGTGGCTGATATCGCTGGTAATAAATGAATATGAGCTTTAAGTCCGGTGTAATTAAAAATGTATAACCTCACATTTCATTCCCTTTAAAAGTTCATGGTCTTCACTTGGAATCCTGCTTTTCTGTCATTGCTATTCTAAGAAAAAGAAAATGAAGACCCAATGGAAAGTAACTCCTACCTAGCAAAATCAAATCCACACCAAGGAGGGAGACAGCAGGTTCCCCTGGCTTCTGCAGAAGCACCAGGAGGGGAAAAGTGGCTCAGTCCACTTTGGATTTCCTCCTGCAGATATTAAGCTCGGAACCCAAACCAAGGCTATCTCTACTCAAACAAGTAGACAAGACACAGAAAATAAACCCAGGCCAACCTCACACAGGATGATTAGTCAAGCCTGGGTCCTGGCTGCCATAAGCAACCTCCAGGGCCTGAGAAAGTCCATGTCAACTGGAACCTTCAGCCTACCTGTCAATCAATGAATACCACCACCATGCACTCTCAAAGGGCTGCACAGAGCTACCCAAGGAGACGCAGTTGAGAGACTGCCTCTTCCAAGAACTGATTCCATCCAAGAGGAAGCTTGTGTTTGGAAAAGTGTGGAACTAAGGAGAAGGAACAGGAATTACCATGCAAAGGCCACTGTGTTAACATTTTCACTTAGGCCTTGCAGGAACCTGGGAAGTGGTAGTGCTTTTCCCATTACACAGATATGGAAATCGAGGCTTTGTGAGTGAATGGCTTCAGCTCTTGCTCAGGGGCAAGGAGCCTATGCTCAGCCTCTAGCCCACCTGCTTTTCCCTCGGTCATGCAGGTAGGAGCTGGCTGGAGATGAAATTGGTTTAGTCTCTGAGCAACAAGAATAGCACTTCTCCAGGTAACTCTGAGTTTAACTATGCACAGTTTTCCAAGGGAAGACCATCTGGGGCGGTGGCTGTACTGGACAAGAGAATCCCATGATTTTCTTTCCCATGCCATAAAGCAGCTTTGGAGTACATACGGCAGCGAAGCGGTTACCAACCATTTTGCTCAAGCAGGACTATTTACAAGTAGTAACCGGCTATCTGCTTCCTGTCATCTCCATCATATATCTTAAGGCAGAGAGATTGGAAGCCCATTACAGTCTGATATCTAATCAATACACACCGTATTCCTACAGCAGGAAGTAAAAGAATAGGCCCTGGGGAGTCAGAGTTCAAATTACTCTACTGTCAATTCCAGATAGCGGCTAATGATAGGCTAAGCTGGGTAGGGTGGGGGTGTGAGTCAGGGGAGGGTGTGGGGAGGAGGAAGAAGCGACCACAGTTTAATGGGATAGTTAATTCCAAGATCGGACATATATTCACTTTTGCCTCTTTGCAAAAGTACACGAAGTCTCTCAGCAGGTGGGAAGACAGGCAGATCCAGATCTGTGCCACGGGCTCTCCTTCCGACTCTAAAAAGCTTTCTTTCGTGCGGTGCCAAAATATATTTTAGACATACACCTGTGCCTTGTATAATTTATATATGTTTGAGTATGAAATTATGTACTTGGATATACTCCCTTATCATACATAAAAAGTCTACAGGCACTTAGAGGTGCTGAATAAACATTCAGGGGTTTGCTCATTCAACAAAGAGTTGCTGGATGCCTATGTGCCAGTCAGGGGGTGTGTGTGCACTGGTTACCCACAGGAAGCTTTCAGTGATCCCAGAACTTATTTGCTAGTTATGAAGGAATAGCTTGATCAGTGTATGAGTTTTCTGGGTGGAAAAGAGGGATGTAAAGAAATCATTTAGTGAAGGTGGTTGCCATCAGTCCAGGGTAGATGCCCCATCTCTCTGGCTACTAGCTTTGTGTCTCTCAGAAATGCATGCAAACTCTCTGAGACCCAAAGACTCCATCCGTAAAATAAGGACAGCGTTGACAGTGCTACGGTACTCCTGCTTGGGTCCTCATAAGGATAAATGAGTGGAAGAATGTGAATGAATGTGTTCATTTCAGTGTATGTTCACAGTCATTCCTCAAAGAGCTGCGGGAGCCAAGGAGATAGGAAAGGGATTGCTGGGAAGTCTAAGGGCAAGGAATGTTACCAGAGATAAAAAGAACGGATATTTCATATGATCAGAGAGTGTCTATTGGGACACACCACACACACACACACATACCACATACACATCACACACATACACACCCACAACATACCACACACACACATCCACCACACATATCACACACATCACATGTACCACACACACATACACACACACACCACACACACCACACACACACACATCACATACCACACACACACCACACACACACATCACACATACATACACCACACATACCACATGCACCACACACACACACACACATCACACACACACTCACATACACACACCACACACACACATCACACACACATACTACACACACATACTACACACACCACACGCATCTCTCACACACACACACACACACACACACACACGGGAGCAAATAAAAGGGGGTCAGTGGGAGGGATATGAGAGGGTAATGGAGGTGCACACACTGAAAATGTGTCATAGACATAGATGAAACCCATTGTTAGATATAATGAGTTTTAAAGAGTCTCACTTTATCAAGAAGATGTAACAATGCTAAGTGTGTGTGTAAACCTACAATATTACAACTTCATGAACCAAAGTACCATATAACTGAAGTGAAGAAATATCCACAATGCTATTTAGAGATTTCTAGATTCCTACCTCAGGAAGAACCAACAGAAAACCTGGGAGAATGCAGAACACTCAACATGATAAACCAATGCTACATGTATGGCCTGCTCCTGCCACTGATAGCACAACACACACTGTTTTCTCAATGCCTCTTACATGTTAAACAACATAAATTATGTTCTGTGACATAAAAGGCTTGATACATATAAGACAACTGAAATCACATAAAATATATTCACTAACCACACAGAATTTAATGAGTAATCAATAATAGATGAGTAAGCAGAAAATCCTTGGACATTCAAAAGTTGAACTACAATCATTGATAATTCATCACTCAAATAAAAAGATCATGGGTTTAGACAACATTTTGAAGGAAAAACTTGTATCAGAACCCATGAGATTCAGCTTAAGCAATACTCAGAAGGGAAATTATACACACATTTTATTACCAAGAAAAAGTTGTCTTCTGGCATGAAATTGGGAAGAGGTTCATGAGCTCTCACCTCTAGCTGAGGATCTGTAGACAGCTGGTGGCTTCTGGGAGAGGGAGCATCGGTTTCCTCTAAGGGCATAGCCCTTGGTGAGTTGACTATGCTCCAATGGCTGATACCACACCTATGCAGACAGAGGCAGACAAGCTGTACTCAATGGGTAATAGCAGGAATAGTGGACATACAGTTACGAAGGGAGGGAGGGAGAGGATAGATCTGCGAAGAGTTGGGGAGGAGTGGAGGTGGATATGATCAAAACACATTGAAATTCTCAAAAAAGTTACTACAGATACTAAATTTAAAAATGAACTTTAAGTCAGTGATCTACCTGAATAAATTAGAAGAATAAATTCATCAAAGGGGGCTGAAGCAAGGAAAGAATACAACATGATTAATGGTCAATAAAAGAATGAGACAAAAAACTGGAGATCAATGGACCAAGAAGTAGGTTCTTCACCAAGTTATAAGCAGGTGGCCAGTCTTTAATCAGACTGAGCACACACACACACACACACACACACACACACACACACACACACATACACACCACACACACACACACACAGACACACACACACACAGACACACACACACACACACACACACATACCCCACAAGTCAGACTGAGCACACACTCACATATCCACACTCATACTCCATATTTCAGACTGAACACACACAACATATGTCAAATTAAACACACATACACACATATGCACACACAAACACAAACACACACACATAGTACATATATGGACACATACTTATAGACTCACGTATTAAGAGACTGTAAAGTTCACAGAGACAAGGTTATCACCACTTATTATTGGATACTCAGTGTCTAACTCATAGCTGTACAACACAGAATCATATTCAGCAAATCCATATGGAATCCATAAAATAAGAAAAGTATTGCACTACACAGAGTTGGAAATGGCCCTAATACCCTCATGGTTTCCATGCAGAATGAAATCCCACGTGCCCTCGTAACATTGAGACCAGGACCAGCCACCTCCTTCACTGGCACACTTCGCCTTCTCTTGATGGATATTCTGTATTTCTCTCACTTTGTGAGACCCTTTGGGACACAAGTCTTCAAGCCCAACACTTGTGGAAAAACAGTCCAGAAAGAAAAAGAAATAGAGAGAAAGCAGAATGAGAAGGCAGCCTTCATTACAGCTAAACTGTTGGCTTAACTTCCTAAAATACCGTCGAATTTTCTTGCTCATACAGCTGTGTTTATAGAAGGCAATATCATGTATGTAAATAAATTCAGATGCCGCATGAGTTATTTTAAAACAATCAGTCTAACACTAATCAGCTTACTCAGAGACATAATCTTACCCTAAAAAAGTGACAAATCAGTACACAGTGTGCACAGTAAAATACCCAGAGAGTAAGTCCAATACAAATGCTAAAATGCTGCCCCTGTTAGAATTTGACTGTGGTCATTCCAGATGCAGAGGAGCAGACTACAGCGACTGCCTCACCCACGCCGTCTCTGCTCCTGGAGGCGTTAGTGAGGCATTATTTGTACTGATCAAGCTTGGTGGGGTGGAGCACACCTGTAATCCCAGAAACAGACAAACAAGCAGTAACAACAAAACCAAAACAAAACAAAAACAGATCAGTGAAGGGCTTGCCATGTAAACGCCAGTCCTGATGGTGCACACTTGTAATCCCAGCCCTGGGGAGGCAGACACAAGCAGATCCCCAGGGCTCCTTGGCCAACCAGCCCTGATGAAGTGGTGATTCACAAGCCAATGGCAACCTTGCTTCAGAAAACCAGGTGGATGACACCTGAGGTACAGCTCCTGAAGTTGGCTGTTGGCTCGAGAGACATAGTCACACATTTGTACACACATACACACATTGGCACACATTTGTGCATACGTAGCTACATATACAGGGACACACATACACACAAGTCAAGGACCCGATTTTTATTGGAAGTTACACCTTATCTCCCTGCTGTGTTTACATTGTTTTGTCTACAGTCTGCAATAGCTCCTTGCCTTCCAATCATTGTTAGTACAGGTTTATGATTTAACTCCATTTACTGAGACTATTAGTACTTCTACCCACTATCACAGCTACCATCATTGCCATACAACCATTCTTGTCCCACCCCGGCTCCTTCTCCTCTTCCTTCTTCTCCTCCTTCTCCTCTCTCATTCCCAGGTCTCTGCTCTTTTGAATCCCCCTACTTACCCTCCTCTATCTTCTCCTCGCCTTCCTCTTACCCCTCCTCCTCTTTCAGGGGCTGTCACCAGAGCCACCCCATTAAAATCCACTCTTCACCTGCTCTAGTAACTATGTGAACTGAAATGCCTGCGGTTGGGGAGCCAAATCTATGCTAAAGATTAGAACTTCAGAACGTCTGGAGAGTTGCAATGTTATAGAACCAGAATTCAATGATCTAGGGCTGTCTGTAGTCCCCTTAACAGCCATGCATTGTCCATCCTTGTGGCTGACACAACTCCCTTTTGACTATCAGTGATAACCATTAACAGACCTCTTACTTCTTCAAACCCCCAAATTAAGAATGGCATCAGTCAGCATCTAAAGCCTATAGCAGCAGAATTTCCCATGCTTTGCTCTAGGCCACCCACCTAATATCCTCACCAATATATTTGAAAATGTCTTGGGTTATGACTTTCTTTTTTTGTTCTTTAGAAGTCCATTCAATGCCAAAACTTATTATAAGCCACAGTCATCCTAGGGTCCCCCCTGCCATGTAGCCTCCCTGGTTCTGTGGGTTGCAGTCTCATTATTCTTTGCTTTATATCTAGTATGAGAGAGTACATACCATGTTTGTCCTTATGGGTTTGGGTTACCTCACTCATGGTGATATTTTCTAGTTCCATCCATTCGTCTGCAAATTTCATGCTGTCATTTTTTCTCTGCTGAGTAGTACTCCATTGTGTATATGTACCACATTTTCTTAATCCATTCTTCAGTTGGCAGGCATCTAGATTATTTCCAGGTTCTGGCTATTACAAATAGTGCTGCTATGAACATAGTTGAGCATGTATGTTTGTGATATAATTGAGCATTCCTTGGGTATATGCCCAAGAGTGATATGGCTGGGTCTTGAGGTAGATTGATTCCCAATTTTCTCCACTGACACAGTAAGCCTTATCAAGCTGAACTGAAAAAGTATAACAACAGGTTTATTTGAGCAAAGCAACTCCCAGGTGGGTTCTCCAGTCCCAGAGATCAAGGCCAGAGAAGCTGCGCCCACAAATGAAATCAGGGAGATTTTATAAGTTGTAGGTGAGGGGTGATGATGCATTCACCACAAGCTGGATTTGTGCCCAAGTATGATCAAAAACTGAGCACTTAGGCTGGGACTTGGGCAGCTGGCAACTTCAGAGGAGGAAGCTGCAGTAGCCACCAAGAACGCAAAACTAGGCTTTTGGTGCCTTTCCTTTGTTTGAAGGCTCTCTGAGTGGGCAGGATTTGAAGAGAAAGAGGGTGGGGGAATGGAGCTTTCTACATCAAGCAGGGGTGAACTAGAGGTTCCAACTGAACAATTACACAGCTGCAATTTTCCATATTTTATGATAAAACTGAGAAACATAGAGGTTAATTTCTTTTTCACTTTATTGTTTTATGTTGCATGAATGACTGTACACCTTATGCATGCTTAGAACCCACAGAAGCCAGAAAAGGGTGTGGGGTCCTTCAGAACTGGAGTTACATGAGCTGCCATGTGGGTGCTAGGAATCAAAACCAGGCATGCGAGGCAAGTGCTGTACCACTGAGCTAGCTCGGTAGAAGTGACCCTCACATGTGTACTTAGTACTTAAGGGCAGACACACAGTCACAATTTAGTTTGTAACTCTTCCAGTAAAGGAAAAAAAAAAGAAAAGAAGTCCATGCAATGACCTTCATAATGAAGTATGCTGTTTGCTGAGACCCAAATCTGTGTTCAACAAGCCAACGTCATTCATTTGGCTACCCTACTATGATTCCTGCTTCTCATACTAGGAGCAAAACGATCACCACCACCGCCTGTGGCCACTCCAAGTTCTTCCACGTCCATTTCCACCACCATTGCCATATGACATTTGTTTTTACTATGACTGTCACCACCATTATCACATATCACTGTTAGCTCTCTCCCTTCCTCCTTGTGCTGACTGCTGTACTATGCTGTCATTCTGTTAATGGCTTCCATGTTGCAAAGCAATGGGAGGTCTTCATCTCCCTGGGCCTATTGGCGGCATTCTCCGCAGGTGTTCATTTTTTTTCATGATACTTGATCTTCTTGGAGATCTCACTCTGATTTCTTTGCTGAATTCTTCTTCTATAACTCCTCCTATGACTGACTGCTCTTACTCTATCCTTGCTGCTACCTTCCTCTCTCAGCTCTTACACTAAAACCGTAACCATCACGGGCAAGCTATACCTCCTTCCCGCCCTGCTCCTCTTCCTATTGCAACAACTCCCATAACCATTTACCTATTAGCAGCAGTACTTTTGGCATCAGTCAAGATTTTTTTTGACAGCTCATCACTGTAAAAATTCTGTGGTGTGGGTGTTTTCTAACATTCTTGTGTGGCACATGAGTTCATC
Organism: Peromyscus maniculatus bairdii; assembly: GCF_049852395.1. NCBI lineage: Eukaryota > Metazoa > Chordata > Mammalia > Rodentia > Cricetidae > Peromyscus > Peromyscus maniculatus. The sequence continues at coordinate 49,288,340 of NC_134856.1, forward strand.
ACAGTACAGATATGTAATGCCAACCCCGAGGCTCCATCTTGGGGGGTCATACATTTCTCTCTCATTCCTAGACCTCTGTTCTTACTGAACTTTCATGCTATTTCCAGCCATTTCAGCTTGGGCAATGAGTCTTTAATTTTCCTCTTTTTGTATGTCCTTCTATATGGAGACGGAAAGTCCTCCCACTAGGAAAGGACAATGACTGGTCACAGAGTTTCTGGAAAACAGGAAGCTCACACAAAGCAGCCAGACAGGCAGGCAGCTCATCTGCTGACCTTGGCCTTGGTCACCCAGCCTCCCATATCCACTTAATGAGCAATTCCACACTTTAATACTCTATGCAATGACATTTCCAGGTGACGTTTTGCTGTCGCTTCGATGACCTTATACTGGGCTCATAATAACACAAAGATCAGTGATGGTGGGCAATAACACACCTTGTCTTCACAGGGAATCTTTGTAACCTACACCCCATTTTCCTTGATCCCCACTCATTTCTCTCCAACCTGATTGTTTGGTGTGTTCTACAAAGAAGGCCAAAATAATTAGATGCATCCAATAATGGATGCATCCATTCATGAATTCAGTTAAAATCATTACTTCAACAAATATTTAGAAAGAAAATAATTCATGTCAGAGCAAAGACACTAAACAGGACAGAGGCAATTTAACTTCTGAGACTATCATTGCTGCCATGGAAAATATATTCTAGAAGGGAAAGGATTTGAAACAAAAAAAAGAAGAGTATCATAGGTGGTAGTGAATGCTAAAGAGAAAGCAGACGAGGTTAAATAAAGATAAGGGGAAGGGGAGCCAATATATGCTATCAGAAAAAGACTATTCTAATGATTCTGCCTTCAAGATAAAGGTGGGGAACTACCACCATGTTGAACACGAATAGATCTCTAGAACTCAATGGACAGCCAGTATAACCAATCAGTGAGCTCCAGGTTCAGTGAGAGAGCATTTTGTAAAACAAGGTAGAGAGTGATAGCTACTCAACCTGGACTTCTATTCTCCACATGCATGTGCATACACATGTACACACATACACACACACACAGAGAGAGAGAGAGAGAGAGAGAGAGAGAGAGAGAGAGAGAGAGAGGATAAGCCATGCAGTATGCATATGACACAACCAAAGCACTCATTCAGTGTAGGGGATAGCATTGCAAGGCCTTCAAATGCACTCACATATACACCAGGAGAAAGAAGGAGCAGAGAGGAGAAAGAGAGTGGAGAAGGAGGAGGAGAAAAGGGAAAAGGAAACAAATGAGAAGAGTTTAATGAAAGACACTAAAACTGAGTGTCTTAGTGAAGTCAGAGAAGGATCTCAAAGGACGTCTCTGGAAGTCAAGAAACAAGGAAGAAATAGCCACTTGAACGGAAGACTGTCAATAGGCCCACTGAAATGGAGATTGGGAATTGTCCATGGCTTTGCAATGTGGAGGCCATGGTAAGAATAGTTGGAATTAAATGCTAGGTGTGAAAGCCCAAATGTAATGAATTAGACAGATCAAGAAGTAGAGAAGGGGTGGGCAGAGATGTGGGACAGCAGCAATCAAAATATGAGCCACTAGGGATTTGCTTTTGAGGTGGGAGGTGATAGACATGTGTAGGCTGATGGCATGGTCCCATGGAGAAGACATGATGATGTAGGAAAGAGGAAGAGAAGCTGCATGATGAAGACAAGCCTGATGACTTTCCTGTTTCTACTCCAATTCTGGTCTCAAAAATTGCTCCATACCCTTTGTGTGGTGAAACTGAAGAGAGTATAAACCTTTGATTTTAGTGAGATGGATCACCTCTTTGGGTCCTTGTGCTGAAGCTGACTATTGAATATGCTTGTTGGGTAACCTCCCAGATTATTCACCAGCCTGTCTACAATTAAGTTTAGACTTGGATGCAGAAAAAGTTCACTGTCTCATAAAAACACTATCCATGTTTGTTAAACAGTTTTGAGCAGTCAACAAATCAGTGAATTAATACAGTACAGTCTAATACACGGGAGCTTAAGACAGGCTTATTATTCTACCTTGTAGGATGCTGAGCTACAAAACTTTATGATTGTTCTGTAGTTCTGGTTGGTTTGAGACCACACTCTAGTGGTGAGCTGTATCAACAAAGGCCAGATACCAAGCCACACAGAGGAACCTAGAAATATTGTGTTAAGTGATCTACTGTGTTTGGGTCAGCTAAGCCTTTCTTTTGAAATCTAAGCTTGATTTTAATTTTAATTGACACACTATAATTACACCTTCTGAGAGGCCTAATCCATGTTCATGGTGTGTGTGTGTGTGTGTGTGTGTGTGTGTGTGTGTGTGTGTGTGATTAAATCAGGGAAATTGGCATACCCATCACCCCCAGTTCTTTGTGATGAAAAGTCTGCCAACAAGAGCACACAAGGGCCTGACTTAAGAAGAAACAGAATTGTCTTGAGGTAAAAGAGACCAACTTGCATCCCTCTGGGATCAGAGCTACTGACCTGACCAAAACCTCATCCCCTCAGGTTCCATTAATTGTCTTCTAATTTCCCTCCTATTTTTCTTTTCTTTTTAAGCATATAAGGCCACTTATCTTATCGTTGTGACCAAAGACCTGGAAGAAGCAACCTAGAGGAGGAAAGATTTGTTGGCTCACACTTTGAGAGGACACAGTCCATCCTGGTGTGGAAGCTCATGCTGGCAGAAGAGTATGCTAGGGCCCTTCATATCTCCTCAAGAAGCAGAGGACTAGGGTAGAACATGAAGTAGGCCAGACCCCCTCAAAAACATGTCCTAAGTAGCCTGTGTCTGCCACCTATACATTAGGTCCTAAAGCTTCCATAAAATTCCAAATGGTGTCACCAGCTGAGTGTGGAAGTATTCAGCTACATGAATCTCTGGAAAACATGTCACATTCAAGCCACAAGAGAAAATATTTAACACACCATCTTTCTTTCATAGTAACCACATCTCCTAAAAAGTACAAAATCTAAATCTTTGTTTCTTAAAAAAAAAAACTGTATAAATTAGACTACTTTGATTTAATGTAAAAATGATGTTGAAATTACCTAGTCAATGAGGTTGGGAAAATAATTTTCTGACCTATGGATCAAAACTCATTTAACTCCTCACCCATCTTTCTCTTATTCTGAAAGAAAACAAATAGTTGCAAATAACCACAGTTTCGGTTAAAGAGAAATGGGAGTGAGTTCTGGACAAGTAGAAGGCCCTGGTACCAAAGGGTGTTGGCCATTAGACAAAAGATCACTGTAATAAGAAAGGTCATAGGTGGACTGCCACCATAGGCAATAGTCAAGCTCTGAGGCATAAGGACAACTTGGCTCTTGGTGCATGCTTTTTTCTTTCTGGATAAGGCCTGTCAGCTTCCCTCTTTATGACATGATGTCACTGAAAACCAAATAATTGACAGACGATGGCATGGCTGTCCTCCTTTCCTTCCTTCTTCATTTCTGGGTCCTCTCTCTGCCACCCTTCCTTTATTTTAACCGAGGCCAATCTCTACTAATATACTGAGCCCGATGTATCTAAATTCTGAATTCTCCAGATTGCTTCCTAGGAAATGGAATATTTATCTTTTCACTTGGATATTGCTTTACTTTGCTTTCTGTTGCTGTTTAAAACACTCAAACCCAAAAGATACTTGGGCAAGAAAGAATTTATTTCATTTTCTACTTCCAGTTCATAGTCCATTACAGAGAGAAGTAAGGCAGAAACCTGAAGATGTGACAGCTTGCTATTACATACAGCTCTGACTAGGAAATTTACTCTGGACCAAAGAAGTGAAGCAGGAACCATCAAGGAGGATGCTAGCTAGCTTCCTCCCATGCTAAATAATGCTCAGCTATCTTTCTAACACAACCCATAGCCACCTACTGAGGGAGGGGACAGCCCAGAGGCTGGGCTCTCCTGTGTTAATTAATAATCAATACAATCCCCCAAAGTTTATTCTGATCTAGTTCATTTCTCAGAGGAGTCTTTCTTCTCAGATAATACTAAAGTGTGTAAAGTTGACAGTTAAAGCTAACATGGACAGACACCATGTGACAAAGTACACACATTGTCACCTTTAATGTTCAGGCAAAGTTCAAATTCTGTGTCTGTATTAATAATAGGTCAGAGATTTAACCTCTTTGAGCTATAGGCTTTGGTGTACAAAATGGCAAAAAGTTTGCACTGTTTTCTAGGAATATGAAATGGCACTAAATACACAGTTCCAAACACATAAGAAATTCGTTGATAATATGCTAAGCTTCACTTTTGAGACATTTCTTCTGCTTAGCCCATTTCTAACACTTTGGAAGCATTTATTCAATACTATTTATTAGAAAAGATTTTTCAACAGAATAACTGTTAAATTTTGACATCCTTTCTTTATAAATAAATACTTACTATCAAACATAATTTTACATAATTTTTCTTAAAGAAAGACTCCAATGTAGATTAGTCTTAGGCCCCACAAAACCCACACCTTGGCTAGCTCTGTAGACAGAGCATTAATAACTGCCAACAATAGCAATTCCCTTCAATTTTTAGAATTGTATATGGGTTCTCATATTCATAACTTTGTCATCATGGTGACAAAATAACAGAATAAATTTCCTTAAAGTCTTTGAAAGAGGGCCAAACCACCCAGGAATTAGCAGGGCTTCCTAATAATCACTGCCCTGTCCTTATAGTTCAATCCGTCTAGATTTGCTCATTGGGGATCATTGCCTTCTTAGAGTATCAGCCCCTGTAGTATCTCTCCCCATGTGCCATCTGTGTGTCCCTCCATTGTGTGTCCCACAATCAGGGCCTGAGTTGCCTTCATCTCTGCCACTTGCCTCCACACTGTGGTCTCACTTTTCGGCACAGCCAAACTCTTGAGATAACACTCCTGGGCATATTAGAATGCTCTTTGTTTAAATTCACTCCACCCCATTTCTCTGCAAGGAGCCAGGCCAGGCGGGAGGCATGAGCAAAGGGAAAGAGCCCAGCTGCATATTTAAAATTCCATCAGCTGGGTGTCTTTAATGCGATATGGTCATTTTTAATCTTGCTCTGCTTGATAAATACCCGCCTTGCAAGTAATTGTGAAGATTGTGTCTGTTTTTATTAGAACTTATTTGTCATTATTTGACAGTTGTTTCTAATCACATTTGTCATGTATTGGGTTTCCTTTGTGAATACTGATGGCTCCTGGAATCGATCTTTATGCAGCCCCATTCATTCCTGAGCACACACAGTATGCCCACCAGTCGGGATACCACTCTCTGGTCACTCAGAAATGACACTATGAAGAGAAAGTGGGAGGTTTATCTTCAGACACAGAAAGTGGAGCAGGGAACATTTTGGAATTCTGAAAACAGATTCTGTACAATGAGTTCTAGCAACTGTGCATTTGGAAGGTGTAGACTGTTAGGCAGCTTGAACACATGTTGACAAGTTTAAATTCAAAGTTGTCTGCTGCATCAGTTCAGCTTGAATTCCTACCAGTGTGGGAAAGTTAACACAGCCATGTCATGTCTTGTCATGCAAGAAATAACTGTCCATCCATTCACTCAGCAACTAGTTAGTTCCTGACAGTACTCATTCACCTCTCATATTCATTCAAGAGATAGATGTTGGTTCATCCATTTATTAATGAATAATTATGCTTTTTAGAGAGTATTTGGGAAATTTCTACTCTGTGTGTGACAGGAACATGGGACATTGTAGCAGCTGTATTTGTCTCGTCATGAGACCACAAATCCCAAGAAAGCTCCCTCATCCAAAGGCCATGTTATGGTTAGTCTTCACTGTCAGCTTGATTGGATTTAGAGTCACCATGGAAATACTTCTTAGAGTACCGATGAGTACATTTCCAGAAAGGTTTAACTACTGAGGGGAGACCCACCCTCATGGTAGGCTACACCCTCCAATTGACTGGGACCCCAGACTGTATAAAAAAATGAGAAAGTGAGCAGAGCTCCAACATTCATGTCTCTCCATTTCCAGAATGGGGGTGTATTGCGGCCAGCTGTCTCCAGCTCCTGTTACTACAACTTCCCCATCATGGTGGCCTATACCCTGAAACATGGGCCAAAGTTAAGCCTCCACTTCTAGTTGCTTCATATTAGATATTTAATCACAGCCAGGGACAAGTAAAGAATCACTGTCATAATTGTTGTACCTCAGCTTCATAGCCTTTGCAAAGTGGAAGAATGGGTGGACAAGGTCTCTCTGTTAGCAGTTTCTCTTTTAAAGAGCAAGTATTGAGTGTCTTTTGCATACAAAGTTTTACTTTTGGTACTAAAACTAAAAATCAGATAGGGCACCATCTCTACCAAACCTCATTGTCAAGAGCAGTGGTTCTCAACCTTCCTAATGCTAAGATCCTCAACCATAAAATTATTTTCGTTACTATACCTTAACTATAATTTTTGCTACTGTTGTGAATCATACTGTGAATATCTGATATGCAGTCATTTGACCCCCAAAGGAGTCACAACCCACAGGTTGAGAACCTCTGACCTAGAGGCATCCGGATGCCTCAGGGATCCAAACTTGAATTTGGGATAGAGTAGAGATTGAGGTGAAGAATGAATGAATGGTTGATGGTATGTTCTGGGTCTAAAACATGGTGTCTCCTGAAAACAAGTCAGTCAGAGAGGAATAAGCAGTGTCTCACCATGGGGCTCACATAGGTTGCAGACACTGGATTCCCACCAATGAAGGACTCAATTATCAAAGGAGCAAGGTGAGCATTTCCTGAGCCTTCCCATAAGGAGGGTGGGCTGGGTTTTGACCTGTGGTGGGCCTCACCTATCATCACTGCAGGTCCTACTTGGCTGCATACCAACCCCTGAGTCTAATGGGAGAGGGTCATGGGTGCCCAGTGCTGGATTGTCTGAAGTGAGAAGGGAAGAATGATAGGCTTGGGTGTGTGTTAGCAAACATCAATTAGAGTCTTCAGACCCTTCAGACACCTTCTCTCTTCCCAGGAGCTTATAATCATAGAAGTGTAATCATGAGCTTAGCAACTCAAAAACCACCTCTGCAAACTGCATGCACCCAGCAACAGCTGTTAACCCCTGGGGCTGTGGACTAAGGCAGTATCTGCTCCAGCTTAAGCTCTTGGAGTGGGAAGAGGATGTGAGAACCACATGATGTGTATCAAAATGTCCATGGTTCCATTTATTGTGCTCTTTGAGTGACAGTGGGCCATAGTGGAAGGTCTGGGAGAGCAGAAATCTAAGAGAAAAGACAGGATTTCTCTTTTCTGTGAGGATAAGTGTTCAAGACTGAAGAACTTCCCTAAGACCTCTGAGCCTCTCTTTTCTGAGTTGTAAAGACAAACCTAATGCTGGGGACCTTTAGGAAGTTTGTGGAATGCCTACACTATGCCTGGGGTAACACATGGCTCATGGGAAATACCTTGAAAGTGACAATTACTATCACGTAAGCAAACACATCATCACTTATTTAAAGCAGACATCAATTTCCAAATCCATGGCATTGAACAGTTAGCATCCCTCCTACAGTTCTCCAGTTCTTGACAATACCTCTTTATTTATTATAAGCACGCCCCATGAGGTATCAAAAAAACCATAGATGCTTTACTTTGCAAGGCAATAAATACCTCATTATTACCCAGAATTTGAAAGAACATGGGTTCATTCTGCATTTTGATTTGGGGCCTGGCATTGGTTAATCTTGCTTTGTTCTCTTCTGGTTGTGCTAATGTCCCCTTTGTGTGTGTACACGTGTCCAATACTGTCTAAGAAACAATCACCTTAATTGCTTGGCGTTAACCTCTGGCAGCTTAAGACGGAGGCTTTTTATCTATCGCTCAATCCTTGCTTGCAGACATAATTCCCTGTAGTGCTTACGTCTCTGTCACCATCACAAGTGAGTCCTTCCAAGGAAAGCATTTCAGTAAACAAATGCTACTACAAACAAAACAGACTTTTACTCAAGAGGACCTGCAATGGCAGAAAAGCCCTGCGATGGCCTTAGGCTTGGTCTGGAGGTGTGTGTGGTGATGAATTTCACTCAAGTGTCACTGTTTTGTGAGCCCCTGAGAAGGATTGATGGTTTACAGTACGCTGATCCATCATCCAAGGCAGGTGGCACCCTATCGGAATTTCAGAAATCTGTTCCCGACCACGTTCACTGTTGGGTGACTCCGTAACGACCCTATTTGCGGTGCGTTACTGAAAATCAATGTGGCGCATTCAAGGTCAATGTACTGTTGGAAAACTCTTTAAGCGCTGATGGATGGATTGTGCTTGTTCAGAATAAATGTGAGAAGAAGGTGACAGTTGAGCGTCCAACAGCTGTGAGACTCTCAAAGATGGACTTCCTTCTTCAGGGAACACTGGGACTCCAGGTGACATCACAGATTTCCTTGTGTTCTTTATTTAGGGGACACATCTACATATCTTAATGTATCTTCTCTCATACATTTAAGGCATCCACAAGCAGCTGTCTCTTAGATCTCAACAGCCTAGTGCATTAAAGGAGTCCACAAGTCCCATTAGAAGCACACTGCTGGAATCAAGGCCAACCAGAATGTAGATGGACAGAAGACTTCTACCTTTTGAAATAATCTCAAAAATAGCTAAAGACTAAAGGCTGGAAGTCTCAGTGCTTAACAGCACTTGCTCCTGTTCTTTTAGAGGATCAAAGTTCTAGTCCCAGCACTGCTCCAGTGGCTCAAAATGGCCTGTAACTCTGGTTCCAGGGGATCCATTGCCCACTTCTGACCTCCATGGGCACTGCACTCATACACACTTAACAAATCTTGGTTGTTGCTTTTTTTTTTTTAAACCAACTTATTGAATAGTTTATCCCACAAACCAACTTCAAAATGGGTGGTGCAAGTGAGTCTGGGGTCATGGAATCTAACAATTAAAAGCTGATTAGCCTACTCAAAGTTAAAGCCACTCAAGAAGTTGAAGGTCAAGCATGCAAGGTAAGTGCACAGCCAATTCTGGGATGTGTGGGAAGTGTCTGTGCTCACTGTGGGGAGAAGGTGAGTATAAGTGACACACAAAGCTTGGGGACCTAGGAGGGAGTAATGCCATCACTCAGACCCTTTCCTAAACTGGAATGCTTGCAACCAACACTTGGGAACATCAAAAAGAAAGCAAGCTGAGACGTGTGCCGTGATTTCTAGTCTCCAGTATATTTAAATATTAAAACAAAAAAGGTCTCTAAAGTGGTAAAGTAACTTTTGCCAGTAAGAGACACTCAGGACATAAAACAGATCACATTTTATCACCATAACACCCTTGCCCGGTGACCTATTTATCAACCCAGCAGAGATAATGCTTCATCAGGCCTCTCAGTGTTCCCCGTCTCTCAGTGGCAAAATGGAAACCTCCCCCGGGGAAAATCAGAAAATACATGTACTGTCACCTTGGATAGAGAATGAATTTCAGTGATTCATTCTTTTTCCCCTCCATCTCTCCCTCTCTTCTCTTTCTTCCTTCCCTTCCACCCTCCCTTCTTCTTCCTTTTCCTGCCTTCCTTCTTTCCACTAAAATTCCCCACTCCATCCTAGCCAATGCCTATCTATTTTATCTATTTTTGCTGTTTGGACTATGATAGCCAGTCAAAGAAATGCTTATACTTTATTGAGGATTCAATAATTTTTTTTTGCAAATGAGATATGAAAAATCGATTCTTAAAAAGGAAAGCAAAGCCCCACCAGATCCTGGTTATCACTGTCTGTCTGTCCTGTGTCCCTCCCTGTTTCCTTACTGCCCCTTCTTCCTCCCTTCCTGGAGTAGTTTTTACTTCCCAACGCAAAATATAACCACTGCCTACGTAAAGCAGTAAATGTAAAAAAATTGATAATTAATAAGTAATGCAAGTGATCTGAGGACTGTTTAGACTTGTTTGATATAAACAAAACTGTGATCCTGGAGGCATCAGGGCAGATGAAATGGTAGCTATTTCCTGGTTCTTAGTAATCAGGTTGGATCAACTTAAGGACATGTTTATGGGCTTTTGTTCACTCTCTGTGGTCTCCAGCACGTAGCTGGATGCCTAGCAGAGAGCTACTCTTTGATATGGAGCCACAGATAGATGAGAAGATGCATGCATACCCAAATGTAGGTGCATCTCTTAGCCATCAGGGAAGCATTCGTGTTTTACAGTTGTATGACTACTGCCATTAGCATCTTTAGCTTAGAAGATCTTTACTTGTTTTCAAAGTTCTTTTATTCAACCCTCCAACATATATCAATACTTACTCTGCCTGTTGGACATCATTACTCTGACATCTCCCAGAAATCCCACTTCTTTCCTGGCTTGATTGCACAGAGTTGATAGTTTCACTGTTTCTAACAATTGGGAGTGCCTGGCTTCCTTTATTTGACAACCTGGTTATCCATGCATCCCAAGTCTGATTTATCCTAGCATGTGCTCACAAGCACTTAGCAACTTACAGTGTGTGACAGGGAGTATAGCAGATAGTTGGATGGAATAGAATTCCAAGAACAGATCCTTTCCCTGTGGTCATTTACTGGACGAAGTCTGTAGGACTTGACAAGGAGGTGACAAAACATCTTTAAATATACCACACTATGAAATGTAGCAAAGCAACTAAGAAAACACACACAGTGGAATATGGGGATAGGGCAAAAGCAATGAGGAGTGATTTTCAACTGAATATGATTGGGCATCCAATGAGACACACAAGGTAAGAAGAACAATAGGGTATTTCAGGTAAGAAATCATGTTTTTGCAGTCAAGAAGATGGAAAACAGTGCAGTGTGCTTGAAAACCAAGGTAGGCAGAGATTCTCAGGACATGAAAGGAATATGGGTCTGGAAGGATAGATCCAAAATCACCATGTCAAGCCTTATTGTTGTCCACAGGAACTTTGGGTCAAACTGCAGGCAGTAGGGAGAAACCGGCCATTTTATCTGTCTGCCGTATAACACTCACAGTGAAAAATGAGCATATCATGTGACAATTCACAGGCACAAAAATGGGAGCTGGGTGTGGTGGTATTCTAATTGTACTGAAATGTGATTTTGATTGTATGTTAATAAATAAAGTTGCCCGGGGGTCAGAGCTATTAGAGCCATAGCAAGAGTGTGGCGGTGGTGGCACACGCCTTTAATCCCATAGATCTCTGTGTGTTCAGGGATACAGCCAGCATTGGAGACATATGCCTTTAAGACCTAGGGGGCTGTACATTCAGACAGTGACGAGGCAGTCATATGTTTGGGTTTACAACCAATGAGAAGGCAGAACAACATACTATAAAAGAAACAACAGACAGGAAATAGGTCTCTTTCGGGAAGCTGGGACACCGCAGGCGGAAGGGTGAGATTTTAGCTCTGAGCTCTGACCTCTCGGCTTTCTCTTTTACATTGTTTCTGTGTTTCTTATTTAATAAGACGGTTGGTTACATCAATAGCTGGGCATTCAGCTCAGTAGTGAAATAATTGCTTGGCACATGTGAGATCCTATATTCAATGCCCAGTGTCACAAAATACACACACACACACACACACACACACACACACACACACACACACACACACACACACACGACCAGAACCCAGAAGTCTCAAGACCCCAAGACCCATAACTGTCTGACACTGGCAAAGTTAGCTTGCCAACAGTCATCTCTGTATTCAGAGGAGATCAGACACACTCAGGGTGGTACGGCTGTTGCCAGACCATATGTTTCTAATAACACAGATTAGTGCTCTAAGTTTGGGCTTTCATGAAAACAGAATAATATAGAATGTAGTTTCACTCATCCTTGTGTTGCTTACATGCATGATTTTATCCTGTAGAGTTCAAGGTATTTTGCTACTGCTTCAAAGTTCTTAGCATAGGCACAGACCACAGTTTGCCATTGTGGATGGACATTTTTTATGTCATTTCAATTTTGGAGCTATGGCAATTCATTCAGGAAGGAAGATTCCAATACATGTGTTCTGATAAAGATCCTTATACACTTTTCCTGGCTCCATATGCAGGAGTGCTTAGCTTTGGTAGATGAGAACCAGTGTTGGGACTAGAAGATAGATTAGTTGATAGAGTGCTTGCCTGCAAATGTGAAGACCCGAGTTTAATCTCCAGAACCCATGTAAAAAGCAAGGCATGGTGGTACATGCTTGCAATGCCATCACTGAGGGGGCAGAGTCAGGTGAATCCCTGGAGCTCACTGGCCAGTCAGCCTGGCTTGCTTGGTAAGTTCCAGGCCAGTGAGATTGAAACTCTTTCCCAGGACAAGTGTATAGCACTTGAAAAACAATTTCTAACATTGTCCTCTGGCCTCCACATGCATGCAAGGACATGCTCACACACACAATATGAACATAGACACACAGGAGCAGATTTCCTGAGCATGACTTTTCCAATATATTATTTAACCACTTGTCAGAGACACTGTAATTATTCTACATAGTCAACACAACAAATGTGACTATTTGGTTTACTCAATGAAATGTGTATTTTTCAAGTATACCATTCGTTTTATGAACATGGAGACCATATGTGTCTTCCTTTTTTATTATTTCATCTCTGGTGACTAGCTCTATGTGGGTCACACGGATTCAAATGTACACACATGCACACACACACACATGTATGCACATTAACACATCACACATCTACTTGAACAAGGACACAAGCAGATGTCTCTTTTAAAAGATTTATCTAAAACACAGAAATTTTCCTCTTCATAGATGCAGATTTAATATTTGTCTTGGATTTTGCTTTTTAGACAGATGTTCAACATCCCATATCCCTAACTAGCATATCAATTATGGATGAAAATGGAGAGTTGCAGGTGAGATAATAAATTAATTTCTATGTTGTCCTAACATAATTCAGTACTACAATCTAAAAGAAGTAGCTCATATAATGAAAAGGACATTGCTCTTAATCCCAATGTTTTCTAATCAGCAAGCAATCATCTCTGTCCATTTCCTTTAATGATGCTTTCATATTGTCTTACTAAGAGCTAATGTCTGCTTTTGTGTATGAGTGGTAGGACCTGAGTGCTTCAATGGGTCTCATCTCGAGTCCACATTCCCAGCCATTAGTTAAAGATTTGGCTCTCTTGTCTATGATAAATTTCTGCCTGGCCATTGCAAATAATGGGATCAGAGAAATATGTGTATGTGGGGCAAAATGAGAGTTAAAGCACAATGTACATGTACAAGCCATTGTTTAAAAAGCATCAACGACAAGAGAGTGGTTGTAGAGAGCCCAAGTCCCCTGTGTTCCCCTGTGTCCCTGCTTGTCCCTGAGAAAACCTTCAGCCTTGTCACATTGTATCATGAATGAGAAGGACTCATACTCTTTTGTTGTTGTTGTTGTTTTGTTTTTCGAGACAGGTTTTCTCTGTGTAGCTTTGTGCCTTTCCTAGAACTTACTCTGTAGACCAGGCTGGCCTCGAACTCACAGAGATCTGCCTGGCTCTGCCTCCTGAGTGTTGAGATTAAAGGCATGTGCCACCACCGCCCGGCGTAGCACCACTACTGCCCGGCATGACTCAAGCTCTTGATTTAGAATGATAATCTGTCCCTGTGCTTTATCCAAATAGCCAAACAAATGGAAACACATGAACTATGAACCAAAGGCTGAGGGGCCCCCAACTGGATCAGGCCCTCTGAATAGGTGAGACAGTTGATTGGCTTGATCTGTTTGGGAGGCATCTAGGCAGTGGCACCAGGTCCTGGGCTCATTGCATGACTTAGCTGTTTGAAACCTGGGACTTATGCAGGGACACTTGGCTCAATCTGGGAGGAGGGGACTGAACCTGCCTGGACTGAGTCTATCAGGTCGATCTCAGTCCTCAGGGGAGGCCTTGCTCTGGAGGAGGTAGGAATGGGGAATGGGCTGGGGGGAAGGTGAGGGGGGCAGGAAGGGGGAGAACAAGGGAATCTGTGGCTGTTATGTAGAACTGAATAGTATTGTAAAATAAAATAAAATAATAAAAAAAAGAAAGAAAAGTATACAAAATAAAATAGAATAATAATCTATTAAACTCTACCTTCCCCAATATTTAAATCTGGTCATTTCTCAGTTGTAAAATGGATTACTCCAAACCTATTGCTTAAATCCACTCTCTTCATTGGCTACATTTCACAGATTCTGTGGGTCAGTAATTCAAAAGTTCTAACATTTAATATGATGATATTTAGAGGCAAGGCTTTGAGAGGTAATGAGATTTAGATGAGGCCAATAGAGTGAAGCCCTCGTGGTGCTGAGGTAGAAACAATTCTTCCCTTTGTCCATGCTCACACACTGAAGAAAGGCAAAATAGGCACACACAGAGAAAAGTGAGCCCACCCCTAGATTCAAACCTACTAGCAATTTACTCTTGTGTTTCACAGCCTCAGAACTCTTATCAATTAGCATAGGTTAATTAAGACACTCAGGCCACATTCTGATTAGGCAGGCTTTGGTTACAAAAAAAAAAAAAACTCAAGGAAATTAATACAGATGGCATTAATTAATTAACCACAGGTTCATATACTCAGCATTACTATATGCAAACAGAGGCCTAAGGAGAAAAAGCACTGTGTGATATGTACCCATAATCATTGCTGCACCCATTTCACAGATATAGAAACTGAAGGTAACATTTCCAATTCATCAGATACAAAGATCGAATGATAATGCCTGTATATTTACTTAAAATTACAGCACACAGTAGGTCAGCAAGGTGACCTAGTGAGAAAAAGCACTTAGCATCAAGGCTTTTGACCAGAGTTCAAGCCCCAGGACTCACATGATGGAAATGACTCCTGAACTCCATCTTCTGATCTCCATAAACACAGAGTAGCATGTGCATTCACTAGTGCGCGCGCGCACACACACACACACACACACACACACACACACACACACACACGATAAATGAATGCAAAAACAGGAACACAATCATGTCAGGTGCAACTATGTGCACCAATCTTCTCACACCTGCTCACTGTCATTTTTTTTTCACCAAGTGAGCGAGGTCAGAGTGGCTTGATATGCTTCCTCAGTACTGTCTTCTCTACCTTCTGTTTGCTTCATTTAAACATACTTATGTTCCCATTTGTTAAATAGAGTCTACTTGTGAAAATAATGCATGACAATTGTCCACAGTTCAATAGGTGTAAATAAATTCAAGTTTAAAATAAAAACCACCTGTTATTTTACCATCCTAAAATGATTCTTCAGATGGTCCTTTTAATCCTCCAGATGTGTAGATATATGAATCTGCACACATGCACACTGGATATATAGAATAATGTATGCCCAACTTTCAATGCCATAAAGCACTCTTTATAAACTTAGTTTTCAATGGCTGCTAAATAACTCCATTGTGTATATGTACCCCAATTTATGCAATAATTAACCTTCCTTTTTAAAAGGACAGAAGACCATTCTGTGATTATCACGAGTGCATTAATTACCCTTTCTTGTTAACATACTCATTCTATTTCTTGGTTTAAAAAATGAGCTCATGTCTTTAGCTTAGAATATGATCCCTTGGCCTAATGAGGCTATCTATATTCCACCCATAATCCATAGAATATTGCTGTGAGGTGCTTCTGGAAAGCATGGCCCTCAACCCTTTTATCAAGTAATGCAGAGAACTGAGGCTCAGAGAGGGGTGGTTACTGGCCAAGGTCAAGATCAAAATCTGAGGCTTCAACATGGACCTTCTGAAGTCCAGTTCCTTGCTATGATCTTTTCAAAATAAGAGATCATTGTCATTGCTTTATTCATTCTTCAGCCACGTGTCATATACTCAGTGGGCATCAGGGATTGTATCTACAACAATGAGATTGACCGCCCCCTCCTTTGTAAAGAGCTACCACACTTTCTTATACTCTAGAGATTATCCACAGAAGTTTCATTTCACAGACACAGCTTTCATCCTCCAGCCCTCAGCTGTGTAGTGTGCTCTAGATATGCAGGGTGAAATGTCTAAAAGTTAACCTGCACAACCAAGGAGGGATGGGAGTTGGAGAATGAACAGTCGGCCTCTCTTGCACTCAGTACCCAACAAGGGCACAGTTGTGAGGCAGGATCTGCTGCCTCCAGCCAGCTGTTCTCAACCTGTGAGTTACAACTCCTTTGAAGTCAAATGACCCTTTCATAGGGGTTGCCTAAGAGCATAGGAAAACACACGTATTTTCATTATAATTCATAACAGTAGAAAAATTACAGTTATGAAGTAGTAATGAAAATAATTTTATGGTTGGGGGTGAGCACAGCATGAGGAACTGTGTTAAAGAGTCATAGCATTAGGAAGGTTGAGAACCGCTGCTCTAGCCAGTTCCCGGTGGGATAGAAACACAGTCTCTGGTTGACCAGTCCCTGCTTTTTTCCAAATATTTCTTTGGATAATGGCCGACACAAGCAGAATGCAACTACAAACAGTCCTAAGCGTTGGTGTGTGTGTGTGTGAGTGTGTGTGTGTGTGTGTGTGTGTGTCTGTGTGTGTGTGAATTTTGCAAGGTAACATTTATTGAGCAGAGTAAAGGAAATACACACTTGAGCTTAGAAATGTTATCTTTTGATGTGAGCTCCCAGCCACCCACAATGCAACCCTTGTCTTGGGTTTTGCTTCGGAGAGAAGTTCAAACCAAGAAAAACTGATGTCAGTGCTGAGCATGTTCATTTCATGGTGAGAACATATGGGAAGTCATTGAAGAGCATGGCAAGCAGACTCTCCCAGGGACACACTGACACATAGCAAGTATGGTCTCTGCTTATCTCTTACAGCCATAGCCAGATGGGCTCAGTGGCTTTGGGTTCATACTCAGGATTTCTGTACTGAAACTTGTAGTGGTCATTTTGAAAAGGAGACACATCTTGGCAACTAAGATATATTGTCTTCTCATATTAATATGAGGCTACTTACCTTAGAGAAACAACTCAACATCTTTCACTTTTCTAATCAAAGGGCATCCTTTGAGAGCCAAAAAGACCTAGCTTTCAAATGAATGCATTGTAATTTCCTTAATGAATGAAGTCAACATGAATCACTGTGGAAAATCGCCCCTGCGCAGTAAAGCTGGTGACATTTCCAACAATACGACACTATTTGGTAAATATTAAAGACGAAAGATGGAGGGGTTAAGAAATGACCTTTCAACCCCTATGGAGTATGTTAATCACTAAAATGCAGCCATTGGTCCTAAAGGACTGTTATACTGTTGTCACCGTGGAAGCATGCCCCTGCCTTTGGGTTATGAATTACCTTAGAAGAAATAGGGGTGCACCTACATTGAAAGTGTCACTTAGCCTAAGTATGCATTCTTATTAATGACTTTGGACCCTACATAGCCTTTAATATGAGTTCGTATTTAGGCTTCAAGATAGTCTCAAGATTTTCCAGCAACATGGCAGAATGGTGTTATGGGAAGAGAATCAGAGGTGAGTCATATGTGCCATTCTGTGAATCCTGACTGTGTCACTAATGTGTGACCCAGTTGAATTTTATTTAACCCAGAATGTCTCACAATGATTTGATACCAAGCCATTGTTTTCCTGCAAATGTCTTGCTATACCACATATTTATAGCATTCACACTTGTGGCTTACAGTATAAAAAAATTGAATGCTAGGACTTGCTTGATACCCCACATCCACCATTCACTAAACATAGGTGTGAAACTCTTTGCCTGCTGTCTTCTTCTTTCTTACATCAAAATGAAAAATTGATCAAGTAAGACTGTTTCTGAAAAGAATAAATACAACGTAGGAAGTGACGTCAAGAGACTGGCACAGAACAAGGCAAACAGCTCAGCCTAGCAGCCATAATCTAACCTTCTGTACCCCTCAGTACTTGGCACATGAGCAATGCTTGTAGTCTGTTGGATTCCTTCCAGGAAGATAGTGTTGGCATTAAGAACCCAGGGTCAGGGGGCAAGTGCCATGACTGAGGCAAGAACCCAAGTTTCCTGGGGCTCATTTTTGATTCTCTTTCATTAGAGACTGTGGTTTCACCAAGTTGGAAGCAGCCCAAAGTGTATGGCTTAGAAAGAAAGACTAAAGGGAAGAATTGAATAAAAACCATATTATTACAAAAAAAGATGAGAAGGTAAGAAAAGGAGTGTTAGATGATGATAGGTAGATGACAGGTAGGTAACTAGATGGTAGATAGATGATAGATACACATACATATGTGCATAGGTACATGATTTAAATAAGAGAGAAAGAATAGAGGAAGATACAGAGAAAAAAAGAGAAGAAAGATAATAGAATCAAAAAGGACAGGCCATTTTAGACAGAATTAAATTTTCAAATAGAATATTAAGACATGTCGGTTGTGGTGGCGCGCACCGGTAGGATTTGCTGAAGGAGGCAGAGGCAGGAGGATCTTGAGTTTGAGGCCAGCCTGGACTACACATTTAAAAAAAAAGAATATTAAGACACTGCAGTTAGACATAATAACCAAAGCATCCTTTGGCCAGAATTCTCCACTGTAGAGTTGTGCTGAATCAACCCTGACTTGCAGGGAGGGCCCTACCCACTGAGAACCTCTGATGAGCTCTCCTAACCTCCATGTTTTTTAATCTTTACATTCCTATCTTTCAAGAATGCCTATGATGAAATAATAAATAAATAAAACACTTAGCTCAACACCTGGCCCATGATCAAACACTGAGTGACAGACAGCCAGGATAGGATCATTATAGTCAGGGTGCACGGTATGATACTCTCAGAATTGAACACCTGAGGGTCAATTTAATACCAAGTAAGACTGAACAAGGAGAAGAAAGTGTATGGGTAAATTAAATATTGTGGAAACTCCTAGAAATAAACACTTAAGAGGAGATTTTATAAGAATGAGGTAGATTCTTTGTACATAAGAATACTGTTTTGTAAATATAAAATTACATTTGTTGGAAAAATAAAGATGATTTGTTACTAAGCCAATTCCATATGACTAGGTAAGTAGCTGGAAGATGACCTGATTTAATAAACATACTGGTAATCCCAAATTCTTTAAAATTTTTTTCTCTTTCTTTTCTTTCATATTTTTTCTGGAACTTGTGGTTATTCTTAGTTCTAGAATCACAAGGCTTAGTCACCACACTCAGCTTTTAAAATTTTTTTTAAATTTTATTTTAATAAACTTGAACATTTATTCAAGCAAAGCCAAGAGTGTGGAACACACACAACAGGAGGCATCAGTTGTTGACCAATACAGTGCACACCATCAAAATTAACCTCTCAATTTCTGAAAAAATGACAGGGATGAGCAAATTTCTGTGTTTGAACTTAGAATGTTTCTGAGAGACAAGAGCAGAACTACAGTTGTCTCTTAAATTGTTAGGAGTGTGTGGGCTGCTGTGCTTAAGTTTTGTGGGGAAATATTCTTATGTCTCAAGGGAAGGGGGTAAGAAATGGTACACAGCACAAAAAAGAACAAGTTGAAAGAATGGACAACCGAGGAAGGGTGAAAGAAATATCACATATCTACTATGAACCAAGAAGTAGAACCAATGGCATCAGATGTCCCAAGGCACACTGTCATCATAACTATTTCTGTCAATGGAAGTGACCTTCTTTGAGAGGCAGTGAGCTCTATATCAGTAGGTAGATCCGAGGAGAGTTTGACTGGGTTTGTGATATGTCTCCTCATAGACTCACGTGTTCAAGCACTGGGTTCCCAGCTTGCACTTCTGCTTTGGAAGGTTTGGAAGGCTGTAGACTGTTTAAGAGGTGGACCCAGGTTAGAGGAAGTGTGCCATTGGGAGCACGGCTAGAGGCGGTATAGCCCATCTATTCCTTCTCTTCCACTCTCTGGTTCCTGACTGCACAAGGATGTGAACAACTGCTTTACATGCCCGTTGCCACACCTTTCCCACCAAGAGGGAGTGCACTCTTTCCTAAACCACCAGCCAAACAAAGCCTTCCTTCCTTAAGCTGTTTATGTCAAAGATCAATGAGGAAAGTAAGAACATTAGCAGAGGATATCTATGAATGCAAGTGTTTGATTAAGTCATTAAAATTACTGTGACAGGATATTAACTGTTATTTGAGGAAAAAACATCAAAGAAAGAACAATTATTTGGACAGAAAAAAATCATAAAATATTAACTTAATCATGTCAAAGAACTTAAGCATGGGGTTTTCCATGAGGGAACATTAGTACAAAGTCCTTCTTAGGAAATTCTGCAAGAGGTACATCATGATGGATGTGTGTGAGTGTGTGACAAATGACATTTAGGTGTCTCTGTTCTTCAAGATATTTTCAGTTTCAGGGTTCCAGGAATACAGGTAAGAATCACAACAAGGGTCTTAGTCATAGCTAAGAGTTTAAGGTAAAGAGCTATAAAATCCAAGAGTACAGTCACCATCACAAAGCCAGAGGCCACTAACTTAGAAAAGATAAAAATGAGTGAGAAAATAGAAGCGTCAACTCTGCAGATGGTTCTAAGTCACTGTGAGTTGGACCTATGGTGGGCTGAGAGAGAGAGAGAGAGAGAGAGAGAGAGAGAGAGAGAGAGAGAGAGAGAGAGAGAGAGAGAACTAACAAAACCAGAGCCATGAAAAGGGACAAAATGAAGTAAGGATGGGCGTGGATGTGTCTTTTATTTTTAAGCATGAGATGTACCTGGCTAGAGACCAGACCAATGTGGACATAGTCAGCTTCCTTCCCGATGGGAAGAGTCACTCAGGAAATCCAGCCAGAAGGTCTCACAGGAAATGTGGATTCAGGCAGGACTGGCTCTTTCTGACAAAAAATGTCCCTCAGCACACTGCCCTGAGCACACTGTCCCCTGAGCACACTGTCCCCTGAGTAAACTGTTGCCTAAGCACACTGTTCTATGCGTATGTGGGATGCGGCTATTTGGTGTTAGGAAATTGGCACATGTCTTCTAAAGACTCCTTTAGAGTGTGTTTTATGTCCTGTTCTTTTCTCCATTTTTGTAGAAAATCATTACCTTTTCTAAAATCAATCACTGTGCCCTAATGCTATTCTCACTATTCAGTTGTCATCTTCAGGGTGTGTCCTTTCCTGACACCTCCAGTGTCTGCCCACTACCCGCTAGTCTGAATTGAAGATCCACCAGATTCTCACCCTTCCTGCCTCAAGCTTTGTTTCCTCGTGGCAGAATTCCAGCCAGCCTCTGATGAATAGAAAGCCCTTCCCATTATTCTGTAAGCCACTAAACTAAATCTGAGTCAGGACAAAAAGAGATGTTTCTTTTTCAAACCAGCCATATCTAGCCCTGTAGGATGCCCATCCTGGGACCCCTCAACTGTCTCTATCCTGAAAAACCTCATATTTCTTACCAAATCCACAGCTTACAGAGTCACATTATAGCCCTTCAGTACATCTGGGGAGATTAGAGCCTATTAAAAAAGCCTTTGGCACCAGCAATTTAATGCTCAAGGCTCTAATCTGGAATTGGTATATTTATCCTGGTCTTTAATTATTAACATTGCATTATTGATCCAGTACCAAAACGCAAACAACAAAAACTATTCTAACTAATTATTGTGGGCTTTCTACCTTTTGGGGGTTCTCTACTAGTCTTCACGTCTAAACCATTCCTTTGTACCAATCAATAGGCTTTAATTCATTAACAAGTTTCAGGATCTTGTTTCCATGACTTGGGAGTTTTCCTCCAGTCAACAGGGAGTGGACCGAGTTCTTTCCCTGGCACTGGCACCATTGTCTAT
Source organism: Peromyscus maniculatus bairdii (assembly GCF_049852395.1). Taxonomy (NCBI): domain Eukaryota; kingdom Metazoa; phylum Chordata; class Mammalia; order Rodentia; family Cricetidae; genus Peromyscus; species Peromyscus maniculatus. The sequence continues at coordinate 49,309,980 of NC_134856.1, forward strand.
ACAAATGTGTTTGCCTTGGAACACCCAAACTAAGTTAACAAACCCACTTCCTGGTGTTCTGTGTCCAGTGGCTGGCCAATGCTTCATAAAAAGTCACTGCATACTGATTATCTCTCCAAAAGGACATTATATCATTTAAAGTATCTTATGTACTGGGGAAGGTCAGTGTTGGCATGGAGACTCAAGGTCACTTTGAATCTTCTCAAGGCTTTTCTCATAAAAAGACAATGCTAGTTTGGTGCAGATGTAGTCTGAATATTTATTGATGAAGAATTTGGTGGGTTAGAGCAGGACACTACTGCTGGGTCATTTGTCTGATTTCTGTATCCTGAGTGTGGCCCTTGTTCCTATTCCCAACAGCTGGCTGCCTTTCCATTTGGGTTCCCTGACCATAAAGATGGTATAAGGTGTAAATATACATTAGAAAAAGGGATCATAGGAAGGTGAAGATGTCAACTGAGCATGATAGGTTTTGATCAGTGCTGAGTACACAGTAGGCACTCTACAAATATACTTTTAAACTAGGACATGGACCTACATCCTCAAGCATCCTGGTCAAGCCCTCTGGCACTAGATATGCACCCCTCAGCAGGCCAGTACTTCAGGCTGGCCTCAAACCCATGATTTCCCTTCCTTCCTCTTGCAGCACTTCTATTGACTGGCTTGCACCACAGCAACTGACTCCATAAGGATTTGTGGGAAGGACAAATGCGTGTCAATAATCTGACTCTCTGCTACCAAGAAACCTGTAATCTTGTGAGGATTCAAATGAAGACACCACAGATCCATCTTCTTGTCAGTGTCAGGGACCCTGAGGAGAGAATACAGTATTCTCTGGCATCCACATATTCCCATAAGCCCTTTAAGAGTATAATCATGAGTTTTGTTTGCATCACCTCTTGGAATAATAAGGACCATATGTTTAAATTCTCAGTGGAAAATAGAAGGACTACATTCGTTTTCTTATTTGAATTATCCACATGCCCCCAGGAAACCATTATGTTTAACAGATCCAGGGTCATTTGGGAAGGTTTGCTACCAATGGGTAATCCTTTCTTCACTTTGAGAAGTATACAATGGAAAGAGAGAAACAATCCAAGATGATATAAACCAGATGGCATATCTTTTAATTTCATATGTCTATACTTTAGATATAGTCTCTACTAAATCCATACTGGTTAAATATGCACATGTCTAGTGATGCTGTTTGGACTACTTAAAATAAGGCTCAAGTGACTTTAAAAAAGAACTCTGCATCTCTGGTCAACTGTGTGATTTCCTTCTCAGTGTCTTTCAATTTGGGCTTGAAAGGTTAATGCAAAATAATTGAAAAGCATCAAAACATTGAGATAGAAGTGAAATTTAAGGGCACTAGAAATTGCTCAGTGACTAAGAACATGCACTGCCTTTGCTCAGTATCCACCAACCACATCAGGTGGCTCACAGCTGAGTGTACCTCTAGCTCGAGGAGATGCAACGCCCTCTTCTGGCCTCTGTATGTACCTGCACTCACATGCATACACACTCACTCAAACATACATATATATACACACACAATTAAAGTAAACCACACAAAAGAAAACAAAGAAAATAAAAAAGAAACAAAATGTATTTATGTTATTAAATATATATGCAAAGTGCACATCAAAAAGACAGGCTTTCTCAGAGACCTGGCATTGTAAGTCCAACGCCAAAGGTGACATCGGTACATGTACATCTAATAGTGTACTTAGCTATTAATTCTTCTTTTGTGAATGCATGAAATGAAATCCAGGGCCCATGCTAAGCCGATACCCTAGTGACCTATTTACCCAGCCCTGAAATCTTTACAGTCTTCAAAATGCCATCATCTTTTAAAATTATACAATGAAACATGAGTGACATTGCTAACAGTTTGGGTTAAATTGTAAAAAAAAAAAATTAAATTCTTATATTTGATCAAAAGTAATACAATTCTATCCATTGTCCTATGCTTATTTTGCTATCATGTTTAGATAGTGACATTTTGAAGGCTATTTTCCCTTTTGCTTCCTGGCAAACTAAAACATAATTTTATGTAGTTATGTAAAGAATGGTTGAACCTTTTCCCTCAAGACATATGAGAGCCATAAAAAATCCCAGGAGCAGAGATGATGTCATACAGAAGACTAATTAACACACCTACAGGATAATGTATGTTATATGGTCTTTAAATTTTTATTAAGGTCACCGTGAAGTATGGCTTCGAAGTAATGATGATGATGGCGTCGGTCTCCAACACCACCTGTGGGAGTGATAAATAGTGGTGAAGTGGCTGTCTGAAAATGATAGGCTGGGTATCCTTTAGCACTTCGTCACAAAAATGCACTATCCCTGGAAGAGCCTATGGAGGGACGACATCTCTAAGGATCCTGGGAGCTTATCACAGGAGGTGGTAGAGAGATGGCATCCTGATTGAAGAAAGGACAGCAAAGACATAGATGTGCAACTGCTCAGAAGCATCCAGAAAACCACCAAGATTATGATACAAAAGATGAAACCAGGTGAGAACAAGCCCACAGGGAGATGCTGAAGAGGGGGGATTGTGTGGATTCTGGTGATGAAGGGACTGTGGCAGACAGAGGTAATCATGTCTCTCCTCAGTCTCCTCCTCCTCCTTTCTGTCCTCTTGCATTTAAGGGCAGCTCTATTACCAGCTGGAACTCAAAGACTGCGGGCAGATGTGGTGATGTGACAGCCCTGAATGACGCAACTCAGAACATTCTATAAAGTACCTTCTCCTGCTCTGTGGCTCCAACCTTATCCTTATCTCTATCCTGATTTGTACCCCTTTGCTCTCCTAGTTTTTAACACTTTCAATTTTGAGGCAGAGTCTCTTGCACCTTAAGCTGATTTTGAACTTGTGGTACAGCTGAGGGTAATGTGGAGATTCCGATCCCTCTGCCTCTACTTTCTGAGTGCTAGAACTGCAATTTAATCCACCACACCTGGTTTATGTGGTGCAGGTGCTTATATGACAAGCCCTCTTCCTACTGAGCTACACTCCCCAGCCCCTTCTCTCTTTCTTTATCCCCACTTCCTCCTGCTCATCTTCCTTCCTGGCTGACATGAAGCAAGTAACTTTGGTCCACCATATGCTTTGGCCATCATGATGCTCTGCCTCACCAGAGACACACAGCAGTGGAGCTAGCTCACCACAGATCGACACTACGAGCCCAATGCAACTGTTCCCTCTTTAAACAGTTCTTTGTGGTATCAGTCTGACTAGCAGGAGGGTCACCTGTGTTCCCAGTGTGGGTACTGTGAGATCCTCTTTGAGTTGCATCCCCTTAGAACCCTGTGACACAACCTACTCCACTTAATGCAAACACCCAGAGGTATGTGATGGTTCGTTCTCTTCATGGAGGAAAGGGAAAAGTCAGTGTTGTGTGAAAATCAAATTACTAATAAGATAACAAAAGAATAGGGAGGGGTGAAGATTGAAATCCCCCAAAGAGTTGTAAACTCCAGCAATGTGCATGTGCCAACCATTGATGGAAACAGGACAAAGTACTCTGCACCTGAGTGCACTCTCTCATGCCACTTATCTTCCAGGATGTGTTCCCAAGCCTCCACAGGATTTCCTACACCCCTCCATTTATACTCACCTCCCACCTTTGCTCTTTGTCTCTGTCTGTCTTCCCAACTGATTTGTATGTCACTTGAGTATAATAGCTCTGTGTATATATCCCATTGTGTGTTCTCAATTCAGATGTTTGATTGTGACCAATGACTTTGCAGCCTCCAGGGCTAAAACAGAACCAACACATGGAGTTGCCTCCTAAATCCTCAGTGGTGAAGTAGATATTGGCATACTCAAGCATCGCAGCTCTGCAGTGTGAAGAGCTTTGAACAAATGTACCCATGAATAAACTACAGACTTGAAACAAGACTTCAGCATTCATCATGTGCCCACTCTGTCTCCCTGTTCCAGATGGACTACTCGTGATCCAGAGCTCTGACAAAGCCATGCAAGCCAATTCTAGACAATGTCAAGGGACATCCCTAATGTACTGCAGGGAAATGGAGGCCTCTGTCAATATCTGAGATTAAACCCAAAAGGTCTAAGTGGTCTTCAAGAGAGCTTCAATCTTTGAACCCCTGTGAACCTCATTCTTAGCTGTCAATAGTCACCCTTGTATATCATTCACCCAGTGTCCCCATGTGCCACAGAAGCATGAGGCATCAAGAGTCCTCTTTCCTGAGTCATTTCTACAAAAATAGCTATTTCTGAGATATTAGTGAGCACTTAGTTGTCGGAAATTCTTATTTGACTCAAGATTTTCCTTAGGGCTGAATAGAAGACTCATCAGTAGGAGCACTTTTTCACAAGACCTGGGTTCTGTTCCCAGCATCCACATGGTGCCTTACAACCATCCATGACTCTAATTCCATGTGATCTGATGCCCTCTTGTTGCCTCCTCAGGCATCAGGCACACAGGTGGTACACATGTACATGAATGGAAAACACTCCGGTATAGCACAAATCTTACAGAGTCTTATTAATAAAAACAAACCTGGAGCCAGGTATTGAGGTGAATGCTGGAAGATCAGAGAAGGAAAACAAGCCACAGCTAATCTCACCTTGCCAATTCCTCAGCTGATCCTGTTTCCTCAGACTGAAAGTCTCTGAGTCCTCATCCAGAATGAATCTCAGCTGAACTGTTGCTCAAAAGCCTAAAAGCTTAATCGACCCTAGTTCCTGGTTTCCATGCCTTATATACCTTTCTGCTTCCTGCCATCACTTCCTGGGATTAAAGGTGTGAGTCACCATGCCTGGCTGTTTCCAGTGTGGCTTTGAACTCACAGAGATCCAGACAGATCTCCGCCTTCGGAATGTTAGGATCAAAGGTGTGAGTGCCACCATTTTCTGGCCTCTATGTCTGTCTAGTGGCTGTTCTGTTCTCTGACCCCAGACAAGTTTATTAGGGTGCACAATATTTTGAGGAACACAATATCACCATACTCAGGCACATAAAATAAAGCAAATTTACAAAGCAGGTCCCTCAGCTGTCCATACAATACACAGGATCATCTTCCCACTGTCATGTATGCAGTCCCTCTTGGTTACACTGTCATTTTTTTTTTTTTTTTTTTTTTTTTGCTTTTCTATCTGAACAAAGGCTTAGCTTTGTAATTCTCTTCCACATTCCCCAACTGCACTGAACCACCTCTGGAAACATCCCTCCTTGGAATGCCTAGTACTACCACCTGTCATTGGAAAATCTGGACATCCTCTTGGGCCTCCAGGTTCAAGTAACTTTACAGCAGTAAGAACAAAGCTATTAGCAGATTCTGTGGTTCCAGAGAAGTCATGCAGTCTCAAAGGAGTGTGAATCTACTCTTAGAAGCTTAGAAAACCTTCCTTTTCTACGGCAGAACCACACTAGAGGGGAAGAGTTGGCAATGGCACCAAGGAGGAAACTGGAGCCAAGAAGATACTTAGGATTTCATATTGGGCCCCTTGCCCAAGCACCCGATGGATCTGAAATTGTGGACATAAAGCAAGAACTTGGCACAGGATGCGAGGAGATGAGTGTGCATGAGGTTTCGGTTGTGCAAGGGAGGGAGGCTGATGGGAAATGTTTCAACTCACAGATCTAGACAGTGTCTGGCTAAGTCTCGTGGAGCCAGAAAGTGTCCCAGCCGAACGCTGCAGCAAGTCTCTTGCAGAGAGTAAATAAATGTGCTGCCAATGTTGTATTGAGAGACAAAGATCCATATGAAAGGAAAGCACTTAGGAACATTGTCAGTTGGCCAGACTCAGGTTCTAGGGCTTAGATGAGCTGATGAGTTGTACACAGCCTGGATAAGTCCTTCATGAGTCAAGGACTCTCTTTGATCTATCCCGTCTTGCATAATCTGGGGCAAGCAAAGAATACTGGAGATGGAAAGTGGGGGAAAGTGATGTTTTCGGTGGCTACCAATTGCTGTGCAAGACTGGATCTGGATCATCAATGTGTATTTTAGGGACAGATGCACCATGGGGTGTTGTTAAGTACATTAGGGACAAACAGAAGTCAATGGAATTACCTACATGCATGCAAGCCGGACTCTTCCTCAGCACTCTAATCCTGGCCTTGTCAGAGCCTGCCTTTAGCTTTCATAATGAATCGGTACATTAGTTTTGAATTTTATCAAGCACCACATTAAATGTTACTTATTTTGATGATTGATGCTTTGGGGCAGCCCCATAGATTTTGCACCTGAGTTCAGTGCCTCTTCATCCAGCTTGTTCGTACCCTCGGGGTCATTTTGCAAACAGAAAAGTGAGGCTCAGACAACATTTGTGCTTTGCCCAAGGCCACATGTCTAGTCAACACAGAGCTTAAGCTCAAAATGCCCTGGCTCCCAAGCCCCACTCTTTCTATCCAGTGTACTGTCTCTGTGGAGTAAGCATTTCTGTCTATTCTGATGGTTGACATTGTCAGGCATGAGGATGCCATTCCAAGGAGGGATGTCCCTAAAGACCGTGTAATTGGAGAAAACTTGTGGAGAGACACATTGCTGAAATGCTGTCAGGGCAGAAGCTCAAAAGTTGTTATACAACTTATAGCAAATGTCAAAAAATAAGACTGAGGCCTGGGGAAACCAGTCAGGAAAATGCTTGCATTCTAAGCGTGAGGACTGGAGGTCAATTCCTAGAAGTCATGCTTTTAAAAAAGGCAAGAGTGACATAGGTTTGGATTTCCAATGTTGGAGAGATGGATGTGGGATATTCCTGGTACACCATGACCAGCCAACCCAACCTGCTTGGTCAGCGCCAGGCCAGTAAGAGACTCTGTTTCAAATATATATATTTGACACAGACAGGGGAAGTTGTCTTTTGGCCTCCACACACAAATACCTACATGTTGCAGTCCTGCCCTCATACACATGAACATGCACACATACATTCATACATACAAACTAACATACACCCAAATAGTATTGAAAAAGATTAGCAGATGAAGAATGTGCTGAGTTAAATAAGAAGGATTGAATCCCATGCCACGCAGTTATGGATAACTTCAGAGGAGCTGTTCACTTTGCTTAGAATACACTTAAGAAAAGAGGGGGAAAAGTACTATTTGGGATGCTACGGTAGTGTAAGTATGAATTGCCAGAGAGCTGTTAACAAATGATGTGCAAGGGTGCATTAAATACTGTGGGGAATGTAGATTTCAATGCCTGTGAACTCTTGTAAATGGCATTATTTATCTTCTCTGGGAGCATGGCCATTCTTTGCTGTGGAAAGGAGAGTTCATGAAGAGGCCGGGCCTTACCACCTGCAAATTTAATGTTCAGGCCAATATTTCATGATCAAATACCTATTTTTGCCAATTCAATTATTATTTAAGAAATATTTTCTGTCTCTTTTATTGAATGAGGACAGATGTTATATTAGTTTCACTTGCTCTTTTAAGTCCATGCATAGTAAATGCTTAATAAATATTTTTAATAAATAATTAAGTTTGAATGAATTTTATAATCTATTTCTCAAAGAGAAGAAATCCCCTGGGTTATTTCTGTCAGGCTGGAAAATAGTTCAGACCAATCCTTTCAATAAATAGATATATGCTCTGTGTTCCTCCATTTTTGCATTGCCATAATGAAAAGCCTGAGGCATGCTAACTTTAAAAGAAAACAGGTTTATTTAATGAATGCAAGGTTTTAGGCACTTGAAGTCCTATCCGCATGACACAGGCTTTTGCAAAAGTCCCCATCTATTATGTCATCTCATGGTAGACAGAAATGGTACATGGAAGAAGAAAGATCATATGTCAAAGCTGTAAGACAGAATGAGCAGAAGTCTCTTTTACTCTCCCACTTGATAAAGGTATATACCATCTCTAAATATTACTACTCTAAGGACCAACCACACAGCATGTGAACCCCTCAAACTGTATCCAAGCTACAGCACACTGGTTCTCATATAGTCACTGGAAAAGCCATAGTTACTATACTGTGGTCATGGACAGCTGTGCCATCTGCTCAGTTTGTCCTGTTGCTAGCTCTGTCTCCCACTACTCAGGTTTAATGTTACTTCCTAAGAAACATCGCCTAATCAGCTAGTTTTTTTTTCATTTAAGGCTTTCTTTTAATTTGGCTTCTCTGCATAACCTATTGTCCTGATTTATTATTTTTCCCAATATCTCATATTCTCTGGGGGGAAAAAAGCTTCCTGGTGTCTTTCCAATTTGCCCACTAGAATCTTCCCTCTTTGAAGACTCACACATCCTTGATCTTGGCCAGAGCTGGGCACATACTCTGACTTTGGAAGCACTTGGCAGATATTTGTTGGAAGATTAAACGAAATGATAAATGAATGAAAATTTCATGGCCTTACTATTTTGACCTACAAAATAATAAGGGTGAGCTGTGTGAGTGACATGGATAGAGCTCTAAGAGACATTGAACAAATAAAGGGAAAATATTCACAGCATTTGACTGAACTTACTTTTAAGTCAAATGAAATTCAAGTGTACTTAGAATCCATCACCCGGGTTCACCTGAAGAAAGGCTTTCAGGAAGCTGTGTGAGTGAATAGGCAGTTGATTTGTATAGAAGAATACTTTTGAACTAGCATCATAGTTAAGAAGTGACTCTTGCCCACTAAAGGAAGGGACCAGAACGTTACTCTGATAGCTACAGCCCATTGCTGGCTATAACAGAGAATTTAGCAACAGGTGTAACTTCCCAGTTCAGAGAGCTGAACTCAGGCACATAGCAAACATTCAGTATTTGTTTGTGAATGAGCAAGCTAAAGAAATCTCCGGTAATGCAGGTGATGAAACAGTATCTGCTTCCCACTGGAAAGTGATGGAGCCTTTGAAAGACCATCACAGGACCTGCAGATGATGTGGAAAAGTGGACATTCGCAAATTCAAAGAATGTATTTGTACAAGCGAAAGGTGAAGTCAAGCCCCTGTGGCTGTGTATCAGAGGAAGCAGACTGGACACAGTGGTTTACAAGCACGAACTTTACTTGGAAAATTCTCAGGATCAACATGTACACAGGATGGGAAGATGAGAACTAGGCAGAGGGAGAACTTGGTCTCTCTCAGAGGCAGCAGAGGATGCTATCAACCTCCTAAGGATCTGGGATTGCCCATCACCATAGTCTTCAATTAGAGCAATCAGGCTTCTGCACCATTGCTCTGGCCAGGCATTAGAAATGAGCTGACGTTGTGAAAAAGGCGTGATCTTGGACTTCTCTTCAACCAAAGACAGCTCCCAGCAGGCAGGATTGTGTCTTACTGCATAAAGGGGAGGTTGACGGTGTGTCATTGTGTTTATTAGCCCACAAATCCAGAACAGAAAATATGTACAACTATACCCAAAATGTGATTGTTTGATTGTTGGTAGATGGAAGTTGTTGCAGAACACTTTTCTAGTTAGTGTGCCAATCTAATGACTGAATTAATCTTTGTAAACCCAAACTTAAATAATAATAACAATAGCATGCCTTATGCCATTCAATATTTACTGATTATCTGATAAGTGCAAGATCCCATTCTAAATGCTATTGATACAGAAGTTGAAAAATGCCTATCTTCTCAGTATCAAATCTAGAGAGAAAATACAAACAAGCTAGACAGATCCAGCTGGATGGAGTATTAATGGGTGAATTAGTAGGCAGAAAAATGAAAGGGGATTATAATTGGGTAGGTGGATGGATATACATATATATAACTTATAGAGAGAAATGATAAATAGATGAAAATTGATAGGTAATAGAGATAACAGTTCAAAGTTGATAGATTAGGTGATATAGATGAATAGACAGATGATAGATAGATAGATAGATAGATAGATAGATAGATAGATAGATAGATAGATAGATTAATATGAAGGTTATCTAAAATTATGTATAAAAAGAAATAAGACAAAGGGAAGAGAGGGTCAGTGCTGGGACAGATATACAAAGTCACTATTTTATTTCATAGAAAATGATGCTGAGCGGGGACTTGGACCTGCCACAACTGGATGTACCAGGCTTTGCTGACTCCCCATGGGAGGCCTTACCTTTTCAGAGGAGAGAATGGGGGGTGAATTGGGGGGGAAGGCTGGAGCAGAGCAGGAGGAGGGAAGAGAGGCGGATCTGTGGTTAGTATGTACAATGAATAAAAAATTTTCTTAATAAAGGAAAATGTCAACCAAGAAAACAGGTGCTGAGAAAAGTCAGAACGAAGACAGTGACCACGCCATGAATGTCCTGAGGGAAGATGGTTCCTCCATTAGAGGACATAGCAGTAGCTTGTTCTTGCAATGTCTGACACATTTTATCTCAATTAATCCCTCAATAGGTATATCAGTTTCCTTTGGAAAAAACTGAGACCTAGGGAGACTTTTATCTCGAGGTCCCTCAGCAGGTGGATGTAGAAGGCAAGGTCATACCCAGTAAGAAACTGCAAAGATTTCCCCAGGATTGGAGAGGGAAAGGAAACTGGACTGTGTTAGATTCCAGAAACATGCCCTCTTGCTGAAACTGGTGACAACTGGATTTGCCTGTGTACTACAGGTAACCATGAAGATATGGCTATATTGACTCTGGTAGCTTAATTTTAAAGCATGAGAGGTTAACCACTTGACTATGATGACCCCGAAGTCTGGTGTGGGGTAGCCTGCTGCTTGGTCTGGCTAAGAGTTTAGTGCCTTGCAGAGATCAGTTCTAAGCAAGCTCTTCACTGGGCACTACACTAACCAGGTTTCCTAGTGTCCAAGGCCAGCAACCAAGCAGCAAGAACAAAACATGTTCAAAAGGGAAAACCCCAGGGCTCCCTGAGGAGAGGCAGCAGGGATAGGCAGGCCTGGTGACAGACAGGTTGGCCATCATTGTTCTCAGAGAGGCCCAGTTGGCTCCATGCCCTCAGGTCCCATTGTATTCCCTCAAATTCCCTGATAGAAATATTGACCTCTATGACAGCCATCGCCTAAGCATCCTCCCCAGTCCCCTGGACCACACACCCTAAGGTTGCAGCCAGCAGAGACCATGTAGAGGGACAGACTATTCAGTGCCTCACATTTGATTTTTTTCACACTGACCACACTAATTCTGCACCAGAATACCATTCATTCTACCAGACCCTCCCCCAACTGCAAGAGACCAATAAAGAAGGCAAAAGAAATCACTGGCACATGCTGTTAAACTTCCCATGACTCGTCTTTCACAACAATTTTACAAACAGATATGTGTCTCCATTTTTGTCAGTGAAGAAACCAAAACAAAGAGAGAATGGCAACAGAGTCAAGGCCATTAACCTTCACATAGCTGAGTTTACACCATAGATATTCCAATGAAAGGATACATTGGGCCATGTGCACAGTGCTACTAGGGCTGGCCAGTTCCACAACTCAACTACCACCACACTGCCATGGCTATATACTCCACATCTGTAGATTCAGTCAACGCTAAATTGAAAATATTTGAGAAAAATTTCACATTGGCAGTGGACTGAAACAGACTTGATTTTCTTGCCAAATTTCCTTAGCAATATAGTAGAGCAATGATCCACACAGCCTTAATTTAGATGTCATTTATGACTTATTTTATATTTTACTTAGGGCTGTGTGTGTGTGTGTGTGTGTGTGTGTGTGTCCTCAGAAAAGGAAGGAAGGAAAAGAAAAGGGTGTCAGAGCCCTTGGAGCTGACAAGTGGTTGTGAGCTGCCAAAAGTAGGTACTGAGAACTGAACTCAGGTCCTCTGTAAGAGCAGCAAGTGCTCTTAACCACTGAGCAAACTCTTAAGTCCATGCATATGATGATATGATGGGTAGTGGAGAGGTTATTTAAAGACACAGGAAGATGTGTGCAGCCTCTGTGGAAGCACCACATCACTCTTTAGAGGGGCTGATGAGCATCCTTGGGTCTATGAGCGAAGACTGTCCTGACATCAGTGAGTCTCATCACACACACTGAGGGACAACCACACCAGCAAGCACATTAAGACCAAGACTGGAAGTTACATAAGTTCTTCCTGCTTTGAGGACTACATGCTTTAAGAGACACATTCAGGCCTGGTTGAATCTTAGTTTGCTTGTGACACTGTACAGGTGGAATTGATTCCAGAAGATGATCCAGGCCCTATTTCTAGCACGTTAGCAGGAAGCTGTCATTTGTGAGGGGTGCTCTGTAGCCTGCCTCATCCGGGGCACACTTGCTCAGAGCTTGAAGTTGAAAACTGCTCTATCTCAATTCTCTCCTCTCTTTCAAGTTTGAAGTTTCAGTTTTACCCTCACTTCTGTGAGAACCACTGAGGATGGGGGTTGCTTCCCATTCTGGGTCATTGGGCCCTCTCCCCTCCCCCTTGTAGTGGTCCAGATCTGAAGCTGATGCTTTCAAAAGTCAAAAACTATTAAGACATTCCTGGTGTGTGTGTATGTGTGTGTGTGTGTGTGTGTGTGTGTGTGCTGTGTGTGTAAGAAAATGTGTGTGTGTGTGTAAGAAAATGTGTGTGTGTGTAAGAAAATGTGTGTGCACTGCATGTGGAGGCCATATGTCAATATCTAGTGTCATCTTCAATCATTCTCCACCTTATTTTTTTCTTTTTTGAGGCAGGATCCCTCACTGAACATAGAATTCCTCCAGACAGTTATGAGTGAGTCCAATCTCTGGCTTTGGCATTATAGATGTATTCCACTGCACCTAGAATTTTCACCTTGATACTGGGAAATCAAACTCAAGGTCCTCATGTTGACTGAGCCATCTCTCAAGTTCCAAACATTCACACATTCATTCATTCATTCATTCATTCATGGTTTTCTAGTGTGGTTTTAAGGATTGAACCCAGGACTTTACATACACAGGGCAAACACTCTACCAATCTATACACTTAAAAGTGGATTATCTTCTTGGATTCTTTCTTCATTTGTTTCTTATGCACCCCTATATTACCCCTAAATCCATTCCTGAGATAGAATACAGTTGAGTTTGGTGGGACAAAGTAAAGAGGAAGAGAATCAGAGAGAATTAATTTAGTGGAAGAGGCAACCTCTCCAGATGGGAGCTTCCTGATGTGTTATGAAATTGCCTCTGATGCTGTCTTGATAGGTCTCCCTACTGCGTGTGCTTTGAAAGCATCTTCACCCATCGCTAATCTTCATTTTGCTTCTCTGACTTTGAATTCTTTAAGTCTTTTAAAAAGTCTCTTATCTGACTCAGCATTCTTTCAAAAACCATAAGGAAGATGTTCTGTTTCCTGCTGGAGAGGTGCCATCCCGTCTAACTCCAAAGCCGTGTGCTAATTAAGCAGCTAACCTCCCATTTCCCAAGTGGACCTTGATAACAGTTTTACAGAAAAATGAAGTTTGAGATAGTTTTTCCAGGAGACTTTGGTTGAGCTCACCTCCCTCCTCCCTGCTTTGGCCTTTTCAAAGAAATTTAGCCTCTGGAGTTTTCTGTCTTGGTATTTATAATATACTTGACACACATACTAACCAACTAATAATTAAAACAAAAACTTGGGCGTTAACAGTTTTGCAAAGGAACACAGGCTATTAGATAATTTGGTATTCTTATTTTTTTACTTATATATCCTCATCACAAAGTTGAAATGTCTTCATATTCCTGTATCCCACTCTACTGTCCACAGATGCGCCTATGTCCAAATTCCATCCGTTTCCTGGTCCAGCCAGATGTTTCCTGGTTGTAATTGTGACACTCGTTCGTCATCTTTAGGCGCTTCCTTTGGCCAGGAGGAAGGCTGTTTCCAGTTACCGTGTTCTCACACCAAGTGAGTACCTTCCCCTGTGGCCTTCCTCAACCTTCTTTTCCTTTCTCACCATGGCTGCCAAGAGGGGTGCTAAGCAGCTCCCACCCATTCCAAAGCACAGAACATGCTTAGCAGGGATCCCAGAACCTGCCAAGTCAATAGTATCCATGAACTAGCTTCATCCACTTCCTTCTTTTTAAGCTTTCTTCCTCCTGTGCAGAATATGCTACGTGGTGAATGCAGTCTTCCCCAATCTTTATTATATGAGAAGCATCAGTAATATGTACTAGAGGAGAAGGTTCTTGTCTATGGAGGCCATAGTATGTCACAGACTAAACACACTGCTCATGGGTCATACAATGCTACAGACTTACATTTCCTTTCTTCAAAACTTTGATGCACCCTACTTCTCTGGTCATTTAAAATATATCCTCAATCCCACAAAGGTGAGGCTGCTTCTCCCAGACAAAGGGAGAGAAAATAGGAGTCATTTATAGACCCATTTTTAATTTGTTCATGAATGTCCCCAGATTCTAATACAAAGAGTCTCCAACCCTGCGAGGGTTAGTAATTGGACTTAATTTCACAATTGATATGGATCAAGCTAATGGAGTTACTAGAATATTCTTATTAGTACTAACTTAAAGAATTCTTCTCAGGCTAGAGAGATGGCTCAGGGAATAAAGTACTTGCCCCATAAGTGTAAGAACAAGAGTTTAGATTCCTAGAACACCTGGAACATCTGAGTGGGTGTGGCAGCCCACCAAAACTGAACTCTCAGTGTGCATGGAGGAATGGGGTGGCAAGATAGGGGCTGTCTGCAGTAATCTGGTTAACCATATGGAGACAGCTCTAGGTTCAGAGAGACAATACCTCCATATATGAGTTGAAGAGTAATCAGGGAAGACACCCCCATCAGCCTTGGGCAACCACTTGACTGTAACACACGTGTATATGTACATGCACATATTTATACACCCACACATATGCAAACACATTATATATGTGTGTGTGCACTAATACCACACAATCTCACACACATTCATATGTAAAACATTTCTTCTCACATCCTGTGTACGTATTTATGTTGCATCCATGCTTCATAGTACACAGCCTAACTTACTTTAGGATAAAACAAAATGTTCAAAAGCTTCAAGCAGGTAACTCTTAGTAACAGATATTTTAAAAAGACTAACGTTAGGTGATCAGAAGAACTATAAATGTACTCAAGAAAAGTGAACATTCCCTTTATGATTATTACTGGAGTTTGATTAATAAGAAGCCCTCAGAGTAGCACAAATCCCCTGGCCTACTCTAACAGCAGCCAGTGTGATCCAGACCTTTGAAAATGGGTCTGTGTTCTTAGTTTGTCTCTTCCTTTATGCCTTCATTTATTTCAATTGATGGTATGAAGTCCAGACATCTTCTATAGCCTGAAGATACTTTGTGATGTGCCCTAGACACTTCCTCTGCACTGTCCTTGTCTTCTTGGCTTGTGTCAATGCCAATACTTCTTTGCTTTTGTAAATAAAGTTTTATCGGAACATTCTTATTCAATGGGCAAGATGTGTCCCTCCCTGTCTTAGAACCTCATCTGCTGTACAAATGCACAGATCAAACCCAGATTTTATCAGTGGTTTTTTTCTGGTGACACTTTTCAGCATAATCTCCCTGGGTTTGTTTGTGAGCATTTATATTCTAGGAAAAGGGCAACAAACACATTCTCGAAAGGTCCAAGGAGTAAGTACTTTTGGTTTTGTGGGCCAGACAGTGTCTGTCAGGACTACTCAACTCTGCCCATTGTAGTTTCAAAGAAACCATAGATAATATATAAATAGGTAGGCATGGCTGTATGCCAATAAAACTTTATTTACAAAAACAGAGATGAAAAACATTGACTGCTGGGCATAAGTTGCCAACTTGCCATTATGAAGAAGCTCTTGATAAGGAATAGATGTCAAAATCCTTTCAGGAATATTTTCACAGAATGATTTATCTAGACTCATAAAGGTATAAAGATGTATACTTTGGAAAGAAAGAAAGAAAAAATTCTCCATAGATGTTTCTGATGGGTTCTGTAGAAAATACATACAATCCATTTACAAATAGCTATCTTAATTATAATAAATGAATGATAATAGATAGCTGATAGATAGACTGATAGAGAGCTCATAGATAGATATATAGAGAGATACAGAGAAAGATGATATATAAAATGTGATATACAGATGACAGATACATAGAGATAACATAAATCTATGTATGTATATAGATAGATAGAGGACAGGCAGACAGATAGGTGATAGATTTTTTTAAATGTCATATGTGTGTATGTTGTAAATACTTTGCATTGCCCCCACCCCAAATTCACAGTAAACTGGGCTATCTTGAGAAATGGTGACCATTCAATTCTTGAAATAAGCAAACAGAAAGCTTATTAAGTTTCTGAGAGAAATGACATTTAAGAATTCATATTGAAGATCATTGAAAAAAAAAACACATTGTTTCTAGAATATTCCATGGCTGAATGGTATTCTTGAACCTGATCTTTGACATCAAACATAATTGGTTGAATCGCTGCTTTACCACTAAACATGTGAGATCTTTAGTCCTTGTAATGTTTCTGGTCTTTTCTGAGGGCTAATTTGCTTTGCCTTCCAAATGAGAAAAATATTTGAATGGCATCATGCTGGTTCAGATTAGTACTACAGCCGTAAAATGACTAGCCAACTACAGTTCTCAAGAAAGTGAGGGCATCTTTAGTGTTGATATTACTATTGATTTGGCCTGTCTTGAGCTAGTTTGCCAAAATATCAGAAAGTCCATGTTATATATCATCTGTGCTACACTCACATATCTCAACTTGGCTTCACTGTGTTTGAGAAACTCATATCTCAAATATCAAATACTCACTGATTATCTTTGATCCTTTTTAAACCTTGTCTGTGTGATATCCAGGCATAGAAAGTGCCCTCCTCCATGTACCTCAAGGGATGCCCCACAGGGCATTAAAACAGCTGTTGTGAAAGGTTCTAGGTAGAGCCTTCCTGACTAGACACCTGCCTCAGAGATGTTCTCAGGCCACAAACAGATGTTTGGTTAGACCATGTGTTAACTGTTCTCATTTGCACTGCTGTAGATCTGCCTTCCATAGGATACTATCATCTACTTAGATCATGTGACACTACCACACCCAAGCTAAGAGGTCACCTTTTAAATCTTTGGATATGCAGTACCTACACATTCTCATTGCAGGGCAGCAGGCCAGAAATTGCCCTCCCCCACAGAAAATTTTGAAATACTGGGCCTGAGTATAAGATGTTGTCACTGTCAACTCCCTATGTACCCAAATGGTACTTGTAAGTACTTCATCTTTGGAGCAACATGGCCCCAAGTGATTGGTCTTCAAAGCCAGTGATGGTCTAGGTAAACCTCTAATAAATATGAATTCTGGTAAGTTATCAGTAGAAATAGATTTTGGGAAGTGGTCAGCAAGTGATTTTATCACACCAAATAAGACATTATTAATCCTACTCTATTTTCTGTGTCATTTCTAATTCTAGAGACTTTGCTCTTGCCCCAACTCCTTCACTGATCCTAGATGTTACAACTTTAACACATCAACATTAACATAGAGTGGAGGATAAATATTTCTTGACTTGGGAGTATTTTTTTTCTGGTTCTATCACTCATTTCAACCTGTGCTACAGAAAAAGCTGGAGAAAATGGAAGTAAAGACAGGTTTCTCTTGAAAAGTAAGATGCTAGTGTCCACCATGAATGATGTGCTGAATCACCTAGCAGTCGTGTATTGACTCATCAGGACTCATCAGTGAAGCAGTTCTGGCCACAATCCCATCCTCCAAGTTAATGACAAGTGGACTTTTATGTTTCTCTCCTAGAAAGGAAACTTTAAATTCATTTTTTTAAGGCAACTCCACTCACCAAGACTGGCTTTTAAAAGAGAAAGGAATGGTATGGGTTGGCATCTCACAGAAGAGATAGAATGCCTGTGGTTTTGCAGAATACTACAGTATTTACATGGGAAAACCAAGTGTCTGGAGTCTAGGCTCATTCACTTCATTTCTTCCAAAGTTGTAGGAGATTCAATCCTATACCTATGTATGTGACTAAGTTACATGAAGCATTACTTACAGTGGACTAACTGGTAGAATGTAGATGTCAACCAATAACATTTCAAATATTTAATGAATGGTATTACACTCCCATGGACACGTGATATCTGCCCATGTTCATACAGTTGACTTTTAGTGTCAGAGGGAATTGCCATCAAACAAGACTAACATGGTACCAGGTTCTCAAAGAATAGAAAGTTGGGGGAAAGACAAATACTGCCACAAATACTAAATGCTTCAATAAGGATAGTGCCCTGTGTTAATCAAGGTACTTAAGAGAGATGAGGAGAAAGGAAAAGGAGGTTGAAGAAGACTATGGGAAGGTACTCACTCGATGTGCAAATATGGTAACTGCAAGCAGGTTTCCTCCTGGCCAAAGGATGTCAAAAGATGATGGGAGAGTGTCACAATTATAGCCAGGAAACATCTGGTGCTTGAGAGAAATAGAAGCAACAGGGAAGAGAGAAAAATAGATTTTAGAGGATCATCTCACATAATAGTGTGGGCCAGCCAGTCTGAAATCTGCAGAACCGGTTACCATGCTGGAGACACAAGGAAGAATTAATACCACAGGTCAAGTCATAGTCCGGCCTTGGGAAAGAATTGTTTCTGCCTGGGGAACGTGAGTCTTTCTTAAGCTCTTCAACTGATTACATGAGACTCATCTCAGAGAAGACAATGTGCTTTGCACAAAGCCTACCAACTTCAATTCAGTCTCACTTAAAAAATACCTCCAAGTGAAATTTAGGATGGTATTTGCACAAACACTTTGGTAATGAGATCCAGTCAAACTGGCACATAAAATCAATTATCAGAGGTTTTATCCCTGCTGATAACATGGTGTTATGCAAGCATGTAAGACAGGGTCATGGCTAATCCGAGGGTGTGGTAGTGTACTTCTCAGATGGCCCCAAGTGACTTCTGACCCCAGCATTCATATCTCCCTTCCTTGGAGTATGGCTTGGCTTTATGGCTTGCTTCAAACAAACAAGATAAGGCAAAGGTGGTGGGCTCTTACTCCTGTGGGGAGACTTAAATGAGTCTGGCTTCCATCCGGCTAACAGACTCTTGCTGCCTTTTGCCTCACACTCATAGATAAAGCAAGCTGTGATGTGGAAGCAGCTCCTAGGACAAAGAGCAGAGAGTGCCCTTTTGTCCACCAGCCAGAGAACAGGCGTCCGTGGGCCAAAAGCCTTTGAGGAACTGGATGTTGCTAATAATCCTCGGAGAAGCTTCCAGTGAAATGCTTCCCTAGTTGGGAGTTCAGATGGCACTGCCCACCTTCAACTAACTGTAATCTTGTAAAAAGAGAAACCCACAAAACAGAGGACCCAGTGAAGCTGCACCCCAGTTCCTATTTCAAGGCAGACATGAGTTCACAGTGTGTATGGTTTTAAGCTGAGGTGTGTTGGATCAGTCTGTTACACAGCAGCAGCTGTAGTGAATCCACAGCAGTTTCACTGGGGCAGTGATATTAACACGTGTTGTGAGAGGCCCATCCACATGGCAACTTGTGTCTGTATCTTAAGAACATGAAGGTTGGTGGGGGGTACAAGAATATTGTAAGTTATTTATTCTTGAGCTATATATGAATGAGGATTCTGTCTCCTATAGGGGAGAGACCGAATTATGTGAATTGTTAGAATTAGGAGAGTTTTTGCTCAAATTAAAGACATCAGGGAACTTCTTTAGATCTCACACATAATGGGATTTGTGATAGGAGCTGGATTTCTGTGCCTTGAGTGTCTGGAACATAGTAGGCATAATAAATGCTTCTCATATGAAACCACAGCCAAGGAACAAATGGGTGAGGACAACCCAGGATGGATACAGGCTCTATGAATATACTAACAGTCAGATTTAGACCAGGTGAAGGTTGAGGAGGGGCGATTTCCCAGTTGTTTGGGGGCATAACTCTGCTTGGGCTGGTAGAGAGTTCAGTACATGCTGAGATCTTAAGCATGATGGATGATGCCACAGCACCACAGCTCAAATCACAAGCCAGGGGCATCCCAACCTGAATTATCTGTCTAAAGTAACTGAGTCTGCGTTTTTTCATTATGACTGATTGTTGTGGATGGGAGTTAGGATGGGATACAAAGAGCTCACAGCTGAGCCGGTCACTGGACAAAGCGCTCGTCTGGTGCCAGGGCATTCCTGCTGATGTAGAACTCTGTCATCCACAAAGGGACCTGGTCAGGAATGTGTCATTTCTGCGTGACCTACATGCTTCTGGAATCTCCAGCAGGCTCCATCTCCCCAATGGACCTGAATGTAAAAAAAGAAAAAAAAAATCTCTGGCACTAAGTTTTGAACCCAAAGTTACAAAGCCCTAAAGCATGAGCAGTTAGAAGTGCAGACACACAGCCCCCCCCCACCTGCCCCATTAGAAAGTAGGAGGGTCAGGGGAGCAGTAATGAGTGTGTGTGATTCATGTTCAAGGGTCCTACAATGGTTCAATTGTAGGTGTCCTAGTTAGTATTAACTCTCAACTTAAAGTCTACAATTACCTGATAAAAAAAGGTCTCAACTGAATAGTTATGTTTATCAAGGAAGTCTGTGAATATGTCTTTGAGGGACTGTCTTGACTATTGTTGATATAGGAATATCTAGTCTACTGTGGGTAGACTTAGATACTTAGATACTTAGAACCATACTTAGGCATATGGTTCTAGGCCAGCGGTTCTCAACTTTCCTAAAGTTGTGCTCCTTTAATTCAGTAGTTCTTCATGTTGTGGTGACACCTAACCATAAAATTATTTTTGTTTTTGCTTCATAACTGTAATTTTGCTACTGTTACGAATCCTAAATATTTTCGGAGATAGAGGTTTGACAAAGCAGTCATGATCCACAGGTTGAGAATCATTGTTCTAGGCTGTGCAATGAAGCTAGCTGAGTATATAAACCAGAGAGATCTAGTGAATGATCTTCAAGCCATGTTCCTCCATGGTTTCTGCTTAAAGTTCTACCTTCGGTTCTTGTCCTGACTTCCCTCAATATTGAACTCTGATCTGAAAGTGCAAAATGAAATTAACACTTCCCTCTACTGTAGCAAGAACCTTAAAAATTCTTATTAATAAAATCAAACCTGAGGCCAGTTATTGGGGTGAATGCTGGAAGACCAGAGAAGCAGAACAAGCCATAGCTACCTCACCTTGCCAGTTCCTCAGCTGACCCTGTTTCCTCAGACTGGAAGCTTCCAAGTCCTCATCCGAATGGATATCAGCTGAACTGCTTCTCAAAAGCCTGAAGCTTAACCAGCCAAAAGCTTCTAGTTTCTGGTCTTCACACCTTATATACCTTTCTACTTTCTGCCATCACTCCCTGGGATTAAAGGCTCACTTTCTGGGATTAAAGGCTTGTGTCACCTTGCCTGGCTATTTCCAATGTGGCCTTGAACTCACAGAGATCCAGACAGGTTTCTGCCTCTGGAATGCTAGGATTAAAGGTGTGAGTGCCACCATTTTCTAGCCTCTGTATCTAGTGGCTATTCTGTTTCCTGACCCCAGATAAGTTTATTAGGGTGCACAATATTTTGGGAACAATACCACCACACTCTACTAAGTTGCCTTTGGTCACAGCATTTGTCACAGCAACAGAGTGGAAGTAGTACAGTAGGCAATTATGGGATAGCCATTGGAGGTCATAGTTAAAATAGATCTATTAAGGCTAACCTGTTTTTTTTTCTAACTTAGAATGGCTTGTGTTAGATAACTAGTTAAATGTAAAATGTAGATATGGGGGGAAGACTTCAGGCTAGCTCAGATGTATTTGAGCTTACATGTGTGGATGAGTTGGTTTTATCATGACTGCAACAGGAATTTCCTGAGATGCAGGAACTTAAATGCTGTAGCCAGGAGCATCCAGGCTAGACAAAGACACAAAAGTGGCTAATTATCCAACAGTAGAATTTTGGAAATAGGTAGTAATGACGATGATAATTGACATGGACTGAGTTGAGAATGTCAAAGATTACTGATGCCTGGGTCTACCTACCAAGAGTAGTCAGAGTTGGGATGTTTAAAGGGTGCATGGCTAAGAGATCTCTGTGATATAATCACTCAGTAAATGTATGAATAAATAGATGCCTGTAGCCTCACACTATAACACACAATTCAGGTATCATGCTATATATCCCCTTGGCCAGAAAACAGATTTCCAGTTGACCAGACTATCAGCCTTCTAGGACTGTTCAATAGTAGCAGAATGTCCACATGGAGTTGCTAGTGTTATGTATATCTTATAGTCCCATGTACACAGCAGGTCAAGAAGGAAACTAGATAAAGATTTGAAAATGTTCAATTTAATAATAGAAATTGGGTGCCAGTTGTAGGGGCACACAGCTTTAATCCCAGCACTCAGGAGGCAGGCAGATCTCTGTTAATCTGACAACAGCAGCCTGGTTTACTTGATGAATTCCAGGACAGTCAGAGCTACATAGTGAGGCCTTGCCTTGAAATAACAAACAAACAAACAAAAAAGAGTAGAAGTTGATACCAGGACTCCATAAGAGTTTACCAGGGTCCTGGACACAAAAGTAAAGAGCTCCAAAGCATGTGGGATATTGGCAGATGTTCCTTTCTCTGGGAGAAAGGACCCCCCCCCCCGAATAGCACTGAACATTGCATGAGATCTGCCCATTACATGAAAGTCAGTCCTGTCACCTTTGTGGATATATAAGTTGGCAAGACAAGTAGAAGAGAAAGAAACCTTCAAAGAGCAAGCAATCAGCTCTGATCTTCATAAAATGCCTGACATACATATGGACCTGCGGTTTCACACCATTGATTGTAGAGTCAAGCCGATTAAGAAGCATTGTATGGCTGTATCAGGGAGAAAAACTCCAGACCAAAGTGAAAAAAATACCCTATGAGTTTGTCAGATGTAATCCAATGTAATCAAATTCATGTTATGAAGTGAAGAAATGAAAAGCAGAAGTCAAGGACCTATTTATAGTTTTTTGAACATTCCCTCTCAATTATTCAATTATTCTGGAGTCTAATTTGAGAGTTCCAAGAAGTGGGAAGATTTCCTGCTCATCTCTGCCTCCTTGGAACCCACAGCAGTCCTCAGAATATTGTTGTATGACTGACCTTGCCAAGCCAATGCATACAAAGATTTGTATATTGACAATAGGATGAAAAGTGGTCAAAATTACTTGAGGACATTATCCAGAATGACATTTGGCTCAATGACAGAAAGGCCATGAGGTCTTAGTCTGATTGTATCCCCAATTCTTCCTAAAGCACTTGGCCCTGACAGAGGGTGTGTGCTGGTATTCATTCAGCTATAGCAGGAAATGTAACACCCAAGAGAAACAACCTACAGGAAGAGAGGTTGCAGGGATGGAGAGATGGCACAGTGGTTAATTGCACTTGCTGCTCTTGCAGAGTTGGGGCTTGTCCCCAGAACCCATGTAATGTCTCACACCTGTCTATGACTTCAGTTCCAAGGGATCTGTTGCCTTCTTCTGCTCTGGTACTACATGCACAAGGTACACATGCATACAAGCAGTCGAAACACTCATATAAATAAAAATTTATACATGTAAAAATTTGAAAAAGAAATGGAGGGAAAATAGGAAGAGAAGAGGGAGAATTTTTAGACAATGTTAATTTTGTTTCTCTTTTTTTTTTTTTTTTTTTTTAATTCGGAGCTGAGGACCGAACCCAGGGCCTTGTGCTTGCCAGGCAAACGCTCTACCACTGAGCTAAATCCCCAACCCCGTTAATTTTGTTTCTAATTATGTCAAGAATAATAGATGATGAGCCGGGCGGTGGTGGCGCACGCCTTTAATCCCAGCACTCGGGAGGCAGAGCCAGGCGGATCTCTGTGAGTTCGAGGCCAGCCTGGGCTACCAAGTGAGCTCCAGGAAAGGCGCAAAGCTACGCAGAGAAACCCTGTCTTGAAAAACCAAAAAAAAAAAAAAAAAAAAAGAATAATAGATGCAAAAATTTGATGCTCCCCTTTAATGGTATGCCATATTATATCAAATATTACATCATTGTTTATCCTTCCAAAACATATAAGCATATATACGTATCATGTGTCATCATATACTATCACCTCCTTCTGTGCAGTAAAAGGAAATGCACACTGTTACTTGTTTTCTAGATGTCTTTCCTATTTTATATCTGTTATTTATCCTTTGAAGACTTCACACATAAAATGCATCTTGATTGGATGTACTCCTCAGTCTCCTTCCAGCTCCCCTCCTCCAGAGCCCCCATCATTT
The DNA here is from genome assembly GCF_049852395.1 of Peromyscus maniculatus bairdii. Classification (NCBI taxonomy): domain Eukaryota; kingdom Metazoa; phylum Chordata; class Mammalia; order Rodentia; family Cricetidae; genus Peromyscus; species Peromyscus maniculatus. Next base: position 49,334,061 of record NC_134856.1, read on the forward strand.
TTCCCTCCCAAATTCATGTCCTTCTTTTCTTCTTTTGTATTTTTTTTTACCTTCTAAATACAATTAGTCCTACCCATATTCACACAGCCATGGGATCACCCACTGGGGCATGAGCAGCCTACCAATGAAGGTACCCCCAAAGAAAAGTGACTGTTCCTTTTCAACAGACATCAACTACTAATAGCTGTTCAACTACGAGTGGGGTCTCAGGAGCCCCTCCCTCCTCCATGCATGCTGACGTGGTTAAATGGCTTGATACTGAGCAGATGACCACAGCTGCTGGAGGTCCATGTATGCAACAGCTGTGACATGTCCAGAGGATGGTATTTCACAGCCCTTTCCCCTTTCCTTCTTTCAAGATACACATTTTTAAAATTCTCATCAGATTTCTCAGAAAATATTTTTGACAGCTTGGCCTCGGTGATGAGAAGTCCAAAGAACTCAAGCAATGATTTCCACGTGGTAATTATCTATAATAGGTGAAGCCAAATAGGAATTTTATTCAAGAATGGTCATACTTTGTTAGAATGTCATAAGATTCCTTTCTATCAAAATCAATAAACTGGCAAGGAAGGTTCACCAAGCCTGCCAGCCTTCAGTACCTTTGTGCAGATTAGCAGGAGAACTATATTGAAGAAACCACTTATTGGATAAAATTGGAGGCTCCCCAAAATCATACATTAATTTCCAAATTGCAGCAAAATATCACTTTTGATATATCCCTAATTATTATTCATTATTTTGAGCCTGGAAACTTTTGCAGGGCAGGGTGATTTATTGATGAAGTTGACTTCAAAGAACACTATTTAGGCACAGATAGACAAGGAACTCAGAAGCACATTGAAATAACAGATCATAGAACATGGCACCTGATTTAGTGGTGTTGGTTTTTGGCTTCTTCAAGAGACAAAAAAAACAAAAGATTTTGGGTTGTTGTTACATATATTTTGATTTCTTGAATTTATTTTCTTTTTAATTACCTTTTTAGGAAAAGGAAAGTCATGAGGATGGAAGGAATACTGAGGATATTGGAAAGTAAACACAGCATCCACAGAGACGATTCAGTTGGTAAGGTGCTAATGGTATGAGCATGAAGACCCAAGTTCAATGCTCAGAACCCCCATAAAACAACAACAGAAACAGACATGATGCCACGCACTTGTAATTCTGGCAGTGGAAAGACAGACACACTGGCTGAAGTTGGCCAAGTTCTAGACCGATGATAGACCCTGTCTCAAAAGAAAAAAAAAGTGGATGGTATCATAAGGAATGATACTCAACAATGATCTCTCTCTCTCTCTCTCTCTCTCTCTCTCTCTCTCTCTCTCTCTCTCTCACACACACACACATACACACACACACACACACACACACACACACACACACACACACACACACACACACACCAGAGAGAGAGAGAATATGAAAATATGGAAAATATGAAAGCAGGCATGTTGGGAAACCCAGCCTGGTTTTTTTTCCCCCAAAAAAAGCTATCTGGAGGAACCACAATACCCAATGATAGATTTGAGAGGGGGGCATCAGACCTGAACCACGCTGCAATGTTTCACAGGACCTTGCTTGCTGGATGAGGAAAGTACCAAGCCTTCCTGGGAAGCTGTTTCATCAGTCCACCTGGCACATCCAGGAAACACCTGGAAACATCCCCATTCCTGAAAGGAAAATTTATGGCTATGTTTCCATGAGGACATTGAGATCTGAGCCACCTCTCTGATAAGCCAGTGGCAATCAGTTCACCATGAGGATCCCACAGGCTAAAGAATTCCTGACAGTGGGCATACCATCAAGCAGCTAGCACAGTCCTGGGAACCAAGGCCTGAATAGCTGGCTCACTCTTCCGTCCACCATGCCCAGGTCCATTCATTCATCCATGACTTCCCTTAACATGTGATGACCCACCCAGCATTCTCTGCTACTGTCCCTTTTAATATTCATCTCCCTTAGAACCCATCTTCTGCATATGTTACCTAAACAGTTTTTCTTAAGGTCACTAAAGACCTACATCTTGCCAAACCTGATGACTCTTACTTTTATTCAGTAGTCAATCTTCCTTTGCCTTAGAGGATGGCTCACTTCATCCACCACCTCTTCCCACTGTTAAAATGCAGCTAGACACCCACCTCCATCCCACTTTATATCTCCAAAACAATCTTTTCCTTGGGCTTGAACACTCTAACAGAGCCCTTGACTTTTTCCTGTGATTGGTTGTTAGGCATTTCAATATTAATGTGCTCCGAGGAAATGTGTTATGCACCTCCTCCATGGCCAGTCATCTCCTTGTCTTGTTTATTCTTTCTGTGGAAATGGAAATACTATCCACCCTGCTGTTCAGACCCCCAATCCTGAAAGTTACTCTGACAATTTTCTTTTTAAAACTTAGCCACGACTCCCTGCCTAGGCTTTATCTGGAATCTAACTTTCTCCAAGTCCTTCACCATTCATTCCATTCTCTCTTCCAGTCCACAATAATTACTCTTCTACTTGGTCCTTACTCTTTACAAAGACAGACTATTTCAAAAGTGTGACCCATACCCCACTACCTGAGACCTAGTCCCGTGGCTGCCTACAGAAGTCAGAATAAAACTCAGATTCCTTCGCTTGACCAAATGACTGCCTGTGGCTGGCTGGCTAGTCCCTCACTTCTAGACTTGCTTCTGTTGGTAAGGGAGATCCCTTGGATCAGTTCATCATAAATTTTAACCATACATTAAAGTTAAATGAAGAATTAAATATAAAAGGCATGATATTCATTTAGACCACTGAAATCAGGATTTTTTTCCCAGATTTCATTTGATGAGATTTATTAGTAGTATTATTACCTTGAACCTTGAGGAAAGTTTGATTAGAGTTTAAAAGAAAACTCTAGGACAGACAAGCTGTAAATCTTAGCAGCTGCCTGGACGAGGAGAATAGAGAAGAAACTGAAAAGGGGCCATGCCGTTTGAGTCAATCTAGCATGGAGGCCAGCAGTATGGACCACAAGTGGCTAAATGGCTGTAAGGACAGGAAGGAGTGCTTCAGAGAAGCGGCAACGAAGCCCAGAGGAGCAGAGAAAGCATACTTAGGTTCTGGCCAGAACTAAAAGGAAACATGATTTATTTTATTTTTAATTGTGAGTTTATTTGTTTCTGTTTGTGAGTTTGTACATGTATGAGTACTGATACTCATAGAGTCCAAAAGAGGGTCTTGAATTCCCAGGAGCTGGCATGATATGTTTTGGTGCTGCCATACATGGATGCAAAGAACCAAACTCAAGACCTCTGCAAGAGCAGCAAGTGTTTTTAACCTACTGAGCTATCATCTCTCCTGTTCCCAAATCAGAATGTCTGTGAAAATGAACTCAGAACTGGTATTGCAAACATCCACACATATTGGTATTAATAACCATAGCAGAGAACACATTGCCCTGGAGATATACACAGATGTTCCTTCTCCATTATTCAACTCTCAGAACACTTGTCACCTTTCCAGAAATGGTTTCCTGGCCACTTAGTCCAGGGTCTTCCCCAGCCTCTCTGCCCCTTGTTGACTGATAGCCCATTATTCTGTTTCCTTGTAGCGTATGTTACTGCCTGACTTTACTTCGTTTCATTCCTTGATGTTGGACTGTGTCCCCTTTCAGAACTGAAGGCAATGATGGCAGGGTTGACACTGTGTTTCTTCTGTATTTCTGCTGCTTACTGTTCTGTCAGTCTGCTAGATTGAACAGGGAGTTCAAACCTGGCTGTGTTCCCAGGTGAACAAAAAAAAAAAAAAGGATGCAAGTTAGTAATTTAGCATCTTTGTCACATCATTTGGAAACGACTCAGTACTTGTAGCTTCTAAGGGAAGGGATGGTAGTCTTATCTCCTGGGGAAAGACAAAAGCAAAGGCCTGGGGTAGAGTGAGAATCAAGCAGGTGAAGAGGAGGCTGCAGGAAGGCTGAGGTCTCCAAATGGGAGCTTCTTCGTCTTTGGTCAGAGTTTGAGGACCTGATGATATGTTCTACAAGATAGAAATAGTTCAAATGTCAGGGGGAAGCCTGAACAGAAATGACGTCACTGTGTCAGGCTCATGGAAGACAGGGCTAGGGAGAAGCAAGAACAGACAAGGAGGTGTCATGCCATGTAGGAGAGACTGGAAAAGGAAGCAAGGTATACAGTCTGGTTCACATATTAGAAGATTCATTTGGATAAAGTGTGGAAACAGGAATGGGGTTGCCAAGTGATTGAGACTCAGGGACACTAGGGACCAGTAACAAACTGCACTAATCCAGGAGAGATAGGCACGATGAAATTTTTAAATGACAAGGGAGACCCATGTAGCATGCATGCCTATTAGACAGATTATTCTGTGTAATTAATTTTTGAAAATTGGATTATCAGCTAGATGATTCCTTAAAGCACCTGTCAAGGGCTCTTGGTCCATGAGTGGTCACACTTGAGTTTGGGGCACTTACATTTGTGTTTTTCAAAACCTTCCATTTACCCTGGCATGCATAAGAATGTGTCACATGACAGATTACAGACATGCCAATTGTAATGGAGCAAAGTGAGGAGAGTTTACTATTTCATGAACCTAGTTCTGGAATGGGAAAATGGGTGAAGAGGCTACCAGCACAAAGTATAGTCCTCATGAGATGGTTTATTCTGGAACCAAATATGAGAGACCATGGCCCAAGTCCATGGCGTCGGAGTACCCTAAATACCATGTCCCAGTTTAGTAATAGTGTCATGAATTTTTTATAGCCCTAGTGTAAAGGAACGTCATAATCAAGACCCTTTTCTAACATATCAGTGGAACCATCCGTTTATCAGACACCGAGCAGGAGTATGTCAGGGGACAGAGAAGATGACAATGAGCAATTATGGACAGGAAAAAATGAAGTGAGAGAGTGCATGCAGAAGTGAATGCACATTCATGGACTTCTGTTGGAGGCCCATCTTCATGGAGAAATACAATTGACATGGATATAATCCAACATTTGGTTTATATTTAAAAATCCAGGTCATTCTTAATTCGACACAATTGAAGACTACACACCAAAGGTAGACATTTAATGATTGTTTTATGGGAAGGAAGTCATTATAATATCTACTTGTTTTATTAAATGAAGAAGACAGATGAGAGAAAGAAAGAGAGAAAACACAGGATCTTCTCTGTCCCCATTGGTTGCTCCTCCTGGCATCTCTCTGGAAGAGTGATCACCCTATCCTGGGATTTTTGCACTGGGGATTTGTGCAGGCCCCAAACAATTCTTACTCCAGGTGGACAGGCATCTCTGAGATAAAGCAGGCAGAATCCAGATGAAAGTGACAGTTTTTTATGAAATGGTCCCCAATCAGTTCACTGTCGTGTATCTTTAGTGATCATTACCATTACCTAAGGCCATGGTAAAGCAGGCCTAGGTTCAGACTCATGAGTTAGGGAGAGCCTGTCAAGGGCTTCTCTGCATCTCCATGGACCCTCAACGTCCTACACAATGACCAGCTTCTAGGATTAATGTGGAGCATGGTGACTGTGATCAGTAATACTGTTGTGTCGCTTGGAATTTGAGAAGAGGGCAGATTCTAAGTGCTGTCACCCTTACCCCCACAGGCATACACAAATTCTAAATGTGGTTGATGACAGTGTGTTTGTGCATGTGCTATCATTCAATCATCACATCGCACATCATGAATATATCATTTCAGCTTGTCAACCATACCTCCATAATCCCCCTAAAAAGATAAACACAACTGACTCCTCTGTGTGCCAGTTTTCACTGTCCAGAAAACAAAAGCCACATTGGAGACTAGCCATGTGGTCATGCCACCCGCTCCCCCTCTCACAGTTTTCAGCCAGGGCCACTGTTCTCAATAGCCCCTTTGTTGCCCATCTCAGCCCCCATGGGGTTACCAGGGGGCTCTCTGTACTCAATGGACTCTCTCTCTGCCATTGTCTCCCAATATCAGTTCATGGTCTCAAGGATATAAACTGCCTGGCCATTAGTCATAATGTCCAGCAGCCCCTGAACCTTACTTTCCACGCAGAGTTTATTGGCCTTTGTGATGGAGACAAAGGGAGACTTGTTGGAAGCTGGACACAAAAGGCAAACACAATGTATGGATTTGAATAATACGCAGGCGGGGGGAAAAAACGGCAACCACACAAATGGCCATGCTATTGACCAGAAACAAGGCCCTTCCCCCAGCTCTTGCCAGTTTCTCCGAGCATTACCTGACATGTTCTTCAAGGTTTTGTTTCGTCTGTTGCTGCTTTGTTTGGGGCAGGAAGTAAGTGGCTGTACAAGGCACGTATCTGACACAGCCGGGACACTTTAGCCCAGCAGAGATTTTCTGTAGGAAGCAGGCAGGTTTTCTTGTGGGCATGTCCTGTGAGTTCTTTATGTTGCTGGAAACTAAGTTCTGAGGTGCAGGATTGGCCCGTTCGGAGGTATTCACTGGAGTTTGTTCACACGTGTCTGTGGCTGAGCGCCTGTGTATGTCTGCGTGAATGTGTGGAATCATGAACATGTGTGTGGATGACTGTATGTCTGTGTTTATACCGCATATGATAAGCATACTAATTATAAACGTACATAGTGTGCAGGTGTATGTCCTGGAAAATATGTGTGAGTATATGTGTGTGGTGAAAATATTCATATGTGAGTTTTTGCTTGTGTATATATGAGTGTACCCATCTGAGAATTTATATATGGGACCACATGTTATGCATGTGGGTGATGTAAGAATACATGTATAAGTGAGCATGGACTATCTGTGTGAGTCTGTACATACTAGTGTATTGTGCAAATGGCATTATGCACATTTGAAATTGTACATGTATGAGTGTGTTAATGAGCATGTCCTTGTGATCATGTGTGCTTACACATCAGCTGAAAGATTAGCATTGCTTTTTTATCACAAATTGGTTAAGCCCTTTCAATGAAGACTGGCTCAAAGGCCCATCAGCATTAGGCTCTCATCCCCACTATGACAGTCTGCCTGTTGCAGCTGTAGACTCCCCTGGGACCACAGGGAACCACCAAAGGTATCTTTGCAGCAAAGACGGCTCTGGTAACTTGCAGGCAGCTCTGATCTGTGATCTGACCGAGTACACGGCTCTTACTTGTGACAGCCACCTTATCCCCCGAGAGCAGCTCACCGAGCTTCCTCTGCAAGTTTTCAGCAGCTCCAACTTCCAGCTAAGTTTTCAACAAACCTCTGAAGAATATCTCTCCCTTGTCAAAAAGCAGTGATGGAAGAAGAATCAGAGGCTGCTGCCAAGTCTCAGGCGACCACCACACTTAGTGATGCGCCTGTCCGCCAGCCCTAACCGACAGACAATCCTCTCCCATTTCCTCCCTTCCTTCCTCCTCTTCTGTCCTTCCTCCTGTCTCTCATTCTCTCTTTGTTTTTCCCCTTTCACTCCTTTTTCTTTCTCCTACTTTCCTATTTCTCCCCTTCCCTCTCTGAATATAGACACATCCAGGTATGACTGTCTGTAGACTGCTTTTCTGTCTTGCTCCCCCGGCAGGCCAGCAATCCCCCTCTGGTGCCCTGTGCAAATCCTAAAGGCAGCTAATGCATTATGAATCTCTTCTCATAAGCTGTCATGCTTAAACTACATTAAGAAAACATGATGTGGTCTCGACAATACAATGATCACATCTTGACCACAGACAGGAGCACTTGTTTTTCCAGAGAGGATGTGTCTGTAAGCCGAAACTCTGGCTTTTCAAAGCAGTTCTATTTCAACAATGCTGTCTGCGTATGCCAAAGTGCTCACCCTCCTTGCCCAGTCCTTTCCGACTGAGGGTGATTCTTCATGCTTTTACGTTTCTTAGGATGGTTTCTTAAGTTTCTTATCTCATTATTCATTGAGATATGGACACTTGGCTGTACCCATTCTGTACTTTCTGGCTTGCATATCAGACAGTAGGCGCTCACTTACATCTGTCTGTCCATCCAGTTATTTAACAATTATTTTAAGTCTCTCCTTCTGTACCAGGCCCTGTTCTATTCTAAATGTGCAGACACAGACACACATTCTTATACACACACCCTTCCTTATGAAAGTGATGTGTGTGTGTGTGTGTGTGTGTGTGTGTGTGTGTGTGTGTGTGAGAGAGAGAGAGAGAGAGAGGGGGGGGAGTAGCAATAAATAGACTAAAGCCACCTCCACAGTTCAAAGTCACTCCACTTCTGATCCTTGGTTCTGAATATCATATAGAATTGTGGTAGTAATAGGAACTACTTCTGTGTGGCCCTTTGCACAGTCCCTGTCCAGGAGGAGATGTTCAAGTATGCTGGTTGGCTAGTGTTAATTTTGTGCTAAGGCATTTCTTACATTAATATAGACTTGCAAGCTAAAATTCTTTAGATGAGAAAGTAACTGGATAATTAAGACAATAATTTTCCTTCTTTTTTGTGGTACTGAGACTCAAACATCATATATTAATTGAACTATATCCCGACACTGCCAGCCTCCACCTTTTAAGAATTGAATCAGGTTTTGCACCTGCATTATGAATTGTGCTTTCATTTTTTTTCTTTTAAAATGAGTGTGTATTTATTTATTTATAGATACATTCATTTGTATGAATGTTTTGCCTGTATGTGTTTATATGCAGCACATGTGTGCCTAGTACCCATGGAGGTTAGAAGAGAATGGCAGATTCCACTGGATCTAGAGCTACAGATGGTTATGAGCCACCATGTAGGTACCAGGAATTGAACCTGAGTCCTCTGAAAGAGTAACAAGTGCCATAAACCACTGAGCCATATCTCCAACTCTCATGCATTTTAAAATTACATTTGTTTGTTTGTTTATGTGAGTGAGGGCATCAATCGCATGTGTGCTATGGATTTTGTGGTTAACAGAAAACTTACAGGAATTGGATCTCTATTTCCACCATATAAGACCTTGGAAGCAGATTCAGTGTTAGTTTTCAAAACAAACATGTTACTTGTTGTGCCACCCCCCCCCTCTCTCTCTCTCTTTCTCTCTCTCTCTCTCTCTCTCTCTCTCTCTCTCTCTCTCTCTCTCCCCCTCTCTCTCTCTCTTTCACACACACACACACACACACACACACACACACACACACACACACACACACACACACACCTGATACTCTTTTTGATGCTATAGCTCGAGATAAAGTCTCACGAGGTTTCTCAGGTCAGCTTTAAACACACTCTGTTTTTTCCAAGCCAGCAGCCCTTGGAATCCTGGTTCTTCTGCCTCAGGCTCCCAAGTAGCTAAAACTACACACCAGCAGCACCAGATCACCTCAAACAATAGCTTTTTGGTGAGTTCTTGATGCTGTTCCCTGGCCCTGGCATTTGCCAGTTACACAGAACCAAATCTTCCTCTTAATCTATAGCTTTTCCAGAGGCACAGAGATTATAAATAACATGATATGTAATGTACTGAGTTCAAAGCTAAGCCAAGACTTAAGAAAACCAATACAGTGAAGCCTACATATCTGGATTTGGATCCCAAGGCTCTGGTGGAGTTGACTTCTGTGTGCTGTACCTACTTCCTCAGCTTTAGAGCAGAAACAGTGCTTACATGTTAGAAAGTAGAACCTTGCTGTAGCATAGCTGTTCCTGGGCCATTCGGTGTTGATTTTCTCTCCTCACTTGCCAGTTAGTCCTGGTAATAAAAACAAATGAATGAATGAATCAATCAATCAAACAAACAAACAAACAAACAAATCAATAAAAATTTTAAGTTACCATGGAATATATTTTAAATTCCAACCAGAAAAAGAAAAACTCCCTTGAATCTGCCTCTGCTTTTCTTACCTTTTCTTTCATATATTTGAATTACTTGCTTTGACTGTTTTAAAGAGATATTACCAAGATATAGCTTACCGGGTCCTGTGCTGGCTACTGCCCATTTTGTACAACTCATAAACTAATCAAGAATTCAAATTTTTGAGGATAGAACCATCTTTATATTAGTGTCATTATGACCCACTGGACCACTGCAAGCAAGTTAGATTAACTGAAACTTATCCATCTCTTATGTTAAGTCTGTTTCCTGATATATTGCCTTTTCTGTTTAATTCTGCTTCTCCTGTCCCAAGGCCACCCTCTCTTAAATGTCAGGATACACTGATAGTCCATAGACACAAGTAATTGAGATACCCAGGTGGTAAGACTGCACAGTGCTTCCTGACAGCCAAGCTAAAACTCCCATCTGAGGATAGGTACACATCTGGAATATGAGATCTTCCTCTATGGATGATAGGGAAAGCCTTGGGCTGAATTTGGAATTCACTCGTCTCCTTGAGAGGGAAGACCATCTCTGGGCCACACTAGTCCCTGGTGATCATTTACCTGCCCATTCTTTCTCCTGGCTCTGCAACTCTTGGTTCATCCTTCCTGGCCATGAATCTACACAGGAAGATGGTCAGCACAAGGCTCCATGAAATATGTATTGGTCCATATAAAATGTAGAGAAATCTCTGGAAAAGATCAAGTGGTTTGTATCAACTCCCTAAATGAGTCTGTCCCCACCTCCTAATAAATATAAATATTAAGATTTGGAAATGGGAGTGTGATCCTGCAAAAATGAAGAGTGCCTCTTCGTCAAGGTAATCTCATTCAACAGCTTCTGATAAGTTGCTTGTGCTCAAGAACCATGCTCTGTTTGACCCCGAATAATGAATGCCAAATTAGTCGTGCCAAAGAAAATAAACCAACAGACCAGAAATGGATGCTGTGACATTATGCAAGTGTGTGATACTCCAGAAAAGGCTCCTTGTCTTTCTTCATAGCTGGTCTCATTCACTCCGTAAAAGCCAACATGAAAATGCTGATACCCATCTTATATGTGATGACACCGAAGCTTGAAAAGGTGGGTAAGGGGCTGGAGAGATGGTTCAGAGGTTAAGCACATGTGCTGCTCTTTAAGAGGGCCTGAGTTCTCTTCCCAGCTCTCACATCTGGTGGCTCACAACCTCCTGTTACTCCAGCTCCAGGGAATCTGATTCACCTGCACAAACTGCACACACACACACACACACACACACACACACACACACTAATAAATACACATACACTTTAATAAAAATACACTAATAAATACACATACACATTAATAAAACAAATCTTAAAAAGAAAAGGCAGATAAATGCCCAGCCCCATGGGACAGTACTAAGCTAAATCAATTTTCAACATTCAATCTATATTCCATGATCCCAGTCAGAACTTGTTTATCATGATTATAACTGCTTTATATCCCTTGATTTAAAACTCAGAAGACATTAAATCCACAGGAGTTTGGTTTCCTGCTGTCATCCAAGTGGCAACAAGGGAAGCCAGTGAAACCCAACACATTTGCCTTGAACCTACCTCCCTGTTAATCCCCAAACGCCATTTCTTCCCATAATGAGAGTCACCTTCCCTTTAATTAAAATTCCCTTACAAATGTAGACATTTCACATTTACTAATAATTACTCAGAGAAGAATTTTAGCAATCAGCACTCCATAAATATCCATTCCCTCCTCTGTGAAGATCATAACAGTTGCACTGTACTCTCTTCCTCTAATTTATTATTTATATACTGCTTCAGATAGACAGAGCTCTTTGTAGCAATTAACATGGCCCTTCCAGTCTCCTCTTGTGGAATGAGGCTGGAGACGGCCATTACTACTTCGATCACAATTACTATTAATTGGAGAGCTTTCCTTTCTCTATAAAATATGTACTACCCCAAAGTGAGATAAACCGCCCAAGGAATATCAATTCCACATCCAAGGATGAATTGGAAGGGCCCTGGATTTAACAAGTCATTTACCCTGTAATTACTGGGGTGGGGTACTCTTAATGGGGCAGAGGACATGTTCCCATCAGCAGGGGCTCAGACTCTTGGCTCTTCTGACTTTCCCATGATAGAAAGAACCACAGGCTGGTGGCAAATGGCCCAATAAGTCTCACCGATATCCTTATGTAATACAGTCAGAAACTAACAAGGGTTCCCTGGTTCATGAAATCCCTTGGCCTACTATGAGAAAGTCAACCTTTCTGTCAGTTCATTACTGATTCACTTTCTTGAGTCAGGGGTTTGCTGTATGCCAGTCACTGTTCTTCAGACTAGACACTGAAGTTAACTAGTAAATATGTCAGAGCCCTGATCTCTTAAGGGGTGATGTTGGACCAATTCATCTTTGGGGCACAAAAGGAAAGGGGCATTCCTGGGAAGAATGCCATCCATGGAAACATAAAGAAACAGGATCCACCATCTACCTTGACAGACTTAGCTTTGAACTCCTACATATGAATAGGAAAGGGGCAGAGAGGAGCAGTCAAGCTGAGGAAATGGCCTGTAGGCAAGGGTAGCAAAGAATATTTAGGATTGTCAAAGTCCCTTTGCTGGTTGAGGGACTTTGAGTTATATGCTGAACATGTGTGGAGGACTGGGCTGGTCCTGACCTAGAGGGCCAGGTTATTCTAAATCCTATTGATGATAAGCACATGTGGGATTCGAGGGACTCAAACATCTCTCTATGGCCCATGTCATAGGCTCCTCATTGAAAAAAATTGTAACACAATTCACCTCCCAGAAACTCATGACTTAGCTAATTGCCAGAGCAGCCAGGCAAGGCAGATGCTCATGACCAGGATCACTGTGGGATTGGTTATGATAAAGAGATAAGTTAGATATAAAACTTTAGACTCATAAATATAGGATAGATGATAGAATATTTTCTTTAAATTTGCCAAATACAAATAGACTAGACATTATAACTGTCTGATGTGTCCAGACTTTTACCTGGGTGTTGGGGATCTGGGTTGAGGATCTGAATGCCGACAACTTATGTTTGTGTGGTACTTTATCAATGGAGCTGTCTCCTAAGCTCCAGGGACACTGTATTCTAAAATGAGGATCTTAGACTAAGGTTCAAGTTTTTAACCTAACCTCTTCCTAACTATGTGAGTTTGAGCAACATATACCATCTCCATGAGATTCAGCTTCCACCTGTGCAAAGTGAAATGTTCATTATTTCATCATCATTTTGTCAAGATTAAATCAGTCTTAGAGAGGCCTAGGGATCCATCTGCCGATAACACATTTAGGATAAGATAGTTATTTGAGGTGTTAGATTGTATTTTCTTCATAGGAGGGTGTGTTCATTTGGCTGTCCATCAGAATCACTTCAGGTTCATCAAAAACTACAAGTGCCTAGTCCTCACTCTAGGAATAGGATGAACAGGGCACAAGCAAAGTGAAGCCCACAATATTAATTCAAGTGCTGGGAAGGAAGAAATGGGTAGATCGTGGGTCACAGGCTAGCTATCATAATATCCACAAGGTGAACTTCAGGCCAGTGAAAGACACTTCTCAAAAACAAAAACAAATGGTGATACCTAAGGTTGTCCTTGGTCATCCACACCCATGTGAACACACAGCTACATAAACGTTTGCCTTCACATATACAAACATACATTTGCATACATACAACCCCAAAAGCATTATGGAGGTTGTTTTGTTTTATGTAAGCTGTTTTTATTCTCTTGTGATAGGGCCTTCAGAATGCATCACACAATGTGACTTCTCAGGATACAGCTTTCTTCTAGCATCACTGGTGTGTGGTCTCAGATGTCTGGTTGGAAGAAGGTAATGGTAGGATAAGATTATATAGACCACAGAAGAAGCCCAGCTTCTCAGCATATGTAAAATTCATTCCTCACCCATGTAAAGCCTGATGAGAACTGGATGTTTTCCCTCTACTCTGTACCTGTACCATAAGAATATAGGACTTTTAAGGTCCCTGCTGCAGAGGAGAAATCACCATTGGGGATTTTTAAAGCACTAAGCCTGGCTGCAGGCCATTGCTACTAAGTTAATACTAGGGGAACCCATGAAATCATCCTACCCATGTGTTTGTCCAGGAAGATAAAAAAGTAGAGCAAACACAGAACAGTCAGTCTCAAATCCCCTAAGTCTACATCCTCTGACCTTTCTTCCCACCAAAAACCAAACAGAACAAGACTATCATCCCAAAACGCTACTTGGTGCTCACACATATGTAAAAAAGAATATCACCACTTTTGTTTTGTAGAGTTTCTACAACCAAATATCGCACACCGTGTGTCTGGAAGCAACCAAAATCCTTTTTCTTATAGTTATGAAGACCAAAGATTTCAAACCATGGTGTCAGCAGGGCCAGGTTCTCCAGTCCTTCCTTGACTCTTCCCAGCTCTTGGTGGGGGGTCACAAGCTGTGCTGCTCTGTGGGATCCAGCTGCATATGGCTGACCTCAGTGTGCATGATTACTACCCTGCCTGTGTATCACCTGCCCTTTGCAAGTATCTCTCTGAAGCCCTTCTTTGGATGAGGTCCCAGGTCATCAGTGAACAGCAACCACCATCTTGACTTGATTACTATGAAGTAACTTTGGTCCCAAAGTCATGTTTTGAAGGACTGGGGAACAAGGATTTTATGTCTTTCCTGTACTACATTTTAAATTATTTATTGGTTGCTATATGTCCAGGTTCTCATGCATAGATCAGAGGAAAACTGGCAAGAGTTGGGTGTCTTCTCTCTCTGTGTTTATCTCGGGAGATTGAACTAAGGTGTCAGGTTGAGTGGCAGGTGCCTTTACTCACTGAGCCACCTCTACAGCCTTCAGTGTACTTTCTCAATAGGGGATGATTCAGTCCTTAATATCTACTTCATAAGACCAGCATCTTAATACCCATTTCATAAGGCCAGCATCTTAATACTCACTTCGTAAGACCAGCATCTATGGGGTTTAAGGCATGTTCATTGTGATTCTGAACTACAATAGCCATAAAGGTGCTGGGGTGGGGATGCCTCTGTGTATGTACCCATTGCATTTAATGATTTCTCACCTCACAACACATTGAGGTTCACACTCTCTTCCAACTCTGCACCAATACTAGCTGGCCATTAGAAGAAAAGACTGGGAGGAACCTGGGTTCATCTACAGTATGGAGACATGCACATCAGAAATCCCTTCTGTGTACATTCTGAATGCTTTATCCCTGAATTTTCTACAATTAAAAAAAAAGCACTATTTTAGAATTTGAAACGTCAATCATTATTTTCTTTCTTTGTCATTGGATTTTCCATACCTGGCATTCATATCTTGCCTCTGGCCCTCTCTTCCCTTAATTGAGTCCCCCATAATGGGTGTTCATTTCATGCTGTCCTGAGATCTGCCAAGGTCTAGGACTGGACATTTTTACTGGGTGTCCTTTGCCATTGCATTTGGTTTCCCGGCCCTCCTTCCCTCACTTGCTGAGTGGCCTCAGGCATACTGCCAGCTCAAGTCCAGTGTCTTCCTGGGTAAACAATAAGGCTTTTCATGGCTCCAGACCCACAGAAAACATTTGAAAACTTTTTTGGACTACTTAGGAGGTTGTGTACTTTTAATACAGATAAGGACTTTCAAAAATCACGAAGCTTTTAAGCTGTCTCAAACAAGATGTCTCAAGGAGATGGCAGTGGGAGGAATAAAGACCCATGGTAAGAATCTCTTTGTGGGTGTCGTTGAGGGCATTGCCAGCCACCTGGAACCTGACAGTGTGAACACAGTAAAACAGTGTGAAATAAGATTAGAGACAAAGCAAAACAAAACAAATCCCAGGGCACAGAGTTCGCTTTCTGACAATAAAGTAAACATGGAAAGCATCCTGGTGTCTGTCTCTGCCCTACACGGGGGACTTGGGGACGTGACAGAGATGGAGGGAAAGCATGCTTGCTCTTTGAACTCTCAGCGAACAGCAGATGCTCCTGGCTGTCAGCTACCTTGAGTGCATTCTCACCTTTAACAGGATAGAGCCAGCCACTCATTTAGTCCCACCTCCAGCCTGGGGAATTCCTTTCTCGGGGACGTGGCCCACAGCCTGGTAACACAAAATGCCTCTTGTTACTCCTCTGGGATTCACCTGAGACACCCGTGACAGTATGATTTACATCCATCCATTTGCTGCTACAGTTATACCCATACATGGCACTGAGCCCCGCCCTCTGCCATGGGCTTGCACAGCCCACATGGAGCTACCATGAAGCTGACCTTATAAATAAAATGTGCTCCCTGGGAGGTGACTGCCCTGAAAGCTGCAGATTAAAAACAACGGGGTATATTTACATATAAATGTGTTATTGAAAAGCAAATCTTCAATAGTGAAAGTTGGCTTCCCATAAAATGTTCTCTCCCTCACCCCTCCTCGGTCTCACTCCTTTGGGCAAAGTCAGAATCTCCATCCAACCAAATGTAGACTCAACTTAATGTTGTTCTGATTTTGAAATGGACAAGAAGGGAAAGCAAATAACTAGGGGTGTGTGGTGGAGCTCTTGCCACCTGGGCGAATCTTTGACCATGCTAACATTAACCCTCTTAAGACCCTGAAGCTTTTCCCAAAGTGAGAGAGACACATATTAGAATATGTGCACAGGTAACCTTAGAAATGCCCCAGCACATTTCTACCCTTATGCACACAAGTGTGCATCAACTCTAGGTATGCATTTGCATGTGTCTGTTGAAACCTAAGTGTGTGCGTACACTTGCAGCAGCAGTGAGTGGCATTGAGAAGCAGGTAAGGGCTCTGAAATAAGGATGCGTGGGCCCCACTGTGGGTTCTCCTAAGCTGTGTGACCTTGGACAAGTCACGTCACTCTGCTGGATGAGAATGACGAGCGTCGCCAGTCTCTGTGCACACTGCTTGCCTTATACAGTGCTGGAACAAAGCACCTGGAGAAAACATCTGAAAAAAGAGTTTGTTTCAGTCTGTGGTTTGAAGTTCCAGTCCTTCTTGGCAGAGAGGAAACAGGAGCAGCAGGACTGTGTGTGGCAGCTGGTCACAGTCAAGAAGCAGAGAGATGGATGTTGGTGTCCAGATTGTCTTCTCCTTCTTATTCCATCCAGTCTCTAGACTGCTGCCCTTCACAGCCAGGGTGGGTGTTCCCATTTCAGTTAAGCTAATCCAGAACTCCTTTACACTCATACTCCGGAGGTTGCCTACAATCAGTCACATGTACATATTCTGAGGCAGTGTTCAGCACTCCAGGGTAGCCTTTTGAGTTTTTAGTGCCATCATCGGCATCATCATTATCCATCTCTATCCATTTATACTTGCTCCAGGAGGGAGCAAGTCTTTCAGCCATTGCCCAGCACCCCCTCCCACTGGTAATGGCCTTCCTTATGAAAATGGCGGCAACAGGAACTGTGAGCTGCCCAGCAGATAGAATGGCTGGAGCAGCAGCCGAGCTTCTGTGTGCTCATCCAGGTTACAAGTATGAGGACAAAAATGTAGCCATAACTCTAAAGGAGAAAGAATTCATCCTTGTGTTTTCTGCAGGACAGAGCCTCCTTCCAGCCTCCTGGGCTTGACAAGAGACATTGACAAGATGCTCAATGTCAGGAATGCACAAGGCCACCTTTGGGGCTGAAATGAAAGACACTGAAGTATGAAGACCTGGGCTGTCCTCTCCAACAAGGAGCACTGTAGGGAGGGAGTCAGAATTGGAAATTGTCTGTGATGGAGGCAGTGGGAATGTACTTGCAGTTAAGTGCAGGGGCCCAAGAGAAAGAGTTTGTCCACTGGTGATGGCTGGAATGGAAGGAATGATTTTCCAAGGTTCGAGAGTATAGCTGGTTTGAGGCATTGAAGCTTCAAGGACTGAGAGCTGGGAGGTGTCCTGGGTTGGTCCAGGGAACAGCACGTGCAGAGTACAGGAGGAGTTCTCGGGGTGTGGCTGCCATTCAGGGATGGCACACCAGGGCAGCTCAACAAGAAGCTTAGAAGCAGTCCAGGGACTTTATCCTTCTTGAATCATGGGATAGGTCATGCAGGATACTGCTAAGGACAGTGGCCTTCAGCCCTGGGCATGGTGCCTCTGACTCAGCCAGGCTTCCCTCACAGATCCCTTATTTCAGACGCTTCCTCCATTATCCCACTTCTGTGTCCTTTCTAGATACCCATCATGCCCATGTGCCTGAGCCAGACGGTGAATGAAATCCGTGAATCACAGGGCTACTATACCCAAGATGGCACCATACAAGGCTGAGGAGTAGGCTCATAGGTGAAGTGTTAGGGTATTTTCAAATGGCTAAGGACTGCTGGGCCCGTCATTATTCACTGTCCTTTATTATCATATTATTTTTTTTAAATTCTAGAGGCTGAAGATATGGCTCAGCCTTAAAGAGCACTAGCTACTCTTGCAGAAGACCCAGGTAAAATTTTCAGTACACATGGCTGCTCACAGTCACATGTAATGCTAGTCCCAGGGGGATCTGAAACCCCTTTTGGTCCTGTGCAGGCAAAACTCCTATGTGCTTAAAATTAAAAAAAAAAAAAAAAAAAAAACCCTCTAGTCTCTGAGGCCCTTCTAGGTGCCAAAAAGAAAGGAGCCAGCCTCTCTTTCTCAAATGGCAGCTGTTGGCATCATTGTGAGAGACGGACCCTGCTCCCTCCCATCATGGAGTAGGAGGACAGACTTTCTTCTCTACTTGTTGCCTTGACACTCGTGAATTCAAACCACCCAGTTACATAACATCAGATCTCTGATGGCCCATTGTTTCCCAGCCCGCTCAGCTTCGTGCCTTCCTCCACACACCAGGCCCGGAGTGCTTGCCTGATCCAAGTCCAGGCAGCACTTCGAATTCTTTGTTTCTTACCCCCTCAACCAAAACAGATCCTTGCATTGACCAGTTACTTTCAAATATTTCCGTTTCCTCCTCCCCACTAGCCCTTCATGAGTCTAGCTTGTTAGAACTTAAGGAAATGGTGGAGACTAAAGTAGAAAGCCACATGTACATGACAGCCTTGCAGAGAGTGCATAGTTACAGAATAGTATAGTGAATAGAGCTTAGTTGCCTGAATCGGTTATCAGGTTCGAAGAGAGTCTGGCTGGGGTGTGAAGATCCTCCCTGTTTTCCTATCAGAGGGCAGGCACCCAGTTCTAATATAAAATGTCAGCTGTGTTCTGTGCCAAGGTCTGTTTACATAGTACTTTTTAAAATATAGAGTTCAGGGCTGGCGGCTGGTTTGGTGGGCACTGTAGTTGCTATATGGGCATAAGGAGCTGACTCCGGGGTCCCAGCAGTCACACTAAAGCTGGGTGTGGTGGCAAGTGCCTGTGACCCCAATGATGGGGATTGGAAACAGCTGTGTCCCCAGACCTTTCTGTCCTGCTAGTGCTCTGGGAATAGCTAGCTCCAGGTTAAGTGAGAAGACCCTATCTACAATATCAATAAAATGAAGCATAGAGAATGATAGAGGAAAGTTCCCTAAGTCAAATGAAAATATAATTTAAATAAATTTATAATGTAAATTTAACAAAGCAATACTCTGGATCTCTTTTTTAAGTGGCAAAATTGTTATTTGTTTGATTGGTTGGTTGACTTAGCATGCATTCTTATCTGAAGAATCAAGATATAATTTAATAAGAGATAACAGGCCCTAAACACGTTATAATCATGTTGTCCTAAGATAAGTGGGTTTCATTGTTGTTTTTAATGTTGGCCAGAGAGGCTTCCTCCAGCAGTGGGCAGCAGTTTCTGGAGAGACTCGTAACTAAAGTACTCAAGTAAGGGACTCTTGGGGGCTCAGTCCTTAAATTGGACATCTCCATCAACTCCCCAAGGCTTAGGGACACGGAGGGAGTGGGCAGACATAGTGTCAGAGCAGGAGAATGTGGAGTGGAGATGTGAAATGTTCTCTCCTGGCCAGGAAGTAGTCAATTATACTCATGAACTCATGGCAACTGTGGTTATCTGTAGATGACCTCCACAAGCTCAAGCCAACCAGAAGATCAGTCAACAGTCAGTTTTTCAGCAGGCAGCACCAATTGGACTTGGTGATTTAAAAACCGAAACAAAACAAACAAACAAACAAAATAAAAACAGGACATGATGGTAGGAGGGGTATATTTTCAGGTGTGTTGGTCAAATGGGAGGTTGGGGTTAGAGATAAAAGTGACTGTTGTATACATGTATGGAATTGTCAGAGTGTAAATAAATTGCTTAAAATTAAAACCAAGAAACAGTATACACTCAATAAAAATCAATTGAAATAAGAGATTATTTGTAAAGCACCTCTCTGTAGATTCTCTGTAAGGCATCAAACATAGTTGTGAAGGAAACAGCTGTCCACACCTGTCTCTATGCACCTAAGACTGCTGGCTCAAGAGTTTTGACAGTTTCAAAGTCCTTTATTCGGGGGACCCTCGGGGAAGGATGCCCAGTCTGAGTCAACAGTTTGCATGACCTAGTTGTTGTTGGTTCCAGTGTGTGCAGGGACATCTCCAGTTGAGCCTGGTGGCTTTCTCCACTTCTTCAGCAGTTTAAGATGTGATGCTACATCCTAGGGCCTTCCCTTAGAATCAGTGACTATGTTCCCAGATCCAGGAGTGTGCGATGGCCTGACCTGGAGCCAAACGTGGCAAGGATTTCAAAACTCAGGAGGTGTGCTCAGGGTAACAGCATCTTATCTCCTTCCTGGAATTCATTCATTCATTAAACTACTCAGGTAAAGATCATGGCCAGATTACACTGACTCCATGTGCTGGGCAATGAAGCAACTGCTTTATGAGTATTGTATCATTTCATCCTCCCAACAACCCTGTTATTATCCCAGTTTTATGGATGAAGACATCGAGGTCCAGAGAGATCGGACTTTGAATCTAGGAAGCACGGAGCCATGCCCTGTGTTGAAAGCAGAAAGGGCCACCTGATAAGTCTTCCATTCTGGAAGTCATGAGCACCTTTCATGTTTGCCTGTTCAAAAGAAATGTGAAACAATGTCTTTCATTTCCCAAAAGAAGATGTAGAGGAACACATTTAAAGTAGAACGGTACTGGAATGTGTTTCTGAATGGAGACTGTATTTGTCTGCTATTGACAAAGGCAGTGGCTTGAAAGGACACACAATTACTATGTCACAGTCCCATGGGGCAGAAAGCCAGGAGGGTTTGCTCAGGGAATCAAAGGATCAAAGTCAAGGAGTTTTCAGATAGGGTTTTATAACATTATTTTTTAAATTTGTGTGTGTGTGTGTGTGTGTGTGTGTGTGTGTGTGTGTATGTGTGTGTGTGTGTGTACATGTGCATGTGCAGGTGCCCACAACAATTAGAGAGGGATGTCAGATTCCTTGGAACTGAAGTTACAGGCATGTGTGAGCCTCCTGGGACCCGAATCCTATGGGCCTTTGATAGAGTAGTTAACACCCTTAACCACTGAGCCATCTCAGCTGTCTCTCCAACCATCTGGCCAATCATCTCCCCAGCCCCTGTGGTCATCTCCCCAGCCCCTCCAGCCCCTCCAGCCCCTCCAGCCCCTCCAGCCCCTCCAGCCCCTCCAGCCCCTGTGGTCATCTCCCCAGCTCCTCCAGCCCCTCCAGCCCCTGTGGTCATCTTCTTCCCAGCCATCTTTCCAGCCCTGTAGCAGGTTTCTTATGTCAGGAGTTTGGAAAAAAATCTTCGAAGTTCATTCAAGTATAGGCTGAATAAGGCTCCTTGCTGTTCTGTAAACTCCTATTCATATAACATGCCATACAACCTAAGTGAAGTGCCAGCACTTTTTCTGGATGTCAGTGGGGGGTCACTCTCAGCTTCAGGAAGCCCTTTGTCCTTGCAGATGGCCTTTCTACCTCCGAAGTCAGCGATGGTCCCTTCAGTCTCTGTGCTCTGAGTTAGCTGCCAGCAGGTGAAACTCTCTGATTTTAAAGGGTCACCTGGTTGGTCAGCCCTCTCCCCCGGGGTTATCACACATATACAAAAGTTAAGAAGACCTGACCTGGGACCTTACTAACATCTACAGTGTCCCTTAAAGTAATATTATATTTGGTTCCATTAAATAACCAGGGAATAGAAATCTTGGGGACTATCACTGTGATTCTGACTGTCCTAGAGATAAAATTAGGGCCTCGTGAATGGTCTTGGGAGCCAGAGCTAGAATGAATGGGTGAGGGACAGTGTGTCACATAACTCCCTCCCATAGTCCTATCACATCCTACAGTGTTCCATCGTATAACATCATTGACAGCCAGATTTCTTGTCTATCAGGCCTCAATTTCCCTATACGTGAAAACAGCAAGCAAAAATCTGCTGGAGCAGTGGTTCTCATCCTTCCTAATGCTGCAACTCTTTAATACAGTTCCTCATGTCCTGGAGACCCCCAACCGTAAAATTATTTTCATTGCTAATTCACAACTGTAATTTTGCTATGTTGTGAATTGTAATGCAAATGTCTATGTTTTCTAATGGTCTTAGGCGACCTCTCTGAAGCAGTCATTTGACAGCCCAAAGGGTTCATGACCCACAGGTTGAGAACCACTGTTCTGGAGAGTTTGAAATAATTAAATTGAGACATTGCTTGGAAGAGGCTTTGTATGTTACCTGGAATGTTATGTGAATAGGTGTTTAAAGGACATTGGATATGATTATTACTGATATTATCTGTGAATAATATATAATTAGAGGTAATGTAGCCTTTCTACTAATAAAGAGATAAAAATAAATATGTGGATGGTTTTAAAAGGAAGTGGTGCTTAAGCTGAGTTTTGAAGATAATCGGACAGAAGGAATCTCTAAATTCAGATAATAAGTTCTAATTACCCTGATTTGATCAGAGTGTGTGCATGTATCCAATCAACATGCCATGCCCCATAAACATGTACAATTAAAATAATAACAGTTACCTTGCAAGTACTTCACTGGGCGTTTGCTGTTTGTCCCTACCATGGTCTAGTTTGTTGTCCTGTTGAACAGCTCTGAAGGGCAGTGTGTCCCCACAGGAACTCCTCAGAGCAGCTACATTACAGAAATAGCACAGCAGGGCCAGGAAGATGACTCAGTAAGGAAGGTGTTTGTTGGACAGGCAAGAGGACTTAAGCTCGATTCCCAGCACTCACTTTAAAGAGCTGGCCATAGTGATGAGCACATGTGGTCCTAATGCTGGGAAGGCAGAGGCAGGAGGATCACTAAGACTAGCTAGTCATCCAGATCCAGTCTAACTGAATCAGAGAGTCCCAGGTAAGAGACATTGGGAAAAAAAAAAAAAAAACAAGGAAGGACAGATCTCTTCTGGCTTCCTCATGAAGGTACACATACACAGGCACACAGTAGCACACACATAAAACACACACACACACACACACACACACACACACACACACACACACACACACACACACTCACACACCCCTAACAGTTCTCTCTCATCTGAGAGGCATCCTTCTCCTGTAGAGTTCCCCTCTAAGTGCTCTCAAGGCTTTTGTGACTCTTTCTCTCAGACATTTTTGGTAACTGAATTTCACCTTCGAAGATGGTGATCACATGACTCAGCAGCACCAAGTTGTGCAGGAGAGGAGGACTCAGGGCTTGACATATGACAGAAAACTCTCTGCCCTTTCTTGTTTGCCCAGCCTTCCCCTTCTGCCTGAGCTGTTTTCTGTATCTTTATTTTCTCTCCCTTCTGGTTCCTCTCTTCTTTCCCCCATGGTATGTCACTTTTAAGTTCGACTTCTAATGTTACGAAGGAAAGACTGTATCTCAGGCTGCTCCATTGCTCATGGCCCAGGAGGCCCAGAAAGCACCCTGTGGCCCATCAATCTCTGAGTCATACTGGATCTGAAATTGCTAATGCTCATTGAAATGGTGACTAGATAAAGACCAGTAATGAAACCAAAACGTCCTTCTGTCATGATCATGAAATGAGGCCTACTCTATTGAGTAACCAAGTAATGTGACTGCTCCCAGGCCACTCCTTCATCGGCCCTTTTCTTCTGTGGTGATAGGTATATTACTCGAAAAGTAAATCCAACTGAAAGGTCATCATGGGAATTCTCTACCCTTCCCGCTGGAGCAGGAGCTAGGAGGGAGTCTACTGAGACTGGCCCACGTTAGAACTTTCACCTTGGCATCATTCTTCCTGTGGCACAGTCCTTGTTCGCGTTGGGGAATCCCAGGAAGGCCCACCAAATAGATGCCTCTGCTGTTAGGGCTGATCCAGCTTCAAATACTGCCTCCTATTTCAACACTCTAGCAGGGTTGTTCTTTGTTCTTGACACCAGTTTGGGGGAGAGCAAGAGGGATAGAGGCCACACCGAGGGCTGCTATATTAGGTCCACTCCCCTCATATCGAAGAAAACTTCAAAGTCAAAAAAAAAAAATTATGCCTAGTATCACTGGACCGCAACACCAAGCCTCCACAAATAAGTTACCATATAACATGTAATCAAGTTCTAAGGCTATCTATAACTTAGTTACACAGATGTGTTAGAATGGCAGGTCCTCCAATATGCTCAAAATGCATTGCATGGAAGACTCAAAGAAGTGATAAACCTGTTATTGTTGTTTTTAATAACTTCAGATTCTTGGAGCTAGGGGTGGACCTCAGTTTGTAGAGTGTTGGTTTGGCATGCACAAAGCCCTGGATTCCATCCCTTGTACCATATAAACCAAACAAATGCCTGGCATCTCAGAACCCTGGAAATGGAGGCATCATCAGTCAGAGGTCATTCTTGACTACATAGTGAGTTCAAGACCAGCCTGGTATATGTAAGACCATATCTCAAAGGAAATAAAGAGAGAAAGGGAGGGAGGGAGGGAGGGAGGGAGGGAGGGAGGGAGGGAGGGAGGGAGGGAAGGGAAGGGAAGGGAAGGAAGGAAGGAAGGAAGGAAGGAAGGAAGGAAGGAAGGAAGGAAGATTCTTGGGTCAGACTCTACATTTTCATGGCTCCTGGGTAAAGTCTGTACAACCAGAGCTCAGGAAGTGCTGAGCTGGAGGGTATGAAACTTTTCTCTGTCTAAACAACAGAAATCTTTCAATAAATAAGAGCCTATGCGTGCTTTCACCAGAGGGAGAGATGGTCCAGCTGGAGCATGTGAGTGTGGAACATTTGGGGCCCCAGGGGGCATACTTGAGAACCACTCTCCTCTTCATTTATATCTCACCTGTTTTGCTCCAGACTCCTGGAGCTGGGCTTGGTGTTCCTGTCATTGAGACTAGTGTGGCCACTGGAGTTTCATCAGCCACAGAAACACATCAACATCCTGGTCTAACAGGGACCATTTTTATTTAACCTATGTACCACCCACAGGATGAATCAGCTGAAACAAAATGGAAAGCTCTGAGCTGCCTCTGAGAGGTGCTCCGTCAATGGCAGTCACAGTGACCTTGGTGGACAGGGTGGTTCAAAATGGTCACTGAGCAAGCCACTGTTTTCACCAGTGGATCCCACTGGCTGACTGAATCTCCCTTTCTATCCACTGTTTCTCCTCTGTGCTTCCAATCTACCTACTGGCTTTTATATAAGAAGCTGACCTTAGAGGGAACAGGCTCATGTCATTAGGGAAGGAATGAGTAACTTGTACTGTTGCCTTTCCAGGACCAACGCAGACTCCTGGGTAACTTGAGATCTCTCTCTATTTGTACATTCCTTCTGAGAAATGCCAAATTATTCATATTTTTTTTTCCTGAAATATCGGTTAGGCATCTTAATTTCTTTCACTTCCCATTCTTTTTTTTAAGTGTTGTTTTCTTTTATTTTGAGGTTTTTGTTTTTGTTATTGTTCCCTAGGTTTTCCCAAGAATGGAGAAAATACGGAGAAATTCCACTTCCCAGACAAAAATCTAAAGCTTCTACCGACACAGATGTTCTAACTTAGCGAGAGTTTTTGAGCCACCTCCTTAAATATGTATTTGTTTTCCCCCTTCTGGAGCAGAAGCAAAGAAGAAAACCAGATCATAACACAAAACAAGATAGCGAGGAAACAGTCCTTGCCGACTGGAAACAGGATGGAAAGAGAACAGTTCACGTGGGTTAGCACAGAGACACCCTGGGGCTGAACAATGGGAAGTGAGAACACCTGGAGACCCACGAACACCCAGGCACGTGGATGCTCACCAAGGGCAGATTGCTGAGTTAAAACAGGGGTGTCAGTTTTGTGTCAATCCTTCCCTTGTCCCCATTTCAGAAGGTCTTCAGAAGCCATACTGAGAAGTCTGCATTCACTGCTCTCAGAAGGAAAATGTCTTTTCCCTTCCAAGTTAAAGCAGTCTAGTCACCGGTGATCTGCCCAGCCTCAGCAACTCCCTACCCAGCCCCAGACCTATGACACCAGTAACATGTTCTGAGGGTCTGCCTGGGACTGGGCCAAAGTGTCCCCAATTCTGACGCCACCAGATCTTTTCCCATCCACTGGCTTACTGCTGATCCTTTTCATGATTCATAACTAGTGGTTATTATTCTATAATTGTGGCAGGAGTCAGATTTTGCTTTATCATCAGATCTGACCTCTTGTCCTTTGGGGCCAACTCAGTTAACCTCGGGGTTCAGCAAGCTGACACAATGCCAGGAGGAAAAGAGCATTCTGAGTTTCAGTGTGAAAGCTTGGTCTCCCCTGATTTCTCTCTCTTTTCATCTTAGGCTATTGCTTAAGGGTCTGAGGTAGAGCAAGTCTGAATCAGAAGCCTGCGAGCATCTACTAGTATTAGAATGGAGAACTCAAGAGAATTCCTATTCTCCAGGCATCACCATTTATACAAAGTACAAAATAAAACTAAAAAGATGAGGGAAATAATTCAGTTGCTGAAGTGCTTGCTCTGAAAGCATGAGGTGTCCAGATTCCCAGCATTTAACTAGAAGCCAGGCAGAGCAGTGCCAGGCAGCAGTGTGTGTGTGTGTGTGTGTGTGTGTGTGTGATCTGAGTGCTGAGAAGTCAGAGACAGGAGCATCTCTGGAGAGTACCAGCCAAATCTGTGAGCTATAGCTTTAGTGAGAGACTGTGTAAGATGGAGACTGACGGACACGCACGAGAGAGAGAGAGAGAGAGAGAGAGAGAGAGAGAGAGAGAGAGAGAGAGAGAGAGAGAGATACTTTCATAGTAAATGTTCCTTGAAAGCCAATGTACTAAAGGTTTGGTTCCCATGGTGGAACTATCAGGAGATGATTGGACCTTTACTGGCAGTGGTTCTTCATTCACGGGCTGAAGGATTAGCACTTAAAGAGAGGATCATGGCACCCTGATTTCATCTTGACTCTCCTTGATGCTTACCTCATGTATGTGGCTGGATCCTTCCTGCCTCCTGCCATGAGGCAGTACTCTTACTAGGGAGCCAAAGCAATGAGGTCATTGATCATGAATTGGATCTTCCAGAACCATGAACCAATATAAACCTTTTAAAAATATAAGCTAACCACCTCAGGTATCTCGTTGTAATGATGGAAAGTAGGCTAACACAGATGTCAGCCTCACAGAGAAATGGAATGGCATTCTATCTGGAAAAGGGGAAATATCCCTATTCTTCCCTAAGCAGTCCATCACTAAAAGTGTATGGCTTTTGTTGTTGTTTTGGTTATTTTTTAAAAGAGAAAGTAGCACAAATCCATGGGGCTTTTGTATCCATGAAATAGGCAAATTTGGGGCACACAATGGATAAACAAACTGAAAATTTACTGACACTAATTTATTCTGGGACAATTCTTTGGTGTATATATGATTTTAGACTTACTAAGGATAAAAAAATGTGCATTTTAATGATGAATGTGATTTTTTTTTGTTTGTTTTTCCATGAACTGGATCCTAGCTGGAAGTTTTGTTCAATGGTGAGAGCACTTGCCTAGGAAGTGCACTGCTCTGAGTTGTGTTCCTGGCACCACTAAAGGTGCAGAAAGAAGGAAGTCCGTGGCTGAATATTTGATACTGTAGGGTACAGGGCATCATCAACATATATCAAGGTTGTTCAGTGTCTTGATTTTATAATTGTCCAAGTTGATAGCAACTCTTTGAAAAAATATGTAGTAGAAAAACACAAAAGTATGTTCAGAGACATTACAGAAATTGCTGGAAATTTTATGCTAATCCCAAGCCAAAATTCTTATGAAGGTTTTTTTAATGAAACAAATGCCAGTAAACCAAATAGCCTATTTTTAGAAAATCAAACATCTAACACAATCTAACCCAAAGATATACCAATCTCCCCCGCCCCCCCCCCTCTCTCTTTCTCTCTCCCTCTCACACACACATACACACATACACATACACACACTAAAAAATGACTTCAGGAAAATATTAAAAGTCCTTGCTTTCTGTAATTAAACCCATATGTTTACATGAGAGCAAAAATGTTGTATATGCATTAAAAACACTGTTCATAATATTTATAATCTTAAACCTGAGTGGAAGTGATTCAAGCAGTGTTTGTTAGCATGGCACAGCCACTCTTTTGACCAATAGAATGGAGAAGAAGCATTATTCTGAGATTAATGAGGTGAGGTCCTTAAAAGACCTACAACTGCCATTTCAGCCTCTTGATGTTGCATGAGTGACCATCTCATGGATGCTCTGAGAAGCTCAGACATCAGGATGGAGCCAAATACAGGCATTGCCTCTTCAGGCCCAGCTGAGCCCTCTGCCATTATAGGCTTCCAGCTATGAAAAGGAGCCATCCTGCTTATCTCATCCAGTCAATTAAAAAAACATCTTGTACTCAGTCAAAAAAATGGACCAAGAGTACAAACAAAATTGATCTAGTCAAGTCTAGTCCATCTCAGAAACGAGTAGAGCCATCATCAACTCACTTCAAACAGCTGGTTTGGGGGATGATCTGTTAAATAGCAGAAGATAATCCAGAACTTACTACAAGGCTCTTTTTCTACCTTGCAGCCCATTCTGTATTTCTTCTTATTCTTCAACTCAACTGTCACCTTGTTCTGAGAGCCCTCACCCCAAAGTCTCAGACACTCTGGTTTATAGTCTCATAAAATCTTACACTTTTCCTTCATAGTGATTTCAATAATTTATGCATATATTATTTAAATAATTATCATATAATCACCTGATTCATGAGTCAAGGTCAATAATAACAAATGCTCGTGTATTTTATCCATCACAATATGCCCAGCACTGGTCACAGTAGGTACTCACAGATATTTGTTAAAGAAAGGAATATGAATGAGTAGGTAGGCTTCAGAACTAAGATCTGGTTGTCCAAGAAACAGAATTTGAGAAAGACACTGTGCCCAAACACTGGTTCCCCAGTGACTGTATATAACTACATACTTTATTAGAGGTTGAAAGGGGTAGAGTATCAAGTGCCTGAGTCATGGGTACATGGAAAATTGGTAAAAGATGGTTATGTGAAGTCTTAGAGGACCAGGAATCCCTAAGTGGACAATCACACAAATGGAGTGTGAGCCCTCTCTTTCTGGTTTTTGAACTCCTCCAGTGTGTCCATTACATGAGGCTCCTTTAATACCCAACATGCCATATCAAGGGGCCTAGCAACACATGCAAACACCTCTCTGCCCTCTAAGTTCCTCCCTGACTTCCCATCCATTTCTAATGCCCCTAGCTCTTCCTGATTGCTGCCTTTATATGATGTTAATAGTCAGGGTTTCCATTGTTGTGATAAAGCACCATGGCTAAAAAGCAAGTTGCAAAGGACAGGGTTTATTTAGCTTATACTTCCATATCACTGTTAATCATTGAAAGAAGTCAGGACAGGAACCCAAACAGGGTAGGAACCTAGAGGCAGAAGTTGATGCAGAGGCTGTGGAGGGGTGCTGCTTACTGGCCTGCTCTTCATGGCCTGCTTTGCATGAATTCTTATAGAACCCAGGAGTATCAGTCCAGGGATGGCACCACTCATAATAAGCTGGGCCCTTCCCCCATCAATCACTAATTAAGAACATGCCTTATAGCCAGATCATATAGGAGTATTTTTTTCAACTGAGATTCCCTCCTTTCAGATAACTCTAGTTTATGTGTCAGGTTGATATATGACGAGCAAGTACATATGACAAAAATATTTTTATGTCTACCAGTTTATGAGCTGGGCATACCCAGAGCATGGCTTTGTGGTGATGGCTCACCAAGTGGTAAGGCTGGGGACATTCTGGCCTGGCCCCAGAAATAGGGTTGCCCCATTTCCCCACAAATGCCATCTAAGCCTGGGACACTTCTGGATGGGTGCCATGCACACAAGCCAGTTGCTGATGTGGCAGCTAACATCAGGACTGCAAGGGCAGGCCACTGTGGGCATGCTTTAGCGCACTGCTGTGGTAGCCAAGTTCACCCTGAAGTTATAGTGAGGGAATAAAACCCTGCCTCAGTTTCCCCCAGACGCAGCCAGTGTCAAGCATCAGGTGCAAGGGGGCGGGGGGTTGTTATTGTGGGTCAGTTTGGTGATATACATATGATAGGATGAAACGGTAGATTATTGAATCTACTTTTAAAGAGCAACAACTTGTTTGAAATGTTTTATAATGCTATGGATTTTAGTTTATTGATAGAAATTTAAAGTTAATTTTGTTATACTGTATGTATATTTCTACTCTCATTTAAGGTATTATGTTTGTGCAGCTCATTTAAAATTGTAATGTATAATTAAGAAATACAGATTATTAGTCATCTATGATAATCAAACTTACAGTCATATTAGTTAAGTTTTCTAGGTACATATAGATATATTTCAGATAGATAGGTAGTCTTCAAACACTTCAAAAACCTACAGAATATGGCATTTAAAATGTTTTAAAAACTTAGAATTTCTGGACAGTGAGACACATCTGCTTCTGGCAGCACTGATTTACTTCAAAGAGGAAGATGGGCATTGAAGACACTCTAGATGGAGTTTATCTTCTTCTTGGCAATAATAGCCATTTGGGCAAGAGACTGCTCTTCCTTGACTGCTGATAATATGCTGTATAAACTGGACATTCAGGACCCATAGGAAAATGACCACTGAATTTGCCAAAATGGGGCAAAATGGTTCTTCAGTTTCCTGCTTCACAGAAAAAAACTGCCAGACATTCTACAGAACACAGAGAAATGACTGAGAGACTCTAAACCTATAGGCTGAAGACACATGCCCCAACATTACAGAGGAACTTTGGATGACTGTCCAAGGAGCCAGCTGTCTCTGTCATTCTAGATTTTGGAAGTTGCTTACAATGCATTTCTTGTTTACTTAGGTAATATTATATCTTGGGGTCTTTGATGTAGTTGAAGACTAGATAGTTATAATTATAGTTTCCCTTAGTCATGATAAAAGATAAATTAGATATGAAATTTTAGACTCATAAATATAGGATAGAGAGACTATTTTCTTTAGACTAGATATTATAACTGTAATTTTTGCTTGATAACTATTCTATTATATGTAATTTTACTATGTTAAAGTTAAAACCTTCCTTTTGTATTATAAAGAAAAGAGGAAGTGCTGTGGGCTGTCTTTCTGTATGCTGTGAATATGTGTTGCTCTGATTGGTTGATAAATAAAGCTGTTTGGCCTATGGTAAGGCAGCTTAGAGGCAAGTGGGAAATCCAGAGGAGAGACAGGAAGAAGAAAGGCAGAGGCAGAGGAGATGCCATCCCACCATCCAGGGAACAGCATGTAATGGCACAGAGGTGAAGCCATGGAAGATGTGGTGACATACAGATTAATAGAAATGAGCTGAATTTAGTTATAAGAGCTATTAGCAAGAAGCTTGAGCCATAGGCCATGGCCATGCATTTCATAATTGATATAAGCCTCTATGTGTTTACTTGGGTCTGAGTGGCTACAGGACTGGGTAGGACACAGGAAAACTTCCAGCTACAGTTTAAATTCCTTCTCAAAACTGAGAAGCAGGTCTGGGAATTTGAAAACTGACACAGAAATCTCCAGACCCTGGGCTGCATGTTGCAGTTAAGGAGGTGGATCCCACAAGCCAGGGAGTTTTAATCTGCTTTGTGTGTCCCTGACTGTACATCCTCCCTGTGTGGAATAGCTGCCTCCTCAAGTGTGAATCACAAAACCACATAAACTGCAGAGGGGTTGTTCCTCTGCCAGCTTCTTGGAGCATAAACAATAATAATGTAAATATGACTTAGTAAAGGCTCAGGCAGAGTGCTTAAAGGGAATCTCTAGTTTTTATGTAAACAGTCTTGTGTTTACCCAACGTGGCTTAGGCCCACTGCTGAACTGGGAAGACCTGAAAGCAGGCTGTCAAGGAGGCAAAGGGTCTAAAGGGTATGACCCATGACCTAGAGAGATGGTGCTTTGGGTGACACCTTTGTTAGGTGACTAGGCTCTGATATGAAATGTCAGCATTTTCCTTTCCATGTTTAAACAGAGGCTGGTGGTGGGCAAAATGTTGTGGAGTGTGTGTGTGTGTGTGTGTGTGTGTGTGTGTGTGTGTGTGTGTGTGTGTAAAATAGAGAGAGACAGAGACAGAGAGAAAAAGAGAGAGGCATAAACAGAAAGACAGTCAGAAGGATGACTCAGAGACAAAGATGAAGAGATAAAGAGAAACAGGGAGTGACAGAGGCAGACCAAGACATACAAAGAGAGATAGAGACAGAAAGGCAAGCAGAGGAAAAGTGTTGGAGAAAGACGTTAAATCCAGACATGCAGGAACCATAGAAAAATTTCCCAGCATTCTGCTCTCTCCCTTTGTCTCCACGCTGTGTATTGATCCTAAGTGGTAACCTATGTGGGTAGAAGATGTCAGACAACTCAAAAATGCCTTACTGTTCCTAAACCACAAATATTTAGGGTTTGTGTTATCTAGGCTATAATGAGAACCTGCCAGGGAAAAATTCAGACACACAAATCTTTGTGTAAACTACCTTAAGAGTCTTAAGCTGACAAAAGCCAGGGCAAAGTCTGAAGCTTTGTCCTTAGAGTACCCATAATAGATGTTCTAGTGCTCATGGATTGTAACAGGATTCCCGCAGAGACCAAGATTTTCCACGTATAGCATCTTGTGTTTGAGCCAGGAGCATCTTGACTGTGTTCTGCAGCCTTGCAGGCACTTTTGTGAGGTTAATTTGGAAACAGTGAAGAAACTGAAGTAGATGCTTTTTAAGGCTTTGGAATAATGATCTAGGAGCCTACCACTTAAGGGTGAGGTGGCAATGTCTCCACATTCTCTTTTCTTTCTGGGCACTGGGAACATCTTTGTTCAGAATCTGCTTCCTGAGAGCCCTTCAAGAACTTAGACAAACACACTTTAGATTTTAACTGTGTAACCACCCACCAGGAAGGGAGTGAGTGCCAAGTGCCAAGAGGCTGGTTGTAGGTTCTTGGCTCACACCAAGTCCCGACCATTCCTTGTGGTCCCACCACCCTGTGACACATTCCAACTTTAAGCATAAGTTCTGGAGAGCCAGGTTCTATTTGCATTCAAATACCTCTCACTAACCCCCCTTCCAGATGTTGTACTAACGGACAGATATTTTGTGAAGAACAAAACTCTACAGATACTTTTAATAAGACCAACGTTTAATTATACATTTTCTAATAAATATTTTATTACTTTGGACTGTCCACTGGGTATGTGTTACAGCTACCCAGTAGCAGAAAAGTTCACAGCATAGAGAAAGACAGTATAGAAATAAAACCATTTACAGCATGTATGAATACAAGGGAAAGCAGCTCATTTGGCCAGGATGACTTTACCTTGGAAGGATCCCAATGTATCCAGATGGTCAGAGTGATAAATACTGAGAGAAGGGGGAGGGGGAGAGAGAGAATAAATAGCCATCTTACTGGGATTAATGGTAAACTAATAATAACCATAGTAATATGGCAAATGTGACCAATACTGAGGACGTCCCTCCTGTAATGGTAGTGGTGTCACTTGACAGGATCTAGAATAATTTTAGACATGAGCCTCTCATCTTGGCTGTCCCGGTTATCTTCATTACATGAAGCCATGTGGGAAGCTCCATCTTAGTTGTGATGGACCCATTCTGTAGGCAGGAGATGCTGGGCTGTGCGAAATGGAGGAAGCAAGCTGAACAGAAGTGTGCATCAGTCTACCCACCTCTCCTTCTTGGTCATGAATGGCTGCTTCAAGCACCTGCCACCTTGGCTTCTCCACCATGACGCACTGGAACCCGGAACCACGAGCCGGAGTAAACCCTTCCTCCATTTGCCTGTGTTTGTCAGAGTATTGTATCACAACAGTGGGAGAAGAAAGTGAGACACCCCCCTTCCATCTTCTGAAGCCAACTTACACGGGAGGATGGCTAACACGTGTGTGGGATTCACTGCCTGAACTGGGTTGTATGTTCCCACGGTTGAGTACACTAGAAACTTCGTATTCTGTAGTTCCTGAGCAAAATTATCAACAGGCCAGACAAATGCCAGGTGAGTTGGTTGTCCCCTTACTCAAAAAAAAAAAAAAAAAAACCATAACCAATTTACTCAGAGAAGCTAACTTTCATAGGATGTCCACTATGTTCCAAACAGGAAAAAAATGTTTTACAGTATCAGTTTAGTCCTTACGATGACTATAGGTGTCATGTATTTTTAAAATTCTTTCTAATTTCTCCATTAATTTTAGCACATGGAGCAGAATTTGAGAGCCCAGGAAATCCCCATGGCCACCTCACAGTAATACCTGTTTGGTTCTGAGCCCTGTGTGCATGGCACTCTGTCACAGATTCCTTTCAGTTAATCAGAGCACATATGTATCAGATACAATTGATCCTGACTGAGGAAGTCATCTGGCCAGCTCAGCTTGAGGGAGAGGGAGAGAAGGAGAGAGGGAGAGATGGAGGGAGGGGGAGGGGGAAAGGGAGGGAGAGAGGGAGGGAGAGAGGGGGAGGGGGGAAGGGAGGGGGAGGGGGAAAGGGAGGGGGAGGAGAAAGGGAGGGAGGGAGGGAGGGAGGGAGGGAGGGAGGGAGGGAGGGAGGGAAAGAGAGAAGAAGAAGAAGAAGAAGAAGAAGAAGAAGAAGAAGAAGAAGAAGAAGAAGAAGAAGAAGAAGAAGAAGAAGAAGAAGAAAACAATCCTAAAATAATCAAGTCCATCTGGTCTACAGCAGGGATGTAACCTTGAGGCAAATTGAACTCTGGGCTGGTTAGCCTTCCACATGAGGCTGTCTCAGATGAGGTTATAGTCTCCTCACAGTAGCCTCAAGGAACCCGAGAAACACACTGATTGCCTCTTGGTGATTTTATAAACAGTGCCTGAAAACCACAGGTCATTATCACTCTTCTGGCCAGCCAGTCAGACTTTCCACAGCCTTATGTGCGATGCCCTTAATCTCCCTCAAGTCAGCACCAGCATCATTACCCTCAACCAAGAGGACTGTTTACTTTGGCTAAAGTCTCAGCCTGTCCTCTGGTGCCCAATAAACTTAAGAACTACAGTTCCAACTTACCTCCCATCATCTAGTCTGTTTATACTTTAATAGCATGTATTAATTTTATAGAATAATGGATTTCATTATGACCTTATCATACACATGTAGAATGTATTTTGACCATATCTACTCCATCACTCTCTGTTTTCCTCACCCCTACCCTTTTGCACCCTGATACCCTTCCTCTTCCCAACTGGTACCCCCTCTACTTTCATGTCTTCTTTTCCTGGCGGTTCACTGGATTTCTTTAGGGTTGCTGGCATACATGGGTGAAGGGGTATCTATAAGAACAAGCTTTCCTTACCAGTGAATATAACACTGAAGAAAATGTCTCTCTTTCTCCCAGTGACTAACTGCATGGCAAGCCCTTGGGAATGATACCAGGTCCCCAGAGCCTCTCCCCACCTTCTAGCTACCATCATCCACCATCCATTTGACTCACTTGCCTTTAGATCTCCTAGGATCTGTCCAGGCAGCTAGGCATCCATGTATCCACCCACCCACCCATCTATTCATTCATTAACCCATTCACTTATTTGCTGAGGTGGGAATCCACCCATATACTCCCTTTTAATCATTCTACTTATCAGATCCAGCATTTACTGCTCATTATCTAGTAACCTTGTCAGTAATTTATCCTTTCCATAGATGTATCCATCCATTCTTCACCTACTCACCCATCCATCATTTCTGCTCTTAATCACCCAATGCTTTACTTAGTCACCTAACCACCTACTCATTCCATTTAGAACCACCTATTAGGAGCCAGGCACTGCTGTTGATATTGGAAGAATGAGGGTGAGCAATATGGTTACCCATTCCTCCATCCACCCACCAGCCTCTCATGGATTAGTGTCTGTCCACTGTGCAAAATTCTCATCCTGTGGCCACTGAGTTGGGTACAAGGTGGAACCCAATGAAGATGAGAGGAACAAATAAAGATGAACCCTGATACGAGTCCATGCAGTGTGTGCAACCAAAATGACAGTTGGAAAAATGTGGCTAAGAGACAAAACTCAGAAACAGACTAGCCTAGAACCCCAGCCATCAATATAAAAAGACATAAATTTGCAATAGTAATTCATCAACCTAGAACCCAAGGAGATTTGTTCAGGTCAAAATCAGTAACAGAAGATATTAACAAATAGGTCTGGGGCATTCCTTTAGTCAGAACAAAACTAAGTGTTGTTGTCCTGCCAGACATCCACCCTCATGCTCACATCTTACCAGCACTTCTATATGCATCTATTCTCAGCATGCCACAATAACAGCAGGGGCTCCCACTTAGAGCAAGTGCTTCCATGAGCAAGTAGAATTGTATCATCCCTAAACTCTAGTATCTTTCATTGCCATTGACACTTAGCAAGGGCCACTTAAGTATCAGCTCAATAATTAATGTATGTTCTTAGTTATGACTACATAAACCTGAACTTGAAAGGTAGTGCCTTGATCAGATAATATGACTGGCCCCAGGGCTGATGTGAGTGAACGTGATTTTTATATGATTGCTTCATGGCCATGTTTAGGATTCTCCAAGTTAATGTGCTGCATGAAGCCAGGGCAAATTCAGGCATGTCCAGGAGACAAATGCTTTGATGTCTGAATTTATCTCCTTCATATTCTAACACTCTACAGCTTTAAAAGGACAATAGTCTGATTTTGGAATTAGGAGCTGATCAGCTAAATCTCAAAGGCAACAGATCCAAAGATGTTTGTTCAATGCCAGCTTGATGAGATCACCACAAAAACCCTAAATCAAACTGACCAAGCTAGGGATAACTGCATTTATGTAAACAGGACAGATTTGTTCATAGAGGCAAGAGGTTTACTCTGTGAGTTTGGTCAATACAGTCATGCCACTTGGATAACTAAAAATATAAATCTTTTCATTTCTTAAATTAAAAAAATGAGTGCCTTGATATACCCCAGCCCCTTCATAGATCCTGTGAATGTATACTGTACAAATCTATACACATGCATGTGCAAGCTAGAAGAGGACATTGGGTATCTTCCTCCATTATTCTCTGCCTTATTTCCTTGAAATAAGGTCTTTCGTTGAACAGGAAGCTTGCTCTTTTGTCTAGCCAGAAATCTCTAGGGACATGCCTGTCTGTTCCTAGATGTTGAGCTTATAGGCACACTTAGCTGTGTCTAGGTCTTTACATGGGTGTCATGAATCAAAACTCAGGTCTTTAGGAAGTTTTCTTACCCATTGATTCATCTTCCCAGTCCAAGATCCTCAAGATATCCTAGCATTATTAGCAGCGTGGAAGACATGTAGAGGATGGAAACATCAAGAGGAATGTATGACTCCAGAATCTGGCTTATTAAACCCGTGGTCCTGATCAAGTTACATGGAAGGCCTAACCCTCAGTGTCTCCAACTGAAAACAAAACAAAACAAGAATCTTTGCTACCCCTATTTGGATTCTAACACTAAAGGAAGAGTCTGTCTTCTATGCAGAGGCAATATTCAATAAACAATAGTTTCTCGATTCTCTCAAATCAAACAAGCAAAGCTCATGTCCTTCACCATCTCAAAGCCCCCCACAGGTTCCTGTGTTACATGTGTCACCCATAGATGGTGCTGTCTGGGGAGGTTGTGCTAATCATTCTAACTCCATCTGAGCTCTGATTTCTGCCTGAGTTGCAAACAAGCAGCTCCTTCCTGCTCCTGCTACCAGGGACTAAGATGCTCCCTCCAATATGTCTTCTCCACCATGGTGGACTGTATCTCTCCAAACCATGAGGCAAAGTAAAGTCTTCCTCCTTCTGTCAGGTAATTACTTACTAGTGAGGAAAAATAACTAATATAACGCGCGTACACACACACACACACACACACACACACACACACACACAAAGTCTATTTAAATCGTCTCTAGACTAGAACTCGTAGCTTTGTAAAGGGATTCCATGGTGTGGCCTACCCAGGTCAATGTGGTTGGTCACACATTTCCTCTTTGTGTCACAGAAAGCACATGTTCCATTCTTAAAAACAAACAATTGTTGGTTGGGTTGTTGATCTCTGTAAGCCACTCCTTTCCCGGCCTCAGAGATATAAATGGATCCGCTAGAGAGAGGACAGTGATGGATGAGCATCTTCTCAGGAACCCAGAGCCTTGCCTCCTCCCTGCGGCTGTTGGCATTCACCACACTTGCTCAGCTCCAGCACTAAGGGATATATAATAGACACAGGAGGGCCCATAAAAGTAACATCTGAAACTGCAGCAGAGCTGGGTATTGATTCATTCATTACTATAAATTTTTTGTCATTACTATGAAATTGTTCTATCTCGGGAAGAATTGATAGATGTGGTTGGAAGCTGAAGCCCATGGTACAAAACTTTCCCCCTCTTCTGTAATTCCCTGTAACTCTTCTTCGGAAGAATCATTATTCCTTATTACATGGCTCTGGCATGCCACCTATTTAGATAAATGCATGGACGAGTGAGCAGTAAATATTCATAGTGGCCCATGTGTCAACGATATATGTCACTAATTAGATAATTTAGTGGCTCAAATAAATAAATAAGAAAATAGAAGCACTCCCAGGAAAATGGAGGAATAACACATAGAACCCCTGAAGGAGTCTATACAGACTAAGGATCTAATAGCTTTTCAGGCTCCAGATGTCACCTGGCATGTCAGCAACTCATCTGATTAGAAGGTCAGAGCAAGGCTTGAAGGGAACCCTTACACATGGCAGAAAACCTGCCCTACAAGAAGAAGACGTCTGCTTGGGCCTGCTCAGGGACTCCTGACTAGTGGTATAGGAAGTCCACTGGGAAGTAGTATCCAGCGACCTGAGGGCCTTTTAATCTCTTCCACTTTTTTGTCTTGTTTTATTACATCTGATGTTTACAATTTTGTCAATATAGGACCAGGTTCAGAGTCTGAAAATGATGGGTTCAAATCCTGAGTTTGATGTGAAGGGAGACATTTCATCTTAATCTTGGGCTTGGCGATCTTGCTTGTAGTTGGGAATGATACAGTTTTGAGGACAGGGAAATGATGATGTTGATGGTACCACCTACAGTGGGCTGAGCCCTCCTGTGTCAATCATCAATCAAGGAAATTATCCACAGATGTGCCCACAGGCCAATACAATAGAGGCAATTCCTCAATTGAGGTGCCCTCTTTCCAGATGACTGTGTAGAGCTGACAAAAAACAACCAGTGCAATTACTCTTTGTGGTAGGCACATTCTTGTTCACATTACAAATTTTAGTGGTATTCCTGATCTTTGTTGATTATATGCCAGTATCATATCCCAGTCATGCAAGTCACAAACATCACTAAATGTGTCCCAGGCAAAATGTCCCAGAGTGGGGTCTCATGCCCTAAGACAAGGGTCTTCTTTAGAGACATTGAGCATCTATAAATATCCCGTGCCTCATTTTCACCATTCACAAAATGGGTATGACAATGATTACAGAGTTGATATAAAGATTAAATTAATCCATTCACTTAAAGCAATTAAGTTCTCACCATAGGGAAGGCATTTGATTAATATTTAGACAGTGTGACTAGTTCCAGTGGCAAGATGTTTCTTTTTTAAATGCATTTGCTAAGTGACTTATTCAAGTGAGCCAAGTTTGACAATTTATTATAACATAAATAATAGTGTAGGTAGGATAAAGAGGTGCCAAGCCAGAAGATGTGTTGTAAATGGAAAGGTGTGTTTAAAGAGTAGGATTGGGGCATGTAGACAGATTCTGGGTCTTAATCTTAGCTCTATTGCTCATTAGAAAAGAGACTCTGAACCAATGACTAAACTTCTTTGACCTCATATTTGCTAACTGGAAAAAAAAAAAATGACAGGTCCACAGAGAGGTGTGATTAAACAAAATCAGGAGAACATACTCCAGGTGGCTCAACAGAAAGACACTAACAACCTTACAAACTTACTTCTCCCCCACTCTTCCCCTGTTGTCAATAATTCTATTTTTCTCACCACTTACAGTTGGATAACAAGTCACCCCAAAACTTAGCGGCTTACGACAACTGTTGCTCATACACTTAGTATCCCGCTGTAGGAGTATCGGCTGAGCTCAGCTGGGTATTTCTCCTGGTGGTCTCCAGTGAGGTCATATAT
This sequence comes from Peromyscus maniculatus bairdii, assembly GCF_049852395.1. NCBI lineage: Eukaryota > Metazoa > Chordata > Mammalia > Rodentia > Cricetidae > Peromyscus > Peromyscus maniculatus. The sequence goes on from NC_134856.1 coordinate 49,374,261, forward strand.
GCTATCATATAGGGTCTGACTCTTTCAAGCTTGTTTATTCACATGGAATGCCTGTGCTGGCTTCCCTCCAGGACTCTCACTATCTTCTAAAAGACCAGCCTAGATTCAGCATGAAAGCAGCTATCTTCAAGAAGACCAAGAATAGACAAGCATAGCCTCGAGGCCTAGACTCAAAAACCCCATGTCCCTTCCATCATGTTGTGTTGGTTAAAGCAAGTCTCAGGATTCACTTCGGACTCAGAGGATGAAGAAATCAAATACAAGTCACATAGCAAAGGTACTTGTACACAGGGAGGTATGATTCACTGGAGCCACTTCCATCACAAGGTCCCACTCTGTCTGCTGGGGAACAGTCCACAGTATTCTCCCCTCTTCTTTTTCCATAAACATTCATGTTGGATGCCATTCACATGACTAGCAGGCAAGCACAGAGGTGTCCAGATGTTCATGAACACCCTCAGACTGGAGGAGAAGCACAAAGCACCACAAAAATTTGTAACCACCACAGCTATTTATGGTACCTCAGCTCAAGGTCACCCACAACAGCTCATTTTGCTGTCCAGAGAAGCTGGCACTTGTGTAGGATTTCCCACTCCACTCGAAATCCCCATCCTCCCCCACATTCAAGAATAGACAGCAATGAGAACCAGACACGACAATTCTTATAGTGACTAACCCCAAGTCTGTTTTCCTTAACAGAATTAACAAAGGCATTATGTCAAATGTCATCTTATCACTGTTAGCAAAAGAAGCATCAAGAAGCCTCAGAACAGCTAACAAAAAGTCCAACAGCTCAGATGAGGCTCAGCTCATCTGGATGGGTCTCACTAACCTAGGTAGTGAAGTTAAAATTAGAAATTCATTCCCACTCACCCCAGTTTTCATCTTTTTTCTGTAGTCACCATCTAAAAGGTGAGGCATGTTTTGTTAGATGTTCCACCCTGAACAACACATTTCTAGTGATTTTTCTCTAGAAAAATCCTACCCTCTTCTAAGGCTCCACCCAGCATTGAGTGACAACCACAGTTGTGTCATATCCAGATCTTGGTATCAAGCCTGGGTTCCTGAGCAGGGATGCATCACTTCCTCACTTCCTGCTATCTATCCACCCAAAGGAGAGACTCCAGTTCCAGTCCCAGCCTTGTATCAGTGTGTGTGTGTGTGTGTGTGTGTGTGTGTGTGTGTGTGTGTGTGTAACTGTATGTGAATGCACACATTTGGGCCTGAGTGTATGTCCAGGTGTGTATGCATATGTCTATGCGTATTGGTGTGTACACACATATGTATGTGTCTGTGATGAGTACATGTATTACCATAGTGTATCTTTGTGTTCCTGTATGTATATATATATATATATATATATATATATATATATATATATATACACACACATATATATAGTCTGTAGTATATATATACATATATATGTATATATACATATATATATTCTGTAGTTTCTGTGTATCTGCATATATGTCTGTTTATCTCCGTCTGTGTGCATCTGTGTGCCTGTGTGTGTAGTATGTATATGTATCTGTGTGTGTATGATGCATACGTGTATACAATTAGATCACGTCACTTTCCTTTTTACATTATCCTGGTAGTTTTGTGTTGTCTGTGGAGTGCAGTCCCAATTCTTCCATCTGTTCCACACACTCTTGTCAGTCCCTTCCTTTCTGTCCTCACTCTGCCTCGCTCTACCTCCCCACACACTCCCCTTCTTGCTCACAGACACGCCACACGCATTCTTCTACCAGATCCCCTGCATGTGTGGCTCTCTCTCCCCGAGACTCTCTCCTGAAACCCTCTGCTGATTCATTCACTTTGTTCATGTCTTAATCCAGGTATTACCTCCTCAGAGAGACATCCCTGGGCTGCCTCCCTGCAGCCAGATGTCACTCACCCTTCTCGTTGCCTGCTTTGCTTCTCTTTAAAGGACTTTTCACTCCACCAAGTCCTGACAGCCTGTGACTGTCTAGTCGCTCACTGTCTGTCTCCCACTAGAAGTTTCCATCAAATCAAGGACTAGATTGTCTCTGTTCTTTACTGTTCATTATCCAAAAACCATAGACACTAAATAAACACTTTTGGGAAATGACTGACATTACTGATAAATAGTAAATTATTTGTCCAAAGTAAGACTGTTCTCAGCACTCTGACTCCTTTTTTTTCATTCAAATTAGATACACTCGTGTTACTTAAATACGAGAAGAAACACAGTAGAAATCATTTTGTGTGAACATAGATATTTTATTGAACTTCTCTATCCACTATCTCTGTCTTTTCCCAGGTTTAAATGATGTTTAAATAAATAGAAGGTTAGAGCTATGCAACATCACATTACATATTAACAGCAAAGTCTACTCTTTTTATCCCTTAGCATTGCCCATAGGCTACCTGTATTTATGCTGGACATACCAGAATTTGGAGGGTAAACCCTTTGATACTTTCTATTACATAGACACTCACACCTGGGCCTGGGCAGATGGCCTACTGAGTAAGAGTGCTTGCTACATGAGCATGACAATCTGAGTTTGAGTCTCCACCACACAGACGCATAAAAAGCCAGGCCATGTCTCTGCTTGCCTGTAACTTCATCATTGAAAGGCAGAAACAGATAGATCCCAAGAGCTAGCTGTCTATCCAGCCTAGCAAACTGCATGCACTTCACCTGTATACAACACACACACACAGACACACAGACACACACACACACACACACACACACACACACACAAAGTCAAATACTCATAAATTGATTTATTTGTCATTAATTTATAGTACACAACTCAACTTAGTAACTTGTGACTTTCCAAGCAGGATTTCAGAGTGTTGTTCAGGCTTGTATAATAACTCATAGAAGGATTCCAGAATGGTATTTTGACAGGTTTTTCTTTGGCGGCTGCACTTTATTAAAGTCGTTGTCTAGTTCTACTGATTCCCTACTGGTGCAGGCTATGCCCAGTGACCAACGATGAGCACACATTCCTCCTAGTAATCAGTATGGAAGTCATTGGTGTATTCCTCAAACGTTTGCACTCTGCTTTTGTATACTTAATAAGATTCGATTTTCCCAGCCCCTTTAACAATAACTGTAGCCTTGTGACTTTCTTCAGTCAATGACACATGACCCAAAGTAATATGTTTCCCTTTTTTGGCGGAAGATTTAAGAGTCAGAGTACAATTTTGCTTTATGTCATGGAGACTGAAAAAGTACATGCTAAAAGGAACCCTCCTTCAACAGGGAATTTGTGTGACTCTGGTGAACAGATACCCTATTACTCACCATTGCTGGAAATGTAGCAGAATGGTGAGGAAAGGAGAGATGAAAGCAGATATGAGGGAGGAGAGGAAAAGATGGAAGGGGGTGGAAAGGGAGAAGGATGTAGAAGATGTGAGAGAGAGAGGGAGAGAGACAGAGAAACAGAGACACTGGAGACTAAGTTAAGACAATAGCCACTAGGAGTTGGGAGGCATTTTTTTGAGACAGTCCACACCAAACTTCTGTAGAGATTGAGTTACTTCACAGGGCTCCCAGAATTCTACACAGCTTTCCTGTTCATCAGCCAAGTTGTAAATAGAATGTCTATATCTTTGTCTTCTAATTTATAAGCTTCAGCCAGTCAGGGAACCTAGACATACATGTCCACATTGACTTTAGAACACGAGAAAGGTGGCCCCACCCAGGCCATGAGACTTACAGTGCCACCAAGGTCTACTATTCAGGGAGAAGAGAAGCCCCATCCTATGACTAAGCTTAGATGCTCAACAGATTTATGCCTGAGCTCTGGTTTCTCTGGTCTATGGCTTTGAGCAAATGCTGTCATCCTGTTAAGCCTTGATCTCCTCAGCTAAGGAATGAGGAACTTGACATTGTATACCTCAAATAGGTGGCCTGAGACTTCATGAGATGATAGAAATAAAGAGTTCCTGCTGTGCCTGTGGTACATTAGATAATGACATCTTTAAGAAGCAAACATGTTTAACTTTGGGCAGTTTCATATGGTCTTATATGTAAGTGGCAACTGATACGAATCATTTTCCCTCCTTGATGGCTTCCCACACCCAGCTTTGGCAGGTCTGTTCATAGCTGTCATCTGTCCTTCCCTGAGCCTTTAGCATGCTGATGTTTTACTTTCAGCCTGATGTTCTAACCGTCCTAAATGTACCACATTATTGAGGCACAAGCTCTACTTCTGAATCTGTAAGCCACCTAACAATTGGGCAGGCCTTTGTCTATGCTTCCCTTCCTGTGCTAATGACACCCTAGATGTACTGAAGCATGTGGACCCTACATCAGGGAGAACTGTCTGAAGAATTTACTCTCAAGATACAAATTTTTATACCTAAAAGGGCATGGAGACATGGTTGAGAGATAAAGACTGTGTATTGTTCTTTCAAAAGACTGAGTTTGGATCCCAGCACTGGCATCAGGAGACTCACAACCACACATAATTCCAGCTCCAGAGAAAGCCAGCGCCACCTTCTGGCCCCCTAAGGCATTACACTTATGTGCATACACATATAACATAATTAAAAATAAAAACTAATATAAATTCATTTTAAAGGAATATTAAAAGAGATTTTCCTATATTACCTGCTATTTCAACCAGAGACAGTATTTCTCCATCATCACATCTCCCACTCTCAGTCTCAAGGGTTACAGTGGTCAAAAGATTCCAGCTGTCTACAGAAGACATAGGGCTACTTCGTGCTTCCTCCTGATTGTCCCTGACATTCTTTGCACTAGAAAAGTCTTTCTTCTACTTCCTATCCTTCTTTCCCACACTTCAAGCTCGTGCTTTGAGATAACTGAAACAGTCCTTCCTGAGAGAAGGGAGCTCGTCTTTCTGTTCACTGCTATTCTCCCAAAGTGGTACCTGCATTCCCTTGATACCAGCTGACCTAACAATTAAATGAATGAAATGACCTAGTTTGGGGACAAGTGCTTCAGAAAGTGTGGCCTGTTCCGTGTTGCTGGGCAAGCCTCTCCTATGCTTTCCTGAGATACTATGGTAGGGCCTCAAAATTCTCAGATATGATGTTGCCTCGCTCTGCTGTTCACCAAAGTCGGAGACCTTGTTTTGGGGAGGACTTGGAGTCATCCTGGAAGGTGTCCACCAACATACCTCTGTCCATTTTTTCTATCTTTCTTGGCTTATGAAAAGACCTCTAACCCAAGGCCAGGATCTCAGGACTTTCCAATTCTAACAGGATCATGAGTCCTATTCAGGGACTTACTTCCTAGAGAAGGACTCATGCTTATCCGTCTCCAGACAGAGCTCAGTGAATTCTTCCCTCTAAGCAAAATGGCAAGAGGGGCGTCGTCAAGCCTGTGATTTATTCTGTATCAGAAGCGCATTTGCTTGGCCTATTTGCCGAACAGAAGAACCTCAGGTTCACTTAATACAACTCAATCTGAATATTTCCGTCCTTTATTTCCATACAGATTAGCTTCACACGGGCCTAGGTATAAACACTTGAGATGGGCTCCCGGTTCTATGGGGTAAGAGGCAGCAGCACAGAAGGGCGATCATGGCTATATTAAGTTTCTTTGTGGTTCAGCAGGCGGCCGCTCAGACTTCTAAAGGAGCACACAAAATAAGAAAAGTTTATTGATTAGTTTACAAATAACTGTCGTATAAGAAAACATACTGAATAGCAGGCTGGCTTGCCGATGGCTTACTGCTGTAGCCCTTTCATTCCCCAGCCTCGGGAGATGGCCCCAAGAGGGAAATAAAAGGAACAGAGTGAATTTGTTGTCTCGATAAATAAGAGGTTGCGCCAGGCTAAAAAGTAAATAAGCAAGACCCTTTATTTGAGCCTGGTTTGGAGTACACCATTGCATTCCTACTCCATTTATCTGAAAAAAAAAATATTATTTTCCCCTCTGGCTGACTCAATAATCCTCTCTATATGGACGGCACTGCACAACAGAGGCAACAGGTGCTGATGTGGATTCTCCAGGCACAAGTGACCCATGGAGTGATTTTAGACAAGAGACAAAAACCCTGAGTGCATGCAACTGGTGGCCTGGGCTTGAAGAACTCTTGACCTGGAGAGAAGAAGGCCATTTGAGGTGAGGAGATTGCCCCTGGAGAAAGCAAACACAAGAGCAACATCAAGACTCCTGCTTTCTCTGGGAAACCTTGACCAGTTACATCACCTCTCTGAGGGAAGCTTCCTTGATAAGGAAGGCTGGTTAAGAGGGTTTGATTTAATGGGGAATGTCCAAGCTCTAAACCTGTAAGTCTCCGACTCATGTCCCAGAGACCCACTCTGATCGTCAGCCATATGAGGGGAATGATGTGAGAAGGGCTCAGATGTAAGCCAGGCAGAGAAAGATGGGACTTCTGGGAACTGCCAAGGTGCTTGGTTTGATGTGCAGAGACCTGATATATAAGATAATCACTCACAATGTGGAAGAATTTCAAGAAAATTTAAAAATTAAGTGCATCAGTGTTTGATCTAGAATCAATATAGTAAAGATCACAAGGCTAGCAATAACACTACTGAGCTTATATAGCATTACTGGTGATGATGGGAACCGAATACAGGACCACAGTCCACATGAATGTCAAAGACACAATGACATGTTGAAGCCCTGCCTCTGCACTAAACATTGGTAATCAAAAAACTGTGATAGAGCCCAAGGAGACATCTGAAAACAGCTAAATCAACAGGCGCTCAGGATTCTTGCCAGAGGGGTAGCTGAATGCTTCCCAGTGGGATAGGGGGAAAATAGAGAAGAGGTGTTCAGATTCTTCTAAGTCAGCCCCTGCTCTATCATGAAAGCAAGTCCGTCTAGCCCAAATCCAGACATTGGTTCATGGGGATTGCAGGCAAACTTTCAGAGAGTGAAAGGTAAATGTATTTACTGTAGGAAAAGGTCATGTGTTCACACATTCAACAATACGTTCCAGGCAATGCAGCAGAGTAAAGGTACTATGTTGGAATATGGAGCACCGTAGAAAGATCTGGACTCTCCCCCTATAGTCATTGACTTGCTGGATTTTTCCCTCTCTCCTTAATCTCTTCTCATCCATTTGTAAATTAATGATAAGACATTTATTTCTATTTCCATGTTGCTCTATGTATCCTATGAATACATGTTAATGCCTATTATGTACTAGAGAACATGTCACCAAGACCAGGTCCCTGCTTCCATGAGATGTACTCAAAGGCTTAAGATATCATGTGAGATAAATGGAAAGGTCAGGTATAATGACAAACGACCCCAGGGGCAGCTACTGGTGAAAACAGGACAAACAGCGGCTTTAGGTTAGAGAGCAAGGCAGGAAGTTTAGATTTCATTTTCAACAGTCATCAGAAGCCTCCAAGCAAGGAAAGGAGTGTTGTGGTGTGCTCTGTATGCTAGGACTGAAGAGAAATGTGCAGAGGGGAGAGAGTCAAATCAAGATGCCAGCAAGGAGCACCCCAGTACTACAGACAGAAAGAAATGGGAAGGGGCTGGATAGGAACTATGAAGAAGATCAACCAGGATGCTTTCCTTAAAGAACCAGAGAGTAACATTTGAATTCAATGTCAAAAGAGAGTCTGCATAATCATATGGCCATTTTAAACCATTTTGTTAATAAGTAAATAAAATCCATTCTTAACTCTAAAGCCATAAAACAAACACGTAAACAAAAACAGGCAGATAGCTACATCTGACCCATAGTTCCTAGGTTTCTGATAAGACAATAAAAGGATGAGTCTTTGTATTCACAAAATGGACCTGGTGCTTAGTCTCATGGTAGACAAGCACTCAGGAAGAACTTCATGCTTAGTACTTGCTGGAGTGTGTGGTGATTCTCAGCTATTGAGTAAGGTTGGGATATTAACCAGGTGATCAGGATACCACTGCTTGGTTTGCCCCCGTTTTCTTGTCTTTGGAGTCACCAGTTTACTCAGTGTGGCTTTGGGGAGACTGCTAACAACTGGAACTCTCTCCTTTCTCCAATTTTTGGGCATAGTGCCATGGCTCTATTGACATTCAAGTAGATGTATAGAATTCCAGAACTCTCAGATAGAAATGTCAACATTTTTCTTCTTTGGACATGATGTGCATATTATATGTCAGTTCACGACATGTATTGGAACTGGGAGGGAAAGGATGAAAGGGTGTGGCCACCAGGTCTGTGAAGTCTGATTCATTTGATATGAGGTCAAAGACTGGGGACTCCCCCAGCAAACTTTGTTGCCTGGCGATGTCTGCAATAAGGAAATCAGAGTTCCCCTGCACAGAAACATCTAATCCATAGGGATTATTATAGCACACAATCCACACCCATATGCTTTTCTTCTAAAGTACAACTGCACTAAAGTTGCAAGTTGGCTAATTTTTGCTGGTCTATGGTCATGCATGGATACAATCTAAGGGCAATAAGGCATCAGCTACACAGCCATCTTCCTTCCAATTTCATTTATAGTTTATATTATACATAGTATGCTATTTATATTGAGCTACATGTTTTATCTCTGTTCCTTACATGATATATACTTGCATGTTTATGTTTATATAAGTGTGTGTATTAATTTATTATACATACCCACACTTAATCTATGAAGCGGTGTTGCTGTGGAAATTTTTTAAAGTTTATTTAAAGGAAAAGTGGCTCCCTGACTCCTAATAGTGCTGCTGGCTCTCCTTCAAGACTTCCAGAGTTTGATTTTTGCTTTCAAACTGGAGTGACCTATTACTTTTTGTTAATGTAGCCTTGGTCCCAAGGCTTGCTTTCTGCTCTTTCATTTTACCTAACATTTTACTTGTGGCATTTTCTACAGCCCTTGGGGACTTTCAAATCTTCTACCATATCTGCCTGGATGGTAGCTTTACTATTTAAAGATGAAAGCAAACTGTAAAGTTGAACTTAAAGAGTGTTTTCTATATATTACTTCCCTACAATAAGTAAGAATTTAGTGACCATATCTCCCTTCATAAGTATCTTTAGTTTTCCATAGCATTCAGATCTAGGCTTTAGCATAAACCTAGAAGGCTGACTGTCACAAGTCTTTCGAAGGACAGCATTGATTCTTCCTGGTGACCTAAGGTAGCTATCCATCCCTCCAGAGCCTCGAAATTCTTGACTATTCTTTGTTAAAGAAGAACTTTGTCAGCTTAATTGGTAGAAAAGCTTTAAGCTGTATCCCCATGTTCATTAGATAAATGCATTTCCTCAATTCAATTGCTTTTTAGTCTGATTCCACAACTTTTCTTCTTTGCTCTTAAGGAGGAGTTACTACCTCTCTCCTATCTCCAGTGTTTGGGTGCTAATTAGTCTCTATCTCTTTGTTAGCAAGTTACCCACAATCTCTCCCTTACTCTGAAAAGCAATTTACCTGCCTGCTTCAGATTTTAACCACATCAAATGATGATGAAGATCCTAATGACGAAAATATCTTCCTTGGGCATATAGATTCCGGGACATGTCTCCGGGCAAGTCTCCCCGACACCCCCTCCCCAGTCTGAGGGGACAGTTTTGGGCTTGTGTTGCAAATGAATACTCTTTATCTGCCCTTATGTAACACAGATGACTCACTGTGCAGTGTGAGTCACCCAATCTCTGACCTGAGGCATCTCCGCCAGCTTGCAGAGTCCCCCACCTGCCCAGATCCCTGTCTGAATGGAGATAGCATGACTCAGCCCAGGGGAAGAGGAGGTGCTCCTTCTGTGTCTGACTGGTGTCCTCTGCTTCAGGAAGCTCCAGCTTGACAGCTGAAAGAAAGGCCACACAACTCACGTCAGCAATGGATACCCGTGCAGGAAGGAGCAGCCGGAGGCCATTTGGTCTGGCTACCAGCTACCAAACATAGAGAGGAAATGGGCACAATATCTATGTAGAGCTGGAAAGAACTGCTTGTTTGTTTTCTTCTTTCCTGGCCTCACAGGCAATACAAGAGGCTTGGAGAAACTCAACTGCCAATAACGCATTTATTATTTCCCAAGCACTGTGTAAGACATTACTTCTGTTAACATCACAGGAACACAAAGTTGTTGCCACTATCATGCCCATTTGACAGATGTGGAAGCTAAAGTCCACAGGGAGTAACCCACTGCTGGGACACACACACACACACACACACACACACACACCAGGACTTAAATCCAGTCTCTAGAGCTTTCCCTCTTAACTGCTAAACCAGTCTTCTCCAACTGTAAAGTACATGTGAGTCACTCGGGGGCCTTGTTAATGCACAAGCTCTGCTCAGGCCGGTTTGGGGTGGCAACTGCAGTTCTGCATTTCTAGTGAGGTTCCAAGTGAGGAAAAACTGCTGTCACATTGAATGGCACAACTCTTGTATTACATCCGTCTTAATCGGAAGATACTGTAGTCATCGGTCCCTTCCTTTGTTTGTTTATTCATTACCTACTTCTATATTCAGTCAACAACTACTGAGTCTCCACCATGAGCCATGCATAGAGAACCGAATGATAGGCGAACCTTATCACAGTCATAGAGAAAATCAGTTCTCCAAGGAGAAAACCCCTACCTCACCCCTCCACAAACACAGTAAGGCCTAAACCAGAAGGCTGTTCCTATGAAGCAGGTGCACAAAACAGTTTACTTCATTAGTGAATGACACAAAGCATTCCAAAACATAGGCGAGGAGTCCCAGAAAAGGGGAGCTGGGATGATATGCTGGAAAGTGTTGCTCTGTCAGTAAGAGGATGTCAACTTTCTACCCCAGAGTCAATTGAGTAGAAGAGGACAAGAGGGAAATGACAGGCTTTTGTTAGAGACTCCTTCCTCCCAGCCCTACATCCTCAGGCTTTTGCTTATCCCATTCTTCCCACCAACACCATTTTCCCCCGATTAGTTTCTCTTCTTCCAGTTTTAATAAGATACTCGACTGAGGCTACTTAAAGAAGGAAAGGTTTCTTTTGGCTCACAGTTTCAAAGGACACACAGTTCATTATGGAGAGACAGGCATGGTGTAGCAGCTTGGCTCATTCCAGCCTCAGCCTTCATTTCTGGCAGCAGACACCAGGAAACAGAAAATTCAGGCTCTACCGAGAGGCAGATTTCACATTTAAGGCCCGCCCCCAGCCATCCTCTTCTAGGCTACACATCCCAAAAGCCCCCACAACAGTGCTAGACCAAGTGCTAATGGAGGAGATTTCACATCCAAGCTATAACACTGCTAGAATTCCAAGGACTGGTCACAAATCAGATCACTCAAGTTCTCTTCTTCCATTGTTTCCATTGACAGCTGAGAAGCAACTCTGGTCTGTGGCAACACATTTAGCACTCACTCTGTGCCAGATCTGAGGTATTTGCATAAGGAAAAGTCATGTAACACCTGTAGACAACTCTGACATCAGTAAAACTGTTATCTTTATTTGTTAAGTGAGGCAACTATGGTACCAAGGAGTTATGAAACTTCTTCTAATCATCCTAATCATCCAGCCCAAAGCACATAGCTGGATTAGAAGCCAAGCAGGTTCTTGTGCAGAAAGCAACAAGGCCCTATAAACCACCACGCCTGTCACCATCACCCTAGCTCACCTCTTGAATACAAAAGAATTCACACTGAGACCTGTACCCCTGAGAGCAGGTACAACAGGGCCTTTGGAAGCAGGAAAATAAGAGTAGATGATTAGGTGGGGACACTAGTTGGGTCAAGGAAGGAGCAGTTTCATAGATTCACAAGTTCATGGTGGTTGCTCTAGAGGCCTTCCAGGAAAGCATCCAATGGGCCCACTAAATGCTATTGGGTTTGTCATCAAAATCGCTCTAGAACATAGGCCATCTGAGCTGGTACTGAATTTCATATAGATCATCTGTTGACCAATAAAGAAGGATTCTAGGCACATTCCAAGCCAAGGCCAAGGTCCATGCTCTTCACCCACAGCAACCTCCAGAGGGAAGCCATGAGTGCAAACAACTATATTCATGGGTCATATATTCCTCTTGCCATGCACAAGAATTTTGATCCCTCCAGGCCTTGAGAGGACCTACTTATATTGTTATGCTGACCTAAGGAGGACATCTCATTTCTATTAGCACAATGTTTCTCAAAGGGGTGATCCCGAGACTGGAGGCATCAACAACTTTTAAACTTAAATAGTGGATATAATGCAAATTCTTTTTTTGCATATGCATGTAATGTGTATGCATGTATATTCACATATCTCTAGACACATATGTGCGTCTGTCCACATGCATACATATGCATGTATATGCGGGGCCAGAGGTTGATGCAGCTGTGTTCCTCTACTCTTTCCTACCTTGGACATTGAGGCAGAGTCTCTCATGGACCCCAGAGCATACCAGAACAGTCAGCACACTCTGAGGATTCCTGGTCTCTGCTTTCTGAGTGCTGGAATTACAGCCAGGCTGCCATACCCACCCAGATCAAAACTTTGATTTTCTTGCTTGCACAAGGCAAGTGCTTTTTTACCCACTGAGTCATCCCCCAGTATTACAGTGCAAAATCTTGAGCCCTTGAATCAGAAACTCTAGTGTGGGGCTTAGTTTCAGCAAGGCCTCTGGGGGACTCTGAGGTACACTGGGGCTTGAGAACTACCCTTCCATTAGTGATGAGGCGCTGGTGTGAGACGCCAGGGGCTTAAGCCCTGAGTTAGTCACTAGATAACTACTACCTCCTTTCCAGCTACGCAGGCTTTCGAACCTTGGGTTTCCCACCTACAGGGGAGAAAAACGTAAATAATAATCAGAGGATTGCCATGAGGATTAGCAGAAGGACATCAGGCAGGCTCCTAGTATCCAGCTCTGCTCGGAGCCAACAGTGAGCTCAGGTTACTCCAAATTTTAACAGCAGTAGTTTCCAACAAGGCAGCCTGGCAGGCCTGGAACATTATTTATACCTTTATGGACTATGAATGTGCAGGATAGATTTTCATGCCATCCCTAACCTCTGCCTGTTAGATGGTAACAGCATCTCTATATTTTATCTCCTAACTGTGATAACCAAAATAATTTCCAGGTATTGATAAACACTCCTCAGACAGCCAAGTCCATCGCTTTTGAAAAACCACTATTCTAAAGAACTGGAAAAGCTGGATCTTGGAGGGAAGGGGAAAAAGCTTGAGGGCTTCCAAGAAAATTTGAGTTGCATGAAATCATGGGTTAAAAGTCATCTGGGAAGTTACTTGAAGGAAGTAGGCTGAGATGTTGGAACAGAGCAATCTCCAGAAAATCCTGAGGCTGAACACATTGGAGAAGAAATCCTCAAGGTGTCCTGAGTTGTGCCTGGCAGTGGAGTAGATATAACCAGAAGCTCCAAGGATGACCTGAGGCTTCTGTAAAAAGGAGTTTAAAACTGAAAGAAGAAAGGGGACAGGAACCACTTTCAAGGTCTTGTCTCTATCCAAGACACTTTATCACTAGGCCACAGACTCTGGAGATTAAAATTCAGCTACATGACATCCTTAAAAGTAAGGAAGTAGATTGCTGATCAAGAGAATGCCAAAGGTCACAGGTGGACTGAGCACAAGAAAATCCTGAGTAGGGCTTGTCTGCATTAAAAATGGTTTCTGAGGTATGAGTGAGAGGGTCTTCCAGACCCAGTGAAATCCATTGGAAATGCCTATATTAAGTGATGTATTGAGAATACTGCTTCTTTAACTGACAGGGAGAATGTACCAACATTGATGAGTGATGTCTTCCATGGCTAAGTCAAAGGGAAGTAGAGTGCTTGGGCACAGTGTCTACCAGTCTGGATTTAAAGTTCTTCAGGCTGCATGTCATCACAATTTTGATTAAATGATGAATGAATGGACAGAAGAATGGCTCTTATATTTAATTGTCTCAAAGTATCAGCTAGAAGATATGCTTAGCTATTGGTTGTGTATATAAATAAATTTTCAAGAATCCATTTTCAGAGTTGTTTGAGGGTACATTCATCGATTCAGCAATCCATTTATTTTGTTTTCCATTTCTACTGTATTTAGAATGTGTGCCAAGTCCTGCACTAGGGTGATAAATATGTACTGTGTGGAGTGCACGGCACTGTGTGAGACACAAGTTAAACAAGAGTTGAGGAGATGCTCAATACTCAAAGTGCTTGACACACACGCATGAGGACCAGATCCCCAGAACCATGGGCTGTTGGAAGCAAGCTGGATAGCCTGTCTAGCTGTATTGGACAACTCTGTGTTCAATTGAGAAACCCTGCTCCCTTGAACAAGGTGAAATGCCATCAAAGAAGACTCCCAGAGTCATCTTAGGCTGGGGCAGAACAGAGAAAATGAGCAAGCATGAAGGAAGGGATGAGTAGGAAAGGCCCCAGGCATGTTTACAGAGAACAATGGCCTTGTTCAAGAGCAAGGCCATTCAAGGATGTTGGGTCTCCTCATTGAGACAGAATTGATAACACACAGTCTACTCCATGAGATCAAGGGCCAGGAACATTCTGTTAGTTCATCCATCTTCACATCTCATACTAGACACGCAATCTACAGGTGATATGTAGAAATGAAGGGAGTGACTGAGTGTGGAGGATGCATGCACTCAGGTGCACAGAGAGCTATCTCATTTGACCTTCTAATTGTCCTGTTAGAAGACCCAGGGACACAGGGTCAATGCCACAAGATGCCACTAAGTATCAGAGCTGGGATGTAAACATGATTTCTCTCTCTCTCTCTCTCTCTCTCTCTCTCTCTCTCTCTCTCTCTCTCTCCCCTACCCCGTGTGTGTGTGTGTGTGTGTGTGTGTGTGTGTGTGTGTGTGTGTGTGTGTGTGTGTGTTTAGCTCAAGGGCCAACTTATGGGACTCTTTTCTCTCATTCAACCTTGTGAGTCCCAAGAATTGAATTCAGGTCATCAGGCTGAGTGGCAATCACCTATTTACCCACTAAGCCGCTACACTGGCCCTGATTCTTCTCTTTTTGAACTTGGGAAACGATGGGGCTTAAAATACAGAGATCAAAATAGAAACTGTGTATCTGCTTCTGTGGCTGGACTTGTGGCAGACATCTGGCCAGCACCACACACAGGGCCTGTTCTGCAGCTCTGTAGGGCCAAGGTCAGCCCCACCAAACCTGTCTAGCTCAAGTTCAGGGAAATGGCATTTCTTGTCCTCATCATAATTCCCAAAGTTTTCTCTGGATTTTTAGTAACCTCATTTAGATCTGTTCTGTTCTCAGGGTACAGGGGATAAGCAGTCTAAGGTTCTCCACCTCTTGGGAATTTGTTCTACCTTGCCTTCTCACCTGAGTCTGTGATGACACAAACTGAAGAGATTCATCTGTCAAGGTCTGCAGTATTCAGGAAGGTTTCTGGTTTACACACAAATCCTCCCAACTCCAGACATCCTTTCAGACCAAGCCTACGTGTCTTTGACACACTCAGGTGATGATGGAAGATCCTGTCTTCCAACAAGGGAGAAGAGGTGATGAAAGCAGCTTGGCTGTGGCTGGAGCCCACTCAGATGACAGCCCGAGATGAAGGAGCAAGTGCAGAGTGAGGGAAAGGTAGCGAGGCTCACACCCTCACCCCAGCACCATCATCTCCGCTTGGTGACTCACACCATACCACCTGACCATCCCAGCATCTATGACAACTCAACACGAGAACTGATGTGTTTTATCCGGCTGCCGAAACATGGAAGACAGGCAACCCAAAACAGTACACCTGAGCCTAGACACGTCTACTTGAATGTCACCCTTTTTCACCGTGAGAAGCCTTAGTTGAGCTTTAGTTTTATTTAGACATTACCACTTTGAGAAGAAAAGTAACTCAAAGTAATCCAGTTGGGACACCAGGTAGACCCAGTCATCAAAGCATGACAGCTTGGCCCGAGGGGAGGATTTGGAGCAGTTCTTCTCAGAATTTAATGGATGCAGTGGAACTGTGGAACTGGCCCACAGGAAACATTCTCAGCCCAGGCCTTTGAGTTTCATAAGTCATTCTGTAACCAGCCAGCAGAAATGAAGATGTTCCAATGTGCTACCTATGTCTGACCCTCAGACTCTTTGCAGAGTGGACTCCAAAGACATAGGAATTTCCCGAGGAATCACATGCTGGGAGAAGGGAAAGGATCCAGCAAGAGAGGGAGCTTCTCTACCAGAAAGAGATTACTCAGAGTTTTAACAATTTATCAGAGCACGTTACAGGATAAGACTGAACCTCAAGCAATGATGGGCCGATGGTGAGTAGGACCACACCTTGACCATGGCTACTTAGATGTGCATATCCTTGGCCCTCTATTTGAACTTTGACCTCACTTCAGGACCCAAAGACAGTCTTGGGGGGGGGGTAATTGGATCTCCTTGTCCCTTTTCCCAATATGACCCTTTCTCAAAACAAGGTAGACAGAACACAGAAGGCACACACATGAACACATACACGCACACGTGCGCGCGCACACACACACACACATTTTAAAGTGTAAATACTTCTGAAACACGGCATCAAGCTCATCTCTATAGAGCAAGAGAACAAGAAGAAGCACGGGCCTTGGTCCTAAAGTGTTATACCTTTGTTCATACTTCTCTTTCGTGTATACTTCTCTTCTTCTTTGTAGCCACAGATGATTGTCTTTCAGTCCACCCCCATGACTAGCTCTACTAATGTTCTGTGAGCCATATTAACCTCTCCAAAGCCCTGGAGTGGAGCCACTGTCTACATTATAGTATAAACTATAAGGAAGTACAATTTACTGATACTTAATATGAGTCTTTACATGTCCAACTTCTTCAGGTCGCCCACCCTAAATACCTCTGCCATTGCATTATTCAGGTGACATTTGCTGTTGAGTTTTGGTGGAGAACCTTTACCAAATTAGTAAAGGCCCCTGTGTTTCCTTCACTTTTGAGGCCAGTAAACAGGGGTTTTTATCACAAAAGTTACACATCATGAAAAATTTCAATGACCTGACATCCAGAAGAAAAGTGTGGTTCTGCTGATAGTTACCAAAAACTTCTTATTAGCTGTCTAGAAAAGTATTTTCCAGGTGTGGCTGGAGAGTTGTGTGCATTAATCCAGCTAGGATCTCCTTTCCAGTTTCTGTGTCATGAAAGGCTCTCTTACAGGGAGGGGTTCGTATAGACTGGCATTGGAATGTCTGCCACTTTCTGGTGATGGAGAAGAAGCCTTGTGATTCATAGACAGCCTTGCCCCAAGTGACCCTCAAATCTTAAAGATCAGGCAATGTATCTCTGTCCCTCATCCCACAGTTATCCTAATGTTTTATTTGTGTTTATGTCTTGATTTGTCCTTGCATGTTCACACTGTGCCAAGGAAGAGGTGAGTTGTGACTTCTCCCTACTCATTGAGTCTGTGACTCCCACAACTACAGTGAGAAGATACTTCCCTCCCTCTAAGAAAGTAACTAGGGGTATTTTTCTCCACACCAAATACTATACACAATGTTCTCCTTATAAAATCTACTCCAGTCACCCTTTCTATTGTTTCTCCAGCTGCAAGGGCTGGGTCAGCTATCCCAGATCTGCTCCACACATGCTGGTGTTGGGTGTGAACTAGGTAGCCACAAGCAAAGCAAGATCATTGCTTCTGTGGATTCCCATGCTCTTCTTGCTACTGTCCTAACCTGCCTCTCCCTTGGGTTAGGCTTTCAAGCTGTCAAGCTTGGCCCTGGCATAACTAGGAACAAGAGCCGGTAGAACGGAATGACAAGGGTAGCATTCCTAATTTGGTGAAAAGAACTCAGTGTCCTGGATTCAAACACAAACCATGAATTTCCTGCATGACATCTAAAAGGTGGGTTCATCTCTCTAGCATTCATTGTGTGAATTGAAGGCTGGAGCTTTGCTCTGTGTATGCAGTAAGATGGTGTCCAAGACCTTGGCCAGAGCCTGGCTCATACCAGGACCTCAAGAATGATTGTCTCCAGTTGTATACCTACTGCTGAGCTTACCAAGCTCCCCACAATCACAGAGATGATCTTGTTAAACTCAGCAGCAGCAAGTGTTTTCTAACTTCTGAGCGCTCTCTCCAGCCCCCAGAATTTAATTAATAACAATAAGATGA
Source organism: Peromyscus maniculatus bairdii (assembly GCF_049852395.1). NCBI lineage: Eukaryota > Metazoa > Chordata > Mammalia > Rodentia > Cricetidae > Peromyscus > Peromyscus maniculatus. The sequence continues at coordinate 49,392,217 of NC_134856.1, forward strand.
AAGAATAAGCAATGTTTCCTTTAAAAGGGACTAATTGTTTCATATGATTGGCTGTAAGAGGTCTCCCAGGTCTGGTAGCTGTAAGGGAGAGCTTAACAAGCCGTATGTGTCTTCTAAGCCTTAGACAGACACATAAGTAAACATCAGTTTGTCAGGAATTAAGGAAAAGGGGAGGAAAGTACTAGATGCTGTGGCATTTACTTACCTTTCCAGATATGACCCTACCTTCTGCATCAACCCAGAAGCATTTTATTTCTTACTGGATTAACTCTGAAGCATGTGCTCTGGGCAATCAAGATATGGCTAATCATTTTAGCAATAATCCTTGAAATATTAGTCATTATTGGAGGTGGTCAACCATTTGGTAGCAACAGCCTGCATCAAGATTATTAACTGCAAAGGCAAAGATGATTATTTTAGTAAATTGCCATGGACTGGTCAATTCGGAACACAGAGGTGTGGTGCCTATCTGGAGTCTCTGAGACATCCTTTTATGGCCATAAGAAATGTTACTGCATAGGTGAGAAAAGCCATTGAGGTCCCCGTTCTTTCTGATTGGGACAAGAAGAGTGTGATTTTGGGCAGACACAGGTAGGGATTTGTGCATGGGGTGAAGAGGAAGGTGTGAGAGGCAAGTCCTGCCTACTGGGCCAGATTATAAGGCTCAACCTGCACCTAAAACTAAATGGTCTACTAGGAAAATTATTAGATATGTGAAGTAGTTTCATTTTTTGTTTGTTTGTTTGTTTGTTTGTTTCTAAGAGATAGACAGCCTAGTGAAATCTAATTTAAATGATAATGTAATAAGAAGTGGGGCCATTTTAGTGGAAAGTCTTGAGATTGTAGGACTAGCCTTAGGCCTGGATTCATCCAAGAACACTTGGCAAAAGTCAATATTTGGTTATTTACCCAACTAACCCCATCTATGTTGGCCCCATGGGCAGGCCACATCCAGCAGTGGCAGTGAAACATCCACCAGTCTCATATGCCTCCATTTTTAGCTGGTGGTGAGGTTTTTGAAACTTCTAGCATTTAAAGAAATAGGTCACTGGGGTCATGTCACTGGTCATCTTGTCTCTGGCTTCTTCCTTTCACGATTCCCAGTCCACAGTGGGTTAATGAGCCTCCTCTGCCACACACTTCCTCCATCGTGTTATTCTTCCCCATCCCGTGGAGCCAAATAATATGAACCCTAAACTACAACAAATCTTTCCTTCCTGGAATTGTTTGTTGAGTATTTCATTCACAGTCTCACAAAATCACTAAAAAAGTCCCACTGTCTGGAACTTGAGTCCTTTTCCTACCACAAACCAATCGTAGTAACTCGGGAAGGTGGGAAACTAACCAACAGGGGCAGAACCACAGGAGGGATGTATCCTGGGACCTAAGTGTAAGAAACAAGAGTAGTGGAGAAGCAGGAGCCACTAGAAGAATCTGAAGGTGGGAACCAAAAGAAGGGGCCAGAAGGAAGTCAGAGTCGCTCTGACAGACACGTCTACCACATTATGAATGAATCTCATGATAAGGCTAGAGATGCTTTATATGGCAAGGGGTCAAACGGGTGACTAAAAGGTTCTTTGTGGGCCTAAGGGATGCCAGACCTAATCAGGAAAATCCTTACAGGCATAAGTTAGCTGTTTGGGGTTTGTAAGTGAAAGCAGGGTCACATGGAGCTAATGAATCTTTGGGCTCATTAAATGGTAAGTCCTGAAACAGGACAGCCTTTAGCCTTAGTTATGCTGGAAGAATATACCAGCTGGGAAAAGGTCTTCAGCAAAGATGGAAATAAATGATGTTTGTAACATTATCAGTATAAAGATAAGAGGGAAACTCCTTATCCAAGGGATGGGGTCCACCACTGTTGAAACTGGGAGCCTGAGTTGTTCTATGCCAGGTTCTCCTCAATTCCTAAAACTTGCTTGTGGCTCAAGTGGGACCATGCCCACCATCTGATTTTCCTTTTTGCATGTTTGGTCTGAATTTATTCAATTCTTACAACAGCTTTATGATATCAGCACTCTATCATCAAAGGTTGTTTTTTATATTAGATGGGGAAACCTTAGAAGTGAGAAGTTGTGACCCTTGTTCAAAGTCACCTAGCTATTACATGTCAATCCAGGATCAAAACAGGTAGAGCATGCACTGGAGCTTTGGCTCTGTCAGCCATAGTGGGACTGCAGCCACAATGCTAGGGCTTTCCTTCCTGGTGAATTTGAGATCTCTTATCTGTCCAGTTGGAGAATGGAGATAATAGAACTGTTCTGTGCCTATGCTACCTCAGGGACATAAGCACATGGCACCTCGCAGATGCTACCCAGAGATAACGCCCCTCTTTTTCAACTGATGCTTGAACTCCACCACTGAGGAAGCACTGGTTCTGGTGTCCCCTGAGGATAGAGAGTGATGGGAAGGATGTCACCCTGGAGTGGGGCAGCTTGCAGCAGTACCTTCACCCTACACCCCATATTCCTCCCAAGACAGGGCTAATTTCAATCTGAACTCAGTTCATTTAAGGTCTCCACCCCAGAAAGAAACCCAGGATCTGTGGCAGTGAACTCAGCCACATTTGTTCCCCAGCCCAAGAATAAACAGAGAAGCAAGCTCCCCGTGCCTCCCAAAGCAAAGCACGCTGCCTGTACTGGGAACAGATGAGTTCTCTCCGTTTGCATTAATCGTGTGACTGTTTGGTCCAATTATTCTCACCACTTCAGCAATCATGGTATGCTTGTTCGAGAAGAAAGAAATAACAACAGCTTATCTCGTTGAGAGCAAAGAACAAACAGTGAGAAATCAGGGTCCGCTCCTAAACGCTGTGCTCTGGCAGCATTGTGCTAAGGAGATGATTCATGTTCTCATAGCAACTCGAGAGCGAGAGAGCAATAGCAAGAGAGAGAGAGAGAGAGAAAGAGAGAGAGAGAGAGAGAGAGAGAGAGAGAGAGAGAGAGAGAGAGAGAGAGAGAGAGCAGACTTCTGAAAAGGATTCAGTTGCAATAGATACAAATCTTTTCAAAATCAGCTCAAATGGAGATAAAACTATTTTTATCAGCCAACCCAACTCTGGCTGCCCCCACCCCAATCTTATCTTCTCCTGTGACTGATTTACATAGGTTTAAATAATTCTCTCAAAGAACACATTTCATTAGACTAGGGTAACGGACAAAGCTCTTAATGCTGTTTCATTGCCTGTTGGAAGAACTCCGAGGATTGCTGATGTTTTCAGGGACACACTGAGCCTAAAAGCTTGCAAAGGAATAGTGAGACAGCTTTGGGCAGAGCCTGTGAGGATGGAAAGTCCCCTTTCCTGGCCATAACAAGCAATCAAAGGTGTCTATGCTATGGGGTAGTTCTCTGTCTTCTCCTCACCTGACCTTTCTCACAGTTGGAACCAGCAACCAATGAGAAGCTAAGGGAAATTATCATGTTTTTTATATCCTTGCTCTTAACCCCGTTCGCAGTCCATTTCCTGTCCTGTTTCTGGAACTCCTAGTTTTTGACTTCCTATGAAACCTTTGGTTCAACCCTGGGGTAAGCCAACAGATGTCTTGGTACCAAGCTGCAGGTCATCTCCATCTATGTCTGTTATTGTACCCTGAGAGCAGTATAAGTCTTGATCCAGGCTGATCCCCATGACTGCAACTTGAGGCAGAGGTTGGCTGTGGTGCTCAAACAGGAAACTGAAGCCAGGCCTGCAGTACCAATAGGCCAAGAGTATATGACAGGGCAACAGACAGAGTTCGTGACATGCCCACATCCATGCTAGCATGAGAGGCTTGAGCTCTCTGCCAGCCAGCTAATCTGTCCATGGGTTATGGAATAAACATCTGATGTATTGTTACCTACCAATAACAGAGAAAAACATTTGGTCTCCTCAGGAAGTGGAACCCCAGGAAGAGTAAGAAGGTATCGGAAGACAGATGGAAAGCTGTGTGAAACAAAACTAGGAGAATCTGTGTAAAGAAAATTAGTTCATCATTAGCCAGAGAAACCATTGAAACTTCAGGATTTTAACAGAGAGTTTTCCCGTGGTAATTACATTAGTGGCCTTTGTGTTGCTATGACTAAAATATCTGATAGGAACAACTTCAAGATGTGACCTGTAGTTTGAGAAGGTGCAGAGCCATCATCCCAGAGAAGACTCCATGGTGTCCATGTAGGCAGAAGTGGGTGGAACCAGGAAACAGAGTGAGACCAGACCAGAAGTAGGCTGTGACCCTCAAAGCCTCGCCCCAGCAGCCTATGTCCCTTGGCTTCTAAAAATTCCACAAACTCCTAGTACAATGCCACCAGCTAAAGAACACTGTTTAAGCACACAAGACCATGGAAAATACCTCAGATCCAAACCATAACAGCTGTATGAAATATTCAGCTCAACAAGGTACCAAGCATTTACGGATACACCCCAACTAAGTTTTCTCAGCTAGAAGCATGGTGGATGATGTCATTTCTTTCCAGTTTGAGGTATGATTTAAAGGCAGATGCAAGAATAAACCCAAAGTCACAATATAGTCACAAAAGCAGTAATAGACATAAATGTGGAGCAAAGATACAACGTGCAAGCATTAATACTGCTGGATGAGAAACTGTGACAAAAGAAGATGTCCTGGGGTGGGGGGTGATGTCTACGAAATGTTTGGAAGGATGAGGAGGAGTCTGCAAATAAACAGTGAGAGTAGAAACAGATCTGTGAGACAAGTCTGTGAGATGTATAAACAACATGGCAGGTTTGGCTGTTTGTCTATGATAAACATTGCTAAAATATGGAACCAGGAAAAGAGATGTAAAAATAAAGCTGGGGAGTTAGGGGTAATTCCAGTGTGTGTATACATATACATATACATATACATATACATATACATATACATATACATATACATATACATATACATATACATGTGTATGTGTATATGTATATATATGTATATGTATATGTATATGTATATATGTACACACACACACACACACATATGTATGTTAGTGCCCATGTCATGAGCTTCTGTGGAGGTCAAAGGACAACCTCAGCCATTGGTCCTCACCTTCTGCCGTGCTAAAGACAGGGTCTCTTATTTACTGCTGTGCACACCACACTAACTGGCCCACGAGCTTCTGGGAAGTCTCTTGTCTCAACCTCCTTTCTCCCGGTAGGGGTGCACTGGGATTAGAGAGGCTCGTGATTGCTGATGTATCTGCCTCTTACATGGGCTCTAGGAGCCCTAACTCCTGTCATCGGGCTTGTACTGCAAGCACCTTACTTAATGAGCCATCTCGCCAGCCCTATTTCTTTGCCTCCTGGGTAGGCTGCATCACTTCCTAGTGTTGCCAAGAGGATGGAGACACCCACAAAGACTCCACAGCAAGCAGCTCATTGCGGGGGAGAGAGACAACATTCTCTTTGCAAGAACAGAGACAGTGCCCCTGACCCTTGCAAAGGTCCTCCCTGCACATGGTGCTTTATTTGCACCCCAGAATCCCAACAGCCCTGTGATCCGTGCCCCTCCAATACAAGATAGGGGTGGTGGAGGGTCGCTCCTTCCATCCTCTCTCCTCCCCTCCTCCCCTTCTACATAGCCTTGGCCAAGAGACTGCACCTGCATTGGCCCCCACTGAGAATGGAGGAAAGACTTCCGCTCACAAATGATTCCCTCGCCACAAGCTTCCTTGGCTGGCTGCCCCAAGGCTTTGGTGTCCGAGAGCTCTGTCCTGGGATAGCATGCAGTGTGGACTTGCCCTCATAGGCTGAAAATTGTTCTCTGTCTTAAGCCACAGCTCGGCCCTAAGCTGGCTTTCCTCCAAGGACAGCATGGATGCTGGCACTGGGCAAAGAAGGAAGACTGGGGAGGCCATGTAGGTGGCTTCCTCCACCATCAGAACACGTTCAGAGCCCATTCCAGTGTGGAGCCGCTGGAGGTACTTGAATGTCACCCTGCATTTTGACATGGACTACCTTTGCCTCAGTTTCTCTGTGTGACTAATGAGGTAACTGCAGCACTAAATATATTGAGGGTCTTTAGAAGAAAAGATAAAACCGCTCATTCATTTCACAAGTATTTATGGAGTGCCTATAATGACCTTGAGATATTTCTCTTGGAGTTTACTCAGGTTAAGATTGTAAAAGTAGTAAGAGCTTTCCCAGGGGAAAACAAAGAAAGCAATAACGATTTTAAAAGCACTGCACATAAATTGATAAGCACAGAGGCTGGCACTTAGCCAGAGCACAGCTAGCTGTGATTAGTTGAACATCTACTACCCCATGGCCCTGCCATAGAACTCTCCATCTATCCTCTCCTCCACCTCTGCAATATCAGTAAGAAGTTCACATTCTGACTGTTTAATAAATGAGGACTATAGACTCAGAAGATGCAAGCAGGCTTGGCTTCGGGTAACGAGTGAATAAGAGAGTCAAGTGTGGACCGCAAGCCTAAGGGATTGAGCCAGGCTTTTAAATGGTGTATGCATGTCTATTCAACTGTACATTATGGGCTATTCTGAATGAGTTGGGACCAGGAAGGGGTGTGTGTGTGTGTGTGTGTGTGTGTGTGTGTGTGTGTGTGTGTGTGTGTGTGTAGTGTGTATTCTCTGGAAATACTAATTGTTCAGACCTGTCAGGGGTAAGGGAGTGAAGGCAGATCCCTCCCACCCCTAACTCTGAACCCCCAATGTTGGGATTCACATAGTGAGTTAGAAGAGAGACTATGCAGAGCATTGTGAACCAGGCTCAGGCAGCAGGGTGCACCAGGAGCCAAGTCTGGATCCTGGAGGGAACCAAGGCCAAGAGACTGGTTGGGGTTGCTAGGTTATGGAGTACTGGCAGAGTGGGGAAGCTCGTGATACAGAGAGAATGTACCAGTGGGCTCCTTGGTTATGGCTAAAATCCCGAGTCGGTGACTGTTGGGTCTTGGCACCGGCTGCCCTGACTATGTAAAGCTGTTATCGCCGTGTTTGCGTTTATTAAAGCCTGTAATTATTATCCTGACTCACGGAGCGCGTGTGCGTCCTCTAAGCCCGGGTCCGCGCTTCCTCCTAAGTCACATTTGATCAGACTGAACGGGGGCCAAACTTCTCTGGCTAATATTGACGTTGGCAGCGGGCCAGCTGTCCAGGGTGAGAGGAGCTGAAAAGCCTGTTCTCCCTCTCACTCTGTTTTGTTAGGCTTTTTAAAACTTAACTGTTTTGGATCACCCCGCAGTGAAAACTGCATCCAAACCCTGCCTCCCTCTCTTGCCTCTTCTTCCCAGCTTCACTCCAGTGTTCCATTTTAGGTGATTTTTATTTTCTAAAATTATTTCCCTTACTCCAGATTTGCTCCTCAGATTAGACTGAAAATTCAGAGGAAAAAAACAAACTTATTTTTTCCTTTTCTTTTTGCCTTTCCCCCTGCAAAGTTTGAAATTGTTGTCCTAAACAGGTAAAACACACACAAAGTAAAAGAATTCAGTAAAACAAGAAAGAGTGAGGAAATGATTATTAAAAAAAATGGGGATGGGGGTAGGAGAATAATCCTGGCATAAAGGCTGAGCGTGGGCCATTTTCTGATGGCTTAGGCAATGCCTATCCCTTTGTCCTTGTGGTATGTCCACATTGCTGATTACACATCATTAACAACAGTCATCAGAGTGTGACATCATGGGGTAGTGTCTCCCTGACAACAGGCATCCTGATTCTTATAAGACATCAGCTCCTTGGGTGGCCCTCATGGCTTTTGCCTCTCTTGTCCTCAGGTCCCTTGTCGCTGGCAGCACTCTTGGTTGTCCTTCTAAGACTCAACATCCACCTCACAGGTGATGCAAGAATTACAGGGCCATCTCGGCAGACTCTTCTCTTCCGTCTTGTCATTCTCTCCCTCTTCCTGTCCCTCTTTGTCCCCCTCCCCGTGTGTGTGTGTGTGTGTGTGTGTGTGTGTGTGTGTGTGTGTGTGTGTGTGTGTGTGTGTGTGTGTGTGTGTGTGTGTGTGTGTGTGTGTGTGTGTGTGTGTGTGTGTGTGTGTGTGTGTGTGTGTGTGTGTGTGTGTAGGTCAGGGAACAACTTCAGGTGTCAATCCTTGGCTTCTGTCTTTGCCTTGTTAAAGTGGGGGTGAACGGTCATTGGGATAGATTGCCTACTAGCTTCTTCGAACCCTCAGGTCTCTGCCTCCTATCCCAACACAGAAGACTTGGGATTACAGGTGCACACTATCACATCAAGCTGTATGTGGTTGCTGAGATCGAACCCAGGTCCTTATGCTTGCCCAACAAGAGGTTTATCCAGTTTATCCTCAGCCCTGGCAATATCTTTTATCCATATTTTCTTGGTACCATCCTCAGTGAGCATCACTGTTACCTGGTGGTGTAACACCTCTGTGCCTCTCTCACCTCTGTGCCTCCTAATCCATTTCTGCCATAGAACCATTTCTGACCACAGCAGCCTCTTCTTTATGAGCCTTGAGTTAGTCTTCATTCCCTCAAACAGAAAGTCCAAACTAAACTCAAGGCTATTGATTCTCTTACTGATCTGTTTTTACTTTATTCATTCATTCATTCATTCATTCATTCATTTATTAGAGTATTTATTTGCAGAGTCTTTCTGTGTAGCCTAGAAGATGTCCATCAAAAGACGAGTAGACAAAGAAAATGCAACACCTATGTACAATGGAATCATGAACAACTCTGAAAAATTAATTCATAATATTTGGAGAAAAATGGATGCAATTGGAAACATCAGGTTAAGTGAAATAAGCCAGAACCACCACCAACAAAAAACCATGTTTTCTCTTTTACAGAAGCTAGATTTAAAAGTGTGTGTATATGTTTGCATATGTATAAAAATAAAGAGTGGGGAGGAAGGAAGGGAAGGAGGGAGAGAGGGAAGGAGGGAGGGAGGGAAGGAGGGAAGGAGGGAGGGAGGGAGGGAGGGAGGGAGGGAGGGAGGGAAAGAGGGAGGGAGGGAGAGAGAAAATAATGAGTGGCCATTTCAAATAGCTCTCCTGACAGAGGGTGCCAGAGCCCTGGATGAAGTCCAAGTCTGCACCACCCTCGGGTCTCACATTCACCACTGTTCAATGCAATTATCAACTTGCCTGATCCCTTCCCTCTGGGAAGGGCTCATTGTAGCATCACTTGCTCCTTATGAAATCTCTCTCAGTACTCTGCACTCATTGCTCATTGCAACTTCTCTTTTGTGTTTGTTCAGAAAGCCCGCAGGAGGGACGGGATCTACTTCTTGTGTTACTTGTTTTTGTTGAAACTTGCCATGGTCCAGGGTCCCCCACATCTAGTCCAGCAGGTGCATAATAAACATGAAGTTGAATGAGTGCACAAGAAACACACAGGAGAAGAGATTCAGCACAAGGAAACCATCTTGGAGGACTGTCAATGACTAGCCTCCTTTAGGCAAATACTTCAACATTGAAGGTTGTGAGTCAAGAAGAGGAGAGAAGGACTATAATGTGTTCTGAAATCTTCCTCAAACCCCTCCCCAACACAACCTGACGCAGCTCAGTTTCATCATCTTCTACTCCCCAGCCTCATTGAGTGTCTTCTTTTATGTCTTTCCATGAACTATGACAAAACACTGGGAAATTCCCTGACCACAGCCCCTCATAGTTTCCGGAGAGGTACTTAGCAATTAAACTAATTTTTTTCTTTCATTTGTTACATTTTTTTGTGTGTGTTTGATGGGTTGGTTGCTTGTTTTTTCAATTTGTTTTACTTATTTGTTTGGTTTTCTTTTGTTGGATGGATGGCTAGGATATTTTTGGACAGGATCTCATGTAGCCCAGGCTAGCCTCAAGCTTATATACAGCTTAAGATGACCTTAAACTTCTGGTCCTCTTGCCTAGCCCTCCAGAGTGCTAGGATGACATGAATGTATCACCATGCTCAGATTCTGAAATGATTAACCCTGAACCCAGGGATCTGTGTCTGCTAAACAAACAGTCTTTAACAACTGAGCTACATCCACAGTTCTGTGTTTTCTTCGACTTTTTCAGATAGGATCTCATCAGACGGAATCTCCAACTTGCAATGATCCCCTTTCCTCTACCTTCTGGATGCTGGAATTGAAGACATTCACTATAACATTAGCCCAGCTTCCTCAACACATTTGATGTGAAAGTATTGAACTGAATCCTTTACATAGCAGAGTTATGGCTAGAAGTTGTTTGAAATGATAACCCACAGGCCATGCAGCTTCCCTCAAAACAATATCGGCTTCAGGAAGAGACTGAGGACCCAGCTCAATTTTGTAGAGAAAGCCCACCCTTCAATGTTTATCCTCACATTGAAGTTACCAGCATTTTTAAGATTTATTTTATTTTTAATTATATCTCCTTCACCCAGGGTGTGAGGTGTGTGTGTGTGTGTGTGTGTGTGTGTCTGTGTGTGTGTGTGTCTGTGTGTGTGTGTGTGTCTGTGTGTGTGTGTGTGTGTGTCTGTGTTCATGAGAGCAGTGCCTATAGATGCCAGATGAGGACATCTGGTAGTTCGAGTTACAGGCAGTTGTAAGTTACCCAGCATGGGTGCTGGGAAACAAACTCTGGTCTTCTGCAAGAGCAGCAAGTACTCTTAGCTTCTGAGCCATCTCTCCAGCCCCAAATGTTTATGTTTGCTTGTTTGTTTTAAGAGATTAAAACATCCTTTTTTGAGGGGGGACGTTAAGGTGAGCAGGCCTGAGGCTATGATCTCCTTTTACACTTTACAACTCATCGCAAAAAAATCATTGCCTCATTTTACCAGTGAGGTAGTAAAAACAGAAAAGTTGAATAAGCCCTGGGTGGGCATCATTTTTCATGAGCTACAACCAAGACTAAATCTTTTTGGGAGAAGAAGAGACATAGTGATTCCCATTATCTGTCTGTGGTCAGCCATATTGATCCAAAGCAGGCCTCTTTGGGGGACATTCTCTAAGCCATTGGAAGCCACTTTAGCTATGCAACTTAGCTATGACAGAGAAGTTCAAAGGTCATCACCATACCCTGAGAGCCAATATTCTTCTCCTTTCATTACAAGCACCCCAGTACTCAAAGTAGGGACTGGCCTACCAGCCTGGGTCACATGGTAAAAAAATCTCAAAGGGAACTTATACCATAAGGTTATGTTGTTGGCCACAGAACTGAGTCATTTTAAAATGAGAAATATGGCCCATGTGGGACTGGGAGGAAAAAGAAAAAGAGGAGACATTCCAAAATTGAGGGGAGGCATATTTAAAGCTATGGGCTGACCGACCATCCACATCATCTAAACTACTGTTTTATGCACCCAATTAAAAAAAAAGTTTAATGTAAAAAAAGAAATGTAACAAGAAGTAAGAAATCCAGAGAGAGGCCTTTTTTCCCTTCCTGCAAACTACTTGCTTCAACTCTGAAACCCAAACCCCTGCAGTCAGCACCCTCCTCATCCCACTTCGCAATTAGGGATGTACGTTAAACCGGCCTCTGAAGCCAGCTAGCTACCCCAAAAGAACTCAGAACCTAAATGAAAACCAGACGTGTGGCCGAGCGGTTGGCACCAGCCAGGAACTCCATATACAGCAACCATATAGATTTAAGATGAAAACGAAGAACAGTCATTACAGTTAAATCCATGGTGTGCCTGCCAGCTGTTTATTCAAAAGGAAAGAGAGTGGTGTGGGAATTCTGGAGAGTGCAAAGACTGCCGTGCTGTGCTGTACTTTAAAGATATTTGAACTACTTGTTTCCTGGCGGGGGAGGGCTGTCAACACATCTTTGATCTCTGGCTAAAGCTGGTGCTTTTCCATGTCTAGGTTGCAGCATCTCAGGATCCATCTGAATCATCTATGTTGCTTTTCACATTCATCTGTCCCCAGCCCCAGTCTTGGTACTTGGGAGTGCAGATGTTTGCCTTCTCTGCTGCTGTTTGCAAAATCTGTCATGGTTTGGAAATAATCATGTTGCCAGCTTTGGTCTTTGGGTCTCTGGTGCTACCTGTGTGCTTGGAGGGTCTCCCTACTGCAAGCCCTTTTGGATTTTCAGGGGATGGGTTCCTTTTTCCTCAACTATCCTTTCAAGTTGACCTCCTTCCTTCAGAGGCTACCTCATGCCCACTCTATTTCTTTCATGTCTCACTATGTGGAATTGCTAGTTGTTCTCCTCACACAAACCAAAGATCAGCACTTTGATCCACTAGAAAATATACACTGAGAAGGTTGAAACTTGTCATCTGCCTTTAAGGCACTATGTGCTGTGGGCCATCAACAAGAAAGTATAAATGTATGACAAGAATGTGGAGTGAACTTTGTTTTAGAAAGCAGGATAGCTTTGGACAGTGAAACAACCCTGAGAATTCTGAGGCAGATCCTAAATGGAGGAACGTATCTATGCCATGTGATCCAACTGTTCACAAATGTAGGTTTCTAGAACAAATGCCATGTCATCTCCCCTCCCTCCTCTTGCTGTGTCAGGAGTTTGTCTCCTAGGTGATTCCAAATCATGTCAAGTTGACAACACTGACTATCACTGGAACACCAGAGGATGGTCTCAGTCCTCTATTCCGAGAGACTGATTCCAGTGACCTGAGGTGGTGTTATGCTTTGGATCTGAGATGTTCTCCTCCATGGGCTCATGTTTTAGGTGCTTCATTCATAGTTAGTGGCACCACATTGGGTCATCAAATGTACATCCTTTGAGGTATATTGTTTCTGTCATTTCCCCACAGCTCCTTATTTCCTGGCTGCATGTTGATGCTGATGTGAACTGTCCTAGCCTGACATGCTCTTCCTGCCAGGATGAACTGGGTGGACTGAACGCCCCTGGAACCAAGAGCCAAAGTGAAGACTCTCTCCTTCCACATTGTTTTGTCTGGTGACTCCTTTATTTGTTTGTTTGTTTTTACATCCAGACCAGTTCCCGCTCCCTCCTCCCATCCCAGTCTCCTCCTCCACATCCTCTTCTTTCATCCACTCCTCCCCCTCTGTTTCTCCTCAGAAAATGGCAGGCTTCCCATGGACACCAGCCATGCATGGCATTTCAAGCTGAAGTGATTGATACCAGGCTTCTCCTCTCCTTTTAAGACTGAATGAGGCTACCCAGTAGGAGGAAAGGTCCCAAAAAGCAGGCAACAGAGTCAGAGACAGCCTCTGCTTCCACCATCAGGAGTCTCACAAGAAGATCAAGCTATACATTCTGTAACATATATGCAGAGGGCCCAGATCAGTCCCACTCAGGCTCCCTGGTTGTTGGCTCAGTCTGTCGGTGAATCTTAAGCATCATCCCTGTGTCAAAACCCCCAGGAAATGTTTACTGATAGGCACTCTGGTTAGAATCTGTGGGTAAGACAGTTCAGGAGAGAAGCAAATGGAGTCTCACTCCTCAAAGCTCAGACTAATAATCAAGCGAGTACCTGAGGGCTGGGGAGGGATGTAAATTTCCAGGCCCCATTCCAGGACAACAGGTCACAGGCTTATGTGTCTAAGACTCCTGAAGAATTTCTCTCAAAGGTAAACAAGCTAATATGTTCTGTATCTACCATTCTAAATCTCAGACATAGAATACTTTCAGCTGGGTGTGTCATAGTAAACTAATAGGATGGCTATAGAAATATGAGTTTCTTCTCTCTGATAAAACGAAATCTCATCCATGGAGGTGCTGGCTTTCCCAGTTACATATATGTCTTCTTTCTTGGTGGGGTTTTGATGCTGTCTAATTCATCCTGTGAGCTTCTTTCACACTACAGTTCCCATGACTGCCAAAACCAGAGGGAGTTTCTCACTTTGGGCAATAAGGGTTGGAGCCTTGGCCTGACTACTGGCTGGCTATGAAAACTTAAGCAAGTCACTCTCCCTGGTTTTCATGTTTCCCATCCATGAAAAGGAACAATAGCCCTTGGACAGCCCATCCTACAGGGCCACTCAGGATCAGATCAGATAATTTACATAAGTGAAGGGAGGTATAATTATCATGTGGCGTTCCTATGACTCAGAGCACTCTGAGCTCATAGAAGCTTAGCTAAGGGAGGATGGAAAGGTAGGGGTGTGTACAACCCCAGAATCACACCAGGACACAGTCCCTGGAGAATGCAGTTCCAGGAGAAAGCGATTCTTTTCCGCAAAACTTACAGGATTCCCACTCATTGCACAGAGGCCCATCTAATTCAATTATTTTATTTGCCTTAGCTACTAAAGAGCTTGAAGTTAAATTAAGTGGTTCACGGTAATCACTAGCTCTTCACATTTTTCTCTAGAAAATTATCTGAAACATTTTCCAAAGTAGACTAAGACTCAATCAGTGGCAGAAATAACCATGACAAACATGCCCTGTGGCTTTAAACATATAGAACATTTTAGTGACTGTCAGTTGTTTAGATAAGTGATATTCAATAAAAAATATAGTGTTTGCAAACTTTTAAGTAATTATAATTTTGTAGTAGCCACAATAAAATTTAAAGAGTAGCATTTATTTCAATATATTTTAACCAATATTGCTAAAATGTAATTGCTTCAAAATGTAATCACTATTAAAATATTGAGATTGTTCACATTATTTGTTGATAACAAGACATTAAGTCTTGGTGCATATTTCTCTTTTTAAAGACTGATTTTTATTTTTAATTGTGCTTGTGTGTCTGAGGGTAGGTATGTGCATGTGAGTGTAGTGACTATTAAGGCCATAAGAGGGCACTAGATCCCCCAACACTAGAGTTATAGGCAGTTTTTAAACACTGATGTGGGTGTTGGGAACCATGCTCAGATCCTTTGAGCCAGCTCTCCACTATCTCTTGCATTTAGAATTTTCTTCACATGGCCAAGTTTCCAGTGTTCTCTGTGGACACATGGCCAATACTGGCCATACTGGATGGCCCAGACTTGGGTAATGTTTTGGAGGGAGAGTCTCAGTAATGTCTACCATTTACTGCAGGCACACATCGTGCTTTATAAGTATTGCTAATTACCTTAAGAACACTTTGAGCTCAGAACTACCATCTTTCATTTGCAGATGAGAAAACAGCAATTCAGAGAAATGAGATCATTGGTCCCAAAATTGAAAAGCATAGGTGGAATCCAAACTCAGGACCAGCCATGCACATTCCACACTGTGCTCTAATGTGCTGGCACTAGTGAATCATTAAGAGAGGGGGACTCCCACCCCACTTTGTAGCTGCATGGAGTCTAGCACCCTGTCTGAACTCAAAGTCATCCCCTGTAGAGACCCTCTGGAAGAAGAAAGTGCAGCCTCCACCCATCACAAATCAGGCATCTCTCCACCAAACCACTGCCTCCAAGCCGAACAAGCTCAGATGAGAAGTTTGGAAGAAGCAATTATGATTTTATTGCACCCGCTGTGCTGACGATTAATGCTGAGTGCGGGTGGAAAATGCACCCTCTCATTTGCTAACACGCACTATAATTATGTATGCCTCTCCAGGTACTATAATTTAGAACTTAAAAAAGCCCCATTCCGAACAAGTGGTGCTGCACTGTAAAACATTACAGATGTGTTATCATATAAACGAGATAGCCGTGACACGATCGTAAGATAATAAATCCCCAACTTAGATTCGGAGACAAGATATGTCAAAAGCAAATCCACACCGCCACTTAATCTTCCCCATAAACTGTTTATTTTTTCTGAATCCTACAATAATACACGTCAGACTGCTTTGATGGTTTCCAGATTAATGTATTTCCCCCCTTCAGGTCATCACACGAGCACTCATTTCATAAAATTAACTCTGCTAGTTGCAAGGTGGAAACGGGCTGCAAAACATAACTGTTTGCACCAAATGGGGAGCTGGCAAGATGGAATTAATAAATAAATCTGATATCCCCCCATTTCCGGGGAAGACTAGAAATGTCATTGTATATCACTTCTTGATTTCCTTAGCTCCTGTTGGGCACAGTGAGCCCCACAATTACGGATGTACGGGCTGGAGGATGCGCTACTACTCAAAGCCATTTGTTTGATGTCTGATGGATTCCACTCCCTTCCCATGATGCCTCTGGGGTGGAGTTGGTCCTCATCAGCCCACACCCTAATTAAAAAGAACAGCACCTGCAATCACAAAAGGTCTCTCCAGAACAGCTTTGCTCAGCTCTCCCTGAAGTGAAAGCCACCACCCACAGAGCAAGCTCATTCACACCTATGTGAGCCCTTAGAGCTCCAGGGGAGACATCTGCCCAGCACCACACCTTGCACTAAGTCCAACTCCCAAATTGGAGCACTCTCTCTAAACTACCCCAGAACCCAAATAATTTTATATGCAGCCACACCAGGACCACGTCAGCCTGGGGAAACTATGTGAGAGTTTGGGAATACGTTACTACAAACCCCTAGTTTCCTAACTCAGTAGACCAGGGGGCCACAAACTTTTTTTATTTTCTGTAAAAAAAAAAAAAAAAAGTGTTAGATTTCGAAGGCCACCACATCCCTGACTCCAAAGTCCAACTCTGCCACTGTAGGACCCTGAGAGCATGCAGAGACAGCACACATATGGCCAAGCATGGCTGGGTTCTGATGACACTTACTTATTTGTTTATATTTATTTTGTTACTTATCAATTTGAATGCCTTATAATTGTTTATTACAGGTCACTAGATATCTTTGCATGTACCTCAAATGCTGGTCTTTTGACTTTTTTTTCTAATGCTTTAAATATAAACATTATTCTTAATTTGTAAGCTGAAAACAAGACAAAAACAGATTCAGTCTCGGGGCTGTTGTTGGCTCCACCCTGGCAACAGGGACCAGGGGTTATTTGCCTGTCACACAGTCTGTTCCAATACCAAGATCCAAAGATGTCTGTTCACTCAGAACTGCTCCCAGAGATGCACAGTGAATATCAAGTGTTGCTTCTTTTCTATGCAACTCTCGATCATGTGACTAAATTTCTCAGAACAATGAGCAAGTCCCAAGCCCCCAGATTCACTTGTCTCCAGAAGTGTGTGGAGTCACAGGAGAAGCTTCCAGAACTAACAAACAAGGCCAGGATAGGGCTGGCAAGAGGTGATGACGCTAAGCCATTAAGTGGCACTTTCTCTCACTATGTTATAACAGAGTCTGAGTCTTTCTCAATGTGCTATTCTACACACACACACACACACACACACACACGCACGCACGCACGCACGCACGCACGCACGGAGGGGTGGGGAGGAGCATAGCATCAGTATGATGAAGTATCCTAAAATAAACCAGGGTGCCACTATATGCATTTGGGTCTTTTTCCTCTAATAAGGGAGAGTGGGATCCTTGGCTGAAGACACCTGATTAGTTTGATGCAGGTGTTTGTTCTTTCTGGAAGAAGCTGGGACTAAAGGTGTTAGCCACAACTGGAAACAGGGCAGGAATGTGAGCTGTTTGTTCCCTGTTATGATACTGCAGGACTCCAGACCATCCTGCCCAGGGAGGTTTTCCTGGCTGTGTGGGAGACTGAAAATGCCACCAGACCCAGTGGAAGAAGCTTGCCTTCTAGAGCCTCCAACAGCAATCAAGACTCTGGTGCTCTAGCTGGCTTCTCTTGACCCCATCTCTCCCTCACAGGGGTCAGAAGACTTCCTCTTCTCCCTTGTGCCAAAGAAGAGACACTCCTGGTTGCTGATTGTAAAAGCATTCTTTTCCCAGAGCTTGGAACTAACAACATTGAGCATGATGCCCCAATCTACGTTTAAATCACCTATGGGGCATTCCATGTCAACCAGGCCACAGCTCTCACAGAAACTTGTGGAGTTAAACTGGGAAGGTGTTTATATTCCCACTGTAGAAATTCTACTGATAGATCCTACTCAACTGGCTCACTGGAGAGGAAGGGACCACCTCCAGATTGTGATTCGTGGGTCCAGACTTCTCCCTTCTCGAATGCAGATATTTATAGTCAGTTATGAGTGTTCAGGATGGTTACTTGGAAAGAGACTGATTCAGTGGATGGGGGGCAAAGCTGTGCGTCTTTAATCAGACCCCTCTGGATGCTTACTTTGTTGGTCCCTAAGCCACCCTTTGATGGTCACCCTCCCACAGTGATGTCTACATCTACCTAGAAGATGGGAGCAAAGCAGTGCTGAGGACCAGAGTGTGGTGGTACAAATCCCAGCTTAGCCAGGTTGTACAGTGCTTGTGATCCCAGCATTGAGGAGTCTGGAGCAAGAGGACTATAGGTTTGAGGCCAGCCTGATTTATATAGCAAGGAACCACATGAGACGTGTCTGAGCACATCCCGAACATTTCAGAAGTTATCAAGCCTTCTACTTTTACCTTTAAAGTGGGTCCTGGCCTCTCTGTCCAGTCTATACCATGTCATAGTCAGCCCTCCTTCTGCAGACTGGACAAAAATCAGCTTTTTGAGATGCAACTTCATCTTGAAACTTTAGGAACTAAAAGTCTTTACTGGGAATAAGCTTGAAGACAGATCCTGTTGTGTGGTCCAGAATCCTACAGCAGTGGCTCTACCATTCTTCAACTGCATCCTACTTCTTTTAGTATTTCATCCATATTTCACGTGCATCCCTGTATTTCATCCACAATATATTCCACAAACACTGGCCCCTGATAGCACTTTCTGTTTTTGCTTTATTTTCCTGGTAAACACATCTGCTGAGTAGGTTCTTAATCATCTTTTAAACCCTAGCCCAGGGAAATCTAAATGGCTGGTATACATTTAATGTTCAGAGGAAGACCAAATAAGTATGAAACCCTCATTTCCTATTGGAAATGTTGGGGAATATTGGATAATATACTACATTCGTGAGAGTGTGGGAAAAACATAGAATTATAACTCTAGATGGGTGATCTTCCAGAGCACCTGAGTTCAATTCCCAGCACCGACCTAGTGGCTCGCGCGCACAACCATCTATAACTCCAGTTCCAGGAGATCTGACACCTTCTTCTGGCTTCCTCGGGCATCAGGCACATGGGTGTTACACAGACATACTTGCAATTAAAACACTCAAACACAAAAATTAAAAATAAATCTCAAAAATTTTTGAAGTCATTGGCTGGAAAGCAATCAGAAATGAATCAGGTCAGCACTTGACACTTCAACTCTGTGGGAGACAACCCTTGTCACATACTTAAATCCAATGGCTTAAGCATTGACTCTGCAGTGTCCCAAACAGTCTCATGTTTTAGAGGTCCAAACATGGTAGCACTATTTTGAAGGCTATGCATCCCTGTGTCAGGTGGGGACTGACTGGAAGAGGTCATTAGAGGTAGGCCTTTGAAGATTATAGCTGCCCTGATTCCTGCCTAGTGTCCCCTTCTCCCAATAGAAGACCCTTCCCCACATGCTCTAGCCACAAGCTCTGCCATGCTATTCCTGATTTGATGGGAGGGAATTTCTCAGCAACTCTAAGTCAAAATTAACCCTTCCTCCTTTAAGCTGTTCCTGTCATTTTGTTAAATCATCAAAGCAGGTTTTTTAGGTACCTTGTGAGCCCAAATCCGCCAACCCTACTCCAAGAGGACCAGCTATTTGAGTAAGACTTGCTCCTCCCCAAGGGTTCACCATGTCCCTGAGCATGCAGGAAGCTGATATCGACCCACTGAGTGTAACACACAAGATGAAAATATCTGTGCACACTGTAAAGATCCCTGAGAGGACTTCATCATTTCAACCCATTCTAGGGACCTGGAAGTTGCTGCTTCTGTGCTGTTCAGGGCATATAAAATGAGAAAGCAAGAGGGACAGATAAATGTTATTTATCTGTAAAGCACTTTAATCAAAATTTCCAAGAAAAACAATGGAGCTATTAATATAGTCCGCATCCCAGACACGACAAGTGACGTCTGTTATTGAAGCTAAATGCTTCAGGCTTCTTGGGTGTGTTGGGAAGGCGGCTGGCAGGATGACAGGCATCCATGCAACAATGCAGTGTGCCAGGCTGGAGGAACAGATTTCCCCTTTAGCATCAGTGCCCTGCCTAGACAGGAGGTATCTCATAGTCCCCTTAATCATGCATCAAGCTGAGTGACACTTGAAGTGGTAATAATTCTCCCCACCCGAGCAGCTGTCTGTCTGTATTTTGATGTTTCTACCTAATCAGATCGCCTTTATCCATAGCAACCAGCAGCTGAATGCCATGTAAGCCATGAGCATCAGCAGGCCTGCTGTTAATCCAGGGGGAATGAATCCTTCTCTGTGGAAGAATATATTTGAGAACAATCATATTGGAAAACAATCACTTTATTTCTTAAATGAAAAACAATATTTCTTGATTCCCTATAGAAATGTGTTTGCATCCATCTTCCCCAGATAACCTTAAATCAAGGAAGGCACACTTGTCTCTTTGGACAACCTGTACCACTTTCTTTCAACTCAGCCCACTCTTGATTGTGCTGGTTTATGGTAACAACAGCAAAGAAGTCAACATCTAGACATACTGCAGACCATTTAATTCTGGTGAGGATTTGGGCAAGGTCAAGCTTAGGGCGTTTTCTCTTTCTTAAAGTATTCCTACAAAAGAGAGTCTTCCTAAATGCAAGGAGCATCTTGTAACTTCTCTCTAAATTCTTAAAGGAGTTTAAGCCTTCTGCTTGGACCTTGGAAATGTAGCATGACCAGAAGGGAAACCTTCCTCCTTTGGATGCTGTCTCACACTTCAGTTTCTTCTTTTGGAACTTTTCATTCCTTCAGTTTCCAGTTCAATCTGTTCTTGTTTCCTGATTTCCAAATGCCAGGTCTTCCTTGGAAAGCCAAACACTGAAGTTATTTGTTTGCCATCAGACTCAGGAAAAGAGAGTGATGGATATCTTAGAGTCCCAGGGACAGACTTAGACTACCAGAAGAGGACATGGAGATCTTAGAGTCCCCGGACAGAAAAGGATGGGATGAAATGTAGAGAAACAGAATACACCTAGTGGCAGGAGTCAAGGGCAATAAATGAGCTAAAGGAACATGCCAAGGAGTCTGGCTAGTAGATAAAGTGACAATTATAAAATGTGGAGCACCCACCACTCTAAGTGTGGAGCCCAGCAGCAGCAACTGGGAGTGAGTTGGAAACACAGTCTTGGGCCCACCCCACAGCCCCTAAGTGACAAGGCTCAGCCTTCAGTTTGCATCTTAAGGAGACTCCAGGTGAGTCTTCAGTAAGTACCAGGAAAATGCAGGGAGAGCTCAGCCACCTCCCTCTCTTTTTCTTTTTCTTGAGACCCTTACAAAGATGGCTGCATTTTGCCAGTCACTCAGCTGTTTCTGGTTGCTGTAAACGGTCAGAGAGATGCCTTCACTTGCTGAAGCTCACGATGATGTTGGAGTGTAACAGGTCATT
This sequence comes from Peromyscus maniculatus bairdii, assembly GCF_049852395.1. Taxonomy (NCBI): domain Eukaryota; kingdom Metazoa; phylum Chordata; class Mammalia; order Rodentia; family Cricetidae; genus Peromyscus; species Peromyscus maniculatus. The sequence continues at coordinate 49,413,400 of NC_134856.1, forward strand.
AGAAAAACAGTCATTTCAGATGGGGAGGTACTGGAACTTTTGTCTTTTCTCCCCCACAGTTGGCTTTTTCTTTGCCATATGTCGGTTGAGCAACTGTGACTAACAAGGTGGCTTTTGTCACAGGTAGAATGTGCAGAAGCCCAAGCCAGGGCATCTTGTAGGTCACTTTACTGACAATTCACAAAAGCTTCAGTAGGGGTATGAACTGTGAAAATAACTAGCAGATTCTAGGGCCACTGTGCATTTTATTAAACCTTCAAGCTAGCAGTGTGGTGTGGGTTTAACTGACCTACTGTATCGGTCACTTCTTTCAGATGCTGCAGATTTCAATGCTGGAACCAAATGCCCAACAAGAAGCAACTTAAGAGAGGAAGGCCTTGTTTGGGCTTACAGTTCAAGAAGAGATGGCCTATCATGGTGGGGAAGGCAAGGAGGCAGGTTTGTGGTCACAGTGTCCCCCAATCAGCAAGTGGAGAACAGGTAGAAACTAGTGCTGGACTATATATAGTACCTTAAAGCCTAACCCCAGTGACTCTCCAGTGAGGCTACACCTCCTAAAGGTTCTGGAACAGACCACCAGCTGGGGACCACGTGTTCAAACACATGACTCTAGATGGTTGGTGGATGTTTTATATTCAAACCTCAACAACCATTTTACAAGCACGGAAATGTAGACGCAGAGGCCAGGGACGCTAGCCAAAGTCATGTTGACAGTAAATGATAGGCTGGGGTCTGAACCAAGTCAACCGTCTCTTTGCCAGAGTCCTTTCCACTACATCCGTCAACTTGTCATTTAAGGAGAAAGAGAGAGAGAAGGGGAAGGGAGGAATGAGAAGAGAGGGAGGAGTCTTCTACATATACAGGTTGTTATTCTGGTAGCAAGGCAAACTTGTGTTAATAAACCTTTATCCTCTTCATTAATATATTATTAAACAAGGTTAATAATCTTGCCCCCAGAGATCTAGGAATGTGGCTCAGGGATAGAGGCTTGCCATGCATGTGTAAGAAGCAGAAGTTCTGGGTTCCATCCCAGTAGCTCCCTCAGAGGCTATGGATAAACAATGCCAAGTCAGGTTGAAAGGGGGCAGAGTTCCTTGGTTGTACTTAACTGACATCAAGCACACGGACAGAGCAAAGGGACCCGCCAACACAAGTGGGACACTGTCCACACCAGAGCCCATTGCTGGACAGAGGCTGAGTATATGAAGTTTTTTTTTAAATTATTTTTATTATTAACAGACTATGATGTCACTGAACTGTCCAAGCAGAGCTCTTGGCACTGTATTCATTTTCAAGTGTATCAGACATGGTGACTTGGTGACAGTTCTGAACTGACTTTGTGTCAGTCACAGTGCACCTCGGTAAGGCCATAAGGTAAGAAGCCAGCAGAGCAGGAGAGGCAGTGATTGAAGAGCTCTGCTCTGTACTAGGGTTCGAGCAGCAGGGCAAAGCCTCGGAACCTATGTCTAGCCGAGGACTTGCTATAGGAGGTCAGGCGAACAACGAGCTCCGCCCACTCCCAGCACTGCAACCCCGGGCCACCCCTGGCCTTCAGAGGGTTTAATGTTATGTTCTGCAAGTCTGGAACCAGGTAGAGCTGGGTTTGTGTCTGTTTCTGTTTGTTTTTTTTTTCCTTTACATTTCTTGGGAAACTTGGATGAAGTACTTCTACATCTCCAGTTTCTGCGTCTGTGACTTGGGAATAAATACTATAAATGCTCCTTCTTGGGAAGGATAAAGCTAAAAAGAGTCATTAGCACTGAATGAGGTGCAAGATCCAAGATCCAAAATAGGTGACCTTTCTTACAATTTCACCATTTTTGAGAGTCACCATTTAGTGTCTGGAGAGATGACTCGGTGGTTAAGAGCTCTGAGTACTCTTCCAGAAGACCCAGCTTCTATTCCCAGAACCCATATGGCAACTCACAACCATCTGTAACCATCCAGTTCCAGGGGATCTGACACTCTTTTCTGGCCTCCTCAGGCAACAGGCACTCAGAGGGTGTACAGGCATACATGCAGGTAAAGCACTCATACACATAAAATATAAATAAATAAATCTTTTTTAAAAGGCAATATTTAGTATAAAATTGGAAAAAAATCTATAGCCAAGAGATTACTAACAGCCACAGTGGATGATACTGTCAAGTGTTTTGTTTATTTGTTCCAAAGAGAGTAGCAAAAATGGAAGATGGAAACATCCTCTGCTCCTCAAAGCTGGGAGCCTCTGGATTCTTTAGGTGTCTGTGAAGCAGTCCAGTCAGAAGCTGAATTAACATCATCTCCTGTGTTGCCTTGGTAGAGTCTTCCCAAATCAGGCATGCTCAGAGCACTTAGGCCAGTATCCTAAGGTAGTGGAAATGCAGACTCCAACATTCTAGTCCTTGGGGAGGAGTTCAGTCATTTAAATGTGAGTGTGTGTGTGTGTGTGTGTGTGTGTGTGTGTGTGTGTGTGCAGGTACACAAGAGCTCACATGCACCCATATATGTTTGGGCCCCCACAGAGGCTAGAAGAAGGTGTCAGATCCCCTGGAGCTGGAGTTATAGGCAGTTGTGAGCTGCTCAGTATAATAGGAAGGTTTCTCCACTCCTGTCAGCCCCATGGTCCCACAGCCCTCATAAAATAATCACTCAGAAGCTTATATTAATTATAACTGCTCAGCTATTAGCTCAGGCTTATTACTGACTAGTTCTTATGCTTAAATTAACCCATAATTCTTATTTATGTTTAGGCACATGGATTGGTACCTTTTCTCAGTTCTACCTTCACATCTTGCTTCCTCTGTGTCTGGCTGGCAACTCCTGACTCAGCCTTTCCTCTTCCAAGAATTCTCCTCATCTGTTTACCCCACCTATACCTCCTGCCTGGCTCCTGGCCAATCCATGTTTTATTTTTCAACCAATCAGAACAACATATATTCACAATATACAGAAAGACATCCCACAGAAGCCCAGTCTGGGTACTGGGAACTAAATCCAGGTCCTCTGGAAGAGCAGTAAGCATCCTTCATCTCTCCAGCCCTACATTTCCAGGACACCCTCTATGTGGTTCTCTTACACATTAAAGTTTGGAAGACACTAACTTAACTCTCAGTGTCCAAATAGTCACACACCTGGTAATTCAGCAGAGTGAACAACGAGAATGTTAAGATTTCCATTTGAGTTCTTTTCATTTTTCATATTTTTAAATTTGATTTTATGTACTTTATAATGGTCATAATATGCTAGTACAAAAAATAAATGCTTCATTCATAAAAAATGTACATGTACATATATATATGATGTCATTCTACTACACATGTACACTATGCATACATGTATTTTGAGACAGGTAACAAACTGCCAATCTAGAACTCGAGATTCTTGGCACTTACACCTCTGTCTGTCTAGAATACACTTCTGCTCAGTTTTTGCCACCACAGTTCAGTTTTAAGTTCTATTAATTTCTCTCTTTTCTTTCAGCTCTGTAACTTGAGAATGAATTGTTTGTTCAGATTGTTTGGAAAATAACAGCTGATCTCTCAAGGGGTCAATGCCAAAGTCCAGGCTTCCTCTGTAGTTGGCTAGAAGAGCTACATTCTAAAGGTGCCAAGAGCAGGGAGCTAGGCAGAAGGCTGCTAAGTGATTTCACTTTTAAAGGCTAATATGTGTTCTTGTTCAGATAGGGAACCAAATACCCTCTGTCTGAAGATGGGCTACATCACTGGAGGACTCACCCCCACTACCATCTCTGTTCTGCCTAGATTCTTGTGTTTAAGCAAGTTAATAAAGTCATCAATTCCTTTATTGGACAAATGTTTATGGAGTGCCTAGTAGAAGTTATTGTTCTTGGCACAGAGGCTCAGCAGTGAGTGAAGCAGGCGAGGTCCCCAGCACTCATGACCTTACTTCCATGTGGGAAAGCCAAGAAGTAAAATAAGCTAATAAATACGTAGGAAGGTGGTTAGTTCAATTGAAGAGGACTGAAATAGGATGAAACCAGCAGGGGATGACTCAGGCGGAGGTCTTCTGAGTGGTTTCTCAGACAGAGTTTCAAAATTTTAATAGGCGTGCATTCTGTTCTGAAAGTCACTAAAGATACACTCTACAGAATGTGCGGGAGGGTAGGCAAGTTCACTCAGAGGGTTGAGGCACTTACTGCCATCCCTGAAAACCTGAGTTTGATTTCTGGCACTCACATGGAGGAAAGAGAAACTGGACTTCTACGTTAGATAGATAGATAGATAGATAGATAGATAGATAGATAGATAGATAGATAGATAGATAGATAGATAGATGATAGATAATGATAGATGATAGATACATAATAGATACATAAGAGAGAGAGAGGGAGAGAGAGAGAGAGAGGGAGGGAGGGAGGGAGGGAGGGAGGGAGGGAGGGAGGGAGGGAGAGAGAGAGAGAGAGAGAGAGAGAGAGAGAGAGAGAGAGAGAGAATATACTAGAGCTTGGAAAACAGGGACTCAGTATGAGAGACGAGGACTCCTAGGTTGGTAATGAGTAGATACCTAGACCATGGCTAGTAGTGACTCATCTATACTGAAGCAGATTTGAAGGCAGAGAAGAAAACATACATTTTGAAGAAAATAGCTTCAATTGTCTACTTGACACAATCTAAAATTACCTAGGAAGAGAAACTGAGTGAGGGATTGTCGAGATCAGGTTGGCCTGTGGGGGATTGTCTTGATTATGTTAACTGAGATGAGGTGTCTTGTCCACTGTGGATAGCATCATTCCTTAGGCAAGGGTCCTAAACTGTGTAAGACTGGATTGCAAGTATGCTTACATTCATTGCTCTCTGCTCTTGACTATGAGTGAGATGTGACTAACTGTTGAAGTTACCACCCTACTGCCCTGCTATGATGGACTGACTGTAACCTATAATTTTAAGGTGAAAAAAACCCTTTCTCCACTAAGCTGCTTTTTGTTAGGATATTTTATCATAGCAATAGAAATGACACTAGGAGAACGGCATTGATAACACACCTGAGTTTAAAAAAAATATTTACCCACACAGCAGAAAGAATTAGGGGGACAAAAAATTATGCCAGGAATTTTTTAAACTTATGTACTAATTACAATTTATTCTCAGAAAAGTAAATTTTCAAGTAATTTATAATTATAAAATTATGCTATTTCATAATATAATTTGTAAAATTTCATATTACTTCCTTCTTTTTTTATTAAGAGATCTCCCTCCTCCCACCCCCCAGCCTTCCCCCACAACCCACCTCCCATGCCCACCTCCTCCAAGGCAAGGTCTCCCATGGAGAGTCAGCAGAGCCTGGTACATTCAGTTGAGGCAGGTCCAAGCCCCTCCTCCATGCACCAAGGCTGTGCAAAGTGTCTCAGCATAGGCACTATGTTCCAAAAAGCCAGCTCATGCACTAGAGACAGGCTCTGGTCCCACTGTATATGGGGGCCCCCTATACAGTTCAAGCTAAACAACTGTCTCACTTATCCAGAGGGTCTAGTCAAGTTCCATGGGGGCTCCTCAGCTATTTGTCCACAGATTGTGTGTTTCCACTAGTTTGGCTAGTTGTCTCTGTACTTTTGATGAGAGAGAGGAGGGATTCTATGCCAGGAATTTTACAAATAGGACTAATAGTCAAAAAATAGCAACAAAGACAGTAACTTGCTTGGCTTCCAAAGTAACCTATAAATGAAAAGCAGTCACCATACCATTTATTCATGTCTTGGCTAGAAGTATAGTTCACACAATCATTATATAGAAATGCTAAATGGCTATCAGAGTAAAACTGCAAAATCAACATGTTGGGAGTATAGCGCCCTGGTTGGATGATGCTCTGTGAATGGAGACTCCAGTATCCTTTTACAAAGCTAGAAGAGAGTAGAATATTGCAGCAAAATATATGGTGCTTAAGGTTGGGCTGTTGATGTGAACTACCCTGGGACTAAGACTAATATTCTAAACCCGATCACTAAAGAAATTGTGAATAGCTGAGAAATTAAATCATTATTCAATTTGAACACAATCCCATGTTTATGTGGTTACCACTTTCTGAAGGGGCCATGTTAAAAATGTACAGAGAGATAGTTGAGCTGGCAAAGTGCTTGCCATGCAAGCATAAAGACCAGAGTTCAAGTCCCAAAGCACAGACCAAAGAGCCAGACATAGTGGAGTATTAATCTCAGCACGAGAATGTGGATACGTGGATACTTGGGGCATGCTGGCAAACCAGCCCAGGCAAACTAGTAAGCCTCAGATTACTGAGAGACAATCTCCAAAAACAAGGTGAGTGGCTCCCAGGAATGACACCCAAGGTCAAAAGTTAGCCTTTGATCTTCATACACGCACAGAGAGAGAGAGAGAGAGAGAGAGAGAGAGAGAGAGAGAGAGAGAGAGAGATAAGAAATGTGTAAAATTATGCTGTGAGCAATAAGAAGCTTGAAGACACGGTGACAGTGCCACAATCTGTCAATGAACATTACATGATCCCATTGATCATGAAACATTGTCCCTCTGCTTACAGACACACAAAGTTGGTTTACTCCCTAAAATACCATTGAGAGTTTCCCTACAGTGGTCCAAGTGGTACTTTGTACCCAGCTCTCCAGTTTCTTCCACTAGAGAGCAGAACTGCCAGGGAGGGTTCCTTCTCATTAAGAGAAAACTCAAGCACCCATCCTGGATGGAAAATAAATGTTCAGATTGCAAATGTCTTTGTGTAATGCAAGAAGCAACATTAGCCAGACCCATCTTTTAATTACATGGTCTGGACATGCAAATACCCATGGACACTTTTAGTAAAGCAATGTACTTTTATTTTAATGCATAATATAAAGGGCTAGCTTGAAGTTGCTGATCAGTGCTTCATTCTTATTTATTGTCTGTTCTCGCCTGCTCTGGCCTTGCCCTCAATAATAAAATCCCACTTAGCACTTACTTTTTCCAGAAAAACCATCATTTTTCACCATGGTAGGAATAAAGAAAATAGGAACTGAAAGGAACATTCTCTTTACTTCCTTTCTTCATTTCCCCCTTTCTTTTCTTAAGAGACCAACTTTCTTCTCTCCTCCCAAATATTTAATCATAATTATATTAAGAAACATTTATAAAAAGTTAAGTAATAAAATTAAATAGGTTGGAGAAAAACAGAGAAGCGGACAGCAAGGATTAAGTGTAGTAATATAAAGAATAGATTATATTTAATGAAAATTTCCTTAGTGTTCAACATTTTTATTATACTTAATAGTGCTGGGCTTCATTTTTGTCTTTAGTAATTGTGTGTCCATAATGAATGGCCATTCTTATTCCCCCATTGAGCCCTGGCAGAAATTAATAAACCTAATTCTGTAGGTTTAAGTTTAATTTTGTTGAAATATATAAAGTAGTTACATATTCACTTAGCAGCCAGCCAAGATACAGTGGCCTTAAGCTTCCTGGGAACTTTCTAGTGTGTGTCCTGCTTTCTATATCTTTCCCCCTTCTTATACCTCTTTCCCTTTCTGATCTTAGCCAGGAGTCTTGTTTGTGGTGTTGCTATGTGATATGCATGGCCACAGACGTGGAACAGTGGCTGAGGTGAATGTTTTCAAACGTTCCACTATATATGATGGAGTCATTTTCCAAGAAGGGCTGTTAATGATTGCTGAACACTGTGTTGCTGGGTTACAGTTTGATCAGTATGAGATGAAAGGATGGGAGAAGAGAACCTTACAAGACAGAAAGTCTACAGCAATAAACACCTCTCCTGGTCTGGGCTCCAGGCACCAGAGGTCATCGTCCATGAAGACACAGTCTTGAGCAATTAGGAGAGATACAAAGAAGTCATATTGGCTTGGAACCACCTCGGACTGTTGTGCCCATTTTTAGTAGCCTATAAGTACCTCTTTTGGAGAGAAGTTGGCCACTTCTTTTTGTTTCTTTTTTCCATTCCTCTACCCTCTCTTCTTTCCTTCTCTCCAGTGCTCCTTCCTCATGTTCACACATTCATTCAATAAATAAGGAGCTCTACCATATGCTCTCAGCAGAGAACTGGATAGCATAAAGTAATGAAAGCCACCTACATTACAAAGTTTAACACTTTTTTGAGGTAAAGGTATCTCATAAATCAACATAATGATATGATTTAAAGAGTCATGAGGGGAAGACACATAGAAAAATGAGGATCAGATGAATAAACAAATTACTAAATTCTTTCCTGAGGAAATTACAACCTTGCTAGGATCTAAAAGCTAGAAAAGACTGAACAAAAAAAATTGGTGGGGCTCTAGCCAGCAACTGCAAGACACATCTGAGGACAGAGTAGAGAGGGAGTAAGGGGTGCTGTTGAGTGGACATCTTCTAATGCTCTACACAGCACAATGGTTTTGGTTGAGAACAACTCATTGAGTATTTCAAAACGACTAACAGAGAAGAGTGCAGATGTTCTTTACATTAATAAATGCTATGCATTGAAGTTGATGAGTACACCATTATTCTGACCTGATCACAGCATACCATTTCCACATATGGGAGCTTCACTGTGCCCAAGAAATCAGTATTATCATTATGTGTTAATCAGTGATAGCAATGATTGTTTTAAAAAGATATTCAGGGCTCATATGAGACTGGACTTCATCATAGTCATCACAAAACCAGTACAGACAATGAAGGACAACACCAAAATCCCTAAGAGGCATGCCCAGAGCTTCCAACAGTGAGCCCACCCACTCTTACCCTTTCCATCTCCTTTTCTGACTTCCATCCATTGTTAGTGGTGTTGTTTTGTTTTGTTTTGATTTGGCTTGTTTTCATTCAAGGCCTTGCTATGAAGCTCAGGCTGGCTTATAAGATAGAACTCTAGATCTTCCTGCCCCAGTCTCCCAGTGTCAGGATCATAGGCATGACCCACCATGCCTGGCTTCTTTTTATTTATGAAAATTACTTGCAGTCAATCAGTTGCATATGCGCAATCACCCCCACACCTTCTTCCTGGGGGGGAACCCTTTACTCTATGAAAATAGTTTCATTTCTACAAATGTACACAGTACTTGTGATCACAGGTGGGAAGTCAGCTGCTGGTGAAGCTGAGTCTGTCCATCACAAAGGCCACTGTGGCCTGCACTGATCTGATTCTGTTCCTAGAACTTAAATAAAATGGAATGAGTGTGAGGAGTGGGCTGATGGCACCTGCAAGGAAGGAGCCAGAGAATCAAGAAAGGGACATTATGGCTCCAAGATCCACTCCAGGATCTCTCTCTCTCTCTCTCTCTCTCTCTCTCTCTCTCTCTCTCTCTCTCTCTCTCTCTCTCAAATCAAGAACACAAGACTCTGCTTCCTTTTGGTCCAGGAGATTGAAGCTGCCTTTATGCTTTAAAAGGTTTAAGTTGGGGTACACAGTTGGTTTGTAGGGGAAACTTGTTGGCAATAAGGACTGGAGACTATCGGGTGAGGATCCAGTATCCCTGTTCTGCTCCCTTCTTCCTGAACTCTACCCTCTCAGCTGGGACCTTGACCCTGCCAAGCCATAGGATTCTTGTAATAGACATCATTTGTCCTTTTGAACCACCTGCCTCCCACAAACACTGCAGAGAAAGACCGGCTTCTGAGAGATAGACAGAGAGTAGCCTGGGTTTTCAGTTCCCTTCCTTCACATCAGCATCAAAACAAGCAAAAAGATAAATACAACCCATATAAACAAAACACCTCACAGGTTCGGAGACCCATAGAAGTCCTTTCATCCTAAGTAAAGTGAAGGGCAAGCCTGGTAATAAGAGGCTGGTTTTGGCAACTGCTGTGGTCCAAGAGGTTTTTGTCCACCCCTCCCAGATGTTCAAGAAGAAAGAAACGGTCCAGGGATTTGTTACTTGGGGGATGGGGATGAATAGTAGCCATTATATGCCTGAGCAAAGTAAGCCATGGGTATTTCTCCTGCTTATCTAAGATGATTAAAACAGGACACTCATCCTAAAAACATTGTGTGTGAATTAGAGTGGTAAAGGAAGACACCTGAGTTGAATATCTACATGTCCAAGATCCATCAATCCATCTGTCGATCCATCTGTGTAGCCAGCCTTCTACCCACCTTCAGTCCATTCATCTCTCAATCCACCCACCCACCCATCTATCCTTCCATTCAACCAATGGTTCATTCATCTATTCTTCCACACCACCCACCTGTCCATCTATGCATCCATCTATCCATTCCATTCTATTCCATGAATCCACCCATGGATATTTACTAAGCTCACTTTAGTACCTTGGGATTTCATGGTGAGCCCAATAAACACATTTTCTGCCTCTCCACATTCTCAGTTGTGGAGGGTCATTTGAGTAATTAAAAAGCAGATAACATCACAGGATTGAGATAAGAGAAGTTCAAGGTGCAGAGAGAGGACAGCCAACAGACACAGCTCAGTCTTGGAGTCACTGGTCAGTTTCCCCCTTCCCCTCCCCCTTCTCTCCTAGCAGAATCAACCTTGCAAAGGAATCATGTGTTACTCGGCAGTTTGGGAGAGCAAGAAGAAAAGACTTGAACATTTGCTGAGCACAGTTCGCATACTCAGGCATGGGTCATGGGCCTGCCACTTAACAGATATCCCTTCAGTTAATGTTCACAGGAACTGGGGAACACAGAGGCCAGGTGTGACTAAGCTACTTACCCAAGCGCTCATTCAAAGATGGTGCAGGCTTTCTCTGACTCCAGTGCCCTCCATCTTTGCTTTCTTCCATGAGCTCCCCTCTCCCATGACTCTTGTGGAGATTATAAGGAGCTATAGAAGCAGACAAGATGGAGCAAGGATGTGGACTCTCACTTCAACAAACTTAGACTTCAAATCTTGACATCCATGGGCAGTGTAAATTTGGGCAATGCATTTAACTTATGTAAGCCTTGGTGGCTTCATGTATTAAATGTATGGTAGTCTGTGAGAACCCATTTAGGCAAAGAGCTAAGTTAGCAGAGCACTGGGTCCAGGAGTGCTCAGCATGTGCTGTGGAGTTCTTTTCAACACCTCGTCAGTTATAAGTACGCACTGTTAAAGGGAAGGCCAAAAGAAGAGATTGGGACAAAATTCTCAGTGCTTCTGGTGGAGAAGAAACAAAGAGGCCTTTGAGTATTCTTGTCTATCAGAGACAAGTTCTGGGAACAGCTCAGCCAGGGGTGGGCTCGAGGGTCATGGAACCCCAGTGTATCCACCTCGCTGTGGTCCAAAGCATACAATCTCCCTGCAGCGTTGACTCCCCCTGGCTCAGACATCTGAGACTCCAGGACAGACTTCTGGGGTAGGCCTGGTTTCTAAGTCTCTTCTGACCCTCAAGGTTCCCTAAGACCAGGAAAGTGTTGCCTGAGCCACCCCCCTACACACACACACACACACACACACACACACACACACACACACACACACACACACAGTCTCTGGGGACTTAGCCAGTTCTCAGCTCTGACCAATCCACACCCTCGCTTTGGAGTGGAATGTTCCTGGAGGTGGGGTCAGAGGCTATAGTGAGGGGTCTCTTTTCACCTGAACCTGAAGGGGACTGAAAGCTACTTTCCATCCAAGCTCTGCTGGGATTTCCTTGATGTTGCCCCAGCCCTGGGTCTCTTTTCCCACTATTTTTACTCATGTAAATGTGTCTGAGATCCCTGCCAACACACTCTGCGTGTAATGTTGTTTAATAACTCCAGCCGCCTCCATGAAATATTCATTATTCTTCTCTCAGTTGGAGTGTTCACCCAGGTTCCCAGAAATTTCTCTCACTCTTGTTTTCAAGACAGCCCCCTAGAAGGAGAGCCCTGCAGGAGGGCCTGGATCCCCTAGCTGAGGCAGACTGAGGAACTAGGGGTGCCTCTGTGGATCAAGGCCAAAGGCTCATCTTTGCTGGCTTCTCTGGGTAAAACCCAGAGAGCCCCAAACAGGGAGCAGGGGCAGGATTAGTCAGCTCCACTCCAGGGAAGGGAGCAACCTTTTGTTTTCAGATGAGCATCCAGCTTATTCAGCTGCACCAGGCAGGCACCAGGACATGGCTTCTGACACCTAGCAAAGAGCGCCGCCTGTTGAATGCTGGCAGCATGTGCTTCTTCCAGGGCTCCAGTTTGGACAGTGTGCTTCAGTACAGCAGCTCCTGAGCCACATCCAGACAAGCAGGGTAAGCCAGGTTGGTTCTGACTGTACAGATCTTCTGATGCCCATGCATGAAATAAGGCTGTAACCCTGTGTGGATCCTACAGCCCAGAGGAAGAGAATCCTACTTGGGATGGTTAGCAGCTAATTTTGGATTTGCTGTCTCTGTCTCCTCTCTCCCCTCTCTCCCCTTTCTCTCTCTCTCTCTCTCTCTCTCTCTCTCTCTCTCTCTCTCTCTCTCTCTCTCTCTCTCTCTCTCACACACACACACACACACACACACACACACTCTATTATCTCTGGGGTACCATTGGAATTAATTTATTGAAGTAGGGTTTGTTTGTTTTATCAAACAGAGAGAAGAGAAACCACATGCATAAGAGAGTAGGTCAGCCTAAGATACCAAAGTGGACCCATCGGTGGCATCTGCCTCCAGATCAAAACCTTGCATAAAATAGCTCAACAAATTTCTTCCCTCCACACAGCCAGCCCTGCCTCCACAGGAAACTAAACCATGTCATCTCTCTCCCCAGGTCAGTCCTGCCATCTCCACCTGTCAGTGAGCAGCATACACATGGAGCAGTCCATTGGCATGTTCCTGTGCCCTGAAGTCTCCTTCATATGATGTATCCCTTCCTCCTTTGCTTTAAGGGGCCACACTTTTCATAGGGGAGGGCAAGATCATAGCTGAAGACAAGAGACACTTTGCAAACCACTGAATTAGTCCTTGGCGTTTTTATAGCCAAATAAGGAGGATCAGAGAAGGTCAGATAATAGTCTGGGAGCTCAGAGCTTGATCAGATAGGTCTTTCTGTCGGGGCACAAGGGTCCTACACTACCAGACACAGAGAACATAGAACCTAAGATGTGGTTCTACCATGCCACAGAATGTCAGGAGCTCCTCATAAAGATCACCAATGAACATTCCTCTTCGTGGGCATCTCCATGACTTAGCACAGCAACATTACACTGTGTTCTTATCCAGAAAGAAAAAAATGGAGATCATTGAGCTAGAGAGATGGCTTAACAGGTCAGAGTGATTTCTGGGCCAACGTGAGAACCTGAGTTCAGATCCCAACATATAAAAAGTCAAGTGTGGCATCACATACACCTATAACCCCAGCACTGTTTGGGGGAGTCTTTCCTAGCCACTAGCCTAGCTCTAACTTCAGTAAGCGATCTTGTTTCAAAGGAACAAGGTGGAGAGTCATAGAGCAGAACAATGGCCCTCCATAGGTGCATGCATGTGCACAGACATTAGTGTAGATGTAACAATTTTATTAAATAAGAAACATAGAGCCAATAAGCATTTGGTTATTTAATTACTCTGAGTAGGGGTTTCCTCTATGACTGCAGGAAAGGTCTGAATTGGATTTGCTGTGAGGGCCTGCCTGAGGCCCCTCTGGGAGTTTCCCAAAGACCAAGGCAAAGTATTACCTTGCCTGTCCCTTGTTGATCTACATTGTTTGGTCCAGTGTTTTCCCTTATCACACCTTCTGCATACTCCAGAAAGAAGGGACATTCTGTTGCCATTGTTCCTTGAAGAAACATTGTTTCTAGGAATGCCCTTTTTACAGTCCCTTTTCAAATGTCCTTGCTTTCCATATCCAAAACATCTGACATTCCTCAAACCTCTTGAAATTGCTTCTCCTACCTACATATCATCATGTTCATGAGCCTCAACATTAAACGTGCCTCTAATGCAATCTTCCAGTGGTGCAGATCTTGCCTTTAATGGCCTGATTATTCTCTTGCATGCTGCATTTGTGTTCTCAAAAGCCAAAGATTCGGTTATTATCTTGCTAGCTTCTGAATTCAGGACCATTCTCTTTACTGCTGAAGTCAGTCTTTGTAAGAAATCTGTGAAGGATTCTTTTGGGCCCTGTATAACCTTTGTAAATGACTCAATTTTCTTTCCTGGTTCCTCAATTCTGTCCCATGCATTCAAGGCTGCTGTTCAACATAGAATTAGGGTTTGAATATCATATAAACACTGTGTTTGTATTGCAGCATATTGGCCTTCTCCAACAAGCTGATCCTGGGAGATTTGTATACCTTTAGCCCTCCATTGATTTTCTATGTTTTTAGCTTCCTCTTTGAACCACATTTGCCACTGCAGCTGTGCCCTGGGTTACAGATCAGCATTTACCAGCTCTCGCCAGTCCTGTGGTATAATCTTATTATAAGTTGACCAGGAGTTTAACATTTGTTTTACAAATGGGGAATGTATGCCATAAGGATACTATTGCCTCCTTAAACCTTCGTAAATCTAGCATTTCAATTGGAGTCCAAATATTTTGTGCATTCACTTGACCAGGTAGTTACCAGATAAATTAAGGATGATTGTGTGAAAACAGGCTTTCTTTCTGTAACCTTATAATCCAATCCTGAAACAATTCCACTGTTAATTTCTTCTGTCTGAATCTGAATTTCTCTATAATTCATTTTAACAGGTTTAACAGGTTTTTCTAAAGCTTTTATCCTGGTACTTAAATTGACTATCTTTTTAAATAGTAAAATAAGGAAAGCAATAATGTGCATAATCCCATCAACATTAATCTTCTCATATAGTTGTTCCATTTTCAGACTGCCTAAAATTTTATCAAACAAACCCCAATTTTCTTCCAATGTACACATAATACCCATTTTTTTAATGTGGAAAAAATTTCTTTTAAATAGTTTTTTTTTAACTTTTAAAATATCCGATATCTTAGTTGACTTACCAAGTCTGCGTAGAATAGTAGAAGTCCGAGGGAATTTCAAAACAGCTACCTAGCGTCCAAGGTGGTAATCGAGAGAGAGAGAGAGAGAGAGAGAGAGAGAGAGAGAGAGAGAGAGAGAGAGAGAGAGAAAGAAAGAAAGGGTAGCCATGAATTCTGGCTAAAAGCTTAAATCCAGCTACGTGTTCCCGCTTGAGCTGAGTCAAGCCTGGGCTCCGGCTTCCTTAAGCTCCAACCACGTGCGTTGGCATTTCCATGTAGCTGTTGCAATTACAGTTGAGTGCAGCTGACCAGTAGCTCCAGCAGGCCTGAGTCGTTTGTAACACCAGCTGCAGATAACCGCTTGTAGCTATGGTCAGTCAGGCCTGGGACCTAGGCCCAGGCAGGGAGCCGGCCTGCCAAGGCGGGGAGCTGGACCAGGCCACCGAGCTAAGCCCAGCCGAGCAGTTTTTAATGAATTTTTGCCACATTGGGCACCAAATGTAGATGTAACAGTCTTATTAAATAAGAAACACAGAGCCAAATGCAGAGTTAAAACCCCAAGAGGTCAGAGCAGTAGCTGAGAGCCGAGACTTAAAACTTCTTACCCTTCCTGCTGCTGCTGTCCTTCCCCTCAGAAAGAGGCCTATTTCCTGTGTGTCTGTCTTTTTATTGACTTTGTGTTCTGCCTTCTTATTGATTGTAAACCACATGACCTCCTCATCAGTGCCTGTCTATACAGACCTCCAGGTCTTCTATGGTTAAATTAAGATTAAAGGCATGTGGCTCCATGTTGGCTGTTTCCTCGAACACACAGAGATCTGCCTGTCATGTGATTGGGATTAAAGGTGTGCACCACCACCACCCGGCTTCTGCTATGGCTTGCTATTAGCTCTGACCCCCAGGCAACTTTATTTATTAACATACAAATAAAATCACATTTCAGTACAAATAAAATATCACCATACATTAGAACACACACACACACACACACACACACACACACACACACACACTGAAATCATATATAAGGTTATGATTTTCTCATTGGGTATAATGAGACTCAATGAGATGAAATATGGAAGATTTCATGGCATTTGTTCCTAAAGGAATATCCTATGACAGAGGGCATCTACTGGTTATACTTGAGGCTCTGGAACTAAATGTCCCAAAACTCCATATCTATCATTAGCACTTAGGAATGGTGTTGGGGTTTAAATGTGAAGTGTTCCCCTCAGACTAACATATTTGAACAGTTGGTTCCAGCTGATGGAGCCAACTGGGAAGGCTGGAGAACCTTTAGGAGACACAGCCTCCCTGGGGGAAGTAAATCCCTAGGGCAGGCCTTGTAACCTGGCCCCTCTTAGTATTTGCTCTCTGCTTCATGAGTATGTATGCAATGTGACCAGCCAACCTCAGGCTCCTGCACTATACCTTCCCTGCCTGCTGCCATGGGGCCCATCCTGATGGATTAGATCCCCCTGGAACTGTAAGCCCTTTCTCCTTTAGGTTGCCTTGTCTGGTGGCCTTTATCACAGCAGCAAGAAAGTGACTAATACAGTTGGCTTTTAGATCAGTTCTCAACCTGTGGGTCATGACCCCTACAGAGGTCACATTTCAGATATCTTGCATATCAGATATTTGCATTGTGATTCATAACAGCAGCAAAATTATGACAAGAGACATCAACATGCAGATATAGCACCAGTGGGTGATGATGTTCATGAAGTGGACAACCAAATCTGCTTGAAGAACTGGATGAGTGCATTCAGGTATCCAATATTATCTCTCTTCTGAATATCACAACATTTGGGGATACCTTAAGGCCCTGTTTATAGTCCATGGCTAGAGGTAAACCTCCTCTACCACCCTGGACACCATGGCTTATTTGCCTAAGAACCCTGACCACCTTTGTTAATCCAGCTTTCCAGTTAGCATCTGGAGGTATCACAGTCTTGTTCTTGAGCTCAGGGAGACACGATGAAATCCAGGTGGTTATGCAGTAACCATTGTCTACTGGCTGGGGACTTGGTGTCTCCACATGGGTACCAGAGCCTCTTCTCCACTGATTGGTATGCGAATGAGAAGATTAACATTCTCCATGACTCCTCCCACTTCAGGTTTCAACTTTAACCTTCTGAGACATGGCAGTCTAGCCGTCACTTTCATCCCTTTTGGCACTAATGTTGAGAATCTTGTTTATTGACATTTTGTTCTAGGCTTCTGTTCACTTGCTGCCTCGTTGTTTGCATTCTCCTTGGCTGTTTAAGAACCTGCTTCGATGCCAGCCTGAGTAGTCACACCAGAGAATCACAGACACAGGCTGCACTCTACTCCATCGTTCCTCTTCCCTCAGCTTTTCCCTCACAGGTTAAAAATGATACCAGACTCCAGAAGGACAGACTGTGAATTGAGACTAGCTGGTAGGAAGGTTTCATTTTTTTTAATGACATTTATTTAGCTTATGTGTGTGCATATGGTCATGTGCATGTCGCAGCGAAAGCGTGACGATCAGAGGACACCTTGCAGGAGTTGGTTCAATCCTTCAGACCCACATAGTGGACGAAGACAACAACTCCTGCAAGGTGTCCACTGACACATACACCCTCATTCCTTGCTTGACTATAGTCATTTCTGCATGGCGTGAACAGCCACACCAAGCCTTCTGGACATGTTTCTTCAGCCAAATGTGTCCAGCTCCCCACCCCCATCCACCAACTCAAAACTGACATTATACCTTTGCAAGGCACCTTTTCCTGCGATGTTTTCTCTGAGCTTCCAGGCAAAATGAGCCCTCCCTCTTCCAAACCCACCCTGACATTTAATAATAATAATGATTTTGACCACAATAGCAATCGAGCACTGAGTCTTACCATGTGCTCAGACAACATTCTCAGTCTTTGCCATGGATTATCCCAGCATTCGGTGCAGGGGTTGTTTAATGATCAGTTACCATGTACATCTGCTCCTGATCCTCAGCTCAGAAGCCATTGCAGAAAGTGCTGCTTCCTTCTCCCGCTGCATCCCGGTCATCACTAACACAATGCCTGGCACAGAGCACAATGCATGCTCCTCCACAGTGGAGATCTGAACCTGCCCTGTACTCATGACTCAGCCAGTTCAGAGCCTGATGTGAAATGACTGCAGAGCTGAGGACAGACAGGCTGGATACTAATCCCAAGGCAGGCCTCCCTCGGGCTGTCCCCACCCGGGAGAAAAGCTGCAGAGTGAACTGATCCAACATCTCTTGATCACCACGACACAAACAGCCTCTCCCTTCTCTCCTATTATTATGCCCAGGTTTATAGAAACATCATCTCATTTAATCCTCTTATTTTAGACCTGAGAAAACTCGCGGAGACAGAGCCCTTTCCTTACAGGTCACTCTCAAGGGAAGAAAACAGGAATTTAGCAAGCCCAGAACCATGTGTGCATGTGTGTTTAGCCTGCATTCTCTGCACCAATTTTATTTTCTGATCCCTCAGACTATCTATCAGTAACAAACATAATCCTTTTGAGAAAAATGGGAGTCAGAGTGGTGATGTGAGTTGCCTCTGGAGTTGCCCCAAAAAGCAGGAAGGGGGATGGGGATGGAAAAATGGCAGCTTGTGGAAGGAAGCCTGTGAACTCTCTCGGTCCTTACTGCCTGCAGTGGAGGCGAGTTGAGCTCTCTCTTGGGAGCCTCTTCTGGATCACACCTGATTTTGCACAGGTAGAACCCAAGTTCATCTTCTATTGGACATCTGTTTCATGTCCATGCCTGTCTGCAGACCTTACTCACTACCTCTATGTGCTCAGGACAATTGCCTTTGACTCGGTAGATAAAGAAACTGGGTCTCAGAGCTCTAAGTTGCCCAAACTCATTTGACTTACAATGTAGTAGACAGAGCTAGGATCTCATCTATATCTGAATCTTCAGGCAATATTCTACCATTGCATATATTATACTGGTCTATCCATACTACACAGTCCTGTAGATTGCTAATATTGTCTTAAATGTTGGAAATGTGGCCTGTGAGCTAAGGAGGAGGTTCAGTTAGTAAAGTGTTTTCCTTCTAAGCATGTGGAGCTGAATTTGATCTTCAGAGGCCTAGTTTAAATAGCTGGGTGTGGTGAATGTTGTGCTTGTAATCCTAGGGCTGGAGAGGCAGACACAAACAGAGACAGGCAGACCCTGGCCAACCAGCCTCACCTATTTGACCCATGGGCAATGAGAGAGCCAATCTCAGAAAAAAATAAGGTGGATGTTGCCTGAACTGTATCCAAGATTGTCCTCTGGCCTCCACACTCATGTGTAAACTCACATGCACCTTCAGTCACACACACACACACACACACACACACACACACACACACACACAGTCTACTCTCAAAGGACTTAAGCAGCACACATAAGCTTCCTCAATGTAATATTTGCATGGATTTAAATACATCAGTGTATGCTATGTCCATGAGAGGATCAAACATGCCACTAAGTTGTAAAGTTGTTTGACTGCAAATCCCAATTTTTGAAAAGTGTACATACTCCAAGTGAGCAAGAGAACACCCACTCCTCAAAATTTTACTTATTTCTTCTTTATATTTTATCACCACCCTCTGGATTGAGGCTTTGGTGCTCATCATACACTCTTCATCAGAAACAGGGACCATGTGTGTCTCATCTAGCCCAACCCTCTTGTGCTACGCTTTCTCACCCAGTGTCCACACACCTACAGGAAGGTGGACTACAAACATTTGCAAGTCTGGCTCCAGCTTTCCCAGCTCTGCTTTCTGAACATGGCACTGGGGTCAAGTACCACAGGACAGTAGTCACCACATAGAGCACTCTTCCAGCGTCTGTCCAATTTCTCTTCTTTCCTGGCTATGTATGCCCTTTTCCCCATTCCCCACACCATAGGGAATGACACTTCAAAATTTCACCACAAAACTTTCTCTTGATTTTTAACCACCCAAGGTGTTCCCTGTGCAAAGAACAATAATAACATCATAGCCCAGACTCAATAATGCGCTCAGACGAGGTTAGCTTAGCAGAAAGAGAATGGAGAAAGGGAACACATTGAATATAAGCCACAACTTATTTAAAAATTGATAGGAACTAATTAAATTAATAAAATTTTATTGACCCCTAAAACAAAAATCTTTAAAAAAAAAATCCCCCTCTTCTGTTGAATCCAAACACAGTGAGATTCTTATTTTTAATTAAAGTGGGTGGCTTCCACTCCTTTGGAACTCAAAATAGTTCTAAATTGAGACTTTTTTTCTCCTTTACACCCAAATACATACTCACATTTTCCTACTTGAAATAGAGTAGTGGGGAGAAGTGCTTGTAGTCCCAGCACCCATGAGGAGGCTGAAGCAGGAGGGTCATCCAGGACCAGCCTGAACAACATAGAATGACATAATCTCAAAAAAAAATCTTTATAAGCAATACAAATAGTATCTTTACTTTTAATGAGGTATTTACCTGTTTTACCTTTAAATATACATTTAAATTTTTATGTTACTTTTATTTGTGTATTTGTGTGCTCTGTGTATATGCACTTATGTGTGCAGTGCCCACAGAGGCCAGAAGAGGGCATCGAATCCCCTGCATCTGAGATGCAAGTGGTTGTGAACTGCTCAACAGGAGTACTGGTATGTTAACTCTAGTCCTCCACCAAAGGAGCAAGCTACAAACTACATCTCTCCAGTGCCAATGTGTCTGATTTTGTTAGCTCTCTGACCAATGGAGGGGCAGAGGGAACTGACTTGTGATTTCTACCAGCTTTCATGGGTATCAGTTCCCCAAACCTGGATCATGAGAACTGATGGAGTGATGAAGGTTGAACAATGAGTAGTTAGGAGCAAACATGTGCAGTGAGCACACAGAACTATGAGCTGTACCACTACCTCCTTTGGTGAGTCTGATTGGAACACTGTGAGCAAGGCCACCTCACTGTCAGTCTCACATCATCAGCAATGAGACATAGGTCAAGTGCCTCTTAATAATGGCAGTGGGGAATCATGCCCTCATACCAGGCATCCATCCTGAAGTTCTAGACTTTATTAGCTCCAAAAAGGAACTCTAAGTTCTGATTCATTGAGGACCCACTAAAATGTTTACGTACATGACTTTAGATGTATTTAACCTGTTCCCTTTCTCTTTGGGTTTTTATTTTGTTCCCCAAATCAAATGAGTGATTTTATGGTTGAGTTAGTTCTGATAAAATGTAGAGTTCATTTTCTTCCATCCCATTATCCTCCTGACTCAAGTTACTGAGTGACCCAACCCCCTTGCGAGTTGTTTTCTCTCAAAAAAGCTTGGAACATCAATAAATCTTCTCTTGTAGATTTTCTACTTCCTTCTAGACAAAATATCTACTCTATAGGTTCCCTTTTCATTCTTTTGGTGGATATTATAAAATATAAAAGAAGGTTCTGTGTGTGTGTGTGTGTGTGTGTGTGTGTGTGTGTGTGTGTGTGTGTGTTGTATCTGAAGTTTTCCTGGTCCTGCCTGGCCCACAGTCAGGACAAATTTCTCTCACCCGCCAGTCCCACAGCCACTCAGACACAATCAAACACACAGAGACTTACGTTACTTATAAACTGTATGGCCGAGGCAAGCTTCTTGTTATCTAGTTCTTACATCTTAACCCATTTCTATAAATCTATACCTTGCCACATGGCTCGTGTCTTACCTGTATCTTGCATCATGTTTCTCATGGCAGTGGCGAGTGGTAGCATCTTCTGACTCAGACTCCCTTTTTGAAAAAAAGAAAAAGGGAAGTGCTGTGGATGATTGATTGATAAATAAAGTGCTGATTGGCCAGTAGCTAGGCAGGAAGTATAGGTGGGACAAGGAGAGAGGAGAATTCTGGGAAGTGTAAGGCTGAGTCAGGAGATGCTGCCACCATGAAAAGTAAGATGTAAGATACTGGTAAGCCACAAGCCATGTGGCAAGGTATAGATTTATAGAAATGGATTAATTTAAGATATAAGAACTAGATAGCAAGAAACCTGAGCCATTAGGCCAAACAGTTTAAATAATATAAGCGTGTATGTGTTCATTTGAGTCTGAGTGGCTGCCGGCCTGGGCAGAACTGGAGATAACTCCAGCTACAGTGTGTGTGTGTGTGTGTGTGTGTGTGTGTGTGTGTGTGTGTGATGTGTTTTGTGTACCTGTAACCTGTTCATGTCGGGGTTGTGCACATTTGCCCATGCATGTAGAAATCAGAAGTTGACAGCAAGTGTCTTCCTCACTTGCATGCCATGTTATTTTTTGTAATTGTTATGTTTTTATTCTTTGAAATTTTCATAATTCTTACAATGAAATATGACAATATCTACCCCCACTTCTCCCCAACATGCCATCATCCAAACTTCTTCCTTCTCTTCTTTCTCCTCTCCCCCGTTTTCTTCTTCTGATAATCTACTGGGTCCAGTTAGTGCCTTCAGTATGTGCCTGGGGGACAGACAGACATGGGGACATCCACACACTGAAAAATGAAGGACTCTACCTTCCCCATTAGCTGCCCACTGCAGTAGCTCCACAGGAAGGGTCGGGCCTGAAGAGCCCCTTACCAGTCTATGTGGAAATTTTGACTGGCTTGATCTTGTACGTGTCTTAGTCCTGGAGCCTCAGTTGCTGTGATTCATGACTGGACTAGCCATGTCCTGTCTAGAATTCAGTACTCACATCATTCCCCATACTCAGCTCTTTTGTTCTTCTGCCTCTTCCCACACCCCACTTTGCTAGGCTGGCTGACCAATGACCAATGAGCTATAAAGATTCACCTATCTCTGCCCTGCACCCCAAAAGCCCTGGGTTACAGATACATATCCAGCTGTTGTGGGGGTCCTGGGAATCTAAACTCAAGTTCCCATGCTTGGGCAGACACTTGCACTATTGAACCATCATCCCAGCCCAAGTTCTTTAATTTTGCAGGGTTTTTTTTTAATCTATTTATTCTATTAGGCTTGGTATTTTGCAAGTGTAGGTTAAGAACTCTTTCCTTACACCAAGTTCATTAAAATTCCATCCCAGAATCTTCTGTATAGGAGCTGGAGTGGTGGCTTAGTAATTAAGAGCAAATACTGCCCTTCTGGAGTATCTGAGTTCAGTTTCCAGCACCCACATTGGATGGTTCATAACTGCCTTCTCCAACTCCAGGGAGATCCAATGCTAGATGATGGCCTCCAAGAGCACCTGCACTCACATGTAGGCATGGGTGTGTGCATGCCTGCATGCTCGGTATGTGAGCGTGTGTGTGCATGTGAGTTATACACTTTAAAATAAAAACAAATCTTTTTAGATTTACATGTTTAATAAGCATGGACAGTATTAGGTACAAACCACACTGTATTTTCCTGTATGTGACCGTGAATGGATTTGGTAATGATTGTTGAGAAGGCCATTAATTTTCTCACTTCACTCCAAGGTATCTGTTCTAGTTTTCTATCCTTTGCTGTGTTTAAAAAAAAAAATGACCAAAAGCAACTTAGAGGAGTAAAGGTTTGTTTTAACTTACAATTTCAGATCTCAGTCCCTTACTAAGAAATCAAGGTGGGAACTCTAAGCCAGGCCTGTTTGCTTTTCCACATAATATTGTCTTCAATCAAGGTGGTCACTCACTTATAGACAAAGAAGTACAGCAGGAATCATGGAAGATGTAGCTGTTAGCTGCCACGCCCTTTTAAAACCAGCTAGCTTTCTTATACTGTTCAGGACCAGTTTCCTAGGAAATGGTGCTGCCCACAGTAGGCTGGGCACTCCTACATCAATTAACAATCCAGATAGTACCCATGGAAACGGCCATAGGTCAAAGTGATCTATGCTGTCCTCAACTGGGGCTTTCCTCTCAGATGACTACAGGCTGTGTCAACTTGACAGTCAAAGCTAAGGAGGACAGTCCTCTAAGTCATAAAGCTTATGTGTTTCCTGACTACTTTATCTCTATCATTTTACTTATCTGTTTTTGTAGTGACATAATATGACTTATTTTATTATAGCTTTGTAACATGGCTTGGAATCTGATGGTGTAAGTTAATCATCTCTTATAGTCTTCCTAAGGATATTTGACTAACTTTAACCCTTCAAATTCTTCTACAAATTTTTTATAGTTTTTAAAGTCAAGATTGTGTTGAATATACAGGTAAGTTCAGTAGCAATTGACATATTGTTAGATTCATTTAGGTCTTCAATCTTTTATAATTTGTCCATGTTCCAATCTTGTACAACTTAATCCCAAGGCTCAGGAGATATCCCCAAGGACTGGGGACCTAACTCATTCCTAAGTGTTTGAACTATGTGATGCTGTTGTTCATGTTACAGGAGTTCTAGTGTCCTGTTTAGATTATTTGATGCTGGCATGTAGAACACAAGTGATGTGCAAATTAGACTTCATATTTAACAATCTTTCAGAATTCCCTCAGTGGTTCTTACAATTTGTAGATTCATTACAGTCTCTACCATTTCAACTGTAAATTCTGCTAATGATAGTTATATATCCTTATAGTTTTTACTTGAAAGTTTAAAAACTTATTAGATTTATGTACTCATTGTGTGTGTGTGTGTGTGTGTGTGTGTGTGTGTGTGTGTGTGTGTGTGTGTGCCAATGGAAGCCATTGGCCACATTTCAGGAATAGATTCTCTCCTTCTACCACGTGCATTCTGTAGACTGAACTGAGGTCATCAGGCTTGGCAGCAAGCATGTTTACCCACTGAGTGTGACATCTCTGCCAGCACACTGAGTGTGCCCTCTCTGCCAGCGTCTTTATACTGCTTTTCCTCCTGTATCCAACTGAATAAGACCTGCAAGGTGGCATTAAATATAAATAACCACAGCATGTCTCTTTCTTTTTCCTCTCCTCCTCTCACTCCCTTCCTCTCTCACCCCTCCCTGTCTTCTCTCCCCCACCTTCCTCTCCCCTCTCTCTGTCCTTCCTGCTCTGTCTGAGATACTCTATATTACAATAAAGAAAACTCAGGCAAACTCAACAGTCATTAATGATTAACCATTGTGTTCCAGTCAGTGGGATAGACAAGAGGATATATTTTACATGAGCTATCCTAGATATCATCCATGCTCAAAGAAAACCACACTGCAAATATTCATTCAAGAAGTACAACAGATGAATACTATAGAACGTGGCCAGGGGCTCAGAGATACAACCTGCTGGAGAGAGCTGGTCTAGGCTCTCAGAATAGAGGAAGCAATTAAAAGTAGAATTAAATGATACTCTGCCCAGTAGGAGAAACGAGTTCACACTATTCCCTTCCAAGCTCTTTCCTGGATATCTGGACATGTAGATCTTCAAACAGTACCATGAATTTCTGTACACATCACATTTGAACAAATTTGATATTCTCAAATATTCTTAAAGGAAGTTATAATCAAAGAGAAATAGTCTTTCATTTTTCAAGTGGCAATTTGTAAGTGCTGTGGACTCAGGTCTTCTAAGAATGCTACATGAACCAAAATGTGAAGCAATTGTGCTTTCTACCCGGCAAACCCATCAGAAGTTCTCTTGCCATTTCTTTACGATTATATTTGCCAGTAACACCACAGGCAAGTTTCAAAAAAAAGGTTATTTTAAGCAAATTGTGTGTGGTTTAGAAGCATTTACCTTATGTAATCAAGATACATATTAAGTGCTAAACAAACACTTGTTGATTTGGCTTGGCCTGCCCGTGTTTGTATCGGCTCAAAGCAAAAATTCTGGGCAGAATTGCATTGCCTTAAGCCAAAGGGTTCAGAAAGGCTTAAAAATTAAGACCAGACACAGTGGGATCTTTCTGTTTTAAAGTTAAAACAGAAAAATGTATGAAAATCCACAGCATTTCAGAGATAGTGTTTGAAAAACAGGCTAGAGATAAATGTAGTCCATCACCTGAGTGGTTTTGTTTTTTAAACTGTAGTGTCTTAAGTAACTCTAAGTTTATAAAGAAGCTAGAAAGCCATAACCACATCTGCCTGGCAGGTTCCTCCTGAAGGAGGATAAGGCACATACTCTTCAGCTTCACATCCAAAGCCTGGCTTTGCTCTAAATTTAGACAGCGGGCAGTTTTAAACTGGGTGTTGTGGTCCATAGTTGAAATCACAGCACTTGGGAGACTGAGGCTGAAGGACTGATCAGGAGTTCAAGGGTCACCTTCAGTTATATAATGAATTAGAGGCCAGCCTGAGCTACATAACACCTACCTGTTTTAAAGATTAAAAACTCTTTCCAGTTTTGGTAGAGAGATGCAGCAAGATGGACTTCAGTTGATCAGTCCTTTAATAATGCCAGCTACTCATAGTGGGTGAAGATGGGATTTAGTGGACATACATCAGCAACGCAGAGAACAAAGGAGGAGCCTTACATTTATAGACTTTAGAGGAAGAGAGGCCCCGAACTCAGAGGGTGTGGGTCTCTACACTTAGATTAATGAAGGAGACAAGGCCAAGTGAGAGGGCTAACGCTATTGTCCCGCCTTAACTTGGAGGTGCAGAACACTAGGAGTTTAGCAACGTAGGAAGATGACAGAGAGGATGACACAGCTGATCCCCACCCCCCAAGGACAGGCTCTTTAATCGAGCAAAATGGTGTCACAAGGCAAAACCAAACCAAATGAAAGTAAGCTGGATTGACAGCTGAGGAATCACAAACATGGAAGTCTTTGGGTTTGGGGAAGTCCAGAAGTAGAGTTGGTATCCCACTGATTTCTCCTTGGGATTTATCCATGGAAAGCTGCCAGCTCAGCTTTTGCAGAAGGCCCATCACAGGAGTCTGAGGGAACTGTCTCTAGCTGGTGGATTATCTGCATCCAAATGTAAGAAGACTTAAGGCCCCAGTGAGCTCCCTCAGCCTAATTCCCTGGAGTTCTGCAGTAGTAATAAAGTAGTGGTACCCAATGACGTGCTTTCTCTCTTACTTCCCAGTGTTCCATGCATGGTTTTTCTGGGCTTCTGGCTAAATCATTTTCCTAAATTGCAGCCTGATCTCAGAGTCAGTTGCATCTAGCTAAGGAATATCAGGATCCACCTCTGTCCTTTTCCTTTGTTTAAGAATATAGCAGCATTGTTTTAAAGAAAAAAGGAAAGAAAAGAACACTCTCTGGAGGAGCTCACATACTTTGCAGGTGCTCATGGTCGTGGAGAACTCGAGGTAATTATTTGCATAAGTCAAGACAACTGTCAACCAAATCAACCAAAGCCCCAACGACATTGGAACACGTGTGGTTTTTGTTTTTGTTGTTTGTTTGCTTTTTTGCTTAACTTATTTGCATAATTACCTTGGTACTCAGTTTCCTGTGTGTAGACCTGGCAAAGAACAATTAACTATCTAACATGAAGAGATCTATGTCTGTGGCTTCTGATCAAGCAGAGGCAAATCAATGTCAGAGAAAGCTATCTGGGGAGGCTCTCTCAGGGTAAGAATTTTCTCTTTCAACTATGGCCAACTAGAAACCATCATAAAAATTACTTTTTATGAAACCAAGCCATGGAAATTAAATTTGAGAGAAAATGGTTAAAACTTGATCTTAGAGCCTTCTGTCTGTCCCAAGGAGGAATTACAGGGTATGACAAACTTCTACAGAGACCCCACAACAGGCTTATTTTTTGTGTTCTGGTGGATTCCATATTTGTGTGAACAAATAGCAGTTTTAGGAAGAAAATTCTATTTCAATTCTATGTTCATTCCTGTTACAGGGGAGTCATAGTAATAACACTTGCTCATGGCTTAGGTTACTATTTAAATGAGAATATTATATGAGGAAGTTCCAGATAATTGCTACATACAAGTTCACAATGGTCCCCTAACTCAGTGCATGGAATCTGGTCTTAACTTGACTCATGGATGCACCAGCCAGAGAAAAAGGACAACCAAAGCACTAAGCAGAAAGCCACCTTCTGGCTTCTTTCTGTTTAATTCCATAGCTGAATTTCTTTCCTTTTAAGCTTATCTGGCTGGACTTATCAGAAACAGACAAAGCTTCTCTCATCCATCCCATTCTTCCACTTAAATATTTCTAAGATCAATCAATGGAACAGTGATAAATGTGCTTTAATTAAAATAACCTCACATCATTTCCAATGTAATCTCTTAGTAAAAAAAAAAAAAAAAAAAAAAAAAAAAAAAAAAAAAAAAAAAAAAAAAAAAAAACTTGGAAAAAGTAAAATTGCTTGAAGAAAAACATAATGCCAGGATATGTGTGTATGAACATAGATAGATAGATATAGATAGATAGATAGATAGATAGATAGATAGATAGATAGATAGATAGATACAGACAGATGATAGAATGATGATAGATGTACAGACAGACAGACAGAGACATAGTTAAATAAATACATAGATGATACATAGTTAAATAGATGACAGACAGACAGACAGATAGATATAGACATGTTAAGCAGGACCCAGAGAATGAACAGAGCCTTCCTGCCAGTCATGCCAAGACAATTGCTCAGCTGATGACTTAGCTTGGAGGTGACCAGGGACATTGTCTCCCTGGATTGAAGGATGCTGCATGTGCTGGGTCTTTCTGTGTGGTATTCACTTCTGGTGCTGTGTAGTGTTGAGGCTTCCTGTGTGCTCCCTCACTGAGGCAGGTCCTACTGGCCCCCTGGGATTCACATTTCAGGCCTGAGCTTAAGCGTGTTTTTCTAGTGGGAGCTACTCTTTGTGTCTTGCTCTTTTCCTATTTAAAACTTCCCCTTGCTTTGCATCCTCTGCGGTCTATCTGCCTCCCTCAGCTCCCAGTTTAGCCCCACCCTCTGCCCAGGTGGACTTTACCACACTCTGAATAGAAGCAAGCTCATTACCCACAGAGGTAATTTGCCTCTCCAAATTGGTCTCACTTGCTCAAATTGGTCCCCCCTGTCCAATTTGGCCTGGGAAGAATGTCTTCTAATGTATCCCAAAGCCAGCTTCTATTTTCACACCTGGCTGCTTGAAGGCCCACCCTCACCTGTCCTTCAAGACTCTGCATTTTCTCTCTGTTACAGTATGTCCAATATGCGCCCGGGGGACCTTCAAACTCAGAGACTCAGGAAATCTGGGTCTCTTTACTTGACTACCAACCTATCAGTTTAAACAAAACCCATCTGGCAGCTTCCAGTTCTGTGGAACAGCGGTACTTTGTGACTCGAAAGCTCTTTATAAGTTTCTTAACATCCTAACAAGGCCTAAACTAGGAGGAACTCCCGGTATCCTTAAGTTGTCGCCGAAGTACAGTAACTTGTGGTTGAAGACTGATATGATTAGGCTTCACCCAGCTCTAGGAAACATCACTCTTCTCTTTGCACGTGACTTCCTCCACTTTCAGAGTCAACAAGAGCACATCAATCCTTTCTTTCTTTCTTTCTCTCTTTCTTTCTTTCTTTTTTTTTTTTTTTTTTTTTCTTCTTCAAGACAGGGTTTCTCTATGTAGTTTTGTGCCTTTCCTGGAATTCACTTTGTAGACCAGACTGGCCTTGAACTCACAGAGATCTGCTTGGCTCTGTCTCCCAAGGGCTGGGATTAAAGGTGTGTGCCACCACCGCCCAGCCAATCCTTTCTTATATCATTGTTTTGTTATATCATTCTGACCCTCCTCCCAGCCACCAACTGGAAAGAATCCCTACTTTTCCCATTTTACTCTGAAAGCATCAGGGACCTTCATTAGAGCTGTGTGCTGGTTAGCTGGAGCTTTTTGTTGTTGTTTTGGTTTGGGTTTTATTGTTATTGTTGACTTGACACAATCGGAGGTCAACTGGGAAGAGGAAACATCAATTGAGAAAATTCTTCCATTTTATTTTTCTGTAGACAAGTCAGGGGTGGGGGAGGAATTTTCTTGATTATTGATGTAGGAGGGCCCAACCCACTGGGGGCAGTGTTACCCCCTGACAGGGGTCTGGAGTTGTAAAATCAGGAGGAGGAAGCCATGGGGAGCAAGCCAGTAAGCCATAGTCTTCCCTGTTCCTTGCTTCAGCTCCTGCCTCCAGGTTCGTGCCTTGAGTTCCCTGATTCCTCTCTGTGATGGACTTTAAGCTGTAAGATAAAATAAACCCTTTCCCCTCTGTCTGTTTTTGGTCATGGTCTTTATTACAGCAACAAAAAATAATTTCAGAGAGTCTTCAAAATGCCTTTTGCCATATAATATAAAACAATATAGGTGTGTCACCCTTCACTTTCTTATTCTTGGGAGTTAAAACATGCTTTCTTGAGACTGGGTGGAATCATGTCTGCCATACTTACCTTGGGATTTTGCACATTGACCCTTAGCCTCAGTCATAAACCTGATACCTTTAATTATATCCTATTATATCTGTGACTGGCATTTGACCACTGATTCCATGTCCATCCACTGTTGATGAGGTGACATCTGCCTCCATAATTCATTGTGGTACTTTCCTTTTTATTCAGGCCTCTGGATGAGAAGGGATGAGATAGTCAAGGTAATAAATGACCCACAGGCCATTTCTGCTTTATTGTGTTCATCAAATGCTAACCATGACTCTTCAAACTCAAAACACCACTTTACCTTCCAGGACAAGGGAGATATAGACCTGTCTGTTGTCTTGGGCTCTGTTGAAAATCCACACCTCTGGACATTGTCAGCACTGCGTTGACCCTTCCATTAGGCCTAGCTTATGTTCAAAGTCAGACTAGTTCAATGTCAGTTTCAACAATGACTCAGAAAAAATGAAACATAATCCCAGTGAGTTGTCTTTGTGTTGAGTCAGATGAGGCAAGGACAGAAAACCCACAGAGAAACTGGCTAAGTGTCTTCTCCAACTAGAAGGGACTTGGGCTCCACATGTTTAGGCTCTTATTGAAAATTTTCAGAGGGGAGCTGGATTACAACTTCTGGAAGTGGAATGTTTGTTTCTGCTATAAAACCCAGTCAAAAGGCAAAAGTTACAAAGATGACCAATTTGACAACAAGCAGAGAAATAGTCCATGAACAGGGAAATATTAACAGGGGAAATGTTCCCAAATTAATTCATTTCTAAAAAGTGAATTGAGTCAGCTGTTCTGATGCACAACTTTAATCCCAACTCCCAGGAGGCAGAAGCAGATGAATCTGTGAGAATCACACCAGCTTGGTCTATATAGTGAGTTCCAGATCAATCAGGGCTACATAGTAAGATCCTCACTCAAAAACTTACAAGAAAAATGTGAGTTGAGCAAATATTCTAAGATCAAATTCACTGGAGGCAGGAGAGATGAAAGAAAACGAAAACATGGCTGCTTTCATAGTCTGAATAGATCACATGCATCAGAATCTCCAACGATAGACACCATCAGAGTCAGGAAACTTGCTCTGTAAAGAACAAAACGTGAACGTTCTAGTCTTTGTGGGACAAAACTGTCTTCAGTGCAGCTTCTCAGCTATTGGAGCACCAGAGCAGCCGTGAGGAATATGTGAATGACAGCAACAAAGTGAGCAGGGGTTAAGATTTGGTTTTCAGGACATTGACTGCCAATCATCTGTCAATCCCCTACAATAACGTAGCAAGCATTAACAAAATGCATTGGGCCCTTCAACCATTATTTTATCTGAGGTTATTCTTATTGGATAAAACAAAGATGTTACTTTGGTGCCCATTTGCTAGTGTCTAGAATAGAGCTGAAACAATGAAGATTCTTGGCCAAAATGCATCCAATAAAAAGTACTGAGATAAATGCAAAAATGTGGCCCAGGGAGAATGCTTAGCTGGTAGATGGCCAAGGTTCTGATCCCCAGCACTCACAAGTAAAGCCCAGACTCAACAGTACATATCTGTGATTACAGTACTTGGGGGCAGAGATAGAAATCCACCCTAAAGCTTGACAGCAACTAGTCTTGAGTTCTGAGTCCAATGAGAGACCCTGTCTCAAAAAAAGTAAGGTGAAGAGCAATGAGAGAAAGGAATCTAAAGTCCACTCTGACCTCCACACACATGAGCACACACTCACAGAAAGAGACACACTATACACTTGTACACAAATGAATAAATAAAATAAATAATACAAAAAGTCAATAAAATGCAGAACTGTTCTACCAGAAAAAAAGAACACTGATCAGTGTATTCAAAATATTTTAGAACCAGAAGTGATGATATTTTTGGAATTAAAGAATAAAGAGAGAAGGGAGCTAAAAAAAAAAAGAGAGAAAATAAGAAGGGCATAAAACAAGGGGGAAATACCATCAAAAATGAAATGAGGGAGGCGGAAGAAGTGGAGGATCAAACGATGAGTTCCCACCCACAGGCAAATGGCTTTCTCTGCCCCTGACTGCGCACCAGAGCATTGGGTGTCCTGAAAAGGGAAAACCTTTAATGAGGTGCCGAAAAACCCTCTTTGGCATTAATTAACAAGATCACTAGGCTGTCGTAATTGCAGAGAGAAAGCTTAATCATCAAGAGATATCCCCTAACAGGAATGCAGGTCATTACAAAATATTATTTAAAGTCGCATTTACATATAAAAAAGGATCAAATGCATGTGGTCCCACTGGTCCCCTGGTCCCCTCCCCTCCCCCTCTGATTGATGCACATGCATTAGGCACAGAGCTCTGAATGAGCTGAGGGCTTTGAAATATTCCCAGAGATCTCCCCCACAGGAACTTGGTAGAGGCAGAGTGACAAATAAAGGAAGGTCTGGAAGGCACAAACTCAGTGCTGACACTCACATCTTATCCCCACCTGATTAATGACCACTTATGCTATTAAA
The DNA here is from genome assembly GCF_049852395.1 of Peromyscus maniculatus bairdii. Lineage (NCBI taxonomy): Eukaryota > Metazoa > Chordata > Mammalia > Rodentia > Cricetidae > Peromyscus > Peromyscus maniculatus. The sequence goes on from NC_134856.1 coordinate 49,445,830, forward strand.
TATCTGACTGCCTTGCTTAGATGGGGTCTCCAGGAGACCAGCAACCTTGTCTTTTCCAGTCCTCTTTTAAGTTTCCAGCGCCCAGCCTACACTTGAACACTCAGTAGATGCTTCAGGGCTCAGCTGAATGATTACCTACTTTGAGAAGCTGTGTCACCTGTCCCAGTCTATCTATCCTCAGAAACACTGCAGCATCTCATGTCACCTCCTTTGGTGGCACACAGAGAAGTGACAATAACAGATGGAACAAGGACCCAGGCTTCCCCCTTGGTTCATTACAGAGTGACCCGAGTCACTCTTCATCCCAGCGACCCTGTCCTTAGCACAGACCTGTGAATGTATTATTCCTGGGTAGATACCAGTGTTCTAGTGTGGTCCAGGGTGCTGAGGGCAGCTGACACAGATTTAGGGAAAATTCTGGGTCTGTTGCCAATGCATGATGAGCTGTTTTCTAAAAGGACATGTCCAAGGAAGGAGGACAGTGCCCAGGGCACTAACTGCATCTCTCATGTAAAAGGAGTTCCTGCAAGCTTGAGCCCAACATCTGCCTCAGGCCAGAGGAATTCTTCTCATTATAAAGAGACATTGCATCAAAATGGAGCTGCATGTATCAGGGTACAGGTTAATTCTGAAGCTATTAATTGATGATAGACAGATACAGATAGATGATGGATAGAAGGATAGATAGATAGATAGATAGATAGATAGATAGATAGATAGATAGATAGATAGATAGATGTTTAAACAACAAGATTGGAAAAAATAAATAAGTGGGTGGCAGGTGTTGGAGGCTAGGTTTCTTACTATTGTGGTGGAAAGTGATAGACAGCCAAAAGGGAAAGTTGGAATGCTCCATGAAGTTATGGATTGTCTCTGAAGGCATTGATATGGACTCATGCATAGATTTATATAGTAGATATAGTCACAGGTATAAAAAACAAATATATATTAAATAATATGTGATATTATATAAATAATAAATAAATATTGTAATGTTTTATGTTGTATATTATATAAGTATATAATAAAGCTTTATTATATGTACTAGGACACATAGTATATATTACCTAACATTTATAATAATATTAAATAATATATATAAAATGTAAAATGTCATTGCTACTAGAACAAGGATATGACCACAAAAACTAAGGAAATCACAGTAAGTATAGAGATTCCTTAACTGTCACAAATGTATCACAGTAGTTGTGATGGTTAATATTGTCAACTTGACAGGATTTAAAATCACCGACAAGACAAACCTGTGAAGAGTTTCTATGTAGGGTTAATTGTAGTAAGAAGACTCATCCTAATAGTACATACCACATCCATGGCAGACAGATTTCAGACGGAAAAAGTGAGTTGAACATCACTATTATTTATCTTCTTGGCTGTTGAATGCAGTATGACCAGCTACTTCATGCTCCTGCCATCATGACTGCCCTGCCATGATGGATGGCACCCTTGAACTGTGAGTTCAGATAAAAACTTCCTTATTCAAGCTGCTTTTGTCAGAGCAACAAGAAAAGCAACTCACAAAGCAATGTCCAATGTGAAATAGAGAAAGTTGAGTGGAAGGTGTAGAAAACTCTATACTATCATTACTAAATTCCCATATATTTAAAAGTACAAAGCATTTAGCAGAACAAATAAAACTATAATAAGGGGGGAAATGGCCCCCATGCACACCAATGGATTGATCTTCCATCAATGAGAACACAAGAAGACCCTGGGAGCTGCTGCAAGCAAACAGACTCATCCAAGCCTGCCCCATATCTTCAGCTCTGTGCTGCCCTTGATAGGGACCCTGTGTGTGCCAACAAGAATGATTTACCCTAATATCTGTTGGCATTTTCTCTGTACTATTAGCACTGGCATTTTTGTTATAACTATTAGTGCCCGATGCTCTCTGATCTGTAGCTATCATCTGGCAAAAGAGAAATGGATGTTCTTAATCCAGAAGTGCTAAGAATGAGCAGGGCAAATGAGACAGCTGGTTCCAATGTTCAACACAGAGGTTCCAGATCATTGTGTCTAAATGCATTCATTTATGTCTCTAACAGGATTCTTGGGGTGACCCTGCTCATACATTCTGACCAAGCCCAACCTACAGGGCTGGCCATGATTTTTTTTTTTCATTCTTTATTTGACATCTCTTCGTACATTTAGTGCCTTGATGTTCCTTGGGTACCACATGTTTGGCAGACAGTTGAAAGTATTTCATTTCTTTTAAGAAATGAATACATGTATGAACAGTCACAATCACCATTGGTTGTGCATGTGTGTGTGTGTGTGTGTGTGTGTGTGTGTGTGTGTGTGTGTGTGTGTGTGTTGGATGTTTTCCTCAAACACTCATCACTTTAGTTTTTAACAGGGCCTCTCCCTAAACCTGGAGCTCACCAATTTGACAAGAATCCTAGGAATACTCCTTTCTCCAACTGGTATTACAGATGCTATACTCATACTCAGGAGATTATTTTTAACAATGGTTCCTTGGTGTCTAACTCATGTCCTCATGGTTGAATAGCAAGCCCTTTATCAACTGCATTATCTCCTCAGCCTCCCACCCCCACACCTTTAAGAACATTGGCACTGGGTATCATATCCAGAAACTCACCAATGTTAAGTGAGACAGTTGATGAGCTTGAACTGTTTTGGAGGCCCCCAGGCAGTGGGACCAGGACCTGTCTTTAGTGTATAAGCTGGCTTTTTGGAACCTAGGGCCTATGCTGAGGTATTTTGCTCAGCCTTGGTGCAGGGAGGAGGGGACTGGATCTGCCTCAACTGAATCTACCAGGCTGGGCTGACTCTCCAGGGGAGACCTTGCCTTGGAGGAGGTGGGAATGGGGGGGTGGGTTGTGGGGGGAGGGTGGGAGGAAGGAGGACGGGGGAATTGGTGGCTGATATGTGAAATTAAATTAATTAAAAAAATAAAATAAAATAAAACAAAGTTTTTAAAAGAGACTCACAGACTATAGGGAGTTAGGTGAACACACAGAGACTGCCCACAGCCATGGCCATTCAGTGTACAGGCCATGATTCCCCCCTCCCCTAAATGTGTTATTAGAAGCTAAGATCACTTTCTCTGAATTATTTTTTTTTTCTGGGTGTTTTCTGTCTCCCAAGCTGAATTAGGTGGGCCTGTCTTCAAAATCAGCAACTTAGTAATTAGTTTGGTTGCTGTTGCAGAGCAGAAACCGGAGGCCCCCCTTTCTCCCACAAGCAGAGAGAATCACAGGCAATTAACTAATTGCAGCCTAACACACACCTGCTATAGACACTAGGGATACAGACACACACCTTGATGTCCAAACAGTAGCCACTGACATGGGGGGACAGAAAAGAGGCCTGAGAGGACCCTGAGCTCAGCAGAGGTGAGAAGTATTAGCAGAGAAAGCCTCTCAAAAAGACTCCCTCTGAGGTCACCCCTTGGGTGCACCCGGCAGCACAAGAACACATGGGGACATGGGAAGGTGGCATGGACCCTGTTCCCAGAATTCTTTTTAGAATGGCTGTCATTGTTTAAGTTAGAATATTGCCAGTTAATTGTTGGCTCCGACAGAAAAATTATGAGCAGGGGAACGGTTCTGCATGGATTTAGTGTATTTGAATAATTTAGACCCCCGCCGTTAATTTGACAGGATTGTTTTTCTCTCGAAGTAGCCTGCTGCTACACGAATTAAAACTGTCGGGAGTACCAGGGGCTGTGCCGGGGTTTAGTAATGAGGTTTATCAGTCAATAAATGATTTTATACAGCAAATTAAACTGTAAATTTCGTTTGGGTGGTAAATATTTAGAGAATAAAGATATCTGGTTAATGAGGAGGGCTGGGTGTTTGAAAAGGAGGAAGTGAAAAAAAAACAGAAATGTCAACCTTTTAAATCTTGAATGTAGTTGGGCTTGGGTGACAGTTAGCTCACCAGCATTCTCTCTTTCTCTCTCTCTCTCTCTCTCTCTCTCTCTCTCTCTCTCTCTCT